>NC_077228.1:245219030-245819030 GCF_027887165.1 Monodelphis domestica
GCTGGTTGCAGCTCAACAAGAATCAAATTAGGACTCTGAGTCTGGTCCAAACCAATCTATAAAAACCACAATAGTGTTTACTAAGTTGGGAAAGGAAAACATTGAGCTCCTTCAGCCTCTTCCCTCAGACAGAGAGAGAGGCAAAGATGTTACTTCCTCCAGCCCTGAGAGAGAATCTCTGAGAGTGTGTCTCTGCCAACTGCCAGAGAGCAACTTCCAACTGCCAGAGAGAAGTAATAACTATCAGCAGTTGAAATTAACATGCTCTCTCAACTCCGCTTCAAACTCCAATTCATTTCTCAAGCCAATCACTTTAGTTCTTATCTCTAAACTAATAAAAAAATTATTTATTTTCTAATATCATCCTTATAGTACACATATCTTGACTCTAGTAAAAAAAGCTCATGGAGTGCAAGGACTACATCACATTCTCCCATCTTTTATACAGAACCCCAATCCCTTTAGATATTTAGCACAAGAGGTATAGAAATGAAAAATACTGCCTTCAAGGAGATTTAGTAACTCTAATATAACTTTTAAATGATAAAAGCTATAAAAATGGAATTCAAAAGTGAGGTCAGGCTAGCCTGAGAGATTTTAATAGAGATGGATCATGTTTAGCAATAGAAATCAGTGAAGGTATATGGAAGAAATAGCATCTTGGTCCTGAAAAGTGAAAGAATGTCAGAATTTAGAAAAAAGGAAAAAACACAAATCTATTCCAGGAATAGAGGACAGTGTGAAAAAAGTCACAGAAGCAAGATAAATAAAAAAATTGAGAATCACAAACATTCTGCAGCCTCGTTTTTTTGCTGTGTGTTTTTTTTTTGTTTTGTTTTGTTTTGAAACACTATTTGATTCGGTCATTTTCACACATTATTCACTGGAAACAGAGATAATTTTCTTTTCCTCCCCCCCCCAACACCCTAGCAGATGTGCAATTCCACTGGGTATCATATGTGTCCTTGCTCCAAACCCATTTCCTTGTTCTTGGTATTTGCATTAGGGTGCTAATTTAGCGTCTCCTCAATCATATCCCCTCTACCCCCTTAGTCAAGCAGTTGTCTTTCCTCAGTGTTTTTACTCCCACAGTTTGTCCTCTGCTTGAGGATAGTGTTTTTTCTCATAGATCCCTGCAGATTGTTCAGGGACATTGCATTGCCACTAATGGAGAAGTCCATTACGTTTGATTGTACCACAGTGTATCAGTCTCTGTGTACAATGTTTTCCTGGTTCTGCTCCTCTCACTCTGCATCACTTCCTGGAGGTTGTTCCAGTCTCCATGGAATTCCTCCACTTTATTATTCCTTTTAGCACAATAGTATTACATCACCAACATGTAACACAATTTGTTCAGCCATTCCCCAATTGAAGGGCATCCCCTCATTTTCCAATTTTTGGCCACCACAAAGAGCGCAGCTATGAATATTCTTGTAGAAGTCTTTTTGTCCATTATCTCTTTGGGGTTTACCCAAAGGATTAACCCAGCAGTGCTTTGGGTTAATCAACGGGCAAATAGTCTTTTATCACCCTTTGGGCATAGTTCCAAATTGCCCTCCAGAATGGTTGGAGCAATTCACAACCCCACCAGCAATGAATTAGTGTTCCCACTTCACCACATCCCCTAAAGCATTAATTAATTTCCTTTGCTGTCATGTTGGCCAATCTGCTAGGTGTGAGGTGATACCTCAGAGTTGTTTTAATTTGCATCTCTCTGATTATAAGAGACTTAGAATATTTTTCATGTGCTTATTAATAGTTTTGATTTCTTTAACTGAAAACTGCCTATTCATATCCCTTGCCCACTTTTCAATTTGAGAATGGCTTCATTTTCTGTACAACTGGTTTACCTCTTTATAAATTTGAGTAATTAGACCTTTGTCAGAGGTTTTTGTTATGAAGATTGTTTCCAAATTTGTTGCTTCCCTTCTAATTTTAGTTACATTGGTTTTGTTTGTACAGAAACTTTTTAATTTGATGTAGTCAAAATTATTTATTTTACATTTTGTGACTCTTTCTATGTCTTGGTTGGTTTTAAAGTCTTTCCCTTCCCAAGGGTCTGACATGTATACTATTCTGTGTTCACCTAATTTACTTAAAGGTTCCTTCTTTATATTCAAGTCATTCACCCATTCTGAGTTTATCTTGGTGTAGGGTGTGAGGTGTTGATCCAAACTTAATCTCTCCCACACTGTCTTCCAATTTTCCCAGCAGTTTTTATCAAATACTGTATTTTTCTCCCAAAAGCTGGGGTCTTTCGGTTTGTCATAGACTGTCTTGCTGAGGTCATTTATGCCAAATCTTTTCCACTGATCCTCCTTTCTGTCTCATAGCCAGTACAAAATTGTTTTGATGACCACTGCTTTTTAATACAGTTTGAGATCTGGGACTGCAAGGCCCACTTCCTTTGTATTTTTTTTTCATGATTTCCCTGGATATCCTTGATCCTTTTTTCTCCCAAATGAATTTTGTTATGGTTTTCTCTAATTCAGTAAAAAATTGTGGGGAAATTCAATGGGTATGGCACTAAATAGATAGATAAAGATGGTCATTTTTATTATTAGCTCATCCCACCCATGAGCAATCAGTGTTTTTCCAATTGTTTAGATCTAGATTAAATTGTGTGGAGAGTATTTTGTAGTTCTATTCATATAGTTACTGTGTTTGTCTTGGCAGATAGATTCCTAAGTATTTTCTATTGTCTCGGGAGACTTTAAATGGAATTTCTCTTTCTAATTCTTGCTGCTGAAATGGGTTGGAGATGTATAAAAATGCTGATGACTTATGTGGGTTTATTTTGTATCCTGCAACTTTGCTAAAGTTGTTGATTATTTTTGGTTGATTTTCTAGGATTCTTAAAGTAAATCATCATACCATCCACAAAGAGTGACAGCTTGATCTCCTCATTGCCAATTTTAATACCTTCAATTTCTTTTTCTTCTCTAATTGCTACTCGTAGTGTTTCTAGTACAATATTAAATAATAAAGGTGATAATGGGCATCATTGTTTTACTCCTGATCTTATTGGGAAGGCTTCGAGTTTATCCCCATTGCTGATGATGTTTGCTGATGATTTAAGATATATACTGTTTATATATATTTAGGAAAGGCCCTTCTATTTCTATACTTTCTAGTGTTTTCAATACGAATGGGTGTTGTATTTTATCAAAGGCTTTTTCTCCATCTATTGAGATAATCATTATTTTTGTCGGTTTGCTTGTTGATATGGTGAATTATGTGGATGGTTTTCCTAATATTGAACCACCCTTGCATTCCTGCTATGAACCCTACCTGATCATAGTGGGTAACCCTTGTGATGACTTTCTAGAGTCTTTTTGCTAGTATCCTATTTAAGATTTTTGCATCTATATTCATTAGGGAGATTGACCTATAGTTTTCTTTCTCTGTTTTTAACCTGCCTGGCTTTGGGATCAGTACCATGTTTGTGTCAAAAAAGAATTTGGTAGAACCCCTCCTTGGCTTATTCTGTCAAATAATTTATATAACATTGGGATTAGTTGTTCTTCGAATGTTTGATAGAATTCATTTGTGAATCCATCTGGACCTGGGGATTTTTTCTTAGGAAGTTCTTTGATGGCTTGTTCAATTTCTTTTGCTGATATGGGGTTGTTTACATAATTTATTTCTTCCTCTTTTAGTCTAGGCAATTTATATTTTTGTAAGTATTTATCCATATCATGTAGATTGACATATTTCTTGCCATATAATTGGGCATAATAGTTTTTAATGATTGCCTTAATTTCCTCTTCATTAGAGATGAGGTCTTCCTTTTCATCTTGGATACTATCAATTTGGTTTTTTCTTTCCTTTTTTCAATTAGATTGACTAGTACTTTGTCTATTTTATTTGTTTTTTTCAAAGTACCAGTTTCTAGTCTTATTTATTAAATCAATAGTTCTTTGACTTTCAATTTTATTGATTTCTCCTTTGATTTTTAGGATCTCTAACTTACTCTTCATCTGAGGATTTTTAATTTGTTCATTTTATAATTTTTTAATTTGCATGTCCAATTCATTGATCTGTGCCCTTCTTAATTTGTTTATATATGAACTCAAGCATATAAATTTCCCCCTGAGTACTACTTTGGCTGCATCCCATAGGTTTTGAAAGGATGTCTCACCATTGTCATTTTCTTCAATGAAGTTATTAATTGTTTCTATGATTTGTTCTTTAACTAACTGATTTTGGAGAATCATATTGTTTAATTATCAATTAATTTTTGATTTGCCTCTCCATGTGATCTTACTAATTATTAATTTCATTGCATTGTGGTCTGAGAAAGTTGCATTTATTATTTCTGCCCTTTTGCACTTGTTTGCAATGTTTTTGTTCCCTAATACATGGTCAATTTTTGTGAATGTACCACCTGCTACTGAAAAGAAGGTATATTCCTTTTTGTCCCTATTTATTTTTCTCCACATGTCTACTAACTCTAATTTTTCTAATATTTCATTCACTTCTCTCACCTCTTTCTCATTTATTTTTTGGTTTGATTTATCTACTTTCAATAAAGGAAGGTTCAGGTCTCCCACTAGTATAGTTTTTCTATATATTTCATTCTTGAGCTCCACTAGTTTCTCCTTTAGAAATTTGGATGCTATGCCATTTGGTGCATAAATATTGAGTACATATATTTCCTCATTGTCTATACTGCCTTTTATCAGGATGTAATTACCTTTGCTATCTCTTTTAACTAGATTTATTTTTACTTTGGCTTTGTCAGATATCATGATTGCGACTACTGCCTTCTTTTTCTCAGTTGATGTTCAATACATTTGGCTCCATCCTCTTACTTTCACCCTATGTGTATCTACCTTCCTCAAGTGTGTTTCTTGCAGACAGCATATGGTGGGGTTTGGGATTCTAATCCCCTCTGCTATTTGCTTGCTTTTTATGGGTGAGTTCATTCCATTCACATTCAGAGTTATGATTACTAGCTGTGTATTTCCCAGCATTTTGATTTCTACTCCTGGTCCTTCCTTTTCTTCTTTCACTATTTCCTTCTACACCAATGTTTGTTTATAATCAGTTCCCCTAATTCCCAGCCTTATTTTACTTCCCTTTCTACCCCGTCCCTTCTTATTCCCCCCCTTTTCCCCTCTATTTTTTTAAATTCCCCACTACCACCCTTTTCCTCCCTTGTACTGCTTCCCTCTCCACCAGTTCATTTTTTTTACCCTTTTACTCCCCTATAAGGTGCAAATCTATTCTCTGCCCCAATGGATTGGATTGTTCTTCCCTCTTTGGGTCAGGTTCAAAGCACGTAAGAGTTGAGTATTTCCTATCTCCAACTTCTTTACCCTTCCAGTGTATCAATGTTCTCCCCCCTCCTGCCATGAGCTTCTTTGTGACATATAAAATTACCCCCATTTGTTTCTTTTCCCATTTCTTTTAGTATTAACCTCTTTTTTTTAGCTCTGTATTTATGCATACATATATCTATACACCTATTTATGTCTTGTCCTTTCATCCTATACAGTTTGTCACTGTTCCCTCTAAGTATAATTCTCCTAGCTGCCCAGGTGATAGTAACAGTTTTTAAGAGTTACTAATGACCTCTTTTTTTATAGGAATATATATCATTTTACCTTAGTGAGTCTTTAAAAATTTTTTTGTGGTTGTTTTGTTTTATTTTTTCTTTTTCCCCTCTTTTTAAATTATCTTTTGATGATTCTCTTGAGTTCTGTGCTTGGACATCAAATTTTCTGTTCAGGTCTAGTGTTTTCTTTATGAATGCTTGGAAATCTTCTATTGTGTTGAATGACCATACTTTCCCCTTTAATAATATAGTCAGTTTTGATGGGTATTTGATTCTTGGTTGTAGACCTAGTTCCCTTGCTTTCCGGAATATCATATTCCATGCCTTTCGGTCCTTCAGCGTGGATGCATCCAGATCCTGCATTATGCTCACTGTGTTTCTGTGGTACCTGAATGGCTTCTTGGCAGCTTGTAATATCTTTTCTTTGGTCTGATAGTTTTTTAATTTGGTTATGACATTACTGGGTGTTGGGGATTAAATAAAGGAGGTGATCTGTGGATTCTTTCAATCTCTACTTTCCCCTATTGTTCTCGGATATCAGGGCAGTTTTCCTGAATAATTTCCTGTAGTATTATGTTCAGGCCTTTTCTTTTGTCATGGTATTCTGGTAGACCAATGATTCTTAAATTGTCTCTTCTCGAACAATTTTCTAAATCATCTGTTTTGTGAATGAGCTGCCTCATATTTTCCTCAATTTTCATTCTTTTCGTTTGTTTTATAGTGTCCTGCTGCCTTGTGAGATCACTTAATTCCAGTTTTTGTATTCTGGTTCTTAAAGACTGGATTTCATCCCTGGATTTTTGGTCATCCTTTTCCTTTGGTCTGATTTTCTTTGAAGGTCGTCTTTCATCCTCTTTACCTCATCTTTTATCTCCTTTGCCTCACTTTCCAGCTGGTTGATTTTGGCTTTCAAGACACTATTTTCTCATTTTCGTTCAAATGCTTCTTTTTCCAAATGACTTATCTTATATTTTAAGTTCTTTTCCCAATTGTCTTCAGCCTCTCTAATTGTGTTTTGAGTTCTTCCACAGCCTCTATCCAATTCTCTGGGATTTCTGATTTATCATTTGCTGATCTCTCCCCCTCTGTTCCATTTGCTGAGTAGAAGCTGTCTGTTGTAGTTTCTTTCTTCTTTTTCTGTTGTTACTCAAATTCACCCCCTTTACTCCCTGTATTTGTCTGTGCTCTTGCTCCACTCATTTTTTTTTGTTTTGGGGGCTTCTGTCAGTCTCCCCTCTTGGAGCTTTAACAGGAGATCTTGTGGTGTAGTCTCTGGTGGAGCTTTGTTGGGATTTGAGCTTCCCTGTCCTCTGGAGGATTTTGATTGGAGTCCAGCAGTCAGTAAGGATGAGTCTGGCTTCCCTGAGTTCTGGAGACTTTTGATGGGATTAAGCTCTGAGTCCAAAACTTCCTGGAAGGCTGGAGTAAATATGGAGGATCTCCACAGCTCTGGCCAAGCTCTATGCTCCCTCTCTAGCTCCTTCCCCACCATCTGTGTTGGACATTCTGAACTTGGCACAGCCCTGCTTGCAAGGTACGCCCTCCAGACTAGCACCTTTGTCCGCCCAGAAGTTCCCGCTGCCACTGAAGTCTCAGCGCTCTGGGTGGGAGGAGGGATGGGTCCTGGTACCTTCCTTCTGTCTTCCCCTTAAGCCCTAGTGTTCTCGGATTCTGGCTTTTTGGGGGTGGGGGGCATATGTTTTGAATTAAGTCCAGCAGGAGGGTTCTTGGCTCTGTCTTGTTGTTAGGTTTGTTTTTTAGTCCCCTAGGAGCATTCAGTTTGTGATCGGTTAGGAAGGGTATTCAGAGGTCTGAACTTCTGCTCCTTCTAGGCCACCATCTTTTGCTGTGTTTTTTAAAAGATTATAGATTACATTCAAAGTATAATATTGTGAAATAAGACTAGAATGGTCAGCTGGAGATAGGTTGTAAAGAGCTCTGAATAACAGGCAAAAGAACAAGTATAAAAAGCACTCAGTGAAGTGCATGAATGAATGAATATATAGGATCCTTCTAACACTAGAAAGAAATATGATCTACTACTCTCTGCTAAAACCCTCTTCCAGTGTATCATCATAGCATAAAGACTCCTTGAAGACTTAGAAGAGCAAAAGCACAAATAAGAAAAACTAAGTAGAAACTTAGAAACAAAGTAAGTTTTGAGAATATTGTTAATGGCTATGTAAGATCATCAGCTTAGACATTTGCCTATAACATTAAGGTTTAGTGAGTTGTTCAGGGTCACATATTATGTCAAGTCTTTTTTGACACTGAGGCCAGATCTTTCTACTATTAACACTTTTTCTGTGATAAGCATGCAAGTTTTTAAAAAGCATTATATTAGGAGCTTAGTCCCCATTCTATCACTAACTAGTTTTGTGGCTTTCAATGTCATTTCAACTTTTTAACACTATTTCATCTATAAAATAAGTATGTTGGATTGAGTCAGGAGTACCTAGCAGTTTATTCATGAACAACCAGTCAGTAACATATTCTGACATGGTCAACTGTGGAGCCATAGCCATTGACCATATCCTACTTTTTGTGTTTAATTAGAATGTGAAAAAAGAGAAAGGTAAGATCTTAAGTTCACTGGCATTTCATGGGAAGATTCATGGATAAATACTGGCATGTGTTACTACTACCACCTCAATCATCTCTTTCAGGGAAGCCTAAAATGCCAGCAGCTAATAACCTATACTAGTCCCTGTTTCCTATGGTTTAGAGATGGAAATTGCCCATCAAATTTATCAATTTATCACCAAGAGCTTTCTCTAGAGAGGTATAAATGAGACCTTGTGTGTGCTATACAACACTGGTGTCAGATTTAGAGAGTGTACTGGCAAAGATGAGATGTGATGAGAGAGAAGATGATGATGCTATTGAATGAACCAAAATTCTCTACTGTGACAAATTTGTTAAATAGAACCAGATATAATAAAATGCAATGATATTCATTAAAAGCAAAGTTCTACTTAGAGTCTATTGCCGAACTCAAAACAGACTTTAGTCAGACCTCAAGTTCTTTGTATGCAGCAACAATTTCAGAGACAAAAGAACTTGAGTCCTTTCATGGAGTTAGTAGTGTAGATGGCCAACTACATTTCTAGTCATTTCTCTCTGTATAAAGGTCCAAAAAGAAACAGCTCTTGGAAGTCAGTCAGATGCTATTATGCATAAGGAATCCAAGAAATAAAAGTTTTGAAAGTGCCTTGTATCAATAAATCACCCTAGACAGCTGAGACCAAAAGATATGGATATGGAAAGACTATTCTATTTTCAAATATTTCGAGAGAAAGACTTATTATACTTTCATTTAATGGCCAAATCCAGTTGCTGTACCTTACTATTCTTCTTTATACCTAACCTTAACTCCTCCCATTACAATTTAAGACATTTTATCTTGTTTTAGCTATAAAATGGTCTCATTACTTCTCTGTCTGTATTTAGGCCTTGTGCTATGGTGGTACCAGATTTTGAATTGATCTGTGAAATCATGTTGGTTGCTGAAGGATTCATCGAGGCACAATCATTGGCCAAAAAATTCATTACCCTTTATCAGCTTTGCAAAGAGCTCCTCTCCAAACAGGTAAATTCTCTAGGTTAGAGAAAAAACCTTTGATAATACTACCACCATTCTTTGTGATTGCTACAACCATATTATCTTTTTAAATCTTTACCTGTCCTAGTAACAACTCTAAGACAGGGCAAGGGTTAGGCAAACAGAGTTAAGTGATTTGCCTGGGATCACACAGCTACGAAGTGTCTGAGGTCATATTTGAACCCTAGGTCCTCCTTGATTCAACGTCTGGTGCTCTATCCACTGTGCCACCTTGTTGCCTTCCATATTTTTCAAAAACATAATGCTGCTCCCCTAATATGTGTATTTCTTTGAAGAGAATATACTTTTCTATTGTCTGTATTCCAGCCATTGGTTTTATCCCATGAATTCTTATATCTATAAGATTATTTCATCTCTTTGTTGAGAGCAATCAGGTATCTGTGATCCAGCCAAATTGCTCTCTGGTTACTCATACATGAGCCTACATCTCTAATTTCTGTGCTTCTGTATTACCTATCTCCCATTCATAGAACATAGTCCCTCCTCATCTCCATCTTATAGAATCTTTTTCTTCAAAACTTAGTTCAATTATCATTCTGCATGAAGCCTTTCCTGATCCCTCAACTACTAGGACCCTCCATCCCTAAAATTTTGTTTAAATACTTTGTCATTTTATTCTCTTTAAATTGATTCTGTGTATATGTAATATAATGTAATATAATATGATATGATGTGTGATATGATATATGACTATGTATATATACATATGCATGTGTACTTTTTTCTTAAACCCTTACCTTCCACCTTGGAGTCAATACTGTGTATTGGCTCCAAGGCAGAAGAGTGGTAAGGGCTAGGCAATGGGGGTCAAGTGACTTGCCCAGGGTCACACAGCTGGGAAATGTCTGAGACCAGATTTGAACCTAGGACCTCCCAGCTCCAGGCCTGGCTCTCAATCCACTGAGCCACCCAGCTGCCCCCTGAATATGTACTATTAAAGATTGTTTCATTTTTTGTATTCGTATCCCAAGCAGCTTCTATGTTTGAAACATAGTATTTTGATAAACATTTGCTGATTGATGTCAAAAACTGACCTTTCTTCAAGAACTTCCCAATTTTTTTTTTTTTTTGCTGGAACAAAAATGCTTCCATTTACTCAGATCCACAAACTTACGAATATTTTAACTTGTCTCAATCCACATATCCAATCAGTTGCCAAATCTTATCCTATTTTCCTCTACAACATTTCTCACATTTTCTTGTTCTCTGACTCTTGACTACAGTCATTCATACAACCACCAAGCTAGTTCAGGTCCTTAACTACTTTTGCATAGAATCCTAATAGATCTCACTACCTCACATCTTTCCTCATTAATGTCCATGCTGCACATAGCTCTCTAAGTGATTTTCCAAAGGCTCATATTTATCATGTCACATTCAGTAAATTATAATGGCTCCCTATCACCTTTAGAATTAAATAAAAAATCTCCTGTGAAGTTAAAGTCTTTCACAACCTGGCCCAACTTACCCTTTCCTGCTTTATTATTTATGAATTTTTCCTCTTCCCAGGTAAAAGAAGAATATTATTATAGTGCCTACTATGGACCAGGCATGGTGCTAAACACTTTAGTATTTTGTTATTGTGAAGTGCTTATTATGACAAGCTTTTAATTTTGAACACTTGATTTGATCCTCACAATAACCCAGAAAGGAAGGTGCTATTCCTATCCCCATTTTACAAATATGGAAAATGAAACAGATAAGAGGTTAAGTGATTTACCCAGGGTCACATCATAAGGGTCTGAGGCCAGACTTTAATTCAGTTCTTTTTGACTCAAGGCCCATGCTCTATCCACTATATCTTGAGCAAGATGACTT
Organism: Monodelphis domestica; assembly: GCF_027887165.1. Lineage (NCBI taxonomy): Eukaryota > Metazoa > Chordata > Mammalia > Didelphimorphia > Didelphidae > Monodelphis > Monodelphis domestica. Next base: position 245,230,031 of record NC_077228.1, read on the forward strand.
CACCTAGAGAGCTAAACTGGCTTTTCTGCTGTGTTCCTTACCCACAACATGCCATCTCCCATCTCTGTGTTTTTGTATTCATCACCCAGGGCTGAAATGCTTTTACTTCCCACTTCAACCTCTTAGAATTGTCTATTTCCTTCAAAACCCAACTGATGATTTACCTTGTACTTTTCCCTCTAGCTAATAATGCCCTCCATTCAACATTCCATTGTATTTATTTTGTGAATATTTTATATATGATTATATAGCTATACCGTCTCCCTAGAAAGAATATCTACCTCCTTTGATGGCAGAGACTGTTTCATTTTTGTCTTTTTTTCCTTATATCTACCACAGGATTTTGAGTATATGAAAAGAGAAATTAGTAGGCTATTTCTTCTATTTTTCAGATTATATAATATAGGAATTAATTGATATTTGAAAACTTAATAGAATTCTTTTATAAACTTATGTAGTTCAGGATTATTTTATTTCTTAGTTCATTTATAGTTTATTCCATTTACTTTTCTGATCTTGGATAATTTAAGTACACTATTTCTGTTTTGTTAATCTGGGAATTTTATATTTTCTAATACTCACTTTTTTTCCATTTAAGTTATTAGATTTGGGTTAATAGTTGAGCAAAATAGTTTTAAATTCATTTCCTCTTTGTCTATTGTGCATTCTTTTTCATTTTTGATATCTGATAATTTGATTTTCCTTTTATTTAAAAAATCATATTAACTGGGAGCAGCAGAGTAGCTCAGTGGATTGAGAGCCAGACTTAGAGATGGGAGGTCCTAGGTTCAAATCTGGCCTCAGACACTTCCCAGAACTGTATGACCCTCGGCAAGTCACTTAACTCCTATTGCCTAGTCCTTACCATTCTTCTGCTTTGGAACCAATAGGTGGAAGGTAAGAGTTTTTTTGAAAAATCTTATTATTTAATTTTCCCAAAAAAACTCTTAGCATTACTTATTAATTCAATGATTTTGAAAATTATTTTTATTTGAGTTTTGTTAGTCTTTTCTTTGCATTTCAGAATTTCTGTTTAGTTATTTAATTGGGGGTTTTAATTTATTTGTTTGGGTGTTTGTTTCTTAGTTGCATGCCCAATTCATTTGTCTCTTCTTTCTCCCATGTTTTGATGGAAATATTAAGAATTATAAATTTTCAAATTAGGATTATTTGGCTGTATCACACAAATTTTGTTTTATTGTCTTGTTATTGTCTTTAACTATGCATTGTGTCTATGATACTTTAATTCAACAATTTCTTAGGATTATTATTGTCACTAATCAATTTTAACCATTCTACAGAGGCACTTTATGAATATATTTTTAATATGCTGTGATCTAATTTTTAGGTTTTTTACATTTTTGAGGCATTGTAAGAGTGGATTTTTGTAAAAGTGCTGGGTATAAAAATGTATCTGTGAGTATACACAAGTACATACACAGATTCCTATGTATGTATGGATGTAAGTTCCTTCCTATTCCCGTACAATAAACATAGTAGAATGTAAAATGTAATATAATGTAGTAATGTAATATTGAGAGCATATATATATATATAATATAAATATATATATATAATACATATGATGTAAAAATATAATGTAAAAAACAAAGGATCAAGGATATCCAGGGAAATAATGAAAAAAAATACAAAGGAAGGGGGCCTTGCAGTCCAGATCTCAAACTATATTAAAAAGCAGTAGTCATCAAAACAATTTGGTACTGGCTAAGAGACAGAAAGGAGGATCAGTGGAATAGACTTGGGGCAAGTGACCTCAGCAAGACAATATATGATAAACCCAAAGATCCCAGCTTTTGGGTCAAAAATCCACTATTCGATAAAAACTGCTGAGAAAACTGGAAGACAGTGTGGGAGAGATTAGGATTAGATCAACACGTCACACCGTACACCAAGATAAATTCAAAATGGGTGACTGACATGAACATAAAGAAGGAAACTATAAGTAAATTAGGTAAACACAGAATGGTATACATGTCAGACCCTTGGGAAGGGAAAGACTTTAAAACCAAGCAAGACATAGAAAGAGTCACAAAATGTAAAATAAATAATTTTGACTACATCAAATTAAAAAGCTTTTATACAAACAAAATCAATATAACTAAAATCAGAAGGAAAGCAACAGATTGGGAAGCAATCTTCATAAAAACCTCTGACAAAGGTTTAATTACTCAAATTTACAAAGAGCTAAATCAATTGTACAAAAAAATCAAGCCCTTCTCCAATTGATAAATGGGCAAGGGACATGAACAGGCAGTTCTCAGCCAAAGAAATCAAAACTATTAATAAGCACATGAAAAAGTGCTCTACATCTCTTATAATCAGAGAGATGCAAATCAAAACAACTCTGAGGTATCACCTCTCACCTAGCAGATTGGCTAACATGACAGCTATGGAAAGTAATGAATGCAGGAGGAGATGTGGCAAAGTAGGGACATTAATTCATTGCTGGTGGAGTTGTTAACTGATCCAACCATTCTGGAGGGCAATTTGGAACTATGCCCAAAGGGCGATAAAAGACTGTCTGCCCTTTGATCCAGCCATAGCTCTGCTGGGTTTGTACCCCAAAGAGATAATAAGGAAAAAGACTTCTACAAGAATATTCATAGCTGCGCTCTTTGTGGTGGCCAAAAATTGGAAAATGAGGGGATGCCCTTCAATTGGGGAATGGCTGAACAAATTGTGGTATATGTTGGTGATGGAATACTATTGTGCTAAAAGGAATAATAAAGTGGAGGAATTCCACGGTGACTGGAACAACCTCCAGGAATGGTGCAGAGCAAAAGGAGCAGAACCAGGAAAACATTGTACACAGAGACTGATACACTGTGGTACAATCGAAGGTAATGGACTCCTCCACTAGGGACAATGGTCTCTGAACAATCTGCAGGGATCTAAAAAACACTATCCACAAGCAGAGGATAAACTATGGGAGTAAAAACACCGAAGAAAAGCAACTGCTTGTTACAGGGGCTGAGAGGAAATGACTGAGGAGAGACTCTAAATGAACACTCTAGTGCAAATACCAAAAACATGGAAATGGGTTCGAACCAAGAACACATGTGAAACCAAGTGGAATTGTGCGCCAGCTATGGGAGAAGTGGTGGGAGGGGGTTAGGGGGAGGAAAAGATAATGATCATTGCTTCCAATGAATAATGTTTGTAAATAACCAAATGAAATAATGTTTAAAAATCAAAAAAATATATATATATAATGTAAAAATGAGGACCATGAAGACAACATTAGAATTAGGAACCTCAGAATGGTTTGACTTAAATGTGTAGTAACAACCATTGTTCTTCCTTTACTTGTGCCCAGTTTGATCTGAACTGGATGCTTGATTACCTATATCCCTTCCCAGAAAGGTAAGCATTGCCATCTTGCTCCAACCCCTAACTCAAATCTTCCCTTCCCAGTTTGTATTGTTAATAAGAAAAGTAAAAGTAGACTTCCGGGTAAGCATGACTGCAGAGTAGATGCAGCTTGCTCCCTCTCCTCAGACCCAATGACACTGCTTCCTCTCCTCAGACCCAATGACACAGATGACCACAAAAGACCCATCCAAAAAAAAAAAAAAACATCTTCATGAGAACATATAGACCCCACAGCAAGGCGAAGCTCTGAAGTTAGGTGGGATTCTGGCATTTCCACAATATAAAGGAACAGAAAGCTGACCCACCCTCCCCTCCCCCACCAAACAACCAGAGCCAGAGTTAAAGTCAGCAATGGCCAGAATCAACAAGTGAGGGAGGGGCACCCCAGGATTGAACAATGGGCAGCCCCAGGTCTGGGGACCTGAATAAGATAAGGTCCTTCTCCTGAGAGTACTAACACCTGAAACACTGGCAGGTGGGCTAGGGAAGCACAGATCTCAGGCACCCAGAACTAGAGCTCTGTAATCACCGAGTGCGCAAAGGGACCCCCTGACATGTGCAAGGGGCACCTACAGGTCTTGGGAGTTAGCTAAGACCACCAAAGATTTTCACCTGAGAGCACTAACTCCCAAAACGCCAGCAGGCAGAGGAGGCCAGTCCTTGGGCCTCCCCAGGAAGACAGCTCAGATGCAGAGAACCTAGAATTAGCCTGAGACTAAAGCCTTGACCATTAGACCCTTATTCAGAGGGCACGTACTACTCATTCAGATTTCTGACTGGAAAGGGGAGGAAGGAGGAAAAAAACACACACAGAGATGGCAAACTCTACCCAAGAACCACAACACCCCAACACCAAGAAAAGCAAGAAGAAGGGGGGTGACTTTGGATACATTTTATGGAGGGGGAAAAAAACAGAGGAAATAGCAGAAGAAGAGCAAACAAATGCTCCAAAACCTTCCAAAAGAAATGCAAATTGTCCAAAACCTCTTGAAGAATTTAAAATGGAAGTTATCAACAAGATGGAAGCCTTCTGGCAGGAAAAATGGGAAATAATGCAAAAGGAACTCAGCAATCAGAAGCATGGAAAAAAAAAACAACTACAGAAATGGCTTGAGTCCTCAAATAGCAGGATAGGCCAAACTAAAGAGGAAAACCAGGCTTTAAAGGTCAGAATCAGGCAACTGGAAGACAATGATCTTGCAAAAGAGCAAGAATTAATTAAACAAAGCCAAAAGACTAAGAAATTAAAGATAACATAAAATATCTCACTGACAAGGTAACCAACCTGGAAAATAGAGGAAGGAGAGACAATATGAGAATAATTGGCCTACCAGAAAAGCCAGAAATAAATAGTAATCTCGGCATCATAATATAAGATATCATCAAAGAAAACTGCCCAGAGATTCTAGAACAAGGGGGCAATACAGGCATTGAAAGAGTTCACAGAACACCCTCTACACTAAATCCCCAAAAGACAACTCCCAGGAATGTAATTGCCAAATTCCAAAGCTTTCAAGCAAAAGAAAAAATCTGACAAGAAGCCAAAAAAAAAGTCAATTTAGATATAAAGGAATGCCATTCAGGGTCACACAAGACCTTACAATTTCTACTCTGAATGACCGTAAGGCATGGAACATGATTTCAGAAAGGCAAGAGAGCTGGGTCTCCAACCAAGAATCAGCTATCCATCAAAACTGACTATATACTTCCAGGCGAATGTATGGGCATTCCACAAAATAGAAGATTTCCAAGTTTTTCTAAAGAAAAGACCAGAGCTCTGTGGAAAGGTCGACATCCAAACACAAAGAGCAAGGGAAACTTGAAAAGGTAAATATGAAGGAAAGGGAAAAGGAGACAACTGTTATCTTTTTCTTTTATATTTCTTTTATATTTATATATTATATTCTTCTATAAGTACTATATTATATCAAATTTTATATATATATGTATATATATATTAATATGTGGGGAAAATGTAATGTGTAACTCTCAAAAATTGTATGCATCATTAGAGTAGTTAGAAGAATCATGCATAGGGAATGATTGGGGCATTAAGACAACATGGAGAAAAGGGGGTGAAAGAAAGAAAAAAAGAGAGGGTGAATCATTGATGGTACAAAGATATACTTCAAGAAATGGAAAAAAGACTAAATAGAATAATCTTTCTCACACAAAGATACATATGGGAAGGGGAGGGGAAGGAATTTCCTATAGGGAGGAGAGTAAGAAAGTGCTAACTGGTATTACTTAAACCTTAGTCTCAGTGAAATCAACTCTGAGAGCTAAGAACATCTAGATCCATTGGGATCTTGAACTTTATCTTATCCAAAAGGGTAAGAGAGAAGGGGAAATTAAGGATAGGAAGGGGGAGGGAGTATTAAAAAGGGAGGGAAGGAGGGGGTAGTGGGAATGAACAAAAAGGGAGGGGATAGAAAGGGAAGCATACCAAGGAAGGGGACTAGAGGGACTAATCTAAAGTAAATCACTGGTTTAAAAGGTTATAGCTAAAGAAGAAAGGTCAGAATTAGGGGAGGATATCAAAATGCCAGGGAACCCACAAGTGACAATCATAACTTTGAACCTTGAATGGGATGAACTCACCCATAAAATGTAGAAGAATAGCAGAATGGATTAGAATCCAAAACCCTACCATATGTTGTCTTCAAGAAACACATATGAGGCAGGTTGACACTCACAAGGTCAGAATTAAAGGATGGAGTAAAACCTCTGGGCCTCAACTGATAGAAAGAAGGCAGGAGATGCAATCATGATAGCTGACAAAGCCAAAGCAAAAATAGACCAGATAAAAAGGGCTAGAGAAGGTAAATATATTCTGTTAAAAGGGAGTATATAGACAATGAGGAAATATCACTAATCAACATGTATGCACCAAATGATATAGCACCCAAATTTCTAATGGAAAAACTAGAAGAACTGAAGGAAGAAATAGACAATAAAACCATATTAGTGGGAGACTTGAACCAACCACTATCAAATTTAGATAAATCAAACCAAAAAATAAATAAGAAAGAGGTAAAAAAAGTGAAATAAATCTTAGAAAAATTAGAATTAATAGACATATGGAGAAAAATAAATAGGGACAAAAAGGAATACACCTTCTTCTCAGCACATTCACAAAGATTGACCATACACTAGGTCACAGAAACATGGCATACAAATGCAGAAAAGCAGAAATAATAAATGCAACCTTTGGGTACATGGGGAGCCAAATCAAAAATTAATTGGAAATTAAATAATATGATACACCAAAATAGGTTAGTTAGAGAAGAAATCATAGAAACAATTAATAATTTCATTGAGGAAAATGACAATGGTGAGACATCCTTTCAAACCTTATGGGATGCAGCCAAAGCAGTACTCAGAGGAAAATTCATATCCTTGAGTGCATATATTAACAAATTAGGGAGGGCAGAGATCAATGAATTGGAAATGCAAATCAAAAAACTTGAAAGCGAACAAATTTTAAAAACCCCAGGCGAAAACCAAAGTAGAGATCCTAAAAATTAAGGGAGAAGTTAATAAAATTGAAAGTGATAGAACTATTAAACTAATAAACAAGACTAGAAGCTGGTACTTTGAAAAAATAGACAAAGTACTGGTCAATCTAATAAAAAAAGGAAAAAAGAAAGGCAAATTAACAGCATCAAGGATGAAAAGGGGGACCTCACCGCCAATGAAGAGGAAATTAAGGCAATCATTAAAAACTACTTTGACCAACTATATGGCAATAAATATACCAACCTAGGTGATATGGATGAATATTTACAAAAATATAAATTGCCTAGACTAACAGAAGAAGAAATAGATTTCTTAAATAATCCCATATCAGAAAAAGAAATCCAACAGGCCATCAAAGAACTCCCTAAGAAAAAATCCCCAGGGCCTGATTGATTCACAAGCAAATTCTATCAAACTTTCACAAAATAGCTTATCCCAATACTATACAAACTATTTGACATAGTAAGCAAAGAGGGAGTTCTGCCAAATTCCTTTTATGACACAAACATGGTACTGATTCCAAAGCCAAGCAGGTCAAAAACGGAGAAAGAAAACTATAGACCAATCTCCCTAATGAATATAGATGCAAAAATCTTAAATAGAATACTAGCAAAAAGACTCCAGCAAGTGATAAGGAGGATCATTCACTATGATCAAGTAGGATTTATACCAGGAATGCAGGGCTGGTTCAATATTAGGAAAACCATCCACATAATTGACCATATTAACAAACAAACAGAAAAAAAACACACGATTTGCTCAATAGATGCAGAAAAAGCCTTTGATAAAATATAAGACCCATTCCTATTAAAAACACTAGAAAGCTCATTCCTAAAAATAATAAAGAATATATACCTAAAACCATCAGCTAATATCATCTGCAATGGGGATAAAGTAGATGCATTCTCAATAAGATCAGGAGTGAAACAAGGATGCCCATTATCACCTTTATTATTTGACGTTGTACTAGAAACACTAGCAGTAGCAATTAGAGAAGAAAAAGAAATTGAAGGCATCAAAATAGGCAAGGAGGAGACCAAACTATCGCTCTTTGCGGATGACATGATGGTCTACTTAAAGAATCCTAGAGATTCAACCAAAAAGCTAATCGAATATTCAACAACTTTAGCAAAGTTGCAGGATACCAAATAAACCTGCATAAGTCATCAGCATTTCTATATATTTCCAACACTGCTCAGCAGCAAGAACTAGAAAGAGAAATTCCATTCAAAATCACCTTAGACAAAATAAAATACTTAGGAATCTATCTCCCGAGACAAACACAGGAACTATATGAACACAACTACAAAACAGTCTCCACGCAAATAAAATTAGACTTGAGCAATTGGAAAAATATTAACTGCGCATGGGTAGGACAAGCCAATATAATAAAAATGACCATACTACCCAAGCTTATTTATCTAGTTAGTGCTATAACCATTGAACTTCCAAAAAAATTTTTTTACTGACTTAGAAAAAACCATAACAAAGTTCATTTGGAAGAACAAAGGATCAAGGATATCCAGGGATATCCTTACTTAAAGGATATTCAATTTGATTTAGTAAAGATATCCTTGCTTATGGTCCTGAACTCATTTTTGTAAAGGTGCCATGCAGAGTATACAAATACAAATTAAAAAATATATAGTTCTACATATAGATACAGATATATAAGTATGTATATGGATATACATATTTGTTTTATGTAGTAGATGTATTATGTGATATGAATGTGTTTGAATGTGTCTATGTATGTGTGTGTTTCTGTAGGTGTGTATATGTTTGTGTATGTATATGTATACTCCTCTCTATCCCCATTCAATAATTGCCAGAAATTTATCATACCTAACTTTTCTAAAATTCTATTAGATCCTTAACTTCTTTCTTGTTGGTTTTTTTTTTTTTGTTAGATTTGTTATCTCTGAAAGGGATTCACTGAAGACCCTAACTATTATAGTTTTATGTGTATTTCTCCCCTATAACTTGTTTCGTATTTCCTGTAAGTATGCAAATGCTATGCCATTTGGTGGATATATAATAAATATACATTTTGAAGATTTCCTTTTTGTCTCTATTCATCAAATCTATCTTTGAAGTTGCCTTGTCTGAGACCATGATTACCAATTCTTGTTCTTTTTTTTCTTTTGCATTCTGCCAAATAATAAGAGATTTTACACTTAAGAACCATTTGGTTCTTTATAATTTTTTTTGAAGGTTTGATTTACTTTGGCAAATAGAATAATTGCAACTATTGCTTTTTTGGATTCATTTGATATATAGTCAATGTTTTCAATCCCTAAGTTTGATTTCATGGATGTCTATTTTTAAAATGTGTTTCTTATAAGCAGTTGATTGTAGAAATTTGGGGGGTTTATCCAATTTGTTATTCTTTTTCCTTTTGTTGGATAGTTTAATCTATTTAAATTTAAAGTTATGACTTGGGTTTCTATTTTCTCCATCTGTCTCTGATATTAAGGGTTTTTTTTCCAAATTATGATTTACTCCTCTTTTGCTATAAATATAATATGAGGTTCTTTCAGGTATTTAATTTAATCTTTTTAAGTTGGCCCTGTTCTCCCTGGCTCTCATCCCTAAATTCCCCCTCTTGTTTCTTCTTTCCTTTTGAGGTTTTGAAGATTAGTTCTTTTTTTCTCTGCTTTTTATTACTTTTATCTGCCCTTCTTTTTAACTCTATTATGCAGATTCCCCCTTCCACACCTTCTCTTCAACTAAATCTGCTTACTAGGGAAGTTTTGCACCCCTTTCCAAAAAGGATTTCTCTCGCTCTCTTCATTACCTATTTTCTCTTTCTGTCTATTCTGGAACCTCATTCTCTGATTCATGACCTCTTTCTGGTCTTTCTGTTTTCTCTGTGTTCATCATACAATTAAATCTTCCAAAGATCCTATTCTAAATTTCTATTCCATCTATTCTAATTATTCCCCCTGTCTTGTAGAGCGTGTCCCATGTATTCTCTTTTTCCATTATGTCTCACTCTCAGAATAATGCCAAATATTGCAGGGTTCAGAGTACTCCATGGTAAGACCCTTCTGCCATCATATCCATGATTATGTACCCTATCCCTGACCTATACTCTCCCCTGGTTAGCACTTTTTCTACATTTGCCTCAAATCTCTTCCCTGGATCCATGCTCTTCCATTCAACCAAGTGCTAGCTTCCCCCAAGAATTCCAGCTTCCTCCCATCTTGATGAAGGACAAATAGACTTTTTAAACCCCAAATCCTCCAAGTGACAGACCAACTCTCTTCACTCATAGAATCAGTCATCAGTAGAATCCCTTCCCACAATTAAAATAAAGCTTCTTTTCTTTCCTTCTTTTTCCTAAACCATTCCTCTGTAGGCTCTTCGTTTTCTGAGATCACAAAAAGGTCACCTCTCCTTCATTTCTAGCCTTTAATTTGACTCTAGAAAATCATGCATTCCTCTTTATCCCCTTTCTCTCCTGTCTCATCTTTTCACATACTCTCCCACATTGTGTGTGTGTGTATATATATATATATACATACATACATACATATATATATGTGTATGTATGTATATATATATACTCTCATAAAATCATTTATTCTGTCCAAATGTCCCTTGTCTGCCTCTTCAATCTTAGTTCTCCTAGATTTACACCTTCACACGCATCTCCTTTTTTAAATTTAGAAAGAAGTCCCTGACTCTTCTGTTCTCTGTCCTAAAATGGTACATTTATTCCATCCTATATGTCTTATCATTTGAGGTTTATCCCTGCATTTCTGTTTGGAGTGTTCAAAAAGAAAATATCCCTTTGATTCTAATTTTCTTTCTGGACATATTTTAGACACTTTTATATCATTGAACAGCAACCTTTTTTCATGTCTGATTAAGTTTAGATTTTCAGGATATGCTACTCTTGAATGCATCTGAGCTGACGCATTATTCCATTTCCTCATATATGTTGGGTATGGAATAGTTTCATGTTATTTTTAAATTCTTTCCTTTTTATATGAAGGTCTTTCTGCTGACTTTTGTAGAAATTTATTGTTTCTAAATTGAATTCTTATGTGTCTTGGACTTCTGGCTTTGTGTTTCTTTTTTCACTTGTTTCAGTGCAGGAAGGGCATCAGTGACTTTTTTCAACTGGTATTTTATTTTCAATATTTAGAAGGTCTGGGTAATTCTCTTCTAGTATTTTCTGCACTGTAATCTCAAGGTTTTTTGTCCTGTCATGTTCTTCCAGGAGACCTTCTTAGGTGTCTCTGCTGCATCCTCTCTTTGAGATCAGTATATTTTGCTTGGATAGTGAGCATGTTTTAGTGTTATTGGGTTTTTTTTTTGTTTGTTTGTTTTTTTGCTTCTCTTCTTCTAGATTGTCCTTAATTTCCATGGATTTGCATTCCCAACCTATTCTTCTCACTATAATTTCTTTGGTCAATCTTTCTATTGCAGATTCAATTTTACCCATTTTGTTTATTATTTTTGCTATGCCACCCATAAATTCTTCTCTTGTAATTCTCATTTCTCTTTTGAAAATCTCAGGAATGGCATATATCTCAAATTCTATAGATCCTCTATCTCATCATGTGTTGCTTTCCCCCCCTCTTTTAAAGTATTTATTCATAGATTGATGAACTCATTTACTAGCTATGGAGGCCATATTTCCTTTTGTTGCTACTATTTTTCCTGTTCATTTATTTACTTCTGTTCAAGTTCTTTTGAGTTTTCTTAGTCCTGAAATCTTTGATAATTTGTCTTCCCCTCCCCCATGCCATTGTTAATTTTCTATCTCTCCACTAATGTTGGTTTCCCTGGGGACTGGGTCTCAAAGTATCTCTGCCTTCTCTCACACTGGGAAATTTAGACTTTTACTGACTTATGGTGGACAGAACTGGCCCCAGACAATCACTAAGTAATTTCCTTTGGGGTTATTGGAAAACTGCACAGACTTTTCTCTCTTTAATCCCCCTTACATTATCACTCCTTATTATTATTATTATTCACTCCTTAGGCCCTCTGTGCCAGCACCATTAGTTAGGCAGTTACTCTAATGTTGGTACATGCTTATCCATTCTGGTTCCTGTACTTTGAAGCTTTGCCATGATGTCATATGTTTGTCTACTTAAGTGCTGACCATCCCTTGAAGGTTGACTCTGGATTTGATATGCATCCTGAAACCTGATTTTCCCCAGCACTGGAAAAGGGAAGGAGAAAGCTGAGTTTTATTAGGACTCTGTGTGTGAGAGAGAGAAACAGAGAGAAAGAGAGATATAGACAGAGAGACAGAGAGAGACGGTAGGTGAGAAGTTCTGTATGAGCTTAAGGTCAGTGAGTTCATAGTTGAGCTTTTTTCAGTCTTCTTGTGGATTCTAGATGTCACAGACTATGGAGACAAAATGTTGAAGTCACTTATCTTTGGCCCATATTTTCTGTTTTGAAGAAGTTTTTTTTTCTATTTTATTTTTTTTTAAACATTATTTCATTTGGTCATTTCCGAGCATTATTCATTGGAGACAAAGATCCCTTTCCTCCCACCCCCCCCCACCTATCCCATAGCCGATGAGCGATTCCACTGGGCATCACAAATGTTTTTGATTCAAACCTATTTCCATGCTGTTGGTATTTGCACCAGAGTGTTCTTTTAGAGTCTCTCCTCAGTCATATCCCCTCAACCCTTGTAGTCTAGCAGTTGGTTTTCCTCGGTGTTTTTACTCCCACAGTTTGTCCTCTGCTTGTGGATAGTGTCTTTTCTCCTAGATTGCTGCAGATTGTTCAGGGACATTGCATTGACACTAATGGAGAAGTCCATTATGTTCGATTGGACCACAGTGTGTCAGTCACTGTGTACAATGTTTTCCTGGTTCTGCTTCTTTCGCACTGCATCATTTCCTGGAGGTTATTCCAGTCTCCATGGAATTCCTCCACTGTGTTATTCCTTTTAGCACAATAGTATTCCATCACCAACATATAACACAATTTGTTAAGTCATTCCCCAATTGTGGGCATCCCCTCATTTTCCAATTTTTGGCCACCACAAAGAGCACAGCTATGAATATTCTTGTACACGTCTTTTTCCTTATTATCTTTTTGGGGTACAAGCCCAGCAGTGCTTGGGCTGGATCATAGGGTAGACAGTCTTTTATCGCCCTTTGGGCATAGTTCCAAATGGCCCTCCAGAATGGCTGGATCAATTCACAACCCCACCAGCAATGAATTAGTGTCCCTACTTTGCTGCATCCCCTCCAGCATTCATTACTTTCCATAGCTGTCATATTAGGCAATCTTCTAGGTGTGAGGTGATACCTCAGACTTGTTTTAATTTGCATCTCTCTGATTATAAGAGATTGAGAACACTTTCTCCAGTGCCTAAAAATAGTTTTGGTTTCTTTATCTGAAAACGGCCTATTCATGTCCCTTGCCCATTTGTCAATTGGAAAATGGCTTGATTTTTTGTACAATTGATTTAGCTCTTTGTAAATTTGAGTAATTAAACCTTTGTCTCAGGTTTTTATGAGAATTGTTTCCCAGTTTGTAGTTTTCCTTCTGATTTTGGCCACATTTGTTTTGTTTGTAAAAAACTTTTTAATTTGATGTAGTCCAAATTATTTATTTTGCATTTTATGACTCTTTCTAAGTCTTGCTTGGTTTTAAAATCTTTCCCTTCTCAAAGGTCTGACATGTATACTATTCTGTGTTCACCTAATTTTCTTATAGTTTCCTTCTTTATGTTCAAGTCATTTACCCATTTTGAATTTATCTTGGGGTAGGTTGTGAGGTGTTGATCTAAACCTAATTTTTCCCACACTGTCCTCCAATTTTCCCAGTGGTTTTTATGAAATAGTGGGTTTTTGTCCCAAAAGCGGGAATCTTTGGGTTTGTCATACACTGTCTTGCTGAGGTCACATACTCCGAGTCTATTCCACTGATCCTCCTTGCTGTCTCTTAGCCAGTACCAAATGGTTTTGATGACCTCTGCTTTATGATAGAGTCTGAGATTTGGGACTGCAAGGCCCCCTTCCTTTGTATTTTTTTCATTATTTCCCTGGATATCCTTGATCCTTTGTTCTTCCAAATGAACTTTGCTTTGGTTTTTTCTAAATCAGTAAAAAAAATTTTTGGAAGTTCAATGGGTGCACTAAATAGATAAATAAGTTTGGGTAGGATGGTCATTTTTATTATATTGGCTCATCCTACCCATGAGCAGTTAATATTTTTTCCAATTGTTCAAGTCTAGCTTTAGTTGTATAGAAAGGGTTTTGTAGTTGTGTTCATATAATTCCTGTGTTTGTCTCAGGAGACAGATTCCTAAGTATTTTATTTTGTCTAAGGTGATTTTGAATGGGATGTCTCTTTCTAGTTCTTGCTGCTGAGCAGTGTTGGAAATATATAGAAATGCTGATGACTTATGCAGGTTTATTTGGTATCCTGCAACTTTGCTAAAGTTGTTGAATATTCGATTAGCTTTTTGGTTGAATCTCTAGGATTCTTTAAGTAGACCATCATGTCATCCGCAAAGAGCGATAGTTTGGTCTCCTCCTTGCCTATTTTGATGCCTTCAATTTCTTTTTCTTCTCTAATTGCTACTGCTAGTGTTTCTAGTACAATGTCAAATAATAAAGGTGATAATGGGCATCCTTGTTTCACTCCTGATCTTATTGGGAATGCATCTAGTTAATCCCCATTGAAGATGATATTAGTTGATGGTTTTAGATATATACTGTTTATTATTTTTAGGAATGACCCTTCTATTCCTATGCTTTCTAGTGTTTTAATAGGAATGGGTCTTGTATTTTATCAAAGGCTTTTTCTGCATCTATTGAAATAATCATGTGATTTCTGTCAGTTTGCTTATTGATATGGTCAATTATGTGGATGGTTTTCCTAATACTGAACCAGCCCTGCATCCCTGGTATAAATCCTACTTGATCATGGTGAATGACCCTTCTGATCACTTGCTGGAGTCTTTTTGCTAGTATTCTATTTAAGATTTTTGCATCTATATTCATTAGGGATATTGGTCTATACTTTTCTTTCTCTGTTTTTGACCTGCTTGGCTTTGGAATCAGTACCATGTTTGTGTCATAAAAGGAATTTGGCAGAACTCCCTCTTTGCTTACTATGTCAAATAGTTTGTATAGTATTGGGATTAGCTGTTCTTTGAATATTTGATAAAATTCGCTTGTGAATACATCAGGCCCTGAGGATTTTTTCTTAGGGAGTTCTTTGATGGCCTGTTGGATTTCTTTTTCTGATATGGGATTATTTAAGAAATCTATTTCTTCTTCTGTTAGTCTAGGCAATTTATATTTTTGTAAATATTCATCCATATCACCTAGGTTGGTATATTTATTGCCATATAGTTGGTCAAAGTAGTTTTTAATGATTGCCTTAATTTCCTCTTCATTGGCGGTGAGGTCCCCCTTTTCATCCTTGATGCTGTTAATTTGCCTTTCTTTTTTCCTTTTTTTATTAGATTGACCAGTACTTTGTCTATTTTTTCAAAGTACCAGCTTCTAGTCTTGTTTATTAGTTTAATAGTTCTATCACTTTCAATTTTATTAACTTCTCCCTTAATTTTTAGGATCTCTACTTTGGTTTTCGCCTGGGGTTTTTAAAATTTGTTCGCTTTCAAGTTTTTTGATTTGCATTTCCAATTCATTGATCTCTGCCCTCCCTAATTTGTTAATATATGCACTCAAGGATATGAATTTTCCTCTGAGTACTGCTTTGGCTGCATCCCATAAGGTTTGAAAGGATGTCTCACCATTGTCATTTTCCTCAATGAAATTATTAATTGTTTCTATGATTTCTTCTCTAACTAACCTATTTTGGTGTATCATATTATTTAATTTCCAATTAATTTTTGATTTGGCTCCCCATGTACCCAAAGGTTGCATTTATTATTTCTGCTTTTCTGCATTTGTATGCCATGTTTCTGTGACCTAGTGTATGGTCAATCTTTGTGAATGTGCTGAGAAGAAGGTGTATTCCTTTTTGTCCCTATTTATTTTTCTCCATATGTCTATTAATTCTAATTTTTCTAAGATTTATTTCACTTTTTTTACCTCTTTCTTATTTATTTTTTGGTTTGATTTATCTAAATTTGATAGTGGTTGGTTCAAATCTCCCACTAATATGGTTTTACTGTCTATTTTCTTCCTTCAATTCTCATAGTTTCTCCATTAGAAATTTGGGTGCTATACTATTTGGTGCATACATGTTGATTAGTGATATTTCCTCATTGTCTATACTCCCTTTTAACAAAATATAATTACTTTCCCTTTCCCTTTTAATCAGGTCTTTTTTTGCTTTGGCTTTGTCAGATATCATGATTGCAACTCCTGCCTTCTTTCTATCAGTTGAGGCCCAGAGGTCTTACTCCATCCTTTAATTCTGACTTGTGAGTGTCTACCCGCCTCATGTGTGTTTCTTGAAGAGAACACATGGTAGGGTTTTGGATTCTAATCCATTCTGCTATTCTTCTACATTTTATGGGTGAGTTCATCCCATTCACGTTCAGTGTTATGATTGTCACTTGTGGACTCCCTGGCATTTTGAAATCCTCCCCTAATTCTGACCTTTATTCTTTAGCTATAACCTTTTAAGCCAGTGATTTACTTTAAATCAGTCCCCCCTAGTCCCCTTCCTTGATATGTTTCCCTTTCTATCCCCTCCATTTTTTTTCCCTCCCCCCTCTCCTTTTCTCCCTTTTTGTGTTCCCTCCCCCCTTCTACCCCTTGATTTTCCCTTTTCCCTTACCCTGTTGGATAAGATAGAATTCAAGATCCCAATGGATCTGGATGCTCTTCCCTCTCAGAATTGATTTCACTGAGAGTAAGGTTTAATTTAAAACTCCCTTCTTCTCCTTCTTATAGGAGTTTTCTTCCCTTCCCCTTCCCCTGTGTATCTTTGTGTGAGAAAGATTATTCTATTTAGTTTTTTCCCCCTATTTCTTGGAGTAAATCTTAGTACCATAAATGATTCTCCCCCTCCCTTTTTCTTTCTATCCCCCCTTTCTCCTTATCATCTTCATACCCCAAACATTCCCTATGAATGGTTCTTCTTACTACTCTAATGATGCATGTAATTTTTGAGAGTTACACATTACATTTTCCCCACATGTTAGTATACATAGATTGATATAAATGTAGTCCTTATAGAAGAGAGTTTGAATAAAAGAAAAGAATAACATTGTTCTCCTTTTCCCTTTCCTTCATATTTACCTTTTCAGGTATTCCATGCTCTTTGTTTTTCGATATTGAACTTTCCACAGAGCTCTGGTCTTTTCTTTGCAAAAATTTGGAAATCTTCTATTTTGTTGAATGCCCATACTTTCCCTTGGAAGTATATGGTCAGTTTTGCTGTATAGCTGATAATTGGTTGAAGACCTAGCTCTCTTGCCTTTCTGAAAATCATGTTCCATGCCTTACAGTCACTCAGAGTGGAAATTGCAAGGTCTTGTGTGACCCTGACTGGCATTCCTTTATATCTAAATTGACTTTTTTTTTTGGCTTCTTGTCAGATTTTTTCTTTTGCTTGAAAGCTTTGGAATTTGGCAATTACATTCCTGGGAGTTGTCTTTTGGGGATTTAGTGTAGAGGGTGTTCTGTGAACTCTTTCTATTTCTATTTTGCCCCCTTGCTCTGAGCATGTGGGCAATTTTCTTCTATAATCTCCTGTAGAATAGCATCGATGTTTTTGTTTATCTCTGGTTTTTCAGGGAAACCAATAATTCTAAGCTTGTCTCTTTGTCCTCTGTTTTCCTGGTCTATCATCTTGTCAATGAGATATTTTATGTTTCCTTCTAATTCATTAATTTTTTGGCTATGCTTAATTAATTCTTGCTGTTTTGCATGCTCACTGTCTTCCAGTTGCTTATTTCTGGTCTTTAGGGACTGGATTTGTTTTTCAGCTGGTTCTCCCCTTTTGTTAGAAACTTCCAGCTCTTTCTCCAATTGTGAAGTCTTGTCTATCAGACTGCTGATCTCTTTCTTCCATTTTTCTTTCCAGAAGGTTTCCATCTTTTGAATAAACTCCAACTTGAGTTCTTCCAGAGCTTGTGGATAATTTCCAATTTGGGGGGCATGTTTTGATTTTTTTTGGATTTCATCCTCTTTCTCTTCTTTTCCTTGGGTACTCTCACCATAGAAATTTTCAATAGTCCCTTTTTTCCCTTTCTTCTTGGATGCTTGATTTTGGGCCAGGTGACCCATCACTTCAGTGGTTATTTTCCCCTTTCCTTTTTGGACTGAGATCTAGGTGATATGGGTGGATTTTCTGTGGATTTAGGTTGCCTCAGACTAGTTCTTCCCAGCCTCCGAGGTTTGTTAGTGAGCTGGTCTCCTGTAAAACCACTCTGAGGGGGTGGATATCTGGGTGTCCCTGTCAGTTTCCAGGGAGCCTGGCCCCCCCCCTCAGTACAGTGAGGGGCTGCGCTTTGGCCTTAAGCAGTTTTTACATACTCTGGAGACTCCTCACTGTTCGCAGTTTGTACGCTCTCCACTGCGCAGAGTTTTCCCGTGAAACCACCCTGAGAGGTAATTTCCTAGCAGCCTTTAGATCCCAAGGACCCTGGTGTGCCCCCCCCCCCAGACAGAGACGTTCCTCACTCACTCACTGTCCCAGTGAGTGCTCTGATCCCCTACTCTGATTTAGTGGGGGAGGGGGGGGGAAGGGCAGCTCAGTTCACCTTTTGGTGCAAGCTTTTCCTCCTTCTTATAGTGTGGTAATGTTCAAACCCCATGTACCTTCGTTTCTTTGGGGTACTGGAGAGTCCCTCCATTCTTCCAAAGGTGATTTTTATGCTCTTTTGAGGTAGTTTATTTCGTTTGGTGCCAGGGAGAGGAAGTGATTTGCGTCTAGATTGCAGCCATGTTTACCCAGAAGTCCTTTTGAAGAAGTTTTGAGAGATTATGGAGATCAGAGAAAACATCTAGTTCTCTATCTTGTTGCTCATATAATCTAGCATAGAATCATTTTAGGTTAACTCTAGAAAAAGACATGATTGTCATCTCTCCAGAAAAAAAAAATTTCTTGGAAAAGTAATATACTAGTTGAAATTCTATACCTCAGTCTTTGCCACCACTACAACCTCTTTTTTTCATTTCATTATTGGCAGAACTTTACTGAAACCCCTTAACGAAGATCTGTACTAACTTACTCCCAATAATTCTGAGCAAACCTGTCTTTTCATCTCCATAGGACCATTATGACTGGGGTCTGCGAGCTATCAAGTCTGTGCTTGTGGTAGCAGGATCTCTGAAGAGAGGAGACCCTGACCGACCTGAAGACCAAGTCCTAATGCGTTCCCTCAGAGACTTCAATATTCCCAAAATCACAACTGATGACATGCCTGTGTTTATAGGCCTAATTGGAGACCTTTTCCCTGCCCTTGACATCCCCAGAAAGAGAGACCTTCACTTTGAAAGTTTTGTAAAACAGGCAATATTAGAGCTAAAACTTCAGGCTGAGGACAACTTTATGCTCAAAGTGAGTAGCATTACTCTCCCTTCATAATGTCAAAATTCATAAATTCTGTCTCAATTCTTTTGATCATGAATTCTCATTGGTTTGGTATCCCCAGGGTAAGCTTATATGCAAATATTTGATTAATCCATAAATAATCATGATTTGAGAAAACTCATCTCTTTTTTATAGAGTTAGGGAGTTGTGGGACTATTCTAGTCTGTATTCTATACAGTCAAGACATAGATGATACGTTATTTGGTTTTCTGAACTACTTTTTCTTTTTTTATTCTTTGCTACAAGGCATGGTTTTTTGAGTAAGGAGAGAGAAAGGAAAGATTTGCAAATAAAGGAGTTACAAAAATATTTCAATAAAGAAAAAATAGGGTATTAAGCACTATTAGAAATATCTCCTTAAGAGATTATATGGATGAAATAATGTTCAAATGATATAATAACACTTGATTTTAGAGGTTAGAAAAGACTTGGATGTCATATGGTCCAGTACCCTTGGAAAGGGAAAGCAATTGTTCCAAAACCACACAGCTAAAAAGTGAAAGAATTTAGTCTTAACCTCATTAAATCATGAGTTTTTTCATTCCATCTCAGGTATAGAAAAGGATGTTCACATACTAGAGTTTACGATTACCTACTAATGTTATACTTCCCTAATTAGAAATATTGACATTCAGCTGTCTGACATTAACTTACCATTATTCTATCTTTCCATATACTTTGTCCTTTCTTTTGCTTCTTCACTCTTCCACTTATCTCTTAACTCCCCCACTCCTCAGTACTTCTCCCTCATGTATTATTATTACAATCTCTTGCAAAACCTCAGTCTAAACCTGGATTACTTCTAACATCCAACTTCTCTCTTATTCACTAGCTACTAAAAGAAGCAAGAGCAAGGCTCACAATTATAATGTCCTTGGATACATTGCAAACTCAAGATATCTAACTTCATTTTATTAAGACAATATTTTTTATTCATCCCCAGATGAATAAACTATTTGAAGGGGCATCTGGATTTGCTCAGTGGATTGAGAGTCAAGCCTAGAGATGGGAAATCCTCAAACAGTATTTAGCTGTGTGACCATGGGGAAGTTCTATTCTAGCCCCTCTTCTCTTCCCCCCTACACTATTTCTCTTGGAAACATTATTGACCCCTATGGGTTTAACTGTATATTATCTCTACAAATGACTCACAAAGTTATATAGATACACATATATGACATATATATATAGAGAGAGTTACATATATAAACATAATGTACTCATATATATATATATATATATATATATATATATATATATATATATATGCAGTCCCAATATCTCCCCTGAACTTTAGTCTTTCAGTCTTGCATCATCAGTTGCCCACTAGACATTTTAAACTGTATTCAAATTCAATGTATTCAAATTCAACCTATCCAAATTCAACTTATCTATCCCACAAAATCTTTCCCTCTTCTGAGCATCTCCATTTCTTTCGAAGGTGCCACCATCCTTCCAGGCTCCCAGTCTCATAACTTCAGCATTATACTAGACTCCTCATTCCATTTCACCTCATATATTCAGTCTTGATTTTCTACTTTCACATTTCTCCACTCATTCCACAACTACTTAGCTATGGATTAGTTCAGATCCTAATTGCCTCTCACTCTGTTATTTCTCACACAAAACTAGATCATTTTTCCTTTATAACATTTCTTCAATTACAGCTCCTTATTACAGCCTCCTACACTTCACTTATTTTATTTTATTACAATGGCTTCTCATCTGATTTGCTTGAAACTAACCAGTTCTCACTTAATTCAGTTTACAAATGCTAATGTAAAAAGTTTCTCAAACCCCAGTTCAAGAGCATATAATGGATTACTCAATCAAATGCCAGCTCTTCAAGATCCCTTATCAATTACAAAGATCTGCCATTACCAAATGCCCTCACTAGTAAATACTCCTTTGTATAGATGTTAAATGCCTAGTACTTCAGTACTAGCCTTCAGTACTATTTCTTTTGATATCAGTTTATGATTCCTATATCCATAGCTTCACATTTGCTTTCCAACCCCTGGGTATACCCTTTCTACTAAGTTATATAGATATTTTATACATACACACACATATACACAGATATATAAACACACATATATGTATGTGTGAATATATATACATATCCTTCCTTTTAAAGCACTTCTCAAAATCAAAGACATTTATTGAGCATTTTTTACATATATAAGCTATTGACTGATATAAATAATTTTGTGATTGCAGGAGACAAATTATACCCAAAAATGGTCAATTGCAAAATAGAAAGTATTTTATATTTTTGAAATCTCATATTTGACACTCTTGTCCACTCTGTTGTTCTGGATATTTTCTCAGCCCTGAGTTTTCATGACATTAATCTGTCTATATCCTATCCATGGTTCATTATAGTCTCAATTTCTTTTCTGGGCCTTCTTTCCTCTTCTCTTTATTCCTCTTTCCTCTTCTTTTTTTCTGCTTTCATTTGCTTTTATGGATTTCACTCATGTCAGTCTTATCTCTATGCAGAAATCTCAAATTTGTATATACAACCTCTATTGAGCTCTAGTGTCAAAATGGTTATCTAATGTCTCATGGGCATCTAATGCTCAATAAATTCAAAACTAGACAGCACCTCCATTCTTCATATTATTTAGGTTTGTAAAGAATAAAATTGATATTAAATAACTATTATATTTTAAGAGTCTTATTAATAATAAATAAAGCAAAAACAAAACCCTACCTAAACCCAGACTGGTCATGAAAAAGAGTACAAGAGGGAGGAACTACAGAATTTATAAAATAATAAAGTGACCTTGCAAACATGGAGATGCAGGAAAAGGGGTTCTGGGAAATGCTGAAGGACTTCTGGGGGATTAAATTCAAGGGTTCAAAATTCCAATCAAAACATTCCTCCCTGTAATTCTATTGGGAGACCAGTCTACCCAAAAGCATCATGAAACATAAATAACATATAAGTTGCAATAATTTGTGAATAAAAGGAAAAGAGAACAAAACCAATGATTGCTAGATGCATTGACCAAAAACCAATTAGGGGGTAGTCCCCTTTGGCTTAAGAGTATACATTCAAAACAAATACATTCAACCTCCCCCCTCCCAAGTTCAATTTGGCACATCCCAAAGTTCATTCTGGATTTTTCTGGTACACTTCATGTGAAGGCATCTTCATGGAGCCTTCTCCAAAAAGGTTGGAATGTATAGCAGGTCTTTGAATCAGGGCCCAATTAAAATGATTTAAGAAATTATGCACTTAACCAATCAGTAGCCAAGACTACAGAAAATTTGTCACTATGAAAGACAGAAAAGGTTAGATTATAGAATCCAGGTAGGAGCCAAAGTGAGATGCTTTGATATTAGTTGGGCACAGGGAAGTCTTGCCTCTGACAAATGTCAACTAGCCACAACCTCAAACCCCAAAAAAAGATCAAGTTCTTTTGTCTTGGCTCAAATTTCATCAATCCCACTGGGAATGGTCAGTCTCTTTGACCTTGTTCTCGATAGGCACTATGCAGGTAGTTTTGTGCTTCTTTGGCACTAGCAGTGGTTCATTTTTGTATTCCCTTCTTCTGGAATCACACAGGATCATTAAACAAAATCCCAGAATTTTTAAACATTCAATGGCATTATTTCTATAGTCTAAAGTTATTTGACATCAGGGCAAATGTATTTTTAAACTTATATTACGGCAAACTCAAAAAAGTTAAAGAAAAATCTCAATACTGGTGACATGTGCTTGAAATACAACATACAAAAAGGATAGGAAAAATAAAACTCAAGTACTATATTGCACATGCAAGGGAAAACAATAATAAAAAGGTTTTAAGAATCAAAAATATATAGCTTACAATCAGTGACATACTGTGTCAGCCAAGAAAAGGTTCCTCACCAAAAATGAGATCCATTTCCTTTTTTAACTTGGCCATGAATCAAATGATTTTCACAAAGTAACAATTTGTTTTTTAATAAAGATACAGTAGATAATTCACATTTAAAGAAAGTACCAAAATCCCTGAAATTACAATAGTCAGTTAATGACAATAGCAAACAAAACCACTATCATATAGAACTCACATGAGTTCCTCTATGAAATTAAAAAAAAAACGTATGAACTGATGCATATTTGTCACAATTTTTATAGATGTAGCAAATCTTTCAACCTTGGCAAAGACATTTTTAACAAAGTCTGTTATTGCCATTATTTAAAAATTTAAAAATTTAAAAAAAATTTTTGGGGAAAAAAACACAATCCTCTGTATTGTTGAGGAAAACCTTTTTGGGTCTAGAACATCACCAAGAAATCTAGATTGTTCTGGCGGAAGTAGGTTATACTGAAGAGTATGCATTATTATGCATGCATAGAAGCTCTTTTTGGCTTCATGCTTTATATAAACTTTTGGTAGTGCAAAAGGGTAAATTTAGGGTTGCGACTGAATATAAATATAGTTGGTCACCTGGGATTTAATTTCTAAATACCAATGAAACACTTAAGTCAGAATGGAATTTTATGGTGGTTTATTTACAATAGAAGAAAGAAATTAAAAATGAGAGAGAGAGATGAAAAAGAATCTAACTGCTCCAGCCCAGGCTGAGCCAGGAAGGAGTTCAGAGGCCTTGGCCAAGGGGGTCTACCCAGAAAACCAAGGCAAAGGGGAGTCAGTCTTATCACTCTCCACAGGACCATCTCAAGGAAGCCATCTGAGGAGTTCCTCCAGGCTCAAGTTCCAGGGTCCACTCCACAAAGCTCCCTCCCCACAGGAAGTAACATGAAATATAAAGGCAGTTCTTTACATCACTTCCTGTGTCTCAAATGTGCCAATGGTGGCTTAAGCTTGGCTTAGGACAGCCCAGGAGTCAGTCAGTTGTTTCTGATTTGTCACTTGCTAGTACATGCCAGTCATAGGCCTTCCTCCCTGACACTTAATCCTTAAGTGTCAGTGTATACATTCCTGGCTGCTAGACTAAGCAAAATGGAGAAAATCTAAAATTCAATCTCCCCTGATGATAATTGGGGAACTAGTCTCCCCAAATGATCACTAAATAGAATCATCCAGCACCTCTAAATTTTCTAACTGCATATGCATACAAAACTTTACCTTCTAAGAGAAAAACTACAATAGTTAAAGATAATAGGGAAATAGAAGAGAGAGAGACAGCAAAACCAATGTTTGGGTTTTTTTGACAAAAACCAATTAGGGGGCAGTCCCCTTTTGGCATAAGAGTGTACATTCAAAATAAATGTTCAATCAACCTTCACTTCAATCAACCACACCCCAGGATTCATTCTGTATCTTCCTAATGTAGTGTAAGGTTTTAGGTATCTTTCTGCAAACCATTCATTCTCTGGATTTTAGGAGTTAGCAAGTTTCTTCCCTGAAGATATTTCTCGAACAAAAATTTTAAATCATGGATTTTATGAAAATACAATCCCCCCCGAAGAGGATGTTGAGAAACACCCAGTTCAGCTCAGGAGGTGTGATATGGAAATCACTTTAAAAGACTGATATATATTAATTTAAGGTCGCCAAGGAATTCAGCTATGTAATTCCTAAATGAAAACTTAAGTCAGCGGTCAACCTTTTATGGGGTTTTTAATTACAAACAGGAGGAAGAAAGGTATGAGAGAGAGAGAGAGAGAGAGAGAGAGAGAGAGAGAGAGAGAGAGAGACAGAGAGAGAGACAGAGAGAGAGAGAGAGAGAGAGAGAGAGAGAGAGAGAGAGAGAGAGAGAGAGAGAGAGAGAGAAAGGGGAGAGAAGGGAATAGGGCTTAAATACCCCCTCTGCTTAGGCTGGGCCAAAAGCCCAAGCCCTTAGATAGCTGGGGCAAAGAAAAGAGATCAGTCCCTATCACTCACGTGACCAAAATGGAGAAACAGTTTCAGGGGCCTCCACCTCCAGCCTCCTTCAGAGCAAGCCCTCCTTTCAGACCTCCTTCAGAGCAAAACCTCTCCGAGCCAAAAACCTCCTCAGAGCAAAACCTCCCCCCTTGTCCTCAGACCCCTCTATCTTTAAGGAAACCATCTAAGTCCCTCCCCTCAGTTCTCACATCTACCAATCACTGTCAATGTCTCCCCTGTGCCAATGGTGGCTCTAGCTTAACCCAGGACCGCCCAGAGGTCTGTTTCCTTTGCACATGTCTGTTGAAGGTCATATTCTCAAATAATTAAATCTTGATCTTTGCTGCAGCCCTTCCTAAATCCTGTTATTCTGAGTAGGGTGGAGATTGGAAGTTCCAAGACCTGGTTCTGTCATTCCAAGTATCTCTATTGTATCAATTCTAAAATCAATCATGACTCAAAGAACTTCCTGTTCTATGCTTAAGCATAGGTCAAAGCCCGTTCCATTGTTTAGCAAAAGGTTTCTGTCCTAAAGTAGTCTTAAGTAGGGAGGAGAAGGGTCCTCCCATTCCAAAGAGTTTCACATTCCAATAGAGTTCTTACTATCAGTAGGAAATTTTTCAAGTATGAAATTTCCCAATGGGGAAATTTCCAACATTCATAAGTCTAAGAAATTTTAAGGTTTACAGAGGCAAGGTTGAATTATGGGGTGTGTAAGTCAATTATCAAAAGAATAAACAAAAAAAAACATAAAAGAAAAAATAATTGAAGAAAATTAAACTTTTAAGAAGGAAGAATTCAAAATTAGAATTAAAATATCAAAAATCTAGTATGCAAAATTTTGAGTAAGCTAGAATAAATTCATAGTAGGTCCTTGTATTAGAGTTTAATAAATTTCTAACAGGCCCCCTTGTATTAAATGAGTTCAATTAAAGTAATTTCTATCCCACAAGACTGTAGGACAGAATGCAGTAATATTTCACTTACCCATTTGCAGCCAAGACTACAGGAAGTTGCCATACTATAAGAGAGGGAAAAAAGGACCAGATTTATATTGATAGGAGGTGTCATTCCCTGGTCAGATTTTACCTTCATTCTCAAGGATAAGGGGAGCCAGGATGATAGGCAAACTTTGATACTTGTCTGTAAGTATTGGATACAAGGAAGTCCTACGTTTTAACATATGTCAAGTGTCACAACCTCGAGCCTCACACTAGGTTCAAGTCCTTTGTATTAGCTTAGAAGTGCATCAATCCTACCTGGATTGGTTTCTTTCTTTTTTTGACCTGTGTGCTCTTTTTGGCGGTATTCAGGTTAAGTCTGTGCTCCTTTTTGATCCCATTTCCTAGAATCAGACAGAAACATTAATCACATTTCCATAACAATTATCAATATATGACAGATTCCCACAGTCTAAGGCTGTTTGGGTATGTATTAATATTATAGCAAGTATATATATATATATATATATACATATATATATATATATATATAACTTATATTATTGTAGAATAAAAATTAATATTGATTGTATGTATTTTAAGTACAAGAAATGAGAAAAGGGAAAAATCAAATATTCTAATCAAAATAAAAGAAAAGCAATAACAAAAATAAGGAAAAAGAGAAAAGAAGAAAAAAATTCAGAACTTCAATGTGTTACCAAGAAACAGCATCCACTTGTCAATGAATTATTATCTCCAGTGTATGTATAAGATACAATCAGTTTCAATAGAAGGTGCTATCTTTACATGTGAGCAATGAATCCAAGAGTTCTTCTCTCCCACAACCTTCAGTTCAATCAACTGGTTGAAACCAAGGTTCATTCTGGATCTTCCTGATGTAGTGTAAGGTTTTAGGTATCTTTCTGCAAACAGTTCATTCTCTGGATTTTAGGAGTTAGCAATCTTCTTCCCTGAAGATCTTTCTTGAACAAAAATTTTAAATCTTAGATTTTATGAAAATATAGTAAGAACTTCTATTTTGTTCTCTGCCTTTTAATTCAACATTCTACTATATATATATATATATAAATATATATATATACATATATATATAATATCATTGCAGAATCTATTAGGTATCTAAAGTAATTTCTGAAGACCTTAAAATTACAATTTAAATTCTTAGCTCATTAAATTCTCTAAAGGTTGTATACAATTGTAACCAGTTTTGATGAAGTCCATCTATGTATGTGACAATTAACAAAGGCAAAATGAAAGAAAAGGCTCTGAGGGCAACATGTGATCTTGATGAATCTACTGACAATGTCTGGGCAAGGTGTTCATGGGCTTTTACAATGATATATTGTTCAGTACAGTCATAGGGCAAAGGTACAAATAAAATCACAGAATATATCCAATAGGCAAAAACATAGTACCTTAAAATGATTCAGTATAACAGAAAGATATCAATCAGACTAATATATATGGACTTAAAAAGGAAATGAAGTCTTAAAACAAACAGGAAATGCAATAAGCAATGACAGGGTACAGGCAGTGAATTTAAAAAATCCTTTACTTCAATTCCGATAGACTTGTTCACTATCATGGAGGGGAACAAACTGAAAATGGTTAGCAAGCAATAAAACAATGGACTCTGAACAGGTTTCATTCTGAACATTCATTTCCAGATCTCATTAAGTTTTCTTCCCCTCCCCCAGTATTTACCATCTATATAGGTTTCTTTTGTCATCCTTCTTAAGTTCCTCATACACGTACTGGGCAGAATCTCCATTCTGCATGTTGGGAGTATTTAAGATTTTCAAGACTTTGTTAAAACATTTCAGTTTGGTCTCTAGTTTAAGCAGCCTACCTTTTTGTGTATTCTTGAGGAGAAGTAAACAATGTGAAATATGCAGTGTATATATATATATATACTGCCAGTAAAAAAATCGAGTAGAGTCAATATGCAATAATTAGTGCAAGCAATTCAAACTGTTCTTTGAGAATTTGAAGAGTGGTTTGGGAAAGCATTATTTCTATTTTTAAAAAGGCTGAATGGAAGTTTTTTACAGATTAAACAAAAAGAAGGCCAAAGCTTAGAGGGATATTAGCGTATTTGCATATGAAGAACTGGCTTAAAAAAAAAAAAAAACCTTCATGTTTTGAATCAGGAGAGGGAAGGAAAAATCAAGCTTATTTCCCACAATTTTGACTTCAAATCCAGTGATTTTGGGTTATCTGCCCTCCCTGCGAGGGGTGGGGGGGGGGTGGGGGGAGGGACCTTGAGTCAGGAGTCTTAATCAGGAGCTTGAAAACTAGAAAGAGGTTGGAGCTGAATAACGCGGGTTTTTTTTTTTTCGTCCCTATGTTCCCTCTGCTGAATGCTAGGATAGGCTGGAAACCCATATGGGGTGGGGTGAGGTGGCCAAAGGGATTGGGGAATCTCACCCTTTGCGCAGAGAGACTTGAATAAGAGATAACAGTGGGAGGCAGCAGTGAAACAGCAGAGGTAGTAGCAGCAGGCAGCCGATCTGGTAGAGTGCCCGGTCACCAGGCTTGTGATGGGAAGAGACCAGGAACACTGACTATCACTGAAAAAGCTATATGACCAAAAAATTTGAGAATTAATTTTCCAAAGTGTTCTCCAAAAATGTAAGGTTTAAAATTGATATCCAACAACTAAGTATTATATTTTTAAAGTTTTATTAATAATAACTAATGTAAAAATAAACTGCCTAAACTCAGCCCGGTCACAAGAGAAGAGCATGAGAGGGAGGAGCTACAGAACTTATAAAATAATAATGTCACCAAACAAATATGGAAGCACAGGAAAAGGGTTGCTGGGAAATACTGAAGGACTTCTGGGGAAAGAAGTCCAATGGTTCAAAATTCTAATTAATACAGGTTCACAAACTCAGAATTATTCTTGACTCTTCATTTAAAATTATATCAATAACCAATTTATTAGAGATATTATATCTCTCTCCTTAAACACTATAACTATCATAGGTCCAGTCTTAATCACTTCTCACCGGAGCTATTACAATGGCTTCCACACTGGTCACTGTGCCTCAGTCTCTTCCATCTCGAATCTGTCCTACCTATAGCTGCCAAACTGACTTTCCTAAAATATATGTCTGACAATGCTCAAAAAGTTCCAGGTGCTCCTCATTGCCTCTGAAATAAAGTAGAAACGCCTCTGTTAAATATTTAAAGTTTAACTCCAACCCATTTTGCCAAAATGACAGTAAATAAATCCCCTTCTTATACTCAAGTCAAATTGATATACATCATATTCATAATATCTAATATTCCACCTCCTGCTTCCATGCTGGTACAGAATTCCCTGTGTTTCTTCACTTTCCATCTCTTAAAACCATAACTTCCTTCAAGGTTCAGTTCAAGTGCTCTCTCCTTCTAATAGTATCTCCTGATTCCCTAAGTTGTTAATGTCTCTTTGTATATATATATGTATATATATAAATATATATACATATATATACACATATATACACATATATAGTTTGTAGTTATTTATCTGTGAAACTTATATTCCCTTCCCTCTAGAATATTCAGCTTTTTGAAGGATATCCACTTTCCTTTACCGTTCCCTCTAGAATACTCAGCTCTCTGAAGGGAAAATTTTCTCTCTTTAATACTTATATCTTTAGAACCTGGCATAGTGTTTGGTACATATATTATGATTAATAAATACTTATTGATTGATTGATTGATTGATTTCTTAATTGATAAATGGATTACCTAAGATATATATTCTTTCAGGTGGTACAGCTAGAAGAACTTTTGGCTGTGCGACACTCTGTGTTTGTGGTGGGGAATGCTGGTACAGGAAAATCCCAGGTACTAAGATCTTTGCAAAAGACATACCAGAACATGAAACGACGACCAGTCTGGACTGATCTCAACCCCAAAGCTGTCACTAATGATGAACTATTTGGCATCATCAACCCAGCCACAAGAGAATGGAAAGATGGTAAGAAATAACTGAGACCAGAGAGAAAGCAATATGCTAATTCTAAACAGTATGATCTTGTGACTCAGCCACTCCAAGACTACATTAAGTTCCTTTACATTCATCAGAGTTAGGAATATTGGCATGGATTACTGGGAAGAAAAGTACAAGATAGACTTAATGAAGGAACAAAAAGAAGCTTCTTGAGAGGAGTAAACGCATTATGACTAGGGAGAGAACTTTCAAAAAATTATATTTGTTCCTTTAAGCTGTGTTTTATGTTTCCTCTCTAGTTCTATGTAATCTTCTTAAGCCTTCAGGGTGAGGGAACTGAAGAAAATAAAAAATACATAATAAGCAATTGCCCTATTACTTTAGTCATCCCATGTCACTGAGACTCTTTGGTGGACATGAGTGGGAGGTAAACATGCTGTAAAATACTAGAAAAGTTAATGATCTTGAAAACTGTTGTAGTCCTGTAATGTCAAACTCAAATAAAAAAGAATATCTGAAAGCCACAATATATTGACAGAAAACTTCAGAATAACCTCATATGCTATATTAAATGTTTAGTCATCTTATTAAACATATTTTAATCTGGTTCAGCAGCACTTGGAGGTTTTGAGGCCATGAGTTTGACAGGTCTGAATTGTAAAGTCTGTCTTCTCCCATGGACCAGAAGTTTATTAACAATTAAAAAATCTCAAAATTGCTGTAGAATACATTCCCACCGTGCTTTATACCGAGAAATGTTGAAAACCTACAAAATGTCTAACAGAGAGCCAGTCTGGAGTTTTATTCATATTTATCTCAATTCTCCTACTGAGGACAGAGAAAACCATTGTTTATCATTTGAAAATGGTTTTTCCCTGAATTTGATTTTCCGGGGTGGGGGGGTGGGGGGGTGGGGAGGAATGAAGTATGTTTATCATGAAAGTATATTAATCTCTATGTGTTTGACTTTCTCAGCAACTGTCAATCACTCCTACTGGTTAGCATTTATATAGTTATTTTAGGTCTGAAAAACACTTTTATATGTTTCCTCATTTAGTCAACCCAACTACCCTGTGAGGTTGTAGGTACTATTTTCCCCAATTTGTAGATAATGAAACTGAGGTTGACAGTAAATAAGTGGCCTACCCAGGGTCCTACAGCTAAAAAGTTTCCAAGGCAGGCTTTGGACTTAGGATAGCACACTATTCACTGCACCATTTGACTATCTCTTGCTTTTCTTTAATCAGATTGGTTGAATTAATGAATATGTTTTTAAGGATTGACAGGTTTCTCTCTATGGAGAATGAGATATCTCAGGGTATTTTTCTAAACCTAAAAAAGCTTTTTATTTTTCCAGTGATCCTATCCCAGTGTCACAAATTTCACTGGAAGCTCAGAAGTGTATCCACCAGTACCTATGTAATATAGAGAGAGTCAATATTATGGTTATCTGATGTTAGAAAGGGGTAGTATGATTTCAGAGTTAGGAAGACTTCTCTTCAGGTCCTGTTTCTGGCATATACTGGCTATGTGACCCTAGGCAAATCACATAACCTTTCAGTGCTTCTAGATAACTTCTAAGCCTATAAGATGAAAAAAAGCTTCAGTTCCTCATTGATAGAGGGTCTCCCTTACTAATCACTTACCCAGTTAAAAAAAAAATAGAGACACACAAAGTGGCATCTTGCCCCCTTTTTTATGGCAAATCCAGGATAAAATATCAACATTGTGTAAGAAGGGAGAGTATATGGGCCCACAAGCCCTCTCCTCCCAAAATATAACTTTATATATATTTACACATACCTTATACTAAGAGGTACTGAAACATACAACCTGCAAATAGCATAGCAGAGAGACTTTCTGAAACTTCATTCATGTTTATCTCATTTCTCCAACTGAGGACAAAGAAAACCATTGTTGATCATTTGAAAAACTGTACAGATACACAAACACACACACACACACACACACACACACACACACACACACACACACACACACACACACCATTCAGGGTAAAGGAATTCAAAACTAAGAAATTTACCCTTCTCAACTTGGCCCTAGCTTATCTTTCTTTTCCAGCATCTAATAGTCCAGCCAAACTGGCCTCTGCCTGATCCTTACCCAAAACACTCTATTTCCTGTCCTTTATTTGTACTGGCTGGGCCTCATGCCTAGAATCCATTTCTTCTCATTTCTGTCTCTAAGAAGTTTCTTTCAAAACTCAGTTGAAGTATGTGAAATATTTATCCCCTTAGCTGCTAATGTTCTTTCTTTAAAAATTTATGTTGTTATATGTGGGATATAAAAGGGATTCTAACTAACTAACTAACTAACTAACTAACTAACTATATATATATATATATATATATATATAAAATTAAAAGGTTTTATTAACTAAAGGGACAAAGGAAGGGATCAGGGAACAACTTAATTCTAACCCACAACAGATATTTAAAACCCTAAAATGTTCTATAATCATTCTAAACTAACTAATTTGAGTATTAATTAAAGTTAGGGAGCAAAGACAAAAGGGCCCAAAGAATCTCACAACACAGAAATCCTCTTTGATTCACACAGTAGTCCCAGATAGATGCCACTAACAAGAGCTGAAATCCACTTCTCAATAGCAGCAGCAGTAGCAACAGGCAGAAATGTCAAGAAAGCCAAAGAAGAGGAATCCACTGACCTTTTGGGTCCACCCCATAAATACCAGACAGATATTCTCTGGGCTCTCCTGAATGCTGGAGAAAAGCAGCCTCTCCCTCCTCCAAGGTCCACCAACTGTCTCCAGCAACTTCCTCTGTCTTCAGTTCCAGTTCCTGGTAGTTCTGAGTGGAATGTTGGTTTGCAGCATCTTTTGCATTCAGCTTGCCCTGATTAAATCCTTTACTACAATGTGTGTGAGTGAGTGAGTGAGTGTGTGTGTGTGTGTGTGTGTGTGTGTGTGTGTGTAGAGAGAGAGGGAGAGGATATACCTCAGATTTACAGGTTGCCTCCTTGAATAGAATAGAATACACTCAATAAGGAAAGAAACTATTTCTTTGTTTCTCCAGTGCTTTGCCCAGTGCCTGATGATTAGTAAATGTTGCTTGGTTGATTGATAGATGATTGGTTTCTTTTAGGACTTTTCTCATCAATCTTGCGTGAACTTGCCAATATAATACATGATGGGCCCAAGTGGATTTTACTAGATGGCGATATTGATCCAATGTGGATTGAATCTTTGAACACTGTCATGGATGATAACAAGGTATAGTTTAGGAACAAAAAAAATCTCTAAGTCATCTCTAAGTGTCCAACTAAAATTGATATTTTTATTTTTTCATTGAATTTCATTTTTTCAACTAATAAAAAGATTTCCCTCCCTTCCACTTTTCCCTATGTTCTCATCAAATCTTAGCAAAAGAGGGAGTAATACATACAAATAGAAGGGTAAACATTTTCTTAGCTTACAAAGAAAAATGAGGGTGAGAGAAAAGATATAGTCTCTTAGAAGGGTGTGTGTGTGTGTGTTAAAAAAAGATTTAAGGGAAGCAGCTGGGTGGCTCAGTGGATTGAGAACCAGGCCTAGAGACTGGAAGTCCTAGGTTAAAATCCAGTTTCAAGCACTTCCTAGCTGTTTGACCCTGGGCAAGTCACTTAACCCCTATTGCCTAGCCCTTACCACTCTTCTATCTTGGAACCAATACTTAGTATTGATTCTAAGGCAAAAGGTAAGGGTTTAAAAAAAAGATTAAGGGGATAAGGGAAGGAAAATTAGAAAACAGAAGGTAAGGGAATAATAGAGAATATTTGTAATAAGAAATAAGAGGGATCAAGGACACATGTAATACCCAATGAAATTGTGTGACAGCGGTGGGAAGAGAGGGGAGAGGGAAGGGAGGGAAATAATGTGATTCTTGTAACCAAGGAATAATGTTCTAAACTGACTAAACAAATTAATTTTTTTTTAAAAGAAATGAGGGCATGACAAGGGGAAAATGGAGGAAACCTCAAAAGGGTGGATAGATTAAGAACTAGGAGAATAAGGGGAGGAGACAAGGGAGGGAACTTGGAAAAGTGTGAGCTGATTTATAACTAAGTGGGTAGGGAAAAAATAAGGGAGGGACTTTTAGAAGGGGTATTTATTAGAGTAGTGTTTATAAGAAAATTAGACTTTTGAAGAGGAATCAGATAAAAAGAAGACAAAGAAGGAAAAACAGTGAGGAGAATGTAGAACTAATAACTATAATTTTGAATGTAAATAGGATGGAAAGTAAGGGTTTAAAAAAAACTCAAGTAAAATATATTCTACTTCAGTTAACCAAAAGAAAAAAAAATAGGTGGGGTAGCAATAATGATCTCAGACAAAGTTAAAGATAAAATAAATCTACTTTAAAAGCACAAACATGGAAATTACGTTATGTCAAAAGATACCATAATGAAGCATTATCAATACTAAATCTATGTTTATAACAAAATGTTATCACATATGAAGATTTTAAAGGAAAAGCTAAATGAGTTACAGGTGGAAATAGATAATAAAAATTATAATAGTGGGGGACTTTAACCTTCCCTTTTCAGAAGTGGATAAATCTAACAAAAAAATAATAATAAAGTCGAGGAGATAAATAAAATCGTAGATAAGCTAAATATGATAGATGTCTGAAGAGAATCAAATGGGAATAGAAAAGAATATACTTTTTCTCAGCAGTAAGTGGTAGTTTTACAAAAATTAACCATGTATTAATACATGAAATCTTTACATTAAATGCAAAAAGTAGAAATATTCAATGCATTCTTTTTAGATAATAATCCAGTAAAAATTATATTAATAAGGGACCATGAGAGCACAGAATAAGAATTAAAGACTAAATAATTTAGTTTTAAAAAATGAGTGAAATAAAGAATAAGTCAGAGAAATAATAAATT
Organism: Monodelphis domestica; assembly: GCF_027887165.1. NCBI lineage: Eukaryota > Metazoa > Chordata > Mammalia > Didelphimorphia > Didelphidae > Monodelphis > Monodelphis domestica. Next base: position 245,265,100 of record NC_077228.1, read on the forward strand.
GTTTTAGTAAAGAAAATTATAATAATGAGGCAAAATAACAAAACCTATGGGATGATTAGAAAAAATACAAATTAAAACAATTTGGATATCAGCTCACACCTGTTAGATTGTCTAGAGTGATAAAAAGACAGATAAAATGACAACTGTTGGAAAGGATGTGGAAAAATGGAGATACTAATCCACTGTTGCTGGAACTGTGAACTGAACAACCACTCTGGAGAGAAATCTAGAATTATCCCCAAAGAGTTATAAAATTTTTCATATTCTTTGACTCAGTATCACCTCTTATTAGGCTTTTTTCTAAGGGGATCAGGGGAAAAGAAAAATCTAAAATATATATAGTAGTTTGCTTTGTCATGATAAAAAAAAAAAACTAGAAATTGAGGGGACATCCATCAAATAGAGAATGGCTAAACAAGTTGTGGCATATGATTATGATGAAATACTATTGTGCTATGAGAAATGATAATCAGGTTAATATTCTAAAAACATGGAACTATATACATGAAATTACGAAGAGTGAAATGTGCAGAACCAAAAGAACATTATATACAGCAGCAGAAATAGTTTGAAGAATATCTTGTGTATGTCCACAACCTCTCCATCAGGAGGGAAGTTGTATATTCATCATCATTTTCTGTAATCATTACTGATAATTGTATTAATCTCTGAGATTTTAAATATTTCAAAGTTATTTGTTTTTAAATATGGTCATTATATGAATTACTCTTCTTGGTTCTGCTTACTTTTATCAATTTATACATGTCTTCTCACATTTTCTTGGAAACTATCCTTTTCTTTGAATGAGATGTCTAGCTGGAAATAGTTGTGACTATAATGTCATGTGATTTTTTAAATAGCAGAGCATATACATCAAAGTAAGTGCTGTTTCCTTCAAAGTAATCATTGTAGAAATTTGAACTTGCATTAATGCTAAGTATATATTTGATCATCACAACAATACTATGAGTTAGTTGCTATTATTATCCCCATTTTACAGATGAGGAAACTGAGACTGAAAGAGGGTGAGTGACTTACCCAGGGTCCCATAGATGGTAATGTGAAGCAAAATTTGAACCACATATTCTCTAATCTTATTGGCTAAATTATTGGCTTCCTTGTTCCATGAACAAAACATTCAATCTCTCAGATATGGGCATTTTCTCTGACTCTAAACATGACTAAACATGTTTAGAATGTTCTCCTTCATATCTATTCCTTGGCTTCTCTGGATTTCTTTGTCCCAATTAAAATCCCATTTTCTAAAGCAAGTCTTTGCCAATTCCTCTTCATTTTAGTACTTTACAAATTAATTATTTCTCCTTTGTACTGTGTAAAGTTTGTGTATGTCTGTTTATCTCCCCAATTAGATTATGAACTTCTTAAAGGTAGATACTATCTTTTATCTCTTTTTAATTTCCCAGGTCTTAGCACAGTGCCTGGATTAATAAGTGCTTAATAAATGTACATTCATTCATTCATTCATTGAAACAATGCCTGATCTCAAAGATCTTACCTTCAGATTAGAGAGACAGGTGCATACAAAATGTTGTGTTGTATATACAACATAAATATAAAGTTAACAAATACAAATATATACAAAGGGATTAAATACAAAGTTGTTTTAAAGGATGGAACCTAGCAACTGGAAGAATCAGGAAAGGCTTACTGCTGAAGATTGTAGTTAAACTGTATGTTAAAGAGAGATACTCTATGAGGTGAAGGAAAAAATGCATTCTAAGTATGAGACTACTTAGAGAATACTGGAAATATGGGAAATGGAAGTATTTTGTGTAAAAAATGGAAGGAAAGTTGGTTTAGTTGGATGACAGATTAAGGGAAGAGTAACATATCTCCAAGCATAATTTGGGACCATATTGTTGAAGAGCTTTAAGAGCTAAACAGAAGAGTTATATTTGATCTTTGAAGAAATGGGAAGCCAATGGAATTGCTAAAGTAGGAGACATATGTGATGAATTCCACGTTTAAAGAAAATTCCTTTGGCAGCAATATGTATGATGGACTGGAATGGTGAGACTCTAGGCAAGGAGAATAATTAGGGGGCTATGACAGTAATCTAGGAAACAGGTAACAAGGGCCTGAATTAAATTGATATTTAAGTGGCAAGAAGAGATGTAAATATTAAGAGACATTATGAAAGTGGAAAGGGCAAGATTTGGTAACTGATTAGATATTTGAAGCAAGGAGAAATGAGAAGTCCAGGATAATGTTGAAGTTCTGTATATCAGAGTCTGAAAGAATAGTGGTGTTAGAAATACCTGGAGATGGAAGGATTTGAGATGAGAAGATAGTAAACTTAATTTCAAATGAAGTAGTAAGCTATCTCTGGAACATTAAATTGAAATGTCTAAAAGACAACTGGAGATACAGAATTAAAACTCTTTGTAGAGAATGGGAAAGGAAATAATGTGTGTATGCACATGCATATTTTATAATATTATACATATTTACATATATTTGTATGTGAATCATTAAAAACATGGGAGTTAATTAGTTTACCCAGAAAAATAGAGTTGAGAGAAAAAGAAAGAGGGCCTAGATTAGAACCTTTGGAACATCCACCACTGGGGTAATATTATGGATGATAAGCCAGTAACAGACACTAATAAAATATACAGGTAGGAGTTGCATCTGGAAAACAGTCTCATGAAAATTCAGAAAAGAAATATTATCCAGGAAGAAAGGTTGTTGGTAGAGTCAAATACAAATAGAGAGTGAAAAGAATTAGGACTCTGAAACTATCATAATATTTGTCAATAGAGAAATAACTTACAACTTTGGAAAGAGTATTTTCAAATGGATGAGTTATAAAGCTGTACTGCACATGGTTGAGGAAGACAGGAAGATTGTTGAGAGGAGAATAAGAAGAGGAAGTGACCAATTTTTCAAGTATGTTGACTTAAAAAGGTAAGAGAGACGTAGCACTAGAGCAATAAAGTACTTTAACAAATACCTAAGGAGAGAGTCAGATCAAGAAACATTTTTCCACCCTGAGATCATGAATTTCACCGTTGGGCAAGTGAACAATACAAAAACTATGGACTGAGGATGAGTTGGTAAATCTGCCAATATTACACCAATATTTGTCTAGGGTCAGAAAAGTTTGGGAGGACACTACTCAGACAACACCTTGGATCAGATCACTTAGGATCAACTGAAAATTTTCAGTTCCTGGCCTTTGTAACCCTTGAACACATTACTTCAGTTCCCATCAAAAGTATCAACAATATCCCAAAGTATACAAGTTTGGGCTAAACAAGACCCCAGCATTCTCTCAAAAAGTTTACACAGCCTAGCCCTATCACAAAGTACTAATTGAGAAGTAAAACTGAGAGTAACCCCCAAAATTTTCCTCAACAAAGAACTATTATAGTACTATGGATGTCTAAGAATGTTGCAAATAAGAATGTTGCAACTAGGGACAGCCAGGAATATTAATATAGGAATGTTAAGTAAGGAGATTGGATACCTATCTTTTTACTAATTGTAGTCAATCAGGCCTAATAGCTTGAGCTGAGAGTAACAATACTTGGAGGCAGCTTATAAAACCAAAAACTCTATTTAATAAGTAATGAGGAAAAGGTTTTAGGAAAAGTAAGGAAAGGTAAATAAGGTTGAAGATTAGGATTAATTCCCTAAATCTAACAGGAGGCTAAACTTTCCCAATCCCCTCTAGTTTGTGAGAATTTGCTTCTTGCTAAGAAACTCCTTAATCTACAGTAATTCCCAGATCTATTCAAAATATATTGTTTAAAATTATAATCCTCTTATTTAAAATAAAGTTTACTGTCTCTGTTAATTTCTCTCAGCTTTTAATCAGTATGCCAACTACTAGCCCTTCTGGGCCTAGCTAGGTTTTTCAGCCTATGCAGGCCTCAAAGTAATGTGACCCTCTCAACAGCCACAAAGAGGAAAAACTGTCCCTTACTTTCTCTTTTCCCCCTCAAATGTATTCCAGATACTCTAATCTATTTTCCTTCTTCTCCTGCCACTGGGTTTTTTTTAGTGCTCCAGGGAACAGGAACACCAGCCTCCTCCTAGGGAACAAAACAAAACAAAACAAACAAACAAAAAAAACTCCAGGAGATCCCCTGCTGTGCAGGTGGGCAGTTGGAAACCAAATGATTCCAGCTAACCAGAATTTCAACAGGCACCCTTCCCAAGATTCTGTCTGGCCTTAAAGAAACATTACCCACTATTCTTTACCCTGTCCTTAGCTGCTAAGATCCCAATTACTGAAATGGTTCTAATTAGCCCTATGACTTAATTAATCCTCATAAGACAACCTCAGAAGACTTTAATTCGATAACATCTATTCAGGTCCTCAAAAGAAACATAACTTTATAGACCATGGAGTCAATTAAAATTCCTAAAATAAATGAAGTAAGAAGTTGGATTAAGCATCTTCTAGAAAAATCATACACAGATAAAACTTGAGTTTTAGGTCAAAGAAAAAGTAATGCAGTAGACGTAAAGAAGTTGCTCAAATGACAAGGAGCCAGAGAAAGAATTAAACAATATGGTACTATTCCAAATGAGCAAAGTATGGTGAATATGACCTTCCAAAAGGCAAAAGAGAGTCTTAAAACCAAGAATAACCAGAAAGAATATGTAAAAGAAAAGATCATTAGTGAAATGATCCACAGCTTAGTAGAAATTTTGAAATACAAATAGACATGGTTAAAAGAGATACAGGTAAACTATTTTAATGAAACATACTGATGGTGGACAAACATTTTTACATTTCAACATGAAAAATGAAAAAACCTTTCCCCATCTCTTTTGCAGAATTGAAGTCCTTGGTTGTAGAACATTGCATATATTTTCAGATTTTTTTCATTATATTGATTGATTTTGCGGTTTTTTCCCCTTCTCTTTTTTCCCCTTTTTCTCATTCTTTAAAATATATTCTTTGTTATATAGGATGGATGTTACAGGGGCAAAGAGAAAAGTTAGTAGGAAGAGTTTAAATAATATAAAAACAAAAGATATAAACAAACATGAATTTTTTTAAAAAGTAAAATGACAACTGAATATATAAAATTCTTGGGGATCTGTCTACTAAGAAACAAAAAAGTGAGTTCCAATACAAAACCTAATTTCAAAAATAAATAAAATGAAATAATAGCAATGATATAGTATAGTGGATAGAATGATTGGCCTGGAATAAGGAAGACCTCAGCCTCAAGTACCAGTGCTATTCTTGTAACATTCAGCTTCTGTCCCCTAGTCCTTCTTATTGTCTCATCCAGACAGATTTCAATCTTAAGATCTTACCCTTATTGTCCTTTAAAATACTTTTTAAGTTCCCTGAGTTTAGAGTTTGTTTTGTCTATGAGTGTCACTGTGGGCAAACTTTCTCAATTTCAATTTCCGTATCTGTAAAATGAAGATAATAATAGCAACTACCTCCCAACATTGTGGTGAAGTTCAAATGAAATAATATCTGTAAAGCATTTATCCCAGTGCATGACTTATAGTAAGAGTTCATTAAATGCTAGTTTCCTTCATCATTACTAATGAAAATCCCTTGGGGAAACAAAAGATCAAAAATCTCAAGGTAAATAATGAAAAAAAAGTTGGAAGGAAGGGGAGATAGCAGTACCAAAATAGACTACAAAAATGTAATAATTATTAGATCAAGTTTGTACTGGCTAAAACATAAAGATATGAATCAGTGAAACACATTAGGTCTACAACATACAGAACAAATGGACCTAAAAGATTGATGGTTTAAAAAACATTCAAGACCCCAGCTTTGACTATTTGACAAAAACTTGAAAGCAGTTTGACAGAAATTAGGTTAAACCAGCTCCTCACCCCATCTAACATCTAACAAATAGATATACAATTTAAATATAAATGATTTCATTTTTTTAAAAAAGATTTACTTAAAAAAGCAGAGTAATTTAATGTTTCACTTGCATAGAAAAGGGAAAAGTTCATGACCAAACAAGGAACAGAGAGGATCATATAAAATTACATGGACAATTTTGATTAGATAAAGTTTAAAAGTTTTTACATAAACAAAACTAACGCTGTTAAGATTAGGAAGGAAATAATAAACTGGCAGAAAGTCATTACAGTAAATTTCTCTTATAAAGGCCTCATTTTCAAACTATATAAAAGATATTAATTCAAATTTATAAGAACTGATAAATGGTCAAAGAAAGAAACAAACACTTGTAAGAGAAGAAATTGAAGCTGTCCATAGCAATATTTTTAAAATGCTACAAATCACTAAAGAAATGTAAATTTAAGTGATTCTGAAGTTATATCTCATTCTCATCAAATTGACAAAGTTGGCAGGAAAGAAAAATGACAAATAATGGAGGGGCCTTAAGAAAACAAGCCCATTCGAGCATTTTTGGTGAAACTGTGAACTAGTATACTCATTCTGCAGAGTAAGTTGGAACTCTGCCCCAAAAGTTACTAAACTTTATATACCTTTTCACCTAGCAGTACCAAAGTCTATAGCCCAAAAAGTCAATAAAAAAGACTGCCATATTCAAAAATACTCATAGCAGCTTTTTATGGTAGCAAAGAACTACAAATTAAGGGATTTTCATCAGTTGGAAAATGAGTGAACAGATTACACTATACATAAGTATAGTGAATACTGTTGTGTTGTAACAAATTATAAAAAGGACTGTTTCAGAGAAACATAATAAGAATTGTATGAACTAATGCAGAGTCAACTGAACAGAAAAACTAAGACTATACAGTGACAACACTGTGAAAACAAATAACTTTGCTTTTTCAATTAATTAATTTATTTAGCATATTTCCCTATGGTTATATGATTCATTTTCTCTCTCTCCTTTATTCCTTTACCCTCCCAGAGCTGACAAGCAATTCCACTGGAATATACATGTATTATTGCTCAAAACCCATTTCTATTATTGTTCATATTTATAATAGAGTGATCTTTTAAAACCAAAACTCCCAATCATATTCCCATATAAACAAATGCTAAATCACATGTTTTTCTTCTGAATTTCTACTCCTACAATTCCTTCTCTCAATCTGGATAGCATTCTTTCTCATAAATCCCTTGGGACTGTCTTGTATTAGCAAAGTCCATTACATTGTATTGTTCCACAATTTTTCACTTTCTGTGTATAATGTCCTCCTACTTCTGCTCATTTCATTATGCATCAGTTCATTGAGGTCTTTCCAGTTCATATAGAAATCAAGCAGCACATCATTCCTTACAGCACAATAGTATTCCATCACCATTATATACCACATTTTTTTCAGCCATTCTCTAATAGAGGGACACTCCCTTGGAAAACAATTAACTTTGAAAGACTAGAGAGTTCTGATCAGTGTTATGACCAGCCATATATGCAGAATACTAATGATGAATGTTACTGCCTTATGGACAAGTGATGGATACAATAGTATAGAGTGAGATATATGTTTTTGGATAACTTGGTACATTTTTCATCAACTTTGCATTTTAGTTTGCTGTACAGTCATTTCATTCTTATCCAAATCTTGATGACTCCATTTTGGAGGGTTTCTTTGCAAATATACTATTGCTATAGTGATAGAGTTTGCCATTTCCTTTTCTGGCTCATTTTAAAGATGAGGAAACTGAGGCAAACTGAGATGTAAGTGATTTGCCCAGCTGGTAAAGGGTTTTTCCCTTTTTTTCTGAACAGGATAGTAGGGAAGAGAAAATTTTTTTTAAAAATTGAAGTAGAAGGAACTTAAATTGAACGATCTCAGTTTTCTCAGTGAGCCTCAGGTATGAGAGCTGGGAAGGAAGAAGTTTGGAATAGATTCTGTGGAAGTGAAATATGTAATCAATTAGGAAAGAGTAAAAGGACACCCTTTCTACAGTGATTCTACAGACCCTTTGATATTGAATAACCTGAATTTATACTTAATAGATTTCTTCCACCTGTATTTGGCAGTATATATGAGTAGAAGGCAAAAAGGAGGGTGATAGGAGTGATCCAAAGCTGAGGACAAACATTTTATACACACAAGAACCCTAGAATTTGTGTTATTATCATCCCCATTTTATAGATGAGGAACATGAGGCAAAGGTTAAGTGCCAAGGATCGCATAGCTAAGAAGTGTGTGAGACCAGATTTTAAGTTAGATTTTTCTGTCTTCCAGTCCATTGCTCTGTTTCCTGTACCACCTTGCTACCTCCAACTCCCCCTCCAGGAACAGCGTGTTGGATGTAGGAGAGAAGTTTTGCTAGTGCTGAAATGTTAAACAGGAGTTGTAGTGTCTTGAGAGGGAAGCTGGGTTTCACTGAGGGCTAATTGATGGAAAGAATGTGAGAGGAAAAATCCAAGATGATGGAGAGGTTGTTGATTCCAGAACAGGAATCCCAGAGGACAGAATAAAAAGGGTGGGCAGCACTAAAGTAGATGTTGATCAGACTAGGTTTCAAGAGAATAGGGATGATGGGAGCGAAAACAGACTTTTCCTAAATGTCTAGTTATTGACAGGGAGAGATAGGAGAAACCATAGGTATGAGTAGTAAGTACTAGGTGAAAAAGAAATGTATCTGCTTTTGATTGGGAAGGACCTAGATGGATTAGTGATGAAAAAAATCCACCGCAAAACCTTTCCAGGACCAGTGAAGCACAAACTCCTTGAGACTATAGGAAACCAAGTTTATTTTACTTATTGAGTTTAGGGAAATGGAAGGTAAGGTCCTAATCCTACACAGCTCTTTCTCCTCCCATTTTCTATGCTCCTCTCATGAGAGAGCTCTTCAGATCTTCTTTAAACCCTTCTGTATAGATCATATAACTTTGGAAAACTTATGTGGAAATTTATCATTAAATAAAAAATTTTAATTAAAATATTATTTGCCACAATTGAATCTTGGATGAAAAACTCAAGTAATAATTTGTACTATTAACTTAACTAGACTCAGAAGGTATCAAACTTTCTACTTTGCCCTTAGCAGCATGTTTTAATGAGTTCATGTAAAAGTATTTGAGATATCTATCCTTCAAGAGCAAACTCAGGTATAGGCAGACTTCTTTGTGCCCTTTGAATTTCATGCTTTTGTTTCCAGGTTCTGACTCTGGCAAGCAATGAAAGAATCTCTCTCAATCCAACTATGCGGCTCCTGTTTGAGATCAACCACTTGCACACAGCTACCCCTGCCACAGTCTCCAGAGCAGGTACATCTCCAATAAATGGAAATACCAAGTTGGGAACAGATTTCTCTAATTTTTGCACATTTTTTTTTTGCTGATTCCTCAAGGTTTAATAAAGAGACTAGTTGGTAACAAAGCCAAGGCAACCCTGATCATGCCTACTCTTCTGCTCAAATTTTAATTCAGTTTATTTTTCAGGTTAAAATACAAAGTACTACAAAATAATAATGAAGGAAAATTGCCTGGTCTTTTCCCTTGGTCATAAAATTTCTGTATTCAGATATGAGACAGAGTATATTCTGAACAAATATGTGTATCTAACATATATTCAGAAATCAATCTGTGGTTAAGGAATGAAATTGACACAAAGAGTAGTCATTTAACCTATAGGGATGGGGAGCAGGTGTCTAATGGGTAATTTGTAGCTATATCCTAAAAACCTTATCATAGAATATGATGTGGCATTATAATCCCAGTAGAAAATAGTAATAAAAATATTCAGACCTTAGATCCTTGCCTCTTCTGTATTCAAATTTGAAATTTCTTAAGTCCCCTTTTTTCTGACAATTGTATGGGGTGAAAATATGTGTTTGTTCTCCATCCAAATGTGAGAGCTACTCAAAGCATCAGGCCCTTTGTGAACCTCAAGCTATACCTTTGAATTGAATAGTCTGGTCTCCGAATCTTAGATAAAACTCTCTTGTGTGAAGAAATATGTTCTTCTTCTATAGAATTTTGGACTTCTCTTTCTTATACTACCAGGAATACTATACATCAATCCTGCAGACCTGGGTTGGAATCCACCAGTGAGTAGTTGGATTGACAAGAGAGAGATACAGTCTGAACGAGCTAACCTGACCATCCTATTTGACAAATATTTGCCACCTTGCCTGGATGTAGTCAAAACAAGGTAATTAAAAAATCAGGGAAAGATGTGAATTAAACCTCTTGGAAGCTAGAATATCCCCATCATTTACAATTCTGTCAACTATCTCGGGTACTCTGTTAATGTTCTGTCGTGGCTCAGACAAGGAGTCTGGATCATGACTGACACACCATGTTGGTCCCCATGACTACTACATGGATTTTTCAGAACAAGAAGAGTGACCCTTCCTTAACATGATATCAAGGCTCTCTGCCCCTTAAACTGAGAAACAGGAGCCTTCTCTGCAATTGATCCATAAGCAAACCTAGAGATGAAGATGGGAACTGCATACTTGCAATAAGGCTGGCTTCCTGATGGTTGGTGTTCCCAAACCCTTATTCAAAGACATTTCCTCCTCTGCGTTTCAGGATTAAGGCAGTTATGGGAGACTATTCAGATACCACTCCCAACCCTGCCATATCTACCATAGTCCTTGTTTCTTTTCCTTCATAAAATGCGAATTATTTTTACGAAGATATATGAGTGTGTTCCCTTTTCATCATTCCAGTAGTAGAGTTGCCCAAACCCAGAGCCTTTTCACTTCTGATTTTGTTCTTTCTACTAACTTTTAAATAGGGTGTAAACATCATATATATGTCTGACCTACATGTCTTCACAGCTCAAGATGATGTCCTCAGAGAGGTGACCATGTGGCTACTACTTATTCTTAGAGTATCAGGATAACCTGGTGTGGGTTCTTTCTTGCTACTCACATAGTAACTTGCCTACATACTTCCCATTTACACAAATTCAGTCACAATAATACTATTGGTCTTGAAACATAAAACATTTATTAAACAAGAAGGCAAAACAAGAATAGTCATAACATTTATTCAGTAAAAGGGGAAAGCAAAAATAATCAAAGTATAGAATGTCCACAAACTTGGATTATACTCTCTACTGATTTTCAGTGTCTGAGAGAATAAAGTGAATGTACAATTGTATTTATTTTTTAAATTTTATGTATTTAGAATATTTTTCCTTGATTACATGATTCATAATTTTTCCCACCCTTCTTCCCTCTTCCTTCTTGGAGCTGACAAGCAAGTCCACTGGGTTATACATGTATGCATGTTCAAAACCTATTTCCACATAATTCATATTTCCATAGAGTGCTCTTTTAATGTCAAAACCCCAATCATATCCCTGTCAAACCACATGATCGATCATATTTTTTTCTTCTGCATTTCTACTCCACAGTTTTTCTTTGGATATGGATAAGGTTCTTTCTCATTCATTCCTTGGTGTTGTCCCGGATCATTGCATTGCTTCTAGTAGAAAACTCTGTTAAATTTGATTGTGCCACAATGTTTCTGTTTCTGTGTACAGTGTTCTGGTTCAGCTCAATTCACTCTGCATCAATCCCAGTCTTTCCAGTTCACATAGAAATCCTCCAGTTCATCATTTTTTACAGCCCAATAACATTTCCATAATTATCAGATACCACAATTTGTTCAGCCATTCCCCAATCAAAGAACACCCCCCATTTTCCAATGTTTTTGCCACCACAAAAGATTATGGCTATAAAAATTTTGGTACAAGTATTTTTCCTTATTATCTCTTTGGGTAAACCCAGCATTGGTATGCCTGGATCAAGGGGCAGGCATTCTTTTAGAGCCCCTTGTGTATAGTTCCAAATTACCCTCCAGAATGGTTGGACCAATTCACAACTATATCAGTAGTGTATTCGTGTCCCAATTTTGCCACATCCCTTCTAACATTTAACACTTTGCTGGCATATTGGCCAATCTGCTGGTTGTAAGGTGGTACCTCAAAGTTGTTTTGATTTGCATTTTTATTTTTTCATCTGAGAACTGCCTATTCATATTTTTTGTCCATTTGTCGATTAGACAGTCATATAATTATAAAAACCAGAAAAATGCTCATAAATTAAAATGTACAGTGTTTCTTGTAGTACAAGAATGAGAGGCAGAGCCAAGATGGGGGCATGAGGTGAAGTCAAGATGGCGGTTTAGAGGCATAGAAAGTTCAGATCCGAAAACCCTTCCTTACCAATTACAAACTAAATGCTTCCAGGGTGCTGAAAATCAAACCTAACAACAAGACAGAGCAAAGTAACCCTTCTGCTGGAATCAATTCAAGAGGTACCCCCCCCCCTAAAAAAAGCTGGAATCCAAGAATCCAAGAACACTCTGGTCTAAGGTGAAGGAAGAAGGAAAGTCTCAGGATCTCACCACCACCTAGTGTGGTAAGCTGGAACCTCTAGATGGACAAGGGTGCTGGTCTGGAGGGAGTACCTTATGGGCAAGGCTGTGCCAGGCTCAGAGCATCAAACAGGCGGTGGGAAAGCAGTTAGAGAAGTGCAGAGATGGCAGCCTAGTTGCAGCACTGGAGACACTCCATATTGCCCTCAGGACACATCCAGCTATGCAACTCAGCTGGACTTAATACCATCAAGGCCTCCAGAGTACAGGAAGGCTAAAGCTCTAACACTCCTCCTCCATGGACAGAGCTGAGAGATTTGTTGACAAAATTCCAAGAGTGAAGGCTGACAAAAAAGCCCAAACGCACAAAAAAAAAATGAGAGGAGCAAAAGCACAGGCAACTGCAGGGAGTAAAGAAGGGGTAAATATGAGCAAACAACAGAAAAGGAAAAAAGAAATTAAAATTGACAGCTTCTATACAAGCAATGAACAAAGAGCAAACAAAAAAAAGGGAATGATGAAGGAACATCAAGCTAAAACACAGAAATTCCAGCGAATTGGATACAGGCTTTGGAAGAACTCAAAATACAATTCAAAACACAATTAAGAGAGACTAAAGACAACTGGGAAAAGAACTTAAAAAGAAAGATAAGTCATCTGGAAACAGAAAACAGTGTCATGAAAGCCAAAATTAATCAGCTTGAAAATGAGGCTAAGGAGATGAAAGATGAGGCAAAGAAAATAAAAGATGAGGCAGAGAAAATGAAAGATGACCTCCAAAGAAAATCAGACCAGAAAGAGAAGAATGACCAAAATGCCAGGGAAGAAATCCAGGCTTTAATATCCAGAATACAATAACTACAACTAAGTGACCTCACAAGGCAGCAGGACAAAATAAAACAAAACCAAAAGAATGAAAAAACTGAGGAAAATATGAAGCACCTCATTCACAAAACAGAAGATTTAGAAAATCATTCCAGGAGAGACAACTTAAGAATATTGGTCTACCAGAAGACCATGACAAAAGAAAAAGTCTGGACACCATAATACAGGATATTATCCAAGAAAACTACCCTGATATTCTAGAACAAGAGGGAAAAGTGGAGATTGAAAGAATCCACAGATCACCTCCTGTACTTAATCCCCATCTAACAACACTCAGGAATGTTATAGCCAAATTCAAGAACTATCAGATCAAGGAAAAAATATTACAAGCTGCTAAGAAGTCATTCAGATACCATAGAACCACAATGAAGATAGCACAGGATCTGGCTTCATCTACACTGAAGTACTGAAAGGCATGGAAGATGATATTCTGGAAAGCAAGAGAACTAAGTCTACAACCAAGAATCAATTACCCAGCAAAACTGACCATATCCTTACAGGGGATAGATAGTATAGACATTTAACAAAATAGAAGAATTCCAAGCATTCGTAAAGAAAAGACCAGACCTGAACAGAAAATTTGATGCCCAAGCACAGAACCCAAAAGTATCATCAAAAGTTAATTAAAAAGGAGGGGGAAAGAAAAACAAACTCCCCAAAAACACACGCAAAAAAAATTTAAGAGACCCAATAAGTTAAAAAGATATGTATCCCTATAAGGAAAGAGGTCATTGGTAACTCTTAAAAATTGTTATTATCACCTGGGCACCTAGGATTACACTTAGAGGGCACAGAGACCAACTGTATAGGATGAAAGGACAAGACATAAATACATATATATATATGTATGAATAAATACATATATATGTGTATATATGTATACAACTAGAGCTAAAAAAGAGGTTAATACTGAATGAAATGTGAAAAGAAACAAAAGGGGGTAAATTTATATGTCACAAAGAAGCTCATGGAGTGAGGGGAAGAACATAAATACATTGGAAGGATAAAGAGGTTGGAGATACAAAATACTCAACTCTTACATTTAATGAAATTGACTCAAATGGGGAAAAACAATCAAATACATTGGGGCAGAGAATTGATTTGCGCCCTATAGGGGAGTAGAAGGGGAACAAACAGACTGGTGGGGAGGGAAGCACTAAAAGACTGTCTGCCCTTTGATCCAGCCATAGCAGTGCTGAGTTTGTAGCCCAAAGACATAATAAGGGAAAAGACTTGTACAGGAATATTCATAGCTGCACTCTTTGTGGTGCCAAAAAATTGGAAAATGAGGGGATGCCCCTCAATTGGGGAATGGCTGAACAAATTGTGGTATATGTCGGTGATAGAATACTATTGTGCTCAAAGGAATAATAAACTGGAGGAATTCCAAGTGAACTGGAATGACCTCAAGGAATTGATGCAGAGTGAAAGGAGCAGAACCAGGAGAACATTGTTCACAGAAACTTTGGTACAATCGAATGTAATGGACTTCACCATTAGTAGCAATGCTATCTTGAACAACTTGGAGGAATCTACAAGAAAAAAAACACTATCCCCACTCAGAGGGAGAACTGTGGGAGAAGAAACAAAGAAGAAAAACAACTGCTTGAATACATGGGTTGAGGGGATATGGTTGGGGATGTAGACACTAAATGAACATCTTAATGCAAATGCCAACAACATGGAAATAGGTTTTGATCAAGGACATATGTAATACCCAGTGAGATTGCGCATCAGCTACGGGAAGGATGCAGGTAGGGGAGGGAGAGGGAAAAAATGATTGTAACCAAGAAGAAATAATATTATAAATTGACTAAATGAATTAATTTAAATTTTAAAAAAGGAGAAGACCAGTATATATGCTACAAAAATGGAACATTTGTATTCCCACAAAGGGAGTTTTATTTAGTATTTGAAGGAGACCAGACTTGCTCAAAACAATGCATACAAGGAGAAAAATTAATGTGACAAGAGCAACTCATAACTGGACTCTACCCTAGATATCAGCAATTTCCTTTAGGAAATCCTTTAGGAAACCTATTCCTTTTCTGAAATTCTGGTCTTCTGCTGGGTGAAGATATTTCTCTGCCATTGAAGCACTGTTAAACCCCTTTAGTAAATAAACAGTATTATACTGCTTCACTACTTCAGCGGCCATATCCCAGGCAACGGCTTCGACAGGCCGACTAAACCTTGTGAGGGTAGCCATCAAGTCATAGACCCCTGGTGAACCAGGGCCTTGCTCACCCAGCATGTGAAGACTGCTTCTGCTGAACAGATGGAAGAAGCCAGTATGAAGTTTCAAAAGCTGAGAGGGCGATACAGCAAAGCACTGTGGGGTGCTTAGGGTGTGTTGGAGAACAAAAGACAACACGGCCATCCAATGCAACTGAGGAAGTCTCCAGATGTAACGATTTTTCATTCCACTGGACCCAGGCTTCCAACGCCGAGAGAGTGGGACTGTCTCTGTGCATCGACTTTTCCACTTAAATCTCCTTCCACGCACAAGTGTTTTTTGTGCACACTCATCTACATCACAGATGAAAGCGCACAAAGACAATCGTCATCCTCGGTTACCGAGAGATTACTACTATTGCTTCATTGAAGAAGCAATTCCCTCCAATCTAGAATGTATTGTCAGTTCCTTATGAGCCATGAGAGGGTTCTGAAGTCATATGTGATTTTCTTTCTCTCAGGCTGTAGTGATGTAGCCCTTCCCCAAATCTTCAAATAGTGCTGTTTTCCTAGCTCTCAATAATATCACATTTCTTTTCCAATCAAAACTGTCTGTCTTCCTCCAACTATTTTTACTTCTCAAGCTAAAGAAGGCAATAAAAATCTTCGTAGACAACTTCCTATAATGTTCCACCTTTCCTTGGCTCTAATGGACAATAAGACAATAAGTCAAATCAGTTTTTCACACAAAAGGGAAAATTTGCTTCTCTATTGTGAACTCCTAGGAGCTTGCCAATCCTGTTTGACTCTTGTCAGATCTCTGAGATACCCATGCCTCAATTTTTTTTTTTGCTTTTTTGCTGGAGTCCAATCAAATAGGAGGCAATATGTACCATCAACTTCTCTTTTGAGGTCACTGCAGTGTCTTTTTTTTTCATATCTTCTCATCTTTTCCCCCTCTTTCTTTTCCTGTAGCTTCCAATACCTCAAATTAGAACCTCTTAATGAGCAGTGGCTCATTAAGTGGCTTACATGTCAGGTAACAAATTTGAAATTCATTTTTTTTTAAATGAAACCCTTACCTTGTCTTGGAACCAATACTGTGTATTGGTTCCAAGACAAAAGAGTCGTAAGGCACTGGAAGTTAAGTGACTTGCCCAGGGTCACACAGCTGGGAAGTGCCTGAGGACAGATTTGAAATTAGGACCTCCCATCTCTAGGCCTGGCTCATGATCCATTGAGCTACCCAACTGCCCCCAAAATCCATATTTCTATTAAGAATAACCATAAAAAAAATCTCTCATAGCACCCAAACAGTTTTGTATTTTGTAATTTCTCATCTTTATCATCAAAAAAGCATCATATGGAAGTGAACTAATAGATAACAATGCCTTATAATTACCTCCGCCTTTGGTCACTACTTTGCCTTTGAGCTACTTTTCATACAAATGTTCTCAGTATTTGCCTGAAGGTTATTTTTTCTCATGCCTTTGAAACATATTTAAATGTTTCATATTTCCTTTGCCACATGAATGGCTTTTATTGCCTCTAATGTGAAAGAATAAGTATTATAGATATTTGTAACACATCCTCATTTTGAGGATACATATTCATAAGCCAGTTTCTATAGAATATAAATACACATCATTCTTATTTCTTTTATCCTGAATTCAGGACTTTTTAGTTTGGGTTCATTTTTCCAATGTTCCATTTTTCATTTTGTAATTTATTCAGCATGATTAGGCCTTAAAGGAATATGAGAGTTATAGAGCATGTGTATCAAGCATGGGCAAGTATCTTGTCCAGTTGGATGAGTTCAGTATTATTTTGGTTACTAAAGATGTACAAAGCCCTAGAGGTACTTTGGATAATTATTTAAAGAGACTTTATTTTAAAATGCTTTTGATAGCCAGGCCAGCCTCCCTCTTAGCAATATAACTACCATTATTATATTTTTCATCCTTTAACTGAACAACAATTAACTCACACAATGTGTGTGAATATGCATACAGGTTAACATGTACCCACAAAAATATATACCAATGCCACTTCCCCTACCCCACTCCACAATTTAACATTGCTAAGAAAGAGAGAATCTAGCTTCTTGGATACTTCAACTACTAGAAGTAAGGAATTTTTTTTAATACTCAGTAAGACTTCTGGGCCTCAGTTTTCTCATCTCTAAAATGAATGGGAAGTTCCCTTAAAGATCTAAATTACATGATTCATTTCAAATTGCAAACTTTCCTTCCTTAGTGGATAATTCTTCATGATTGTGGACCAAAAAATCAAAACTGTAACTTACTTAATAACCTCCAGTAGTCATCATAATCTTCTATGTCAACAGAATCATCATCTCATAAGTTATTGTCAAGGACTTCATACTATTAAGAATCTGTACATAACTACAGAATATACAGGTTAAAATTATGGTTAGACTGAATATTTAAGAGTAGGATTGAGGCGGAGTCAAGATGGCCACATGGAAGGAGCAGAAGTTCAGACCTCTGAATACCCTTCCTTACCAATCACAAACCGAAAATCAAACCCAACAACAAGACAGAGCCAAGATACCCTCCTGCTGGTCTCAATTCAAAGGTACACCCCCCTAAAAGATGGTACCTCCCTAAAAGATGGAATCCGAGAACACTCAGGTTTAAGGGGAAGGCAGAAGGAAGGTCCCAGGGCCCCTCCCCCCCACCCACTGAGAACACTGAGCCTCCAACTGCAGTGGGAACTTCTGGGCAGACAAAGGTCCTGGTCTGGAGGACATACCTTGTGGGCAGGGCTGTGACAAGCTCAGAGCATTGAACACAGATGTCAGGGAAGGAGCTAGAGAGGGAGCATAGAGCTGGAAGCCTGGCCAGAGGAGTGGAGATCCTCCATATTTGCTCCAGGCTTTCAGGAAGTATTGACCTCAGGGCACACCTGGCCCAACCAAGCTGAACTTAATCCAATCAAAAGCCTCCAGAGGACAGGGAAGCACACACTCCAACACTCCTCCCCCAGAGACTGCACTGAGAGATCTGAGAAAGCTCCAAGAGGGGAGACCGACAGAAAGCCCCCCCCAAAAAATGAGAGGAGCAAGAGCACAGACAAATATGGGGAGCAAAGAAGGGATAAATATGAGCAAACAACAGAAAAAGAAGAAAGAAATTACAAGTGACAGCTTCTGCACAGGCAACAACCCAAGAACTAATGGAACACAGGAGGCAAGCAATAAAACAGAAATCCCAGTGAATTGGAAACAGGCTTTGGGAGAACTCAAAATGCAACTCAAAACACAATTAAAAGAGTCTGAAGACAATTGGGAAAAGAATTTAAAAAGTAAGATAAGTCATCTGGAAACAGAAAATTGTGTCTTGAAAGCCAAAATCAACCAGCTTGAAAATGAGGCAAAGGAGATGAAAAATGAGGTAAATAGAATGAAAGATGACCTCCAAAGAAAATCATACCAGAAGGAGAAGGATGACCAAAAAGCCAGGGATGAAATCCAGTCTTTAAGAACCCGAATACAACAACTAGAATCAAGTGACCTCACAAGACAGCAGGAAACTATGGAACAAAACCAAAAGAAGCATCTCATTTACAAAACAGAAGATTTAGAAAATCATTCTAGGAGAGAGAATTTAAGAATCATTGGTCTACCAGAAGACCATGACAAAAGAAAAAGCCTGGACATAGTACTACAGGAAATTATTCAGGAAAACTGCCCCGATATCCGAGAACAATAGGGGAAAGTAGAGATTGAAAGAATCCACAGATCACCTCCTTTATTTAATCCCCAACAACACCCAGTAATGTCATAACCAAAAAATTGAGGAAAATATGAAGCATGGACATTATATTACAGGAAATTATTAAAGAAAACTGCCCTGAAATCCTTGAACAAGAGGGAAAAGTGGAGACTGATAGAATCCACAGCTCACCTCTTGTACTTAATCCCCAAATGACAACACCCAGGAATGTTATAGCCAAATTCAAGACCTATCAGACCAAAGAAAAAATATTACAAGCTGCCAAGAAAACATTCAGATACCATGGAACCACAGTGAGCATAACACCAGATCTGGCAGCATCCACACTGAAGTACTGAAAGGCATGGAATATGATATTCCAGAAAGCAAGGGAACTAGATCTACAACCAAGAATCAAATACCCAGAAAAACTGACTATATTCATATAGGGGAAAGTGTGGTCATTCAAAAATAGAAGAATTCCAAGCATTGTAAAGAAAAGACCAGACCTGAACAGAAAATTCAATGCCCAAGCACAGAAATCAAGAGAATCATCAAAATGTAATTTTAAAAAAGAAGGGAAAAAGAAAAACAAAACAAAAATACCCCCCCCCCTTTTTAAAGAGACTCAATAAGTTAAAATGTTATAAGAAAAGAGGTCATTGGTAACTCTTAAAAACTGTTGCTATCACCTGGGCAGCTAGAAGAATTACACTTAGAGGGAACAGTGACAAACTGTATAGGATGAAAGGACAAAACATAAATAGGTATATATACATATATGCATGCATAAATACATATACGTGTGTGTATATGTATATACACACACAACCAAAGACAAAAGAAGAGTTTAATACTAAAAGAAATGGGAAAAGAAACAAATGGGGGCAAATTTATATGTCACAAAGAAGCTCATGGCAGGAGGGGGAAAAACATCAATACACTGGAAGGGTAAAGAGGTTGGAGATAGGAAATACTCAACTCTGACATGCATTGAAATTGACCCAAAGAGGAAAGAACAATCCAATCCATTGGGGCGGAGAATAGATTTGTGCCCTATAGGGGAGTAGAAGGGTAACAAACGGACTGCTGGGGAGGGAAGCAGTATAAGGGAGGGAGAGGGTGGGGGGTAGTTTTAGAAAGACTACAGGGAAAATAAGGGGAAGGGGGAAGAAGAGGGTAGAAAGAGAAGTAAAATAAGGCTGGGAACGAGGGGGACTGATTATAAACAAACACTGGCGTAGAAGGAAATAGTTAAAGAAGAAAAGGCAGGATCAGGAATAGAAATCAAAATGCTGGGAAATACATAGCTAGTAATCATAACTCTGAATGTGAATGGAATGAACTCACCCATAAAAAGAAAGCAAATAGCAGAGTGGATTAGAATCCCAAACCCTACCATATGCTGTCTGCAAGAAACACACATGAGGAAGGTAGATGCTAATAGGGTAAAAGTTAGAGGATGGAGCCAAATGTATTGAGCATCAACTGATAAAAAGAAGGCAGGAGTCGCAATCATGATATCTGACAAAGCCAAAGTAAAAATAAATCTAGTTAAAAGAGATAGCAAAGGTAATTACATCCTGATAAAAGGCAGTATAGACAATGAGGAAATATCAGTACTCAACATGTATGCACCAAATGGTATAGCATCCAAATTTCTAAAGGAGAAACTAGTAGAGCTCAAGGATGAAATTGATAGAAACACTATACTAGTGGGAGACCTGAACCTTCCTCTATCTGAACTAGATAAATCAAACCAAAAAATAAATAAGAAAGAGGTAAGAGAAGTGAATGAAATCTTAGAAAAATGAGAGTTAATAGATATATGGAGAAAAATAAATAGAGACAAAAAGGAATACACTTTCTTTTCAGCAGCACATGGTACATTCACAAAAATTGACCATGTATTAGGGCATAAAACATTGCAAACAAGTGCAAAAGATCAGAAATAATAAATGCAACTTTCTCAGATCACAATGCAATGAAAATAATAATTAGTAAAGGGTACATGGAGAGGTAAATAAAAAATTAATTGGAAATTAAACAATATAATTCTCCAAAACCGGTTAGTTAAAGAACAAATTTTAGAAACAATAACTTCATTGAAGTAAATGAAAATTATGAGACATCCTTTCAAAACCTATGGTACTAAGGGGGAAATTTATATCGTTGAGTTCATACATTAACAAATTAAGAAGGGCAGAAGAGGTCAATGAATTGGGCATGCAAATTAAAAAAATAGAAAGCGAACAATTTAAAAATCATCAGATGAAGACTAAATTAGAGATCCTAAAAATTAAAGGAGAAATTAAGAAAATTGAAAGTCAAAGAACTATTGATTTAATAAATAAGACGAAGCTGGTACTTTGAAAAAACAAATAAAATAGACAAAGTACTGGTCAGTCTAATTAAAAAAAGTAAAGAAGAAAATCAAATTGACAGTACACAAGATGAAAAGGGAGATCTTACCTCTAATGCAGAGGAAATTAAGGCAATCATTAAAACTATTTTGCCCAAGTACATGGCAATAAATATGGCAATCTAGGTGATATGTATGAATACTTACAAAAATATAAACTGCCTAGACTAACAGAGGAAGAAATAAAACAACTCCATATCAGAAAAAGAAATTGAACAAGCCATCAAAGAGTTCCATTAGAAAAAATCCCCAGGTCCAGATGGATTCACAAATGAATTCTATCAAACATTCAAAAGAACAGATATTCCCAATATTATACAAACTATTTGACAGAATAAGCAAAGAAGGAGTTCGACCAAATTCATTTTATGACACAAACATGATACTGATCCCAAAGCCAGGCAGGTCAAAAACAGAGAAAGAAAAGTCTAGACCAATCTCCTTAATGAATATAGATGCAAAAATCTTAAATAGGATTCTAGCAAAAAGACTCCAGCAAATCATCACAAGGGTTATTCACTATAACCAGGTAGGATTCATACCAGGAATGCAAGGATGGTTCAATACTAGGAAAACCATCCACATAATTGACCATATTAATAAGCAAACCAACAAAAATCACATGATTATCTCAATAGATGCAGAAAAAGCCTTTGATAAAGTACAACACCCATTCCTATTGAAAACACTAGAAAGTATAGAAGGGCCTTTCCTAAAATTAATAAACATTATATATCTAAAATCTTTAGCAAACATCATCTGCAATGGGGATAAAATAGAAGCCTTCCCAATAAAATCACAAGTGAAACAAGGATGCCTATTATCACCTCTATTATTTAACATTGTACTAGAAACACTAACAGTAGCAATTAGAGAAGAAAAAGAAATTGAAGGTATTAAAATTGGCAATGAGGAGACCAAACTATCACTCTTTGCAGGTGATATGATGGTTTACTTAAAGAATCCAAGAGAATTAACCAAAAAGCTAGTTTTTAATCAACAATTTTAGCAAAGTTGCAGAATACAAAATAAAACCGCATAAGTCATCAGCATTTCTATATCTCCAACCCATTTCAGCAGCAAGAATTAGAAAGAGGAAGTCCACTTAAAATCACCCTAGACAATATAAAATACTAAGGAATCTATCTGCTGAGACAAACACAGTTACTATATAAACACAAATACAAAACACTCTCCATACAATTAGAACTAGATCTAAACAATTGGAAAAACATACTCATGGGTGGGATGAGCTAACATAATAAAAATGACAATCCTACCCAAATTAATTTATTTATTTAGTGTCATACCCATTGAACTACCAAAAAAACTTTTTTACTGAATTAGAAAAAAGCATTACAAAGTTCATTTGGAAAAACAAAAGATCAAAGATGCCCAGGGAAATAATGAAAAACAATGCAAAGGAAGGAGGACTTGCAGGAAGAGTGGGTGGAGGCCAGGGAGGGAAATAATGTGATTATTGTAACCAAGGAAATGTTCTAAATTGACTAAATAAACTAATTCAAAAGGGGAGGGGGGAAGAGTAGGGTCACGAGGAATTTAATTACTAAATTCCAATTAATTACTCAAGTCATAATAACTTTTATGGTACTTTTATTTAAAAATAAGAGAGAAAGTAAAACAAGAGAAAGAGAGCTACACTAGGTCTTTAGAGGCCCCAGCAAAGGGAGACCCAGAGAATTCTTGGGCTTCCAGCCACAAGGCCTCCTCTAAGATGAGGGGCCTCTCCAGAGGCTAGTGCCTCCAGAAAAGCCAAGAAAAGGGAGTCTTTTCGAATACCTAACCCACTGGCATTGGAGACTTCTACTTGCAATGGATGAAGAATGATTTTTGTGTAAGCCTCTCATTCATCTGATGCCCGAGTCATATAGACAATCAATATGCATTTATTAAGTGATTGTAAAAATACCTACTCTAAAGAAGCTCATATTTTATCTAGGGAGACCATATGCACATATATAATTATAGAATAAATGCATAGAGAGAAAAGAAGAGAAGACCTAGTATATAACTGGTTAATGGGCATAACCTGGATGAAGGATTAACAAATTGAAACTGAAAAGGACTGGTCAGTTAGTTAGGAAAAGAATCGGGTAAGAGTAGTATCCCCAAAATTGAGAGAGAATAGAATATCAAGGTCATTTCATTGAACTCTTTCATTTTACAGAAAGATCCTGAGGCCAAGAGAGTAGTTGACTTATGTATACTCTTCTTCTTGGTGGTCCCAATATGTGCTATGCCCCATAGATGGTGAAATTGTTTGTAATAAAAGGTTTGGACCAGTGCTGAACCCGGTTTTAGATGGGAATAGAATATAGGCCCAAATGGTAGGCCTCACCTGCAGTATGATGGTTTGAGATGCAATCTGACTGCTTCTAGATAATATAAAATAGTAACTAGGTTTATTCTTTAACTAAGGAAGGGATGGAGGACCA
The DNA here is from genome assembly GCF_027887165.1 of Monodelphis domestica. Classification (NCBI taxonomy): domain Eukaryota; kingdom Metazoa; phylum Chordata; class Mammalia; order Didelphimorphia; family Didelphidae; genus Monodelphis; species Monodelphis domestica. The sequence goes on from NC_077228.1 coordinate 245,289,020, forward strand.
GGGAAAAGGTGACCATAATCTTTTCCCTCTAAATCTCCACCCAGAATCTAAGGACCCCTCACAGAATCATCTTCTATATCTTGATGCTGCTTCAATTACACTTTCTGACTGATTTTAACAATCCCTATCTAGCTTCCCAATCTAACTGGTTCTCAAATTAAATATTTGAAGAGTTATAGTTAATTAGTAGAAGATAGGGTGAAGTAGGTGAGGAATTCACACTCTTGGGGCCTGAGCCAAAATGGCAGTGACCTTACTCTCACAAACAGGTCTCTAGGGGCTGGTAGGTTTCTTAGTTGGTACAAATATCCCTTATGGCACCAGGTCTCATGAACTAAATTGGTGACTACAGTAAAAACAAGACAGACAGGATATCTCACTCAATGACTTGATAGCTGAGTGGCTGAATCACAGAAAATAGGAACAAAACAATGGCTTCCAAGGAAAGTCAGGTAACTTTCTTGGTCTGACCAACAGCAGGAAGTAATTTCTTCAAACTCCTTGAAGTGACAGATACACCTTCCCCCCCAACTGTTTCTGTGAGTTTCCTTTGATATCTTTCTCACACCCTGAAATCTCTCTTTTAGTTCCATGCATGTGCCAGCCCTTTTCTGTGAAGTCCTGCACCAGACTTTTGCAAAAGCTAATACCTGTCTTTTCTTTCTCTTACAATGGTTATTTAGTTATTTATATACTCTCAATGGAGATTTCATAAAACATGAAAAGATGTGTGTAGCACATCATGTAAAAAAAAATGCCATCTATATGGAATTTATTGTCCAAAAAGTTTGGATTTTATATTTTCTTTTTTCCCCTCATTATTGTGTTTTCCTTTTAAACTGATACCAATATTAAAAATATGACATAAAAGTCATAGTTCAGTACACTTACTCAGATGATTTTTACTTTTGAGTTCAACATTTATATGGATGATTACTTTTGGTTTGGGTTTGCTTTTGTTTTCACAGTTTTCTGTGAAATTCTCCTCTATTACTTCCTTTTCACAAGCTCACTTGGAAATATCTTCTTTTTTTTTTAGTTTTATTTGGTCAATTTCAAACATTATTCCTTGCTTACAAAAATCATATTTTATTCCTCCCTCCCTGCCCTCCTCCATACCCATAGCCGACACACAATTCCACTGGGTATTACATATGTCCTTTATCAGAACCTATTTCCATGCTTTTGATGTTTCCATTAGGGTGTTCATTTAGGGTCTATATCCCCAATCATATCCCTCTCGACCCATGTAATCAAGCAGTTGTTTTTCTTCTGTGTTCACTGTGTTCAGTTTTTCCTCTGAATGTGAATAATGTTTTTTCTTTTAGATCCTTCTGGGTTGTTAAGGATCACTGCATTGCCCCTAATGGAGAAGTCCATTTCATTCGATTGTACCACAGTATATCAGTCTCTGTGTACAATGTTCTCCTGGTTCTGCTCCTTTCACTCTGCATCACTTCCTGGAGGTTGTTCCAGTTCCCAAGGAATTCCTCCATTTTATTATACCTTTAAGCACAATAATAGTATTCCATCACCAACATATACCACGATTTGTTCAGCCATTCCCTAACTGAAGGGCATCCCCTCATTTTCCAATTTTTTGCCACCACAAATAGCACAGCTATGAATATTCTTGTACAAGTCTTTTACCTTATTATCTCTTTGCGAAACAAACCCAGCAGTGCTAAGGCTGGACCAAAGGGCTGACAGTCTTTTAGCGCCCTTTGAGCATAGTTCCAAATTGCCCTCCAGAATGGTTGGAGCAATTCACAACTCCACCAGCAATGCATTAATGTCCCAATTTGCCACATGTCCTCCAGAATTCATTACTTTCTGGTGCCATCATGTTAGCCAATCTGCTAGGTGTGAGGTGATAACCTCAGAGTTGTTTGGATTTGCTTCTCTCTGATTATAAAAGATTTAGAACACTTTCTTCATGTGCTTATTAATAGTTTTGATTTTTTTTTACTCAAAATTGCCTATTCATGTCCCTTGCCCATTTATCATTTGGAAAATGGCTTGATTTTTTTGTACAATTGAATCAGCTCTTTGTAAATTTGAGTAATTAGACCTTTGTCAGAGATTTTTGTTATGAAGATTGTTTCCCAATTTGTTACTTCCCTTCTAATTTTGGTTACATTGGTTTTGTTTGTACAAAACCTTTTTAATTTGATGTAATCAAAATTATTTATTTTACATTTTGTGACTTTTTCTAAGTCTTGCTTGGCTTTAAAATCTTTCCTTTCCCAAAGGAGTGACATGTATAATAATCTGTTTTTATATAATTTACTTAAAGTTTAATTCTTTATGTTCAAGTCTTTCACACACTCTGAGTTTATCTTGGTGAAGGGCGTAAAATGTTGATCCAAACCTAGTCTCTCCAATACTGTCTTCCAATTTTTCCCATAAGTTTTGCTCAAATAGTGTATTTTTGTCCCAAAAGCTAGGGTCTTTGGGCTTCTCAAAGACTGTCTTGCTGAGGTCATTTACGCCAAGTCTATTCCACTGATCCTCCTTTCTGTCTCTTAGCCAGTACCAAATTGTTTTGATGACCACTGCTTTATAGTATAGTTTGAGATCTGGTACTGCAAGCATACCTTCCTTTTCATTTTTTTCATTATTTCCTTGGATATCCTTGATCTTTTGTTCTTCCAAATGAACTTTGTTATGTTTTTTTTCTAATTCAGTAAAAAAAGTTTTTTGGTAATTCGATGGGTGTGGCACTAAATAAGTAAATAAGTTTGGGTAGGATGGTCATTTTTATTATGTTAGCTCATCCTACCCATGAGCAATCAATGTTTTTACAATTTCTCAAGTCTAGTTTTAGTTGTGTGGAGTGTTTTGTAGTTGTTCATGTGTTCATATAGTTCATGTGTTTCTTTCATCGGATAGATTCCTAAGTATTTTACATTGTCTATGGTAATTTTAAATGGAAATTCTCTTTCTAATTTTTACTGCTGAGATGGGTTGGAGATATATAGAAATGCTGATTACTCATATTATTTTGTATCCTGCAACTTTTCTAAAGTTGTTTATTTCCACTAGCTTTTTAGTTGATTCTCTAGGATTCTTTAAGTAGAGTGATAGCTTGGTCTCCTCATTGCTAATACCTTCAATTTCTTTTTCTTCTCTAATTGCTACTGCAAGTGTTTCTAGTACAATGTTAAATAATAGTGGTGAAAAAGGGCGTCCTTGTTTCACTACTGATCTTATTGGGAAGCCATCTAGTTTATCCCCATTGCAGAGGATATTGACAGATGGTTTTAGATAAATACTTTTTATTACCTTTAGGAAATAACCTAATATTCCTATACTTTCTAGTGTTTTCAATAGGAATAGTTGTTGTATTTTGTCAAAGGGTTTTTCTGCATACGCAAGAATCATGTGATTTTTGTTGGATTGCTTATTGATATGGTCAATGGTTTTCCTAATATTGAATCCTTGCATTCCTGGTATAAATCCCACCTGATCATAGTGAATAATCCTTGTGATGATTTGCTGGAGTTTTTTTGATAGTATCCTATTTAAGATTTTTGTAGTGGTCTATAGATTTTTTTTCTCTGTTTATGACCTGCCTGACTTTGGAATCAGTACCATATTTGTGTCATAAAAAGAATTTGGTAGAACTCCTTCTTTGCTTATTATGTCATGTTACAAGGGAATCACTTTAAAAGACTGATATATATTAATTTAAGGTCGCCAAGGAATCAGCTATGTAATTCCTAAATGAAAAACTCAAGTCAGCCGTCAGCCTTTTTTGGAGTTTAATTACAATAGGAGCAAGAAAGGAATTAGAGATATATATATAGAGAGAGAAAGGGGAGAGAAGGGAATAGGGCTTAAATACCCCTTCTGTTTAGGCTGGGCCAAAATGCCCAAGCCCTTAGATAGCTGGGGCAAAGAAAAGAGATCAGTCCCTATTACTCACGTGTCCAAAATGGAGAAACAGTCTCAGAGGCCCCCACCTTCAGCTTCCTTCAGAGCAAGCTTCCTCAGAGCCCAGGAACCACACCGACCCAAAAACTCAACACCCCCTTCAGTCTCCAGACCCTCCTATCTTTAAGGACACCATCCAAGTTGCCTCCCCTCAGTCCTCACATCTACCAATCACTCTTCATCAATTTCCCTGTCAATGGAGGCTCTCGCTTAACCCAGGACCGCCCAGAGGTTTCTGGCTTTTTGCACATGTCTGTTGAAGGTCATATTTTCCAATGATTAAATCTATACTCCTTTGCTACAGCCCTTTCTAAATCCTGTTAACTTGAGTATGGTAGAGATTGGAATAATTAAATTTTGATCTAGGCTGCAGCCCTTACTCAATCCTATTAGGACTGAATAGGGTGGAGATTTATTCCAAGTATCTCCATTGTATCAATTCTAAATCAATCAAGACTCAAAGAAATTCCTGTTCTATGCTTAAGCATAGGTCAAAGTCCTTTCCATTGTTCAGCAAAGGGTTTCTGTCCTAAAGTAATCTTAAGAAGGGAAGAGAAGGAACCTCCCATGCCAATGGAGTTCCCATTCCAATAGACTATCAGTAAGAAATTTTTCAAGTATGAAATATCCCAATGGTGAAATTTTCAACAATTATAAGTCTAAGGAAATTTGAGGTTTACAATCCCCCCTGATGATCATTGGGAGACTAGTCTCCCCATTGATCATTTAACATAATCATTTTGTAGTTCTAAATTCACTTCTAACTAAAGATATACACAATATTCAATTTTCTAGGAGAAATTAGAATAGTGAGAGAGGAAATAGAAAAGAAAAGAAAGCAAAACCAATGTTTGCTAGGCGCATTGACAGAAAACCAAATTAGGGGCAGTCCCTTTTGGCATAAATGTTACAATAAATGTTCAATCAAAAGTTCAGTCCAATCAATCACATCCAAAGTTCATTCTTGATCTTCTTGATGAAGTGTAGGTTTTTGGCATCTTTCTGCAACAGTTCATTCTCTGGATATAAAAGTTTCAAGCTTCTTTCTTGAAGATCTTTTCTCGAACAAAATCAAAATCTTTGAAAATTTTTTTTTTATAACAGTAAAATCTTAAACAAAAGTCTTGGATTTTTATAAAAATAAAATCTCAAACAAAAAAAATTCAAAAATTCTTAGATTTTAAATTAAAATACAATCCCCCCTGAAGTAAGTATTAAAAAAAAAATATCAAGTTTAGCTCAGAATGCAATGTTCAGTTATGGGGTTGTATGTGTCAATTATCAAAAGAATAGAAAAAATAATCAAAAACATGAGAAAAACTCAAAATAGACCTTGTATAGGTCCAGTTTAAAGTAATTTCTATCCCACAAGTATGTAGGACAGAATGCAGTAATATTTCACTTAGCCATTTGTAGCCAAGACTACAGGAAGTTGCCATAATATAAGAAGAAAAGAATTAGAAATCTATTTTGATGGGGAAATGTCATTCCCTTGTCTGATTTTTTTCCTTCAGAGATATAGGGAGCCAGCATGATAGTCAAGCTTTGTACTTGTTTGAGTACTTCAAAAGGAGTGTAGATACAAGGAAGTCCTACGACTTAAACATAAGTTAAGCGTCGCAACCTCGAGTCTCACTTTAATATTTCATGTGTGCTCTATTGGCACTATTCAGGTTTAGTCTGTGCTCCTTGTTTTTATCCCCTTTCCTGGAATCAGACACAAACATTAATCACAGTCCTATAATATTTTATCAATAAATGGCAGGTTCCCATAGTTTAAAGCTTTTAGGCATATATTGATATTATAGCAAGAGTATATATATTAACTTGTATTACTGCAGGGAAAAAATATTAATATTAATTATGTGTACCTTCAGTACAAAAAATGAGAAAAAATCAAATATTCTGATAAAAAAATAAAAGAAAAGAAATAAGAAAAAATAAGAAAAAAATCAGTAATTCAATATATTCTTGAGAAAAAAAAAACCAGCATCCATTTGTCTATGGATTATTATCTCCAATTCTTATGATAAGATAGAGTCACAATTCATATGATAAGATAGAGTTAATCAGTCTCAGCAGAAGATGCTTTCTTCACATGTGAGCAGTGAATCCAAGAGTCTCTTTCTCCAATCTTTATAGATGTTGGAGTAGTTAATAATATTTGGAATGGTCCTTCCCATGAAGGTTCAGTTGCTCCAGTTCGCTTGAAATTCTTGATATAAACTTTATCTCCTGGGTTCAGGTCATGCAGAGAAAAGTCTAATGGTCCAGCTTGTACTGCAGCTCCAGATTCATGAAGTTCACGTAGTTTGTGCTGTAACTCCTGTATATAGGAAGCAATAGTAATATCTCCCCCTAATAGCGATGTATAAGCCGGGGAGAAAGGCTTAGCCTGTATAGGCGGATGTCCAAAAAGCATCTCAAATGGTGAAATATGTAAGTCTCCTCTAGGCCTGCTTCTAAGATAAAATAGGGCCAGAGGGAGAATTTCAGGCCATTTTAAATGGGTCTCAGTGCATAATTTGCCAATCATAGTCTTAAGTTCTTTATTCATCCTCTCCACTTGGCCTGAGCTCTGGGGGTGATATGGAACATGGAATTTTGGAGTTATCCCCAAGCAAGAATATATTTGATTTAAGACAGAATCGGTAAAATGACTCCCTCTATCGGAGTCAATACGTGCTGGTAGGCCAAAACGAGGAATAATTTCTTTTAAAAGTATCTTTGCAACAAAATCTGCTGTGGCTCGGGTCGTAGGAAATGCTTCCGGCCATCTGGTTAGTTGATCTACAATTACTAGACAAAATTTATAACGTCCAGCTTTTGGCATTGTAATGAAATCTATCTGTAGATGTTCAAAAGGTGTGTAAGCCAGAGGACGTCCCCCAAAGGCTTTTCCACGATATGCATGTTGGTTATATGCCTGGCAAATAGGGCAGGCTGAACATACTTTAGAGGCTACAGTAGTTATACCAGGGGCTATCCATACTCTCTTGACAGAGTCCACGATGCCCTGGGTGCCAAAATGACCATTTTTATGAATAGATTGGCAAATTTGGTTATAGAAACTTCTAATTGGGCTTGCATTTTTTCCTCAATTTTTCCTATTTTATCTTCCATATCTCCCATTTTATCCTCAATATTTCCTATTTTATTCTCAATATTTCCTATTTTATCCTCAAGTTTTTCTATTTTATTCTCAATATTTCCTATTTTATCCTCAATTTTTTCTATTGTATCCTCAATTTTTTCTATTGTATCCTCAATTTTTTCTATTTTATCCTCAATATTTTCTATTTTATCCTCAATATTTTCTATTTTATCCTCATTTTTTTCTATTTTATCCTCAACATTTTCTATTTTATCCTCAATATTTTCTATTTTATCCTCATTTTGTTTTATTTTATCCTCATTTTGTTTTATTTTATCCTCATTTTGTTTTATTTTATCCTCATTTTGTTTTATTTTATCCTCAATATTTTTTATTTTTTCATCTCTAAATATAGTATTGAGGAGTACAAAAATGACAGTACCTATTAATATAAAAATTTGGAGGTATCCTTCATTCCTCAATGCCCCTACTTCTTCAGCTGCCATATAATTGTCAAAGAATGTAGTACTCATTTTTATATGTATATTTTGTAATTTCACAAAACACGTGGGGAGCAGGGCAAAGCAACAAACTTTCCACAGGGTTTTTTTTTTTTTTTAATCCAGGAAGTTGTTCCTTAAGGGAAAGGATATTTAGAAACAGTTCTTCCAGCCAGGACTTTAGAGTCCTGTTGCTGAGATTTAAAAACAGCTGTTTTCTGTCTATCAGAGTCACACAGCTGGGAAGTATCTGAGGTCCGATTTGAACCCAGGACCTTCTGCCTCTAGGGATGGCTCTCAATCCGCTGAGCTACCCAGCTGTCCCTTAAGATTAAAGGGAAGAAAAAGAAAAAACTGCTGATTCCAATTTAACTTAAGGAGAAAAGAGAAAAAGTTTTTTATACTCACGTGTTCTAGCAGCTGTGTCTTTAAGCCAAGTTTTTTGTTAAAAAAAAAAGGACTAAGTGGTGAAACAGTATAGTAAAAAGGCAAGGAAAAAGTTTTATTGAGAGGATTCTTTAGACTCCCGTGTGGTCAGCCACAATGTTACAAGGGAATCACTTTAAAAGACTGATATATATTAATTTAAGGTCGCCAAGGAATCAGCTATGTAATTCCTAAATGAAAAACTCAAGTCAGCCGTCAGCCTTTTTTGGAGTTTAATTACAATAGGAGCAAGAAAGGAATTAGAGATATATATATAGAGAGAGAAAGGGGAGAGAAGGGAATAGGGCTTAAATACCCCTTCTGTTTAGGCTGGGCCAAAATGCCCAAGCCCTTAGATAGCTGGGGCAAAGAAAAGAGATCAGTCCCTATTACTCACGTGTCCAAAATGGAGAAACAGTCTCAGAGGCCCCCACCTTCAGCTTCCTTCAGAGCAAGCTTCCTCAGAGCCCAGGAACCACACCGACCCAAAAACTCAACACCCCCTTCAGTCTCCAGACCCTCCTATCTTTAAGGACACCATCCAAGTTGCCTCCCCTCAGTCCTCACATCTACCAATCACTCTTCATCAATTTCCCTGTCAATGGAGGCTCTCGCTTAACCCAGGACCGCCCAGAGGTTTCTGGCTTTTTGCACATGTCTGTTGAAGGTCATATTTTCCAATGATTAAATCTATACTCCTTTGCTACAGCCCTTTCTAAATCCTGTTAACTTGAGTATGGTAGAGATTGGAATAATTAAATTTTGATCTAGGCTGCAGCCCTTACTCAATCCTATTAGGACTGAATAGGGTGGAGATTTATTCCAAGTATCTCCATTGTATCAATTCTAAATCAATCAAGACTCAAAGAAATTCCTGTTCTATGCTTAAGCATAGGTCAAAGTCCTTTCCATTGTTCAGCAAAGGGTTTCTGTCCTAAAGTAATCTTAAGAAGGGAAGAGAAGGAACCTCCCATGCCAATGGAGTTCCCATTCCAATAGACTATCAGTAAGAAATTTTTCAAGTATGAAATATCCCAATGGTGAAATTTTCAACAATTATAAGTCTAAGGAAATTTGAGGTTTACAGTCAAATGATTTGTATAGCTTGGGGATTAGCTGTTCTTTGAATGTTTGAAAGAATTCACTTGTAAATCCATCAGGCCCAGGGCATTTTTTTCTTAGGGAGTTCTTTGATGGCCTGTTGGATTTCTTTTTCTGATATGGGATTATTTAAGAAAACTATTTCTTCTTCTGTTGGTCTAGGCAATTTTTATTTTTGTAAATATTCATCCACATCACCTAGATTGCCATATTTGTTGCCATATAATTGGGCAAAATAGTTTTTAATGATTGCCTTAATTTCCTCTTCATTGGAGGGGAGGTCTCTCTTTTCATCTATGATACTGTTAATTTGGTTTTCTTCTTTCCTTTTTTTTATTTGATTGACCAGTACTTTTTCTATTTTGTTTGTTTTTTCCAAATACCAGCTTTTCATCTTATTTATTGAATCAATAGTTCTTTGACTTTCAATTTTATTGATTTCTCCTTTGATTTTTAGGATCTCTAATTTGGTCTTTATCTGAGGATTTTTAATTTGTTTGCTTTCTAATTTTTTAATTTGCATGCCCAATTCATTGACCTCTGCCCTTCTTAATTTGTTAATATATGAACTCAAGTATATAAATTTCCCCCTAAATACCATAGGTTTTGAAAGGATGTCTCATCATTTTCATTTTCTTCAATGAAGTTATCTTTCTAAGATTTGTTCTTTAACTAACTGGTTTTGGAGAATTATATTGTTTAATTTCCAATTAATTTTTGATTTACCTTTCCATGTACCCTTACTAATTATTATTTTCATTGCATTGTGATCTGAGAAGATTGCATTTATTATTTCTGATCTTTTGCACTTGTTGTAATGTTTTTATGCCCTAATACATGGTCAATTTTTGTGAATGTACAATGTGCTACTGAAAAGAAAGTGTATTCCTTTTTGTCCCTATTTATTTTTCTCCACATGTCTACTAACTCTAATTTTTCTAAGATTTCATTCACATCTTTTACCTCTTTCTTATTTTTTTTATTTATCTAAATTTGATGGTGGTAGGTTCAGGTCCCCCACTAGTATAGTTTTACTATTTCCTCCTTCAATTCCACTAGCTTCTCCTTTAGAAATTTGGATGTTATCCCATTGGGTGCATACATGTTGATTACTGATATTTCCCTATTGTCTATACTCCTTTTTATCAGGATGTATTTACCCTCCCTATCCATTTTAATCAGTTATATTTTTACTTTGGCTTTGTCAGATATTATGATTGCAATTCCTGCCTTCTTTCTATCAGTTGAGGCCCAATATGTTTTGCTCCAACCTTTAATTCTAACCTTGTGAATATCTACCTGCCTCAGGTGTGTTTCTTGTTGACAACATATGGTAGGATTTGGGATTCTAATCTACTTTCCTATTTGTTTTCATTTTATGGGTGAGTTCATCCCATTCACATTCAAAGTTATGATTGTCACTTGTGTATGTGTATTTTGATATCCTGTCCTATTTCTGTCCTTTCTTCTTTTGCTATATCCTTTTAAACCAGTGGTTTACTTCTAATCAATCCCCCTAATCCCCTCCATTAATATGCTTCCCTTTCTGTCCCCTCCCTTATTGTTCCCTTTTTTTAAGGGTCTGTTAAGTTGCCTCCCCCCTCTTTTCCCTCCCTTTTTGTACTCCCTTCCCCCTGCCCCCTCTTAGTTTTACCTTCTCACTTTCCCTATAGAATACGATAAAATTCAAGACCCCAATGGATATAGATGCTCTTCCCTCTCAGAACTGATTTCACTGAGAGTAATGTTTAATGATTACCTATTAGCACTCTCTTCCTCTCCTTCTTATAAGAGTATTCTTCCACTATCCTTCCCATGTGTATCTCTGTGTGATAAAGATTTTCCTATTTATTGTATTTCTTCAAGTATCTCTTGGTGCCATCTTCAATTTCTCCCTCCCTTTTTCTTTTTTTCATATCATCTCATAGCCTTTAATGCCCCAATCTCTTCCTGTGAATGATTCTTCTAATTACTATAATGATGAATATAATTTTTGAGAGTTACAATTAGCATTTCCCCATATATTAATATATGTAATTTGATCTAATTGTAGTCCTTAAAGAAGAGAGTTTGAATAAAAATATTTTCCCCTTTTCCCTCTCTTTCTTATTTAACTTTTTATGTTTCTCTTGATTTTTGTGTTTGGATTTCAAACTTTCCAATTAGTTCTGGTCTTTTCTTTACAAATACTTGGAAATCTTCTATTTTGTTGAATGCCCATACTTTCCCCTGGAACTATATAGTCAGTTTTGATGTACAGGTGATCCTTGGTTGAAGACCCAATTCTCTTGTCTTTCTGAATATCATGTTCCAGGCCTTGAGGTCCTTTAGTGTGGAAGCTGCCAGGCCTTGAGTGATCCTGATTGTTGCTCCTTGGTATCTTAATTGTCTCTTTTTGGCTTCTTGTAGAATTTTCTCCTTAGCTTGAAAGATCTAGAATTTGATAATTACATTCATAGGGGTTGTTTTTTAAGAATTTAGTGTAGAGGGTGTTCTATGAACTCTTTCAATGTCTATTGTTCCCCCTTATTCAAGAAATCAGGGCAGTTTTCTTCGATGATTTCTTGTAGTATGATTTCAAGATTTCTGTTTATTTCTGGATTTTCATTTAGGCCAATGATTCTCAAATTGTCCCTCCTTGTTCTATTTTCCTAATCTGTCATCTTGTCAGTGAGATATTTTATGTTGTCTTCTATTTTGTCAGTCTCTTGATTTTGCTTTATTAATTCTTGCTGTTTTGCAAGATCATTGTCTTCTAGTTGCCTAATTCTGGTCTTTAAAGACTGGTTTTCCTTTTCAGTTTCATCTGTCCTGGTTTCTGTGGCTTCTAGCTGTTTCTCCAACTGGGAGTTCTTGTCCTTTAAACTGTTATTTTCTCTTTCAGCTATTTCCCACTTTTCTTGTCAGAAGGCTTCCATATTTTTGATAACCTCCAATTTAAATTCTTCAAGAGCTTGTGGACAATTTCCATTTTTTTTGGAAGGTTTTGGATTTATTTGCATTTCTTCCTCTATTTCCTCTGTAACCATAAAAAATTTTGAGGGTCAATCCCTTCTTCCTGTTTTTCTTGGAGGAAGGTTGTAGCTCCTGGGCACAATTTGCCATCACTGTAGAGGCTTTTCCTTCCCTTTTTAGTCAGAAATCTCAGTGAGATGGGTAGGTTCTCTGTGTATGGATTTTAAGGAGCAAGAATTTTGCCTGAGGCAAGCTCTCCAATCTTCATAGCTTCTGCTGTTTGCTGCCCTTCTCTCTGCTAATTTCCCATGAGCTTGGACCTAGAGGTGCCCCTTACTCACTCTATACATGCCCCTTGCTCACTCTCTAATTCTGGTGTTCTGACTTTGGCTCCTTAGGTGGGGGTGGGGGAGGGTATATTAGCTCACGGTTTGGTGGGGGATTTTTACCCCCTTATAGTGTGGAAATGCCAAAATCCCATGTATCTTCAATTCTGTGCCCTACTGTAGAGTTCCTTCGTTCTTATGAATTTGGTTTTTTTGGTCTTTTGAGGTAGTCTATATCTATGGGTGCTGAGGAGAGAAAAAGTCTTGCATCTAAACTGCCTCCATGTGTACCTGGAAGTTAAAACATTTTCTTGATCATTAAATAAAATTGTTTCTTTTCAGTCCATATTTTTTTAATGTAAGGTATATATGTCAACATGATTTGTTTAAATGTCTTGATGTGGTTTGTCTAGATATCTAGGTGTAGTAACAATATCTAAGGAATCTAACCCATCAGATTTTCTACTTCTATTTGGAAATATTCTTTGTTCTATGGAATTATATTGATTCTCCCTATATTTCAGACACAAAACTTTTTCAGTGATTTTTGATGCAAATATTTTTCTACTCTACTGTTTTTCCTCTATTTTCTGTGAATGTTTTACAAAATACCATCTTTCTAATTTTATGCAGGCAAAATTATTTTTCTTTTATTATCAACTCTCCCTACCATCTTGTTCTCTTTTTTATGAAATTTTTTTTTTTTTTTACATCCAGATTGCATATGCACCTTAAACTTTCCGGGATTTTTTTTTTCTGTTTTACTAGTAGTCCTTATCAGAATGGATGTCCTTGATCACTAATTTTCATTCTCAAATTTTTTAAATGCTGAGCTACTCTTTTCAGTTATTTATTTCCTAGTTTGTTCTACTGATTTGCTTTTCTTTCATTTTCATAATCAGTAAAAAAATAGCTTTTATAGTTTCTACCACTATAATATAGTGTAAGGTATTATAATGCTATGTTTCCTTCATTTTGAGCTTTTTCTTACTGTATTCCTTGATATTCTTAATCCAAATTCCTTTCATTAGTCTTTTCAGTTCTATAAAGCCCCCCCACTTCCAGGAATTTGATTGGTATAATACTAAATTTGTACATTAAATTAAGTGCTATTATAATTTTTATAATGTTAACTTGTCCAACCAAAAGTAATAAATATCTTTTTAATTATTTATCTCTGTTCTCTAAAAATGTCTGTTATATTTTTGTAATTCTCATATATATGATGTATCAATTCCTAGATATTTTGTGTATTCTGTGATTTTCTTAATGTGCTGTCTTGTTGAATTTATTCATGACAGTGAAGGCTTATTTTCAATTTTATTAATTTCCTGTTATTTTCTAAGTACAGAATCATGTTGTTCACAAATGGGAGTCATTTTATTTCATCATTTCTATTTATGCTTTTACATTTGTTTTCTTATTTAAGTGACTAATTTTTCTAGGACTATGTCAAATAATAATGGATAGTTATCTAATTTACAAATGACAAAAAGCTAGGCAAGACAGCTAATTAACTAATTGGCAAATATCAGGATCCATAAAATCTCAAAGAGCTAAACTGACAAGATGGATGTAATAAAAAGAAATTTAAGAACTAAATATAATTTCTGTCACTTTGGTTCAAAAATTCATCTTCATCAATTCAAGATAGCAGAGGCAAACAATTCAGATTTTAAATATATGTGAATATTTAAGGGATTTCAAGGTCAATATTTCAAACGTGAAATAGTAGGGAAAATAATATAATCCTGGACTATATTGAGAAAAGTTTTGATCAAGCAAAATGATAGTTCAGAGCTGTTCTGTTCTCAAGTATTACAGTCAGTTCTGAAATAGACCTTTTGGAAGTCTGGAGAAAGCTATAGATCTCTTCTTAGAATAGGGGGTTTTATAGAGAGAGAACAGGGGAATTTATAAAATGCATCAACTTACAAAGGAAACAAATAATATTTAAATGATTATATTAATTTTTCAGTTCCCAATCCCAAGGTTAAGAACCCCTTAGACTAGATGATCTTCAAGGTCTTTAACAGTTCCAAATCATATGATACTATATGAAGTTATAATTAAACTCCGAAGACCTTAGTTGAGAACATCTTTGAGGTAAAGAAATAGATAAGTAAGTTTTCTTTTATTTCCACCCACTTTTTTAGCAACTGGAGCATTTCTGAAAGAGAATCTAGAAGCATATTTGTTGTTATTGCCAGTTATCAGCACCTAAGTACATAAGAGAAGAAGCAAATTAGGTATAATGGCACTGAGGCCCCAACCAAAAGGGTTGCAAGGGTTGTGCAATAATATTCCTTTATTTTCCTTACAAGAAACAAATTAGGCTTTGAACAAATTGGTAGAAAGTCTCTATTACTCTGGGATTTTAAGAGTCTCAAAGAATTAGCAGTCTCATGAGATCTGTTCAGGAAAGAACCTAGAACTTAAAATCTAGTTCTATTTTATGTATATACACATTGGTTTTTCTCTCTCCAGATTTAAAAAGATTGTTCCAATACCAGAGCAGAGCATGATTCAAATGCTGTGTTACATTCTTGAGTGTCTTCTAACAAAGGAAAACAGTCCCCCAGACTCTCCCAAGGAACTTCATGAACTTTATTTTGTGTTTGCTTCTATCTGGGCTTTTGGTGGAGTATTGATCCAAGACCAGGTAAGAGAATAGGTTGATGTCGGACATATATACTTGCCTTTAAATACCAAGTTATACAATGAGAAAGACAAAAAAAAAGTTTGTGATAAAACTAGTAAGATTAAGTGACAACAGATTGTAGGTTTTCTTAAATGTCAGGCTAAAGAATTTAAACTTTATTCCATAGGCAATAAATAGCTATTTCCACACATCAACATCTGAAGAGGAGAAATATTCCAGGGCAATTGGCGGTGACAGAAGACCCCTTCTAGGAGCCAGGCCAAAGAGGCTAGAGACCCACATGTAGAAAGAGTAGCCATTACCTTAGAAATGACAATAACACTATAGAAGTGTCATTATTTATTTATTCTAAGCAAGGTTCAAAAATGGTGCTGTTAACCTTTACCAAAGTGTTCCTATCCTAGGAGACCTAGAGAGATCCAACTTAATTTAAATTGTGTCCTAATGAGGGGAAAACCAGAGGCATGGGGATTGGATGGGAAGGATTTAGAACTTATTAATAAAGCTATAGGAACAACAATAAAATTATATTATGTCAAGTTGTTAGGTGACATAGTAGTGCACTAGACTTAGAGTCAGAAAGAGTACTGTGCTTAGAGTTAGAAAGAAATTAATTCAAATCCTGCCTCAGACACTTACTGGCAATACAAACCTGGACAAGCCTTTTAATCTTTCTCATCCTTAGTTTCTTCATCTTTAAAATGAAGTTAATAATAACATGAATCCCTTAACATTGTTATGAAGATCAAATGAGTTTGCACATGTAAGATGCTTTAAAATCCTTAAAGCATTATTTGAAATGCTGTTTTGATAATAAGGGTGATCAAAAAAAGTGAGGAAATATTAGTGACTACATACCCATTTCCAGATCTATACATATTTAACATAGATAATGTATATGTATGTATATACATATATATATTATAAATAGCCAAGCAAAACAGATCAACATATCTATCTGATCTGCAAATGCAAGTCTTATTCTGTATTCTTAGTCTAAATCTATCAAGAATCAGGTGCTGTTTTATCATCTATTTATTGAATCTTAACATTTCTTCGCTAGATTATTTTTGTGTTTATAATGTAAATTAATCTGATTTTTTCATTACATATCAATTCACACAAAAATCTCCAAGTTTCTCCATAGCCAGGGCGTTGATCCTGAATCAACCCAGGATGCAAGGCTGAGCTATGAGGTATATAAAAAAATAAGAAGAGAAAAAGTTATATATATATATATATATATATATATATATATATATATATATATATATATATATATATATGTGTGTGTGTGTGTGTGTGTATGTGTGTGTCTGTGTGTCTGTGTGTCTGTGTGTCTGTGTGTCTGTGTGTGTCTGTGTGTCTATGTGTGTCTGTGTGTGTACAGTTATATCCTATGTGTATAAAATTATGAGTAACAATAAAATCACAAGTCTTTGAATTACCAGCAAAACCTAATTGAGAGAGCTTATATACTACAAGCATGTAGGATAATTGCAGCAATATTGCACTTACCCATCAGCAGCCAGTAATATAGAAAATTGCCATACTATAAAAGAGAAAATGGGACAAAAGTTTGAGGTAAAAGGGAAGTATGATTCCCTGGTCTAATTTTTACTTTCAATCATGGGGAGAGGATGACCAAAAATGAAAGCCAAACAAAGGTACTTGTGTGCCAGGAGCCATCAAAGACCACACTGTCTGACAAAGTCACATGTAGAAACTGGGGACTGCAAAGCAGCCCCCAGGATGGATGGAAACACCCACTGAAACCCCCCTAAGTGACTTTCCTTATTAATATCCTCTTATTATTGGAATTGCTATGATTATTATTCTTACTTAGCCCCAGGAAAAATAGATTAGAGAAACATGCTTGTAGGGTTAATATAGATGTCTCACTCTGTCCCCTCAGAATATTATCAGGAGATCCCACTTACAAAATTAAACCTAAGGATTCTTATATAGCCACTTAGGTAGAGAACCCTCTTTTCTAGGCATAAAAACTTCTGGCAAATATGTGCTCTGAATTCCCCAACCTATATCTGGGTCATGTTAATTCTACCCTCTGATCCTGCACTTAGCAACAATTTTTTGCTGACTATCTCCTTAGCTAAGCTTCACATCTGTTGTTAAGTTCTATGGAAACATGTATGTTGAGAATGAAATTGTGTACCAAGTAGATGTGTGATCATGAGGGTATAAAATAAATCCAAGTCTCAGCCAAGGTGGAGCAGTTTATCCTGTGAAACCTGTGCTGCAGGTTGAATATGAAAGCTGTCTCCCATTCATCATTATTTTGCCTAAGTCACCACACCCAATCAGGAGGAACTCTCTCAGTCCACTTCTCAGTCCGCAGGTTGGCTTGCGAAACTTGTAGAAACCAGGCATGGGATAGTCAAATGTCTGAATTTGCCAAACAGTCACTTCTTCAAACCTTTATATAAGTCTTCTGTCTTGGCATAGCTCCTTATCAATGCTACAGGATTGATAGTCTCCCTAATCTTGTGCTTCTTTACACTGTGCAGTGGCTCATTAGTAATCCCTTCTTCTGAAATCAAACACAAATATTAGTTAAAGTCCCATTATACTTAACAATCAATGACAGTTTTCCATAGTCTAAAGCTTTGAGGTGTGCAATGTTATTAGGGTTAATCGGTATTGTAAACTTATCATTCAAAATCAAAACATTGATAATGATTCCATATAGTCAAATAAAAAAAGAGAAGAAAAAATTAAATTCCAATTAGAAAGACAGAGATAAATAATATTTAAAAAAGAAAATCATATTGCACATCCCATTTGACAATGGGTCAGCTAAACAGAGGCATAATAAAGATTTCTCACTCAAAAGTGGGATCTGTTTCCTCTTTAATCTGGCCATGATCCACATGTGAACAATGAATCTAAGAGTCCTTTTCTCCAATTATGATAACTATTGGAGTAGTTCACAGTAATGGGCCTTCCCAGGCAGGCTGACTTCCTCTAATGTGCTGGAAGTTTCTCATGTACACCTTGTCTCCTGGGTGCAGAACATGGAGTGAGACACCTATAGGTCCATCCCATAATATAGCACCAGATTTGTGGGGTTCATGCAATTTGACCTGATAATCCTGTATATAAGAAGCAACAGAAGTGCCCTCCCATAATGATGTGTATGCAGAGGGAAGAAGCTTGATCTGTTTGGGGGGAAGTCCAAAAAGTATTTCAAATGGTGAGACATGTAGATTCCCCCTGGGCCTGCTGTGAAGGTAAAACATGGCTAAGGAGAGAAGCTCAGGCCAATTCAAGTGAGTCTCAATGCATAATTTACCAATCATGTTTTTAAGTTCTCTATTCATGTGTTCAAGTTTGCCTGAGCTCTGGGTGTGTGGAACTGGGGAGTGATCCCCAAACAAGAATAAACCTAGGATAAGAGAGAATCAGTAAAATGGGTTCCCCTGTCTGAATCAATGCATGCAGGTGGGTCAAAGCGAGGGACAATCTCCCTCAATAACACCTTAGCAACAAAAACTGCTGTGGCCTGACTACTAGGGAAGGCTTTTAGTGAATTGGTCCACTATAACAAGACAAACTTTATGATGTCCAGCCTTAGGCATAGCAATAAAATAAATTTGCAAATGTTCAAAAATTGTGTAAATCAGAGGATACCCACCATAAGCCTTGCTATGGAAGGCATGTTGATTGTATGCCTGGCAAGTGGGGCAGGCTTCACACACCCTGGAGGCTATATTGGTTATACCAAGGGCTATCCAGACTTTCTTTAGAGAATCCACAATACCCTGAGTGCCAAAGTGACCATTCTTGTGAACTGATAAACATACTTGATGATAGAAGCTTCTAGGGAGTAGGGGTTTCCCTTCAGATGACACCCATACCCCATCAATCTAGTTTGCCTTAAACTTTTGTTTCCATTTTTCTACTTACTGTTCATTATAAAGAAAGAGAAATTTGGTTTCTTACTAGGTGTCAGGGCTAAAATCAACTCAGGACCTTCTAAGGCAGCAAGCTTAGCTACAGTATCTGCCTTATGATTTCCTCTATTGATAGGATTTTTAGATTCCTATATAGGAAGGGAAATGGACAGTAACCAGAGCTGCAGGTAGCTAGAGAGTAGAGAGCACCTCTTTAATAATCTCTTCATTTTCAATAAACTTTCCAGCAGAGGTTAGAAACCCTCTTTGGAGCCATATGTAAAAATGAAGGTTTCTTGATGGTATATCAGTGGAATAGAGAGAGAGTTTCTGGAGCAAGATCACTATATGAAGGAGAGAGCCAAATCTTAACAGGAGCTAGGTTCTGTCTTCATCTCTCTTCCCTAAGGGAGGCAGTTATCAGTTGTAGCACTGAGTTCCTGAAGGAATGGCTGGTGTTGAATTGAAGATTCTACTACCAACCAAACTTAGGGATTTCCTTAGTTCTTCTCCCACTGAGAGGATCCCAGCAAGGGGCTTTCCCTCAGAGAGGGTTGATTCAGTTGAATCTCCCTTGTCCTTGAATCATATACCCTTCTAAAACTATATCAAGAAGCTTATCAAATCTGACTGATTTTATAAGGTTTTAATGGAGGATTTTCATGTAAACCAGGTGATGGAAAGTGGGGAGAGATTACCCTAGTTTACCCCTATTCAGTCCATGGCCTGTACAGTGTGGTATCACAAATCCAGGTTTCTCTGACCCATATTCCCAGCTAAATAACTCGACAATTATTTTATATAATTGTCTGACTAGTCTAAAGAAAAATACAAGGAGACAGGTGTAAGGAAATTGGGAGGACAAGAGAGTTGAGCTCTCTCCTCTGGGAGTCCACAGGCCCCTTTGGGGTTTGAGATATCTTCTTCTTGGCTAAGAAAGAGTATGGAGATATCTGATTGAAGAATGGTCTCTAGAAAGCTTGCATGAAACACAGGATACTCGCAGGTGACTTTCAGTGAAATCCTTAGCCCAGAACAGGTTCTCTCAAGGTCAAGGACTCTGATCTGAAGCCCAGAATTCCCTGCAGATCTCTCTCAGGTCAGTTTCCCAGAATCCTTTGCTCTCCAATCAATGTTCTCCTTCCCTCAGCCCTGATGCCAAAGTTCCAAAAATCTCCCATACACCCATCCTTATACATAGCATGCCCAATGCATGGCATATACCAAAGCTATACCTAGAATATGTGTACATTGTTACTTTCGTTCCCTTGGCAATTATACAGACATGTTTTAGAGCTAGAAGTTCTGCACCTTTAGTATTAATATTTGAGGGCAGTGAAGCTGACCAAACAGTGGCAAATTCTGTGACCACAGCAACTCCAATGTGTAGCATATGCCATCCCTCATAAAAGAAGAACCATCAGTGAATAAATTCACAGTTGTATAATGGTTCTCCTGAAACTGGCAAATTTGGAAGCAATGCTGCAGGATTAAGAACTATCCAGCATTTCAGGGTAATATTTTTTTCCCCAACAAACTTATCTCATACACAAGTCGTTGATCTGAAAACATTTGCATTCTATGCCTTAATAACAATGCCTAAATTTCATGCAGGTACATTATGGTTAATGACACCCCAATATTAAATCAGCAGATTTAGTTACTAAAAGAGCTGTGGTGGCTACACATCTAAGATAGGGTGGTGTTCCTGCAGCTAATGGGTCCACTGTGCTGAATAATAAGCAACTGGAAGCTGAACAGGACCCAAAGTTTGTGTTAAGACACCTGAAGCTACCCTCTCTGTTCACATATATTTATAGTAAATGGCTTTCTATAATCTGGGATTTTTAGAGCATGGGCAGACAAGATAATTTGTTTAAATTTTGAGAGAGCTGACAGTTGTTTTGCATCTAATTGGAGCACTTCAGGGGCTGAAGTTTTTGTTGATGCTGAGGAATTTGATGCTGAGGATGTTGATGTTGAGGAATTTAGTAATTTCCCCATAGCAAGGGAAAAACCCTGTTGCTCCTAAAATTGCCCTCAACTACTTCTTAGTAGTAATAGGCAGTCAGTTTCTGAACAGCTTCAATGCAATTGGAGGAAATGGAGCATGCTCCAGCAGGTAGAACAAAACCTAAATATGCTAATTTAAGAAGATCTCAGAAGATCTTCTTGCTAAGAAAATGCTTGGCACACTGATGTAACTGGTGTGGCTAAGAGTAAGTCATCCACAAATTGTTTTAAACAGATCTTCTGAAAAATGAGATTATCTAAATCCTGTTTTAAATTTTGTGAGAACAGAGTAGGGCTGTTGGTAAACCCTTGTGATATTGATCATGTCCATTAAGTGCCTTTCCAGATGAAGGCAAATATATTCCTGGAATTTTCATGGATAGGGATTGAGAAAAAAATGCAGAGCACAAGTCCACCATAGTAAAATATATGGCTATGCTGGGAATACATAAAATAATTGTAACTGGGTTGGGAACCACAAGGTGTCTCTTTATGATGTGATTATTTAAATCCCTTAGATCTTGTACAAATTGATAAGTAGGTTTTCCATCTGGTCCTGATTTTGGCTTCTTTACAGGGATAATAGGTGTATTACACTCAGATTTGCATGGAATTAATATCCCTTGTTCAATTAATGAATCCACCACTGGGAAATTCCTTCCACTAACTCTCTTGATAGGGGATACTGGGGGATAGAAGGAAGTGGGCTACCTTTTATCCTGATCTGTACAGGAACAGCTGATTTAAGTACACCTACACGGGGAAGAAGATGTGCCTTAGACAGACTCAAGAATATATGCTGGGATTTCAAAGGTGAGGAGCTCCTTCACTATCTGAAAGCAGAACTGGGAACAAGGTTAGAGATTCCTCAGACAATTATAGCTTCATAGAACCATCTGGGAAGCATGTTATCATGGCTCTAAGTTTGCATAAAAGACCTATCCCTAGAAAGTTTGTAGAGGAATTGGGCATTAAAAGGAAAGAATATTCTACTGATAGGAATCCCACAGATACCATTCAAGTGGAGAGTTTTAGGACATTTAGGGGTGTTCCTGATATACCCACTACATTTAGAAAACCAATAGAATTATATTCAGAATCAGTTTTACTCACTAAAACTGATCTGAAAGTTTCATCATCATGGAGCAGCTCCATGATGGATGTTTTGATACAGGTTATGATTTGCCTCATTTGAATTACTAGTCCTATTGGGGTTTCTATAATTATTATTCCTCCAGATTCTGTTTCTATTTTCATTGTTCCTCTTTCTACAATTCATAGCTACATGACTGTGTTTCCTACAAAAATGGCATGCTATTGGTTACCTCACTGAATCTATCAATTGGTTATTGGTTGGATAGCTCCTTTGAAGGAATTATGATCTCTGCCTCTCCTTCAGCTCTTTCTTTTTCTACTGTCCTCTTTAATTGTTCAATGTCTGTGCTAGGTGAGTCTGGGCAATTGTTCTGAAAATATTATTAACATCTCAGGAACAGTGATTTACAAAACGATTCCTTATGATTCTAGAGTCTCTCTCTGGAGAAGGTCCAGGCCAAGATACCTAGACCCTAGTTCAACAATTCTCTTATAAAACTGAAATGGTCTCTCATCTTTTTCCTGCCTAATGTGGTCAAATTTAGCCCAATTACTTGGTCTTATAGAGCAAGCTTTCATTCTCTGGTAAAGCATCCCTAGCCTCACAAAAATGTGCATAATCTTTGGCTAAGTTGGGATTCCAGTGGAGATTTTCCAATGGCCAATGTACTGCATTGTCATTTTGGGACCTTTTCACAATAGAAAGAATCATGTTCCTCTCACCTTCCATAACTGGAGCATGAAGCAAATCTATAGCATCTGCCCAACTTGGGTTCTAAATCCTTAATATATTTTCAAACTTTTTAATCACTGTCATATATTCATCAAAGGAAGGAATTTTCTCAATGAATCTATCAATGTCTTGTTGAGAAAATGATGTATAATGCCCTATATTTTAAAAATTCCCTACTCTTTCCTGAGTGGAAATATCACTTAGAGGGAAAAGGCCTGTATGGGACTTGTCTGTGGTTCCTGGTGCTTGACTTGTTGTTTCGGTGGAGATGGAGCACAACATCCATGATGTGGTGGGGGAAAGGGGAGCAGGAGAGAGGGAGGAGAAGCCTGGTGAGGGAGAGGAGGCGATAGAGACTGGGCACTGGAGAGGGAAAAGCCAGGCAAGGCAAGAGCAAGGGTGGGCAGGACAAGGTAGAGACTAGGTAGGCTAAGGGTTAGATAGGAAGGGGGGGTAGAGAGATGGGACCAGAGATAGGAAGGGAGGGAGGAGGTAGTTAGGGTGGGAGTTGAGAGGGGCATATCAGCGTGAGGTATCAAAGGAATCAGGTCAAGATAGGCTGGATCAAGAGAAGAAATAGCCTCATTGTAGGCAAGCTGGGAAGAAGCCAGGGTGCCATTTATTTTTCAAATTTAACTGAAAGATTTTTGTTAGTACTCAGCTTGGTTGAACTGACAAGGTGATCTGCCCAGAGCCTCCAGTAGGAATATTCTCTGGAATCCTTGCTGCCAATGGCCAGTTTCAATTCTTTTAGAATCTTGAAGTAAAAAGAGCCAAAGCAGGTCCAGATAAAAGCTTCCAATGTTGAGGCTTCAGATAGCCTTTTTGTCTCCTTCTTTGACAACCAAGGCTCTATAAGAAAGCCTGGTGCATCCCAGCTGCTTAATACCTTATGCAGTGGCAAGCCTTTGGGAACTCTGCCTAACTTTCTCATAATGTAAAAAGGACTTAATTGATTATCTGGTCAGAAGCTGCCGCTTTTGTTCCCTGAATTTAGAAAAACCCCTAGTCTTTCTTCCCTATTGTCTTTCTGCCAGTCTCTTTGGGGGCTCCTGTTATGGCTGCTTGCTGAAGAAGAGAAATCCAACTTGGGTGGGGCGGGGTTAGAGTTTGGGTCCAGCAGCAGCTGTGTGGCACTGCAGCTAGAGCCAAGCAGGAAGCTGAGGCAGGTCCAGGGCCCCTGTGTGCTCTATGAAATCAGATAGTTAAAGGATACCAAAACATTTCCAATAAAAACAAAAAAGTAGACACAATTTTCTTTAAGTTTATTTTTAAAGGCAACAAAGCTTGACATTGGTATTTCCATACTTTTTAAAACCAGCCTGCTATGTATTAGTAGGATATGGATGTAAAATAATGTAAGACAATAAAAGTTTTGAAATGATAAACTATGAATTGATATACCCAGTTAATTCATTAATTTGTGTATTTATTTTTTATTTATTTTTGAATGACAGAATTAAATACTTTATCAGCTAGTGTTATTTTATTGCATTTTATTAATTTCCTTTAATTTAATTTTCTTTAATTATATTTATAAATTGCTTGCATATTCATCATTGGACAATAGGTGTCATTATGCTGGCCTGTGAGCTACTTGATCAGGGGGACTTTCAGAAGAAAAGCCCATCCACAGGCACTGAGGACTGGGGAATAAAGGTGGGGGGATTCTCATATGGGCACACACAAAACCTGATTTGCATGCTTTTGCAGAGAATGGGAGGACAGCAATGCCATGGAAAGGGTAAAGGGTTACTCACTGGGGCCCACTACAGCCTTGCAGGGGAAAAGTGGGATGGAGGTTGGCCTCTGTTGGGCCACATGGGGGCTGGGCAAGGACTCCTCCCCTTCAACCCTCTATGTTCCTGGCCACTGTGGTCAGGGATAATGGCTCTGGATGGAGAGGGCACAGGGTGGAGCCAGAGTGGTGGCAGAGCTGCCATGGACTTCTGGAGTTGAGGTTGCACAGGCTGCTGACCCACCTGACCAAGTAGTGGTCCAAGTCAAGGTAGGGGGCACAAGCCTAGAGCCACCCCTGGGAGGCCAGAGAGTGAGAAATGGGGTGGGGGTGGGGAGAAAGCTGCTCAGGTTAGTCTGAGATGAGCAGTGGTGGAGTTAGCCAAAGCTGATCCTATAGCACAGAGCACAGCCACTAAGAAGGGAAAAACCTCAGAGGGACATAATTATTTAAAAAAAAAAATCTCACCTGTCCTGAGAAGTCTCCACAATGGCAAGCAGCAACAGCTTGGCTTGGCATGGCTTTCCCCTCTAAACTCCTAATCTCATAAAGAATTGGAATATTCTTTTGCTCTTCATAAATTGCCAAAACTGTTAGATTAAAATACTAGTCAGTCCTTAGATTTTAATACAATTTATTAGAATTATTTGGATAGATAGAAGATGAAAGAAAGAGATAGAAAAGGGTCACTAATCTAACTTTTCCAGGTGGCTTATCCAGCAGACCCTGGCAGGGAAGTTTTGGACAGAGCATCAGAGAAAGAGAGTGAATTTTCTGGTTAACCTTTTTTTATATCTTTCTGTCTCCCTTTCTCTGTCCTTACCTCTGGGTCAAGTTCAGGCTCACACCAGGTATGCAGGTAGTTGACAGGAGATGATTTCACCTGTCTGACCCCCAACAAAGGAGGAGGATAAATTTGCTTTGCAGATGCATATGTCACAAACAACACAGGATTTCTTGAAGGATATAACAATAAATGATATTGTTCTATTAACCTATGATTTTTAATATCAAATGAGTCATAAAATAGAAAAGTATACTCATCAAAGTTTTTGCCACAATCAGGGAGGGCATCCAGCATAGAATTCAAGTGATAAAAGGATTCTGTTCCTGCTTACAAATGATACTGTACTGGCTCTTTTAAGCTTTGTATTGTTATCAAACCTTCCTAATTGAGATCTTTGATCTCTCAAAAGAGTTCAGCCTGACTATTCAAACAAGAGAAATCCAAAAGAATAAAGAATATCTCCTTCTCAGGCTGTAAGGAACAATTGGATAGATAAACCATGTAGATAATCCAGTATTACCTATATCTTGTGCAGACTGCAAGTACAAGTTGGGACTAGAATTAAACATAAGGAAAAGTATGTAGTGCCTTTGGAAAACTGTATAAGGTTTTTAATGACATCTGAAAGAAAGCCCATTTATTTTATTTTTTTAAATCCTTACCTTCTGTTTTTGAATCAATACTATCAGTTCTAAGACATTAGAGCAGTAATGGATAGAGAAGCAATTAGGATTGTGACTTGTCCAGGGTCACATAGCTAAGAAGCATCTGAGACTGGATTTGATCCTAGGACTTCCAGATGTGGCTCTTTATCCATTGAACCATCTAACTGACCCCTATTTGTTTTTAATGACAAGATTTTGTAGAACAATATTCTCCCAGTAGTGCTACATGTCTATCAGTAATAAAATAATACTTTAAGGGGAAAAAAATGTAATGTCACCAAATAGATAGTGGAGAAGTATAGGTAGGCAAATTTTACAGAAATAGAAAAATGTCCTTAGAAAACTATATAAACAAAATAGATAATAAGCCAGGCATAAAAAAATAAAGAATAACTCTTTTTTTTTATACTTGTCCATTGTAGTAATATCAGAAAATCTAGAGGAAAGGCCCCAAAACAATTGGCAGATCCCAACAGTTTGTTTTCTTGGAAGACGTGGATAAATGGAAAGCATAGATGGTTTCTAATCTGTACTTTTGTGAGGAGTACCCACATTACTAAGTTTATCAATATCATCAAAATATCAAAATACAATATCCACCTCTAATCTGTGCTTTTGAATAAATATCACAAGAAAGTTCCTAAAATAAGTACTTTAATAAGTCAACAAGCATTTATTAAGTATCTTTACTAATGCTAGGATACAATGACAGAAATAAAATAGTCCCTTCTGTTAAGTTTATATTCTATTGGAAAGATAGTATATATAATGATACAGTTATTAATTATAGCTATGTGTACATTTATGCATCACCCACAATCCACAGAACTTCCTCTTACAAGGCACTCCAGTTCTAGATTCACATGATTTGTATTATCTTAGAACTCTCTCTCTCTCTCTCTCTCTCTCTCTCTCTCTCTCTCTCTCTCTCTCTCTCTCTCTCTCTCTCTCTCTCTCTCTCTCCAGAGTTCAGTAGAAATATTTCTTTAGTAACAAAAGCTGAGATATAATCCATGTTTAGGGATTCTCCAAAAGGGATTAACAGGGGGACTTTCCGGGCTAAGATGGTCACAGAGTGGTAGCAAGGGACTCTTTCTCCTCACCACCAACCAGTATAGAGGACCTCAAAAGGACAAAAAGCAAAATCAGATGAGTGAAGGGGTTCTACTGTAGGGTGAATACTTGAAGGTAGGCAGGGTTTGTGCATTTCCATACTATAAGGGAATAAAATTACTCATATCAAAGTGCAAGCTGATTACCCACTACACCTACCACACCAGAGTCAGAGTGAGCACACCAGTGAAGGGCAATTGCTAGGTTCGGGGGGGGGGGGCGGGGGGGGCTGGCTGAGGATACCACAGACCTACCCCTTAGGGCACCAAGACTTGGGACTCCAGGAGGCTGAGGAATGGGGCGCTTGGGCTCAGAGATGGGGCAGAAAGAGACTGCTCACAGCAGACACAGCAGAGACTGAAAAATAGTTCCAGAGCAAAATAGCACTAAAGCTTGATGCACAGTGAATCCTCACTCAGATTTCTGGCTGGGAAGAAAAAAACTAACATATCAATGGCCACCAACACCCAAGAACTACAATCTATAATTACAAAAAAAAAAAAATTAGAAAATACTTTGACTCTGGATAATTTCTACTTAGAGAAACAATAGACTACAGAGGGGACAGCAGAGGACAACAAACAAGTAAACACATCCAAACTTTCAAAAAGAATGGAAATTGTTCACAAGAAATCAGTCTGGAATTTGAGAATCAAATTTAAAAAGATAGAAGCTTGGCAAGAAAAGTAGGAAATAGTTCAAAAAGAAAATAACATTTTAAAAGACAGACATTCCCACTTGGAAAAAGAAGCCCAGAAATCAATGAAATGATAAGCAAATTGAAGACCAGAAATGACCTACAAAAGCCA
Organism: Monodelphis domestica; assembly: GCF_027887165.1. Taxonomy (NCBI): domain Eukaryota; kingdom Metazoa; phylum Chordata; class Mammalia; order Didelphimorphia; family Didelphidae; genus Monodelphis; species Monodelphis domestica. Next base: position 245,316,887 of record NC_077228.1, read on the forward strand.
TGTAAAGCAGTATAGACCAAACCAAAAAAGGAAATCAAAAGATCATAACTGAAAACCAGTCTTTAAAGGCCAGAATTGGGGAAGTAGAAGCTAATGATTTCATAGGAAAGCAAGAATTAATAAAGCAAATTCAAAAGCATGACGAAATAGAAGGAAATGAAATAGCTCATTGAGAAAACAAATGACTTGAAAAACAGGCCAAGGAGAGACAACTTAAGAATCCTAGATCTACCTGAAAACCCAGAAATAAACAGAAACTTTGACATAATACTACAAGAAATTATCCAAGAAAACTGCCCTGATGTCCAAAAGGGATTAACAAAGTCACTTCTAGAAAAAATACTCAATGTACAAAGTAGATATCAAATACAGGATAGCTATTCATTACCTCCACCATAAATCAAATCCTATTTTTAACTCACTTAAGACTAATAAAGGAACATTTTTTGTTGCTCACTTATGTCAGAGTCTTTATAATCCTATTTGGGCTTCTCTTGGCAAAGACTAAAGTGGTTTACCATTTCCTTCTTCAGCTCATTTTACAGATGAGGTTTAAAACAAGTTTAAGTGGCTTGCCCAGTATCACACAGCTAGTAAGTGCCTGAAGTGGGATTTGAACTAAGGAAAATGAGTCTCCCTAACTTCAGGCCTGGTACTTTGTCTACTGTATCATGTAGCTGCCCCCAAGAAAACATTAGCATATATTTAAAACAGGAAATAGTAACCATGTTTCCAAGTTTGTGAGTCTTTGGAACTGATAGTTTTTCATCTCAGACCTCCCTTCCTAAACAGTTAATATTGTACAGATCGCCTGACCAACCATGGCATAGCCTGTTTTCTTAGTCCTTTCAGCTGAACCATCCTCCTAATAGTGCTTTTCTCCATTAAGAAGAGTATAGTTGTAAGAAATGTTTTTTACTGTATAAAATCCTCAGAGGGAGGCAGGACTGGGACCAGAGTTCCCTAGGGAAGGGTGAGGAAAAAATAATAGAGGAATACAAAGTTTGAAATTGGAAGGAAGTGAAAATATAAGAATCAAAAAATAACAGACACAGGGTCAGGTCAAAAGGGTTTCAGTGAATACAAATTTATTGCAAGCTGGTTACAATTTTTAAAGGTAAAAACCACAGAAATTATAAACAATAGGTCATGAGAAAAGTCCATGGGAAAGTATAACAAAAATGTAGTCAGGGCACCTGGGGTACAATAAAGGTCCCAGGAATCATCCAGGGCTCGTGGAAAGGTCAGCAATCTTGTTATGGGAAGCTAAAAGGGCTCTTGGACCCATTCTCAGACAAACCATGAGATCTCAACCTCTGAAGAGGGCTCTCAGTTCTTTATCTTAGATGGACCCAGAGTTATCAACCTGTGACATCACTGGGCATACAAACTCACCTCCAAATGGAAATGTTTTTTTCTTCAGAGTAGTGTGTAATAAAGACATTCACCAAGTCCAAAGGACCCTGACTCCACATGGATGACCCATTTTATATCTTAAAATGACCAGGAAGCCACATCAGTACAGCCAGAGAGGACCAAGAAGGCTATTGATCAAGCAAGCTACAACCTGAGTCTTAGACCCTTGGCCCAAAGTATCAAGAACTGAAAAATGAGGCTATCCCATGTTGCAGGAAGAGAAGAGAATACTGGTTGATAAGACCTAGTTGACTTTGATAACACTCCTACTCACAGGAAGGACCAGCCAGGAGTTGCCGATCAGGCATGTCTTTAGGAAGGGACCAGAGTGCTTGCTCAAATCCCTGGGAAGTGCTCCAGGTCAGATGATCAAAGAGGCTCTCTGATTTTTCCTATAAGTATATATAAAATAAGTACATAATAAATGTTGGGTAGTAGATGGGAGAAAACTATTAATAGTTCAGGTAAGTCTTCATGTAGAAATAGACCTTAAACTTAGATTAGAAGAAAATAGGAATAAGAAAAGAGGGAGATGATAAGAATGTGATTTCTAGATAAGAGTATGGCTTGTTTATGGTAGATGAGAGATGGAGTGCCATATGACAACAAGAAGATCAGTTTGGCTGGACCATAGACTATGTGAGAAGGAATATTATATAAAGCAAAAAAGATAGATCAGTCAGGTAGTGAAGGGTTTTAAGCACCAAACAATGGAATATTTATTTGATTCTAGGAAGCCACTGGAGTTTATTAAGTAGGAAAGTGGCATGGTTATACCTGGGCCTCAGAAAAGAAGCTAGACTATCAAAAAAGTCTGCTAACAAGTGATAAACTCCTGAAAGAAAGTAGTGGTCATATGAGTGGAGAAAGGAGGATGGATGCTAGAGATATTATAGAGTTAGAATCAATAAGATTTACCAACTTATATTGGTTCTACATTTTTTCCTAATATACAGGAATAGAGAAGCAGAAGTCAGACTCTATGATGAAGTTGCTAGAAGATTGTTATTTTTTTTTGTTACTTCTATTTTGAGAGAGTGGAGAAAGGTTGTTACCTCATAGGAAGACATAGTTATGATTTATATATATATATATATATATATATATATATATATATATATATATATATTTACCTATATGTCTTTGATAACAAAGTATACTGGTATCACATGTTATACTGAATGAGGTTAGAGTCCCCATGAAATAATTCTTAAGTCTTCCTTTTAGGAGTCTTATCTAACTTTTTTTGCAATTAGTTTTCCTGAGATCTTGACCATGAAATTCATTTTATTTCCACAGACTCTGGCATTTTCTTTCTTATTAAGCATCTTACTGAGATCCCTTGTTTCCTTCTAGGGACTTCTATTCTTTATTTTTACCCCAATCTTCCTTGCTACAAAGAAAAGTAAGCTTCTGAACATAGCATGAGTCTTCAAGTGAAATTTAATCATCTTAATTTGGAATTTGAGATTAAAATCCAATTAAATTTTGAGAGTAGCCTGGAAAAGTAAAAATTGAGAGAGAGATGTCATACCTGTCTTCAAAGATGTTAAGACATTATCATGGCAGAGACTTGTTTTGCTTGGCCTCACTGAGCTAAAGTAAGAGAATGTGTAGAAATTGCAGAGAAGGAAAGTACATATGTATGTAACAGAAAACTCAGGATAATATAGAGCTATTTAAATAATGGAAGAGACCATTTGGTAAATAACAATATCTCCCTACATGTACATCTTTAAGTGGAGCATTATGTTTCTATATTAATGGGAAAGAAGCAAGACAAAACTAGTTGGATTGGCTATGAAGTAACATAAATGAAAGTTTTTTTATTATTTTCTAATAGATAGGTTTCTGTGCTGACCTTTTGTCAATTTAAAAGTCTATTGACTACCCCTGAGTTTCTTCCCCATTTGGGGATAACATAGTTTATGGGCACAACAGGAGAAAAAAAAGGCAATACTTAATCAATCAAAGTCTCCATTTCTATACAAGAATGTTTGAAAAACATTTAAATGCATTTGACTCCATTAAAAGCCCAGTATAATACAACCATCCAAGATATCTTTAGGCTCTGCTACATTTAGAGAATAGTAACTTATAAGTAGACGTGCTGAGACATGGAGAGAGGACAAGTGAGAAAGCTTTTAGCAAATACAGTCATCAAGATCCTTATACAACTTGAATTAAATAACACTGAAAATAGTTCTATGAATGGAAAAGTGGGAATTTGGTCAAAATAATTACATGAAACACAGTGCTGTTTAAAGTAGAAACTGTTTGAGAATAGAGTTAGGATGATGGAGTGAGAAGGATTTTTACCTAATTCACCTAGCACATCTCTTCCACAACAATCTAGAAAATATGCCAGACTGAATTTTGAATGGGAAAGCCAAGAAAAAGTCACAGTGAATCATTTTCTAGAGAAGCTTAAGACATAGATCTCTGGACTCTGGAATAGGGACTAGTTAAAAGCAAGGCAATGTATACAGCTACTGGGACAAGACATATTCCAGCATCTAGGAACAGAAAAGGGACTGAAACAGAAAACCAAGGCAAGAAGTATCAAGACATAAAGAAATCCCAAGAGATTCCTGACTAAGAGCAAAGCCATCTGTTGTTCAATAACTAATTCTGGGTCACAGTTCCAAGGAGGAGGGGGCAATCAAAAGCAATTTGGGCCCTAGCTGTGTATTGAGAAAGGAATAAGTTCCAGAAATTTAGGCATGTGATTCTGAGACCAAGATTAGAATAGCCATTCAGTTCTACCCCAAACTGCCAGAGGAAGGAAGGAAGGGAGGGGAAGAATGGGGAAATTTAATTCATATGAATTGTACATAAAAATTTAAATTAAGAACTGGAACAAAATGTAGCATGCTTCAGCAGAAGTAAAAAAGGCAAGAATAATGACCATGATCTCAGACAAAGCAAAAGCAAAGCAAAAATAAGCCTAATTAAAAGAGATCACCAGGCTCAGACTTCCGGTCAAGATGGCGGCTTAGAGAAAGCTGGAGTTCGGATCTCCGGAAACCCTTCCTTACTGATCTCAAGCTATATGCTCCTAGGGCCCCAAAATTCAAAACAAACAACAGCATAGACCCGGGGAATCCTCCTCCTGGACCTGGATCAAAAGGTACGCCCCTCCCCCACCAAGCCAGAACCCGAGATCACTCAGATCTAAGGAATAGGCAGAAGGAAGGTCCCAGGACCCATCTCCCCCAACCCAGAGCGCTGAGTCCGAGGCAGCAGAGGGAACCTCAGAGCCTCAGGGCCTGCTATTCTGAAGTCTGCCTCCTGAAAACAACCTGACTCAGTCAAGTGGGCACCCAACACAGACAGCAGGGAAACAGAGAGAGACGGAGGGAGCCTGTAACCCCCTGGCTGAATTCTCCCAGACTCACCAAGGGTCCCTGCCTCAGGGCATACTCAGTTCAACCCAGTGAAAGTTAATCCTATCAGGAGCACTCAGAGCTCCGGGAAGCCGCGGCCCCTCCCCCCTCAGAGTGCAGGCTCTTCTGGCCGGCTAAGGCATTGAAACACCTCTCGGAGAGTGCCAAGCCAGGCTCAGAGTGGGGAAGTGGGGCAGCTGAGAAGCATCGGGAGGGAACTGAGGAGGGCAGTAACATGGAAACACCAGCAATACCTGGCTTCCCAGGGAACACAGAACAACAACTGTATAGAATGGACAATTTGCCTAGGGCTAAAGCCTCTGAACACCAGACAGAGATAAGAAAAGATAGACCTCCCCACTCAGATGGAGATGGCAAATTCCACAGAAAAGCATCAAAACTCCAAGAAAAACAAGAAGAAGGGGGCGACTTTGGACACAATTTATGGCGCAAAAATACAAAACACAGAGGAGATAGAAGAGGAAACACAAGCAAATGCTCCAAAACCTTCCAAAGGAAATGGAAACTCTCCACAAACCCATGAAGAATTTTAATTGGAAAGGATCAAAAAGATGGAAGCCTTCTGGGAGGAAAAGTGGGAAATAATGCAAAAGAAATTCACGCATCTACAAAACCAGTTTGACCAAAGTGAAAAGGAAAACCAGGCTTTAAAGGTCAGAATTAAGCAACTCGAAGACAATGAGCAAGAATTAATAAAGCAAAGCCAAAAGACCAAGAAATTAGAAGAGAACATAAAATATCTCACTGACAAGGTCATAGACTTGGAAAATAGAGGGAGAAGAGACAATTTAAGAATAATTGGACTACCAGAAAACCCAGAAATAAACAGCAAACCCGACATCGTTATACAAGATGTAATCAAAGAAAATTGCCCAGAGATCCTAGAACAAGAGGGCAATATAGAGACACTGAAAGAGTTCACAGAACACCCTCTAAACTAAATCCCCAAAAGACAACTCCCAGGAATGTAATTGCCAAATTCCAAAGCTTTCAAGCAAAAGAAAAAATCTTACAAGAAGCCAGAAAAAGACAATTTAGATATAAAGGAAGGCCAATCAGGGTCACACACGACCTTGCAAGTTCTACTCTAAATGATTGTAAGGCATGGAACATGATCTTCAGAAAGGCAAGAGAGCTGGGTCTTCAACCAAGAATCAGCTATCCAGCAAAACTGACTACACACTTCCAAGGGAAAGTATGGGCATTCAACAAAATAGAAGATTTCCAACTTTTTGCAATGAAAAGACCAGAGCTCTGTGGAAAGTTCAATATCGAAAATCAAAGAGCATGGAATACCTGAAAAGGTAAATATGAAGGAAAGGGAAAAGGAGAAAAATGTTATCTTCTTCTTTTACTCAAACTCTCTTCTATAAGGACTACATTTATACCAATACTAACATGTGGGGATATAGGGGGAAATGTGTAATGTGTAAATAGGGGGAAAAGAAAGACCAAGTAGAATAATCTTTCTCACACAAAGATTCACACGGGAAGGAGAGGGGGAAAAAACTCCTATAAGAAGGAAAGGAAGAGAGTTTTTACTTAAACCTTACTCTCAGGGAAATCAACTCTGAGGGGGAAGAACATCCAGATCCATTGGGATCTTGAATTCTATCTTACCCAACAAGGGAAGAGAGAAGGGAAAACCAAGGGGGGAAGGGGGGAGGGAACACAAAAAAGGGAGGGAAGAAGAGGGGGAGGAGGAGGGAACAAAAAGGGAGGGACTAGAAAGGGGAACATATCAAGGGAGGGGACAAGGGGGACTGATTTAAAGTAAATCATTGGACCCAAAGGTAGAGCTGAAGAAGAAAGGTTAGAATTAGGGAAGGATATCAAAATACCAGGGAGTCCACAAGTGACAGTCATAACTTTGAACATGAATGGGATGAACTCACCCATAAAATGTAGATGAATAGCAGAATGGATTAGAATCCAAAACTCTACCATATGTTGTCTTAAAGAAACACACATGAGGCGGGTTGACACCCACAAGGTCAGAATTAAAGGATGGAGTAAGACCTTCTGGGCCTCAAATGGCAGAAAGAAGGCAAGGAGTGGCAATCATGATATCTGATAAAGTCAAAGCAAAAATAGACCTGATCAAAAGGGATGGGGAAGGTAATTATATTTTGTTAAAAGGGACTTTAGATAATGAGGAAATATCATTAATCAACATGTATGCACCAAATAATATAGCACACAAATTTCTAATGGAGAAACTAGGAGAATTGAAGGAAGAAATAGACAGTAAAACCATATTAGTGGGAGACTTGAACCAACCATTATTAAATTTAGATAAATCAAATCAAAAAATAAATAAGAAAGAGGTAAAAGAAGTGAATGAAATCTTAGACAAATTAGAATTAATAGACATATGGAGAAAAATAAATAGGGACAAAAAGGAATACACCTTCTTCTCAGCACCACATAGCACATTCACAAAGATTGACCATACATTAGGTCACAGACACATGGCATACAAATGCAGAAAAGCAGAAATAATAAACGCGGCCTTTTCAGATCACAAGGCAATAAAAATAATGATGAGTAATGGTACATGGAAAATCAAATCAAAAACTAATTGGAAATTAAACAATATGATACTTCAAAATCGTTTAGTTAGAGAAGAAATCATAGAAACAATTAATAATTTCATCGAGGAAAATGACAATGGCGAGACATCCTTTCAAACCTTTTGGGATGCAGCCAAAGTGGTAATTAGAGGTAAATTCATATCCCTGAGTGCATATATTAACAAACTAGGGAGAGCAGAGATCAATCAATTGGAAATGCAAAGAAAAAAACTCAAAAGCGATCAAATTAAAAACCCCCAGCAGAAAACCAAACTAGAAATCCTAAAAATTAAAGGAGAAATTAAGAAAATCAAAGTGATAGAACTATTGAACTAATAAATAAGACTAGAAGCTGGTACCTTGAAAAAACAAACAAAATAGACAAAGTACTGGTCAATCTAATTTAAAAAATGAAAGAAGAAAAGCAAATTAACAGCATCAAAGATGAAAAGGGGGACATCACCTCCGATCAAGAGGAAATTAAGGCAATCATTAAAAATTACTTTCCTCAATTATATGGCAATAAATACACCAATTTAGATGATACGGATGAATATCTACAAAAATACAAACTGCCTAGACTAACAGAAGAAGAAATAGATTTCTTAAATAATCCCATATCAGAAAATGAAATCCAACAAGCCATCAAAGAATTTCCTAAGAAAAAATCCCCAGGGCCCAATGGATTCACAAGTGAATTCTATCAAACATTCAAAGAACAGTTAATCCCAATACTATACAAACTATTTGACATAATAAGCAAAAAGGGAGTTCTACCAAACACTTTCTATAACACAAACATGGTACTGATTCCAAAACCAGGCAGGTCAAAAACAGAGAAAGAAAACTATACACCAATCTCCCTAATGAATATAGATGCAGAAATCTTCAATAGGATACTAGCAAAAAGACTCCAGCAAGTGATCAGAAGGGTCATCCACCATGATCAAGTAGGATTTATACCAGGGATGCAGGGCTGGTTCAATATTAGGAAAACCATCCACATAATTGACCATATTAACAAACAAACAGAAAAAAAAACACACGATTTGCTCAATAGATGCAGAAAAAGCCTTTGATAAAATACAACACCTATTCTTATTAAAAACACTAGAAAGCATAGGTATAGAAGGGTCGTTCCTAAAAATAATAAACAGTATATATCTAAAACCATCAGCTAATATTATCTGCAATGGGGATAAACTAGATGCATTCCCAATAACATCAGGAGTGAAACAAGGATGCCCATTGTCACCTCTACTATTTGACATTGTACTAGAAACACTAGCAGTAGCAATTAGAGAAGAAAAAGAAATTGAAGGCATCAAAATAGGCAAGGAGGAGACCAAGTTATCACTCTTTGCAGATGACATGATGGTCTACTTAAAGAATCCTAGAGATTCAACCAAAAAGCTAATTGAAATAATCAACAACTTTAGCAAAGTTGCAGGATACAAAATAAACCCACATAAGTCTTCAGTTTTTCTATATATTTCCAACACTGCTCAGCAGCAAAAACTAGAAAGAGAAATCCCATTCAAAATCACCTTAGACAAAATAAAATACCTAGGAATCTATCTCCTGAGACAAAACCAGGAACTATATGAACACAACTACAAAACACTCTCCACACAACTAAAACTAGACTTGAGCAATTGGAAAAACATTAACTGCTCATGGATAGGATGAGCCAATATAATAAAAATGACCATCCTACCCAAACTTATCTATCTATTTAGTGCCATACCCATTGAACTCCCAAAAATTTTCTTTACTGATTTAGAAAAAACCATAACAAAGTTCATTTGGAATAACAAAGATCAACATATCCAGGGAAATAATGAAAAAAAAACACAAATGATGGGGGCCTTGCAGTCCCAGACCTCAAACTATATTACAAAGCAGCAGTCATCAAAACAATTTGGTACTGGCTAAGAGACAGAAAGAAGGATCAGTGGAACAGACTGGGGGCAAGCAACCTCAGCAAGACAGTATATGATAAACCCAAAGATCCCAGCTTTTGAGTCAAAAATCCACTATTCGATAAAAACTGCTGGGAAAATTGGAAGACAGTGTGGGAGAGAATAGGAATAGATCAACACCTCACACCCTATACCAAAATAAATTCAAAATGGGTGAATGACTTAAACATAAAGAAGGAAAACATAAATAAATTGGGTAAACACCGAATAGTATACATGTCAGACCTTTGGGAGGAGAAAGACTTTAAAACCAAGCAAGACATAGAATCACAAAATGTAAAATAAATAATTTCGACTACATCAAATTAAAAAGCTTTTGTACAAACAAAACCAATGTAACTAAAATCAGAAGGGAAACAACAAATTGGGAAAAAAATCTTCATAGAAACCTCTGACAAAGGTTTAATTACTCAAATTTATAAAGAGCTAAATCAATTGTACAAAAAACCAAGCCATTCTCTAATTGATAAATGGGCAAGGGACATGGATAGGCAGTTTTCAGTTAATGAAATCAAAACTATTAATAAGCACATGAAGAAGTGTTCTAAATCTCTTATAATCAGAGAGATGCAAATCAAAACAACTCTGAGGTATCACCTCACACCTAGCTGATTGGCTAACATGACAGCAGAGGAAAGCAGTGAATGCTGGAGGGGATGTGGCAAAGTAGGGACATTAATTCATTGCTGGTGGAGTTGTGAATTTATCCAACCATTCTGGAGGGCAATTTGGAACTATGCCCAAAGGGCGATAAAAGAATGTCTACCCTTTGATCCAGCCATAGCACTGCTGAGTTTGTACCCCAAAGAGATAATGGGGAAAAAGACTTGTACAAGAATATTCATAGCTGCACTCTTTCTGGTGGCCAAAAAGTGGAAAACGAGGGGATGCCCATCTATTGGCGAATGGCTGAACAAATTGTGGTATATGCTGGTGATGGAATACTATTGTGCAAAAAGGAATAATAATGTGGAGGAATTCCATGGAGACTGGAACGACCTCCAGGAAGTGATGCAGAGCAAGAGGAGCAGAACCAGGAGAACATTGTACACAGAGACTAATACACTGTGGTATAATCGAAAGTAATGAACTTCTCCATTAGTGGCGGTGTAATGTCCCTGAACAATCTGCAGGGATCTAGGAGAAAAAACACTGTTCGTAAGCAGAGGACAAACTGTGGGAGTAGAAACACCAAGGAAAAGCACCTGCCTGACTATAGAGGTTGAGGGGACATGACAGAGGAGAAACTCTAAACGAACACTCTAATGCAAATACTAACAACATGGCAATGGGTTCGAATCAAGAACACATGTGATACCCAGTGGAATCATGCGTCGGCTATGAGGTTTGGGGGGAGGAAAAGAAATGAATAATGCTTGGAAATGATCAAATAAAATATCATAAAATTAAAAAATAAAGATCACCAGGGAAACTACAATATGCTAGAAGGTACCTACCATAGGCAATTAAGTAATATCAAAAAACTTCACAGCAAGTTTCTCTGATAAAGTCTTTAGTTCTCAAAAACTGACTCAAATTGATAAAAAGTAGAGCCATTCCCTAATTGATAAATAATCAAAGGAAATGAATAGTCAGTATTGGAAATAAAGGATATGTTCATAATTTAGGAGGCAGCTAAGTGGCTTAGTGAGTAGATCTCTAGAACTGGAGCCAAGAAGACCTGAGTTAAAATGTGTACCCAGTTACTTACTAGCTGTATAATCCTGGGCAAGTCACTTAAACTCTGTTTCCCTTAATTGTCTGGAGAAAAAAATGACAAACCACTTCGGGGTCTTTGTTAATAAAATCCTATGGCAGGGAACAGCTAGGTGACTCAAAAGACCTAAAGTTCTAGGTTCTAATGTGTCATCAGACACCTCTTAACTATGTTACCCTGGGCAAGTCACTTAACCCCCATTGCGTAGCCCTTACCACCCTTATGCCTTGGAAGCAATACACAGTACTCTAAGGCAGAAGGTTTAAAGGGGGGGAAATGGACATTATGGTCCACAGTATCATGAAGAGTCAGGCATAATTGAATGATTAAAAAACAACACTTAGTAACTGGCAAAAGCCTAAACAAGTTGTGGCATAATGATGGAGTAGTATTGAATTAAAATGAATGATGAGGGAATGATTTTAGGAAAACATGTCAAGACCAATATGAAGTGATGCAAAATAAAGTAATAAGAAATGCAGAATCATTGTGCACAGCAATATTGTAATGATGGTCAACTATTAAAGACCTGGCTATTCTGATCAATAATCAAAATCAAAATAATAAAAAATCAAAATCTAAGATAGTTCCAAAGGACTTATGAAGAAAAAAATTCTATTCAACTACCTAGAGAAAACTTTTGAAAGAAAGACCTTTGAGTACAGATCAAAGTATAAATTTTCTCACATCATTTTTATTGGAGTTTTTTTTGGCAATGTAACTAATATGAAAATATGTTTTGCATGACTACATGTGTATAATTGATATCATCTGCTTACCTTCTCAGGGGTTGTGGGAGGGTAATCAGAGAAAGGAAGAAAATTTAGAACTCAAATCTAAAAAGAAAAGAATCTTTAGATAAATAACTTTTTTTCAAAAAAGTTTTATTCCATTGAAATCTTCAATTTAGGAACTGACATTCACACATATCTAAGAAATATGACTAGCTTGAAGATTTCTTTTCCATAGCCAAGACATTGCAAGGGAGAGATGTCATCCTTACTAGGGGGGCTTCGTTAATTTTAATGTTTGGGGATGCTGTTCAGTCAACTTTATTATCTCTTTTTCCATTAACTGCTTATTTGTATGATGTCAACTCAGGCTATTATCACCATTCTTGGGTTCTGTTAAATCTTGTCCATGTCACATTTGTCTTTACAGCTTGTGGATTACAGAGCAGAGTTCAGTAAATGGTGGATAACTGAATTCAAGACAATCAAGTTTCCTTCCCAAGGAACAATCTTTGACTTTTACATAGAACCAGAAACAAAGAAATTTGAGCCGTGGTCCAAACTTATCCCCAAATTTGAATTTGACCCAGACCTACCTTTGCAGGTGAGAGTAGGTATATGTTAATTAATATAATTGTTACAAGATATATTAGGTACTTTTGGCTCTCTAAGAACTGGAGTCTTCCCCATCACATCTCCACAGAACCCTGTTTCTGTAGCTATAGGGAAATTCTCTCTAAAAGCCAGGAAAGAAAGTGTCTCTTCTCATAGACAACGAAACTCCCCACTTATGCATTTATTTGTTTTTCATTTTTAGAAAAATCTATGTATTTATTTATTTAGAATATTTTTCCATGGTTACATGATTCGTATTCTTTCCCTCTTCTCCTCCCTCCCCCATCCTGTGGCCAATGAGCAATTTAACTGGGTTTTACATGTATCATTGATCAATACATATTTCCATATTATTAATATTTGCATCAGAGTGATCATTTAGAGTCTACATCCCCAGTCATATCCCCATCGAACCATGTAATCAAGGAAATGTTTTTCTTCTGTGTTTCTACTCCCACAGTTTTTTCTCTGGGTATGGTTAGCATTCTTTCTGAGAAGTCCCCCAGAATTGTCCTGGATCATTGCATTGCTGCTAGTAGAGAAGTCCATTGCATTCGATTGTGCCACAATGTATCAGTCTCTGTGTACAATGTTCTCCTGGCTCTGCTTCTTTCACTCTGCATCAATGGAAATCATTCCAGTTCACATGAAATTCTTTCAGTTCATTATTCCTTTTAGCACAATAGTATTCCATCACCAACATATGCCACAATTTGTTCAGCCATTCCCCAATCAAAGGGCATCCCCTCATTTTCCAAATTTTTGACACTTCAAAGATTATAGCTATAAATATTTTTGTAAAAGTCTTTTCCCTTATTATCTCTTTGGGGTACAAGTTCAGCAGTGGTATGGCTGGGTCAAAGGGCAGGCAGTCATTTAAAGCCCTTTGGGCATAGTTCCAAATTGCCTTCTGGAATGGTCACTCATGCATAAGTGTATATTTTAATAGTGATCGAGTGAAGAATTCTCATGTACCTCTGGTTCTTTTCTTTCATATGTTTCAGACTTGCCTGGTACACACTGTTGAGACCATTCGTGTGTGCTATTTCATGGAGCAGCTCCTGAAACACCGGAGACCTATCATGTTGGTGGGGAATGCAGGCACTGGGAAATCTGTTCTGGTAGGGGCAAAATTGGCTACCCTGGATGCAGATGAATACATGGTGAAGAATATCCCATTTAATTATTATACTACATCTGCAATGCTACAAGGTAATGTGCAACTAAAAGAAGCAAAAGTAATGGCTTTTGTTTTCAGCTGAACTGTGCCACGCTACATTAGCTATAATAGCTAGAATATGCAGCTTTGCTTTATTCTACAGGACCCTTCTTATCTCTTTTTCTGTCAATGTTCTCTTTCTTCCTTCTATGTCCCCCAGTGGCATTTTCTCCTACCCTTCTTAGCTTTTCTCTTTCTCCATCTCTTCTCAAAGCCAAAAGGATAAATACCAAAAGGGAGTATGTGAAAAATAAGGAAAATGAAGAGGGGATAATTTACACCAATATTCAGTGATATTCTCATTACTTGGTTGATAAATACAAATACATATGAACAATTAACCTAGTCATAGCTTTGAATCTTAATGATAGTAAAAACAAAATTGAAATTTAATTGATGACCTTCACCAACCAAAAGTGACCTCTCCCTCTCTGCACTCACATAACTTTGTGCATAACTCTTGCATGGCACTGATCACACCATTCTACTGCCCATCTCTCATTTCCTTTCCTTTGCATTATTATCATTTATACCAGTGATGGTAAACCTTTTAGAACCTTTTAGGGATGCCATGCCAAGGCCCTACCCTGCCCCTAGACTGCATTCCATGCCCCCCCCCACTGCATGCAATGCCCCATGGGGAGGGGCAGGTTCCTAGCCTCCCACCCTAAGCTGCCTCCTTAGGCCATGGGAACCTGCCCCTGCACCCAGCCACATGGGGGGAAAGATGCAGAGAGAGGAGGCTGCTGCAGAAGAAGCCTGAGGAAAGTAGGTCTCTGAGAGAGGAGGCTCAACAATCAAGTGCCCTCTACCCTGGTTCGGGGGCTGGTCGGGTCCCAGCTGGCTCACACCTTCCAAGAGGGAAGCCTCAGCCACAGGGACTCACCCTTGCACCCAGCCTCCGCTGGGGCAAGCCAAAGGAAGGGTCTAATGACCTCCTTGTATCAGCTGGGAAGGTGGGAGGTGGAGGAAGCCTGGGGTGGGGGCAGCTCAGAGATGGAGCACCCACCATTGTATTGGGGGGAGCCGACTGGCTCTTAGCTGGTTTGTAACTGGAGAGGAGGTAGCCCCGAGGGAGGGGGCTGCTGCCCTGCTTGAATCAGAGGAGAAGGTGGGAGGGGGAGGAAACCTGGGGTGGGGGAGTGGCTCAGAGGCTGAGTGACCCCTCCCCTGAGTTCAGGGTGTGGTCCTCCTCCAAGCTGGCTCCCCCTTGTCCCAGGGGAAGTCACCTCCTGTAGCCACAGGGACCCGCCCCTGCATCCAGCCTCCTTGGGGTGCAAATGGGGCAGGAGACTTAGAGATTGAGCACACTCCCCCGACCCCCGTTCAAGGGGGCGGGGCCAACTCCCAGCCTGCTTTGGGAGGTAGGGAGGGAGGAGCCACCTCCTATACCCACTGGAGCTTGCCCCTGCATCCAGGATCCCCTGGACTGTCTATTGGATTGTGACCCACATAGTGATGGGAGCAGGAGGTGGAGAGAGCACAGTTAGCCTTTGTGGGATGGGATCACCCCAAGAACTCGCATCCGGTTGAGAAGGAAAAAAGTGGAGATCTTTTAGGGGGTGGGACTAGGCTGACCTGCCATTCCCTACAGCCTCTAGTCCCAGACAGGGGAGGGAAAATGAGATGGGCTGAGGGGGAAGGGAACAACTGCCAGGAGAGACACAGTTGTGTCCACAAAGATATTCCTGTGTGTTGTGTTTGGCATGCATGCCATAGGTTCACCATCATGGACTGTGAAGCACCATGAAATGTGCTTTCTCCTCACCTCTTTCTCTTAAGAGTCCCTGGCTTCCTCCAAACTTCAGCTCCAATGTCACTTTCTGCAGATGGTCCTCCCTGGGGATGACCAGTTCCTAGTGCCATCCCTTTCTATATATATATATCTTCTTTGGGTCTGCTTATTTACGAGATTTACATATTATCTCCATTGTTAGAACGTAAGGCCTTTGGAGATGGGTACTATCTTTTGCCTTTTTTTATCCCCAACATTTAGCACAGTACCTGGCTTATAGCAGAAGATTAATGAAATGTTCAATGACTAGTTGAATAAATTTATTTTACTATGTTTAACAATTACATTTAATAACAAATTTCCCCTTAAGTTTTCCAAAGTAATATGATCCAAATTGTCTCCCCTCTTCCCTCCCTACTCCCAGAACTGGCAAGCAATTAGGTTATACATATATATATATATATTTATGACATTTGTTTTTATAAGTAAATAATCTTTTAAAACCATAAACCCAAAACATATACACAAATAAACAATGAAAAAAAATCATATGCTTTCATCTGCATTTCCACTCCAACAGTTCTTTCTTTGGAGGTAGATAGCATTCTTTTTCATAAATCCCTCAGAATTGTCCTGGTTTGTTGGATTGCTGTTAGTTGTAAAGTCTATCACATTTGATTGTTCTACAATATTGCTGTTATTGTGTACAATGTTTTCCTGGTTATTTCACTCTGTTTTAATTCATGTCTATCTCCTTCTGAAATCATCCTTTTCATCACTCTTTTATAGCATAATAGTATTCCATTACCATCATATTCCTCAATTTGTTCAGCCATTCCCCGATTGAGGGACATTCCTTTAGTTTACAATTCCTTGCCATGCTAAAAGAGCAACTATAAATATTTTTTATGAACAGGTCCTTTTCCATTTTTTTTTATCTCTTTGGGACACAGACCTAGTAATCATATTACTGGATCAAAGGATATGCATTGCTTTATAGCCCTTTGGGCATAATTCCAAATTGCCTTCTGGAATGGTTAGATCAGTTCACAACAGTTGAATAATGAATGAGGTTTAAAGAGTGATACTAAGCCCATTACACATTGATACTTATTCACTTTATTTAGGTTTTTACTACTATTTGGCTATATTTTGTTAATCTTTTGTTGATTCTATATAATATTCCATATAGTAATTCTTCCTTTGGTTCCTCAATAATTAAGTTCTGTCCTCTTGGCTCTTCCTTTTACTAAAAAGATCAATATCTTCTTGATCACCTAAGTTACTACACCCATTCTTTCCCTTCATCTTTCTAAGTCTAACTCCTCAACTGTTCTTTTTTTCCTCTACTTTCTCTAATACTTTTGCCCTTCAGTCCTCTCTAGACTTTGTGTCTCCTTTTCACTTTTCCTGGCTTCTGCCTTCGTGCCTAGAAATTGTAACATATAGAGGTTTCCTCCAAGATTATTATTAAACCTTTATCTATTAGAGTACTTTACAGATGTTATCTAATTTGTGCTTTAGCAACAATACTAAGAGATATGTACTACAAACGATGACCTCATTTTCCAGATGAGGAATATGAGACTCAGAGAGGTTGACTTGCTCATGGGTACACAGAAATTAATTGTCAGAGATGGTATTTGAACCCAGTTCTTCCCAATTCCACATGGAGCATTCTATCTAGGACACTAAGTATCCATGTAAAGCTAAAAATAATATTTCACTATTTTAAACTATTCCAATTCTTATGACAATTATTGAAAATAACATTAATTTAAACAATTTATTTTTATTTCTTCTGCCTATCATTTAAGTGGAAAGTAGTAAAATGACCAAAAGACAGAAAGACCAAAAAGTTTGAATAATTTATTGTCTTAATGATCTAGAACTTGATTTTTTTTTAGTAATTAACTATAACCCCAACTGTAACCTTGAATATCTCATTGATTTATTCAAAAAGCATTTATTGGATTCTTATTTTGTCTGACCTCCTGTTTCTAAAACTATGTAAGAAATATCTTCTTACTAAACTCAAATCTTAGGGCCAGATAGGACTTTGAATGGTTATATCTCCTTCAGTTTTCTGTCCCAAGAAGATATTCAAATAATCCCAAGTAAATTATTATTATCAATTATTTGCCTTCAAAACAAGAGATCATTAAATTAAAATCAGAATAATACTTTTCATACTACATAAAAAACACCCCTATGATAGGCATTGTTAGCATTACAAAGATGTTTGGGATATGATACCTATTATAAAAACTTCATCTAGTTGAGGAGAAAAGAAATAAATTTGTAATAATAATAATAAATCGACAATTATATATTGTGTTAAGATTTAGAAAGTGAACTCATGAACTCATTTGATTTTCCTGGTATTATGTACTACATACTATTATTGGTTCCACTTTATATGTAAGAAAACCAAATCTCAGTGAGATTAAATGATATGCTAGTCACATTGGTATAAAGTTCAAGTCTTTACAATTATAGGTCTAGGAGTCTTTCCACTATATTATGTTTCCTTGTCCTATAAAAAGTTCCATTTAGGAGATATTTCAGTAAAACTGTATAAGACGTCACTGGAGGGTAATGTGATTAATATGATTACCAAATAGATTATATATGTTAGTTCCTCTTAGTGGGTTACTTTCCAGATTGCACTGAACTAAGAGTTTGGGTTTCCAGAGGGAATGACTCCTCTCTTTAAAGTTTAAAGAGTAACACTGAAAGACTGGAGTTTCTAGTACTATCTGACAAGCTTCCATCAGGTATCATCTTCAGATGATTTTTGGGTGGTGTCCAATGCATGCTTCTCTTTACTCTGAACTTTGCAAATACACTTTTAAAAATCATATAATTTAATTGACCTCAATGCAGTATGCTGGAAATACCAGGGTTAGTTGAACCTGAGCCTTCAGAAAAGTGAAGTCTGTAGTTCTTTATTGAACCTACCTTCCAAGTGGAGATCTTGGTCCACAAGTTCTTCTTCAACATTATCTAGTGTCCACTGATGATGATCAGTTAGCTACAGGCCTTCCTACAAATTCTTAATAGACAGCCATACTTTATAGAAAATCTACTAGTGTATAAGAGTAGTTGATATTTAGAAGAGTCCCTTAAAAGCTTGGGATCCACTCTTCTATATATACACAGAAAGTCTTATAGAGCACAAACTTAAAGTACCACAATTGTGAGATAGATGAGTACAGAACAAATGTGGCCAAGAGATAAACTACTCACAACTTCTAGAAGTCCTTTTCTCCCTTCATGGAGTCCTCATAAAGTTCTGTCTATGTCTAGGTAGATTCAGTGGAGAAGTCTAGACCTTCCTGAATTATATTAGTAGGGATGGAGTAAAAATCTCTAATCTTACATAAGTAATAAGAATTATTGTTATTCAGAGAAAAAAGAGAACCCTCCACATTGGTATTGAGAAGGCTACATGTTAGATCTTGAAGGATTTTGTTGGATAAAAAGGAAGTGGGAAATATTATTTTTGGATGGAGAAAATGGCAGGAGCAAGTGAAGCCTAGATCAGGCTGTGCTTTAGGAATACTTACTTTTAGCAGCTGAGTTGAGGATGAACTAGAACTTACTGCAGAGAATCTGACCAGAAGGTTTTTGCATTAGATCAAGCATAAGATGATGAAGGCCTATACCAGGGCAAATATGTCTAAGAAAGAGGCATATATTAAAATGTTGTGAAGATAGAATTAACAAGTCTTGATAACTCATTGGATACAGAGAATGAGAAAGTGAGTTAAAAATAACATCTAATTTTTGAACCCGAGGGATGGAGAGGAGGTTAGTATCCTCAACAGTAATAGAAAAATAGGCAATAGCGGAGACTTGGGAGCAAAAGATAACGAGTTCAGTTTTGAATATGTTGAGTTTAAGATGTCAATAGGACATTCAGTTCATGATATCCAGTAGGCAGTTGGAAATATGAAACTGGAAGACGTGAAAGAGGTTATAAACATCTAAACATAGAGGTGATAGCTGAAATCATAGGAGATGAGATACTGAAGTAGAGGAGATGGCTCAGGATGAAGCCTTAAGGGATACCTTTGGTTAATAGGCTTAACACAGATAAAGATCCATCCAACAAAGGATACTGAAAAAGGAAAGGTCAAAACATTAAGAGAATAGCCTCAAGGAAATTTGTTATAAAAAACTAGTGAGAAAATCATACCAAAGGTAAAGAGAGGTCCAAAGGAATAAGAAATGAGAAAAGACCAGTAGATTTGGCAATTAAGTAGCTTTACACAGAGTAGTTTCAGCAGCATGATTTGAAAGCCAGACTGCCAAGAGTTTAGAAGTGAGAGGAAAAGAAAAGTCACCTACAGAAGATGGCTTCCTCAAGGAGTTTAGCTATGAAAGGAAGAAGAGATATAGGATGATAGTTAATGGAGATAGAAGGGTCAAGGAAAGGTGTTTGTTTATTTTTTAAAGAATGGTAGATGTCATCTGTCAATCAAGCTATTCATGGAGTGTGGAATGGGATAAGAAAAATGTGGTTGGGATCAGGAGGGTCAAAGACAGACTTGCAGACAGACACAAGGTCTCATGCTGACCAGTGATAAAGTTTAATGATTTAGGGTACATTCTTATAGAGAAAATGATGTAGACTAAAGGATTAGGTAAGCCTTTTGCAGAACCAATGGTTAGTAATGATTTACAATCTTTAGTACAATGACTTAGTTTACCTCACCAAAACTTAGACAATGTTCTCTATAGGATAATAAATCACAAGTAAATATGTAACTATCTAGTCCAGTTTCTCAGGAAAATATTTGCTTCAGTGGGTAGAACAAGGACTTCCAGTTGTTGCCAGATACAGCAGGGATGGGTAAGAAAGGAGGAGTTTGGGGGCCTCATTTGATGCCTAAGCTAAGTGTTTGGCTTTATTTAGACTATGGCTTTGATTTTAGTGGGGCCTACTCTCACTACAGGACTACAGGTACCTCCCAGAGCAACAGCCAGGAAGCAGTCAACTGGCAAGGGGATATTGAGCATTAGTGGGCATATGCAGGAGATAGAAAGTGCAATCTGATGAAGACAACAGAATGGAAAGTGAGCAAAGACTTATGAGGTCACTAAGCATTTATTATAAACCTGTTATGTACCAGGCAATGTACTAAGCACTGGAGATTCAAAGGCAAAAAAAAAATTGGTCCCTGCCCACAAGAATTCCATAAACTAATGGAGACAACATGCAAACAATTATATATAAACAAGATATATACAGGATAAATAAGAATGGTCTTTTGGGAAAGTCACTAAGATTAAGAAGGACTGGGAATAGCTTCTTTTTTAAAAAACCATTACTTTTTGTCTTTGAATCAATTTTGGTTGCAAGGTAAAAGAAAAAAGAGTAAGGGCTAGACAATTGGGATTAAGTGACTTTTCAAGGGTCACACCATTGGAAAGTGTCTTAATCCAGATTTGAAACCAGACTCTCCCATCTCTGGACCTGGTTTTCAATCTACTGAGTCACCCAGCTTCCCCTAGGAATAGTTTCTTGTAAAAGACTCAACTTTAGCTGAAACATGAAGGAGGTCATGGAAGGCAAGAAGTAAAGAGGAAGAGAATTACAGGCCTAGGGGACAACCAGTGAAAATTCTCTGAGTTGGGAGATATAATGTCTAATCTGAGGAACAGAAAGGAAGACAGTATCATTGGAATGCAGAATATCTGGAGGTCAGTAAGATATAAGAAAACTGTAAGAGTAAGAAGGGAACAGTTTACAAAGAGCTTTAAAAACCAAACAGGATTTTATAGTTTACATAGACTAGAATGGGGAGAGATTTGAGGCAGAGATATCAACCAGCTGGCTCTTGCAATAATCCAGGGATAAGGATTAAGTGACTTATCAATTGGTGTTGACAGTGTCAAAGGAGAGAAGGGAGTCTATTTAACTGCTGCTAGGATATAAATGATAATGTCTTATCGATTTTTTGGATATTGGGAATGATGGTAAGGAGTCAGATTAGACTTGGCAAGGAGCAATACCTCTTCATTCGACAAAGGGATGAAGAAAGACATAGTGCAGGAAGATATCTAAGTGATATGAGATATGAGGAGTGCTGGGAGCACTTAGTGAATAGCCTCAATTTTGTTCCAGTAAAATACAAGGCTAGATTCTTCAGATGAGAAGTTATGAGGACAGGGAGCTATAGGAGTTTTGAGAAGTGATGAAATGGTTTAGAAAAGCAAGTGAGGTAAGTAGGATTCTAAATCATTTAGGAAAGTATAAAAGGATTCCCTCATTACAGTAAAGGACCAGTGGAGATTATGTGCCTTCAATTTTTAGTGGAACAAGAAAACTTTTTTTTTGGTTTGTTTTCTTTTTTATGGCTTCATTCAATAGCATGGGAAGAGGAGCAAAGACAGAGCATGGTAGGAGTAATCCAAAGCTGGATCTTGGCAAGCCATGATTAGCAATAAGATAAAAGGACAAGTACCTCCACCCATAAGTTCTTATCATGTTATAACATATATTTAAATAATTAGTGCTGTTATTTTATCCCCTCCTATGAGCTTATTAGCTTGTTGAAGGCATAAATTCTTATACTATTCATTTTTATTATTAAAAAAACTATGCACATAGTAAATACAATAAATATTTGTTAATTTGAATTTAGTTCATTTGGTTAATTCATGGTTTCAATGGGGCCAAAGTGACATCTTATCCTCACACTGAATTTTTTCTTATTTCATATCTTCAGGTTGCCAATCTAATTGCCATTTTGTAGATAGGTGATATTGATCACACAGAGAACTGTGTGGGCTCAAAACTAGAAGAATGGTGACTTGAGGTGGTCCATATTCCCTTAAAATTGATAATCATTCTATTTAGTTAGTCTTCCACATTGATCTAGTCTTGAAATTTAGTCTATTTCTAGCTTTCCTATTTATGAATTGCCTACTCCTCAATTTAAAAAACTTAGTTAACCTTGAAAGATTAGACTCTGTTTTCTTCCAGGTATCTTCCTATTTCTTTGGTAGACCAAAACTGCATATTTGTGATAATGCATTGCATCCAAGGACATTTCTCATTTTGAAGGCTTTTCTTCTTAGATTCCTAGAGGGAGAAAGAACTCAATCAACCTAAATTACAATCATTCCTTAATTCCAAAGGTTGATTTGACTACCACTGCCATGAGAAAAAAACAGGTCCTTGGGAAAAAATGTTTTCCTGTATTAAATAGGGATTGCCTTCAAAATTATTTCCTTGGCAAGTCAGTACATTTTAGTTTGACAAATCTCTTATGTTTATATTAGATATGTTAGCAGTGGTGTTGGCAGAAGGTGTTAGATAATTAATTGGTTGCTATTTTATTATAACTAAATGCTAATTAAATTCATACTTGAAACACTTAATGTAACTCAGCATGAGAATATTGGAATACTTCAGCTTTTTGTAGGAGTTTATCTTTTCAACCTGTCATCTTCAGATATGTCTGTTGACATTTTTCCCTTGTGTACAAGCTTTTGGTTTTGTAAGAGAAGAAATCAAATGAATTTTAGCACTTCTAAAAGTAATAGACAAGAGTTAATTTGATTAATCTATAAATCCTTAATTATTTTATTAAGAATCTGTACTGTATTATAAAAATTATTTCCTAAGCTAGAACATTACTTTGTTGGGTTGATTCTCTAATTGAAAAACTACTCAGAAAGTTTTTAACTTAATTTTTAGAGATAGCATATTATTAATTTGTTCAACAGGTAAGAAATTTGGAGTAGCAGAAGGAATCATGAGTGATTTTTATAAAACTTCTAATAAAATTCCAGAGAATCACAAAGGAGTCTATTTGCCCTTCTGCTTCATCCAAAGCTCTAATAAGATTATTATTCTGGTAATAATGTTTACACTAAAACTAGCAGTTATCAAAGAAGAATCTTTAAAATCTCCATTTTACACGGAGTCCAAGAAAGAAAAGGCATTTTCATAAAAGACAGCATCACCTTTTTATTCTTTATGCTTCCTTTATAGAGATCAAAGCCAACTCAGAGATATCCCTGAGGATAAAAGTCAGTCAAACAAGTATTTATTAAAAATTTACTATGTATCAGACACTGATAGGAACTGGGTATACAAAGAAAGGCATTCATATTCTAATGGAAAGAATCAAAGGAGAAAATGTTTAAATAGTTTGGAAAATACACAGACACACACTTTTATATATTCTTAAATATGCATATCTATATTGTATATATAAGATGGTTGTCTAAGAGAGAAAAACAGTGATACCTGGGAAAACCAAAAAAGGGCTCCTACAGAAGGTGGTACTTAAGCTGATGTTTAAATAAGTAAGGGAAGATAGGAAGTAGAGATGATAGGGGAGAGCATTCCTATGGAGGACAGTCAGTATAAAAGGCATGGTCAAGGAATAGAAAATGGGCTAGTGTAGCTGGAGAACAAGAATAAGTAGAAGAGTCTAAATTAGTGTAAGAATCTATGAAAGGTAGGAAAAATCTATGTTGTGAAAAAGTATAAATGTCAAAAAGAGGACTCTATTTGATCCTGAAGATAAAAGGGAGCCATTGGAATTTATTGAATAGAGATTTGGCCTAAACCTCTATTGTCCACACCTACACACTAGGAAAATTTCTTTGAAATCTAAATGGAGGATGAATTGAAATAGTGAGTGACGTGAAAGTCATTTAGAAAGCAACAATCTGGAGGAGAATCAGTGAGAACCTGAATTAGGATGTTGGAAAGAAGAAGACATTTATATGAGATGTTTTGAAGACAGAAACCAGACTTACCAAAATGCTGAATGTGTAAAAAGATAGAGACAAGAAAGTCACTGAACGTGTGAGTGAATAACTAGAAATATAGTGGTGCTCTCTATATTAGAACAGAAGTTTGGAAAAGGAGAGAGTTTTGAGTTTTTTGTTTTACTTTGTTTTGTTTTCAAGACTTTGTCTTTATCTGTCTGTTTTAGATATAATTGAATTTAAGATGTCTAAGGCATAACTGATTCAAGATATAGTTCAGAAATCAGTTGGTAAGGTGAGATTTTAATTTAAGAAAGTGACTAAGACTGAAGATACCAGAGCTGGGAATCATTAGCACAGAGATATTACTGGAATCCATAGAACAATATAGTCAGAAACCATGGAATGGAATCGAAGAGGGTATAGGAAAGATTTGGGATACACCCACAGTTTAATGAGTAGATATGACTGGAAGCTGTCAAAGGAGACTGAGGACCAATTAGATGCATAGGAAGAAACCCAGGCGAGAACAGTGTTGTGAAAACCCAGAGGGGAAAGAATATTTAGTAGGAGAAGGTTAACAGCATTATCAAATGCTGCAGACAGGTGTCCATAAAGATCAGAATTGAGAAAAAGTTATTCAGTTTGTAATTAGGAGATCATCAATGACTTTGAAGAGAGAAGTTCCATTTGAATGATGAGGTCAGAAACCATAATCTAGTATCAACTAAGAAGACAAACTGAAAGCACCTAATATATATGGATTTCTACAGGAGTTTAGCCATAAATGGGAAAAGAGATATAGGACAATAGATAAAGGTGATGGATGAATCAAGTAAGGGTTTTTTAAGAATGAGAAAGTAAAGAATAATGTACTGGAGGAATTCCATGTGAACTGGAATGACCTCCAGGAGTTGATGCAGAGTGAAAGGAGCAGAACCAGAAAAACACTGTACACTGTGGCACAGTTGGATGTAATGGACTTCTCTACTAGCAGCTGAGGGACTTATGAGAAAGAACACTATCCACATCCAGAGAAAGAACTTTGGGAGTAGAAATACAGAAGAAAAACAATAGCTTGATCACGTTTCATGGGGATATGACTGGGGATGTAGACTCTAAACAAACATTCTAGTGCAAATATTAAAAATATGAAATGTCTTGATCAATGATACATGTAAAATAAAGTTAAATTACTCATTGATTATGGGAGGGGTATGGGAGGAGGACAGTAAAAGAACATGAATAATGTAACCATGGAAGAACATTCTTAATTAATTAAATAAATGAATGAATTTAATTTTTTTAAAAAGAACATAGTTTTTGGAATGTCATGAACTACTTGAAAGCAAAAACTATGTTTTACCTTTGTGTCCCCAGCACTTATCAAAGTACCTGGCACATAGGAGGCACTTAATAAATGTTTATTGATTGACTGAAAAAAAAAAGAATGGGAAAGCATGGGCATATTTGTAGGCAGCAAGGAAGAAGCCAGAAAATAGAGATCAAAGTGAGAGTTAAAAAGATAAGAGTAGACAGGAAGGGATGGAAAAGCGGGTTCATATAAAAGGATTGGCCTTGGCAAAAAGAGAAGAGAGAGGAGGGAGGGAGAATGTCAAAGGAATATGAGATGAGGGAGAAGGAAGAACTCAGCAAATGATCTCAGTATTTTTTAGTAAAGCTATGCAGCAATTTACCTGCAATTGCTACATGAAAGGGAATAACTAAAGGAATTATGATTTGGAGGAGAAGAGATAAGCCTAGGGGAAAGGTTGATGAATAGAGATAGACACCAGATCATAACTTGTTGTGGAAGGACGCAACTTCCCTTTTATCTTCCTTTGCTGGGCACACAATACAACAAGATAGAAATTGACCAGAATGTATGAATAAGGAATCAGGAGTGAGGTGAGATGGAAGGAGAATAAAGAGGAAAATCTTTAAAGGTACGCTGGCTCTCCGTCACTTGAGAGATCCATGTGGCCAGCAGGTAAGTAGGAGTGAGAGACAGAAAGAGGAAGAGGGAAAGAGAGGGAGGGTCGCGTCCTTCCTGACTTTTTATTGATGTAATGACGGCAGAGGCAGGTAATATAGAGGATTTACATTGGCTTGACAAATCCTTGATGCTAGAGGCATGATAAGTACAGCCCGCTCTTTTCAAACTCCCAGAACAAAGACTGCATGGCCTGCTCATAAATTATACATTGGAATGTTGTCAGACCAGTCCAGGGCTAAGCCTTTTGTGACTCAGGTCAGAGACTGATGCTGGAATCCTACAAGCTATATAAACTTATAGTAAACCTAATCAGCGCAATTTAATTTTTTTCTACCTCCATTAAGTAGCACATGAATAGAAGCAAAGTAGGTATATGGTGGAAGTAATTCAAGTTTGGCAAGGCAACATGAAAAGTGAACAGAGGATCTGGAAGCAGTGTATAGCTTAGAGTTGAAAAGATTATGGAATTTTAGGACTTTAATGGACTTAAAGGAAATATTAAGGAATAAATGAGGGCTATTTTGAATAACTAATCAAATTTATAATGGATTTTCTTTTCTTACCTTCTCAAAGGATAGGGGAGGAAGAGAATTCAAACCTGAAAATAAAATAAATTTTACTTAAAAAAATAAACGAGGTCTAATCCCTTTGTTTTACTTTTACTGAGGCCCAGAAAGGTGAAGAGGCATTCTCAAAAGTGTTCTATTCCCTTGTGTGGTCTCTGCTCTTTCAGATTAGAAGTAAGAATTTCTATTGTCTCAATTTGGCTAATTAATGACATTTGAGGTCTTAGTTCTCTGACTGTTTGGATATCTTAATAGCTGTCCTAGAGAAACCTCTAGAAAAGAAAGCTGGAAGAAATTATGGCCCACCTGGCACCAAGAAACTCATCTATTTCATTGATGATATGAACATGCCTGAGGTAGATGCATATGGAACAGTGCAACCCCACACACTCATCAGACAGCATATGGACTATGGGCACTGGTAAGTACTAATACTGAAAAGATAAATTAAATAAGATTATACGGAAAGATGGTATGTAAAGTACAGATACATTATGATGAGTAGCTTATATTGTCCAGTAGAATCTGAGGATATAAATTTTCTCTCACCTGTTGGTAATTAAAATCCCTTGGGCAACTTCATTACATTTATTTTTTATTTTTATGTTCCTAAAAACATGTTCCCATATAAGACTCAGGAACTGGTATTAAAAAATTAATCTTTGGTGGTGTAAAAGATAAGGAAATATCCTTAGAGGTTATATTCAGGTTATGATAACATGGTTCTTATAAGTAACGGTCCTGACCTTGTCAGAAAGAGAAGATAGATGATTTCTGTAGAAACTTGGACTTAGGGCACTCAGAAAGTTTTCAGCTCACTGAATCAAGACTCAATAATTTCTTCCAGTATATACACATTAGTGTAGTGTGATCCTTGAATTCAGAAAGCAGTGCCTGAAGACAACAGCAACTGGATCCCAGGAAATACTGGTAACAGACCCTCCAGAACTGCAGAGAACTTAACTCTAACCAAAGGTCCCATAAGGAATAAATCTGTAAGAAAGAGTAAATAAACAAATACACAAAAATTATCCCTACGATAAAGAAACATTATGGTTCTAAAGATGTCTACAATATAAATACAGAATAAAAAAAATAACCAAAAACAAAGCCTTAAAGAAAAACACAGCTTTTCCTCCTGTCTGATACAGTCATCCACAGTCAAAACACATTTAAAATTTTTTCTTCTTTTCTGGGTTGCCATGGCCATAAAAAAAAAAATAAATAAAAGCCTAATCACCAATTGATGTGCCTCTCCATAGTTAGCAAACTTGGTTTCTGAAAAATAAATCTGATCTCTTACCAGAATTTATTAGAGCTTATGACCAGCCAATTGGTTGATCAACCAATCTGTTACAAAGGTCGCTGTGGACTTTTCTAGCTGTTTGATATCTTTCTTAAAATATGGTGTCCAGGGCATTATACAATACTCCAGATATTGTAGAGATAGAGAACAGGAAGACTGTCCCCTCCCTTATATCAGACACTTTCTCTTAATGTTACCTAAAATTAGATTTTTCTTTTTTGGCTTCTATTGTATACTGTTGATTCATAGTGACCTTACAGTCCACTATAACTTTCAAATTTTTTCAGACAAAATGCTAACTAGGCACACCTCTTCTTATTTGTATTTGTGAAGTTGATTTTTTTAAACTTAAATGTAAAACATAATATTCATTTATATTGTTTTATCTTAAGTTCTTCCCAGTATTCTAGCCAAAGATCATTTTAACCACTGTCTTTCTCCATGTGTTAGCTTTATATCATCTGCAAATGTTATATGTATGCCATCTATTCCTTTCTTTAAATCATTATCACAGTATGAATCCACATAACTCTAGTATTATTTACACAATATTTCTGTATTATTACATAAGAATTACAAGAGAAACTGTCAAATTTGCTAAAATTTAGGCAAGCACTATCCTGTATACATTCTTGAAGAGGCAAAGGATGAATGAATGAAACCACTTTCTGAGTGTTCACTCCTCCTTCATGCCTTCTATTGACAGTTAATGCTTTAATCTTGCAGGTATGACAGAAATAAACTGTTCCTCAAAGAAATCATGAATGTACAATATGTGGCCTGTATGAATCCGACAGCTGGTGGCTTCTCTATCAATCCTCGGCTACAGGTAGCAATTTGGCATTAAAAATACAAAAGTGAAATAGTCTTTTCCTTTAAGGAGTTTATAATCTACATGGGGAGGGGAAAAGGTGGAGATTCAATATGTTCTTGGGTCAACAAATTCAAGATGTATGCAAAATTAATTAAAAGTGATGAGACTGGGGATACTACTAACAGAGCAGGAAATACTTCCTTAAGGAGATAGTATTTGACTTGAGAATTAGATATTCCAAAAGAAAGAGATTGCAAAGAAGAATGTTTTACAAATGTGTGATAGCCTATGCAAAGGCTTAGAGATGGAATGTTGTATTTGGGGTAATTTGATTGGAATTAAAAATATTTAAGAGGGACTTCTGGTCAAGATGGCAGCTTAGAGAAAGCTAAAGTTCAGATATCCGGAAAACCCTTCCCAACCAATCTCAAACTATAAGCTCCTAAGGCGCCGAAATTCAAAACGATCAACAGCACAGACCCTGGGAATCCTCCTCCTGGACCTTGACCTGGATCAAAAGGTATGGCCCCCCTCAAAAGCCAGAACCCGAGATCACTCGGACCTAAGGGGTAGGAGCGCAGAGTCCAAGGCTCCGGGAAGCCAAAGCCCGGCCCCGCTCAGAGAGCAGGATCGTCTGAAACAACAGCAACCCTCAGGGCCTTCTATCTGAGTCCCAGTGAAAGTCACTGCCCTCAGCTCCAGGGAGCCCCAGCCCATACCCCGGCAGAGAGCAGGGTCGTCTGAAACAACAGCAACCCTCAGGGCGGCCAAGACAGCCTCACGGGCTGGATCCTGCTATCCAAGTCTCAGTGAAAGTCACTGCCCTCAGAGCTCCCGAAAACCGCAGCTCCTTCCTCCGCAGAGAGCAGGGTCGTCTGAAACAACAGCAACCCTCAGGGCCGACAAAACAGCCTCACGGAGAGCTATTCTGAAGGCAACTTCCGGAAAGCAACCCAACCAAGTCCAGTTGAGCGGGCACCTTAGCAGCAGGTGAGCAGAGAGAACCGGGGGAGAGTGTGGCCCCCCTGGTTCGACCCTTCCATTCCAGTTCCAGTGAAAGTCATTGCCTGAAGGCATACTCAATTTAACCCAGGGAAAGATCATAGAACCGACAATCTGCCCAGGACTAAAGCCTCTGAACACCAGACAGAGATAAGAAAAGCTAATTCTTCCCATTCAGAGATGGCAAACTCCACAGAAGCACAGAAGCCACAAAATCCCAAGAAAAATAAGAAGAAAGGGGCAACTTTGGACACATTCTATGGAACCAAAATACAAAATACAGAGGAGATAGAAGACGACACTCAAGAAAATGCTCTGAAACCTTCCAAAGGAAATGGAAACTCTCCACAAACACATGAAGAATTTGAATCAGAAATGACCAAAAAGATGGAAGCCTTCTGGGAGGAAAAGTGGGAAATAATGCAAAAGAAATTCACGCATCTACAAAACCGGTTTGACCAAAGTGAAAAGGAAAACCAGGCTTTAAAGGCCAGAATCAGGCAACTGGCAGACAACGATCGTGTAAAAGAGCAAAAATTAAAAAGCAAAGCCAAAATACCAAGAAATTAGAAGAGAACATAAAATATCTCACCGACAAGGTGACAGATCTGGAAAACAGAGGGAGAAGAGATAATTTAAGAATAATTGGACTTCCAGAAAAGCCAGAAATAAACACCAAACTTGACAACGTGATACAAGATATAATCAAAGAAAATTGCCCAGAGATTCTAGAACAAGGGGGTAATACAGCCACTGACAGAGCTCACAGAACACCTTCTACACTAAACCCCCAAAAGACAACTCCCAGGAATGTAATTGCCAAATTCCAAAGCTCTCAAACAAAAGAAAAAATCCTACAGGAAGCCAGAAAAAGACAATTTAGCTATAAAGGAATGCCAATCAGGGTCACACAAGACCTTGCAAGTTCTACTCTGAATGATCGTAAGGCATGGAACATGATCTTCAGAAAGGCAAGAGAGCTTGGTCTTCAACCAAGATTCAGCTACCCACCAAAACTGACTATATACTTCCAAGGGAAAGTATGGGCATTCAACAAAATAGAAGACTTCCAACTTTTTGCAAAGAAAAGACCAGAGCTCTGTGGAAAGTTTGATAACGAAAAACAAAGAGCAAGGAATACCTGAAAAGGTAAATATTAAGGAAAGGGGAAAAATGTTATCTTCTTCTTTTACTCAAACTCTCTTCTATAAGGACTACATCTCTATCAATCTACGTATACTAACATGTGGGGGAAATATAATGTATAAATAGGGGGTAAAGAAAGACCATATAGAATAATCTTTTTCACACAAAGATTCACATGGGAAGGGGAGGGGAAGAAAACTCCTATAAGAAAGAGAGGAAGAGAGGGTTTTTTTTTTACTTAAACCTTAATCTCAGGGAAATCAACTCTGAGAGGGAAAAACATCCAGATCCATTGGGATCTTGAATTCTATCTTACCCAACAAGGGTAGGGAGAAGGGAAAACCAAGAGGGGGAGGGGGAGAGGGAAAACAAAAAGGGAGGGAAAGAGAGAGGGGAGGTGGAGGGAACAAAAAGGGAGGGACTAAAAAGGGAAACATCAAGGGAGGGGACAAGGGGGACTTATTCAATGTAAATCACTGGACTAAAAGGTAGAGCCGAAGAAGAAAAGGTTAGAATTAGGGAAGTCTATCAAGATGCCAGGGAGTCCACAAATGACAATCATAAGCTTGAACGTGAATGGGATGAACTCACCCATAAAACGTAGACAAATAGCAGAATGGATTAGAATCCAAAACCCTACCATATGTTGTCTTCAAGAAAAACACATGAGGCGGGTTGACACCCACAAGGTCAGAATTAAAGGATGGAGTAAGACCTTCTGGGCCTCAACTGAGAGAAAGAAGGCAGGAGTGGTAATCATGATATCTGATAAAGCCAATGCAAAAATAGACCTGATCAAAAGGGATAGGGAAGGTAATTATATTTTGTTAAAAGGGACTTTAGATAATGAGGAAATATCATTAATCAACATGTATGCACCAAATAATATAGCACACAAATTTCTAATGGAGAAACTAGGAGAATTGAAGGAAGAAATAGATAGTAAAACAATATTAGTGGGAGACTTAAACCAACCATTATCAAATTTAGATGAATCAAATAAAAAAATAAATAATAAAGAGGTAAAAGAAGTGAAGGAAATCTTAGAAAAAATAGAATTAATAGACATATGGAGAAAAATAAATAGGGATAAGAAGGAATACACCTTCTTCTCAGCACCACATGGCACATTCACAACAATTGACCATACATTAGGTCACAGAAACATAGCCCACAAATGCAGAAAAGCAGAAATAATGAATGCAGCCTTCTCAGATCACAAGGCAATAAAAATAATGATTAGTAATGGTACATGGAAAACCAAATCTAAAACCAATTGGAAATTAAACAATATGATACTCCAAAACCGTTTAGCTAAAGAAGAAATCATAGAAACAATTAATAATTTCATCAAGGAAAATGACAATGGCGAAACATCCTTTCAAACCTTTTGGGATGCAGCCAAAGCGGTAATCAGAGGCAAATTCATATCCCTGAAAGCTTATATTAACAAACAAGGGAGAGCAGAGATCAATCAATTGGAAATGCAATTGAAAAAACTCGAAAGCGATCAAATTAAAAACCCCCAGCAGAAAACCAAATTAGAAATCCTAAAAATTAAGGGAGAAATTAATAAAATCGAAAGTGATAGAACTATTGATTTAATAAATAAGACAAGAAGCTGGTACTTTGAAAAAACAAACAAAATAGACAAAGTACTGGTCAATGTAATTAAAAAAAAGGAAGGAAGAAAAGCAAATTCACAGCATTAAAGATGAAAAGTGGGACAGCACCTCCAATGAGGAGGAAATTAAGGCAATCATTAGAAATTACTTTGCCCAATTATATGGCAATAAATACACCAATTTAGGAGAAATGGATGAATATATACAAAAATACAAACTGCCTAGACTAACAGAAGAGGAAATAGAATTCTTAAATAATCCCATATCAGAAATTGAAATCCATCAAGCCATCAAAGAACTTCCTTAGAAAAAATCCCCAGGGCCTGATGGATTCACCTGTGAATTCTATCAAACATTCAGAGAACAGTTAATCCCAATACTATACAAACTATTTGACATAATAAGCAAAGAGGGAGTTCTACCAAACTCCTTTTACGACACAAACATGGTACTGATTCCAAAACCAGGCAGGTCAAAAACAGAGAAAGAAAACTATAGGCCAATCTCCCTAATGAATATAGATGCAAAAAAATCTTAAATAGGATACTAGCAAAAAGACTCCAGCAAGTGATCAGAAGGATCATTCACCATGATCAAGTAGGATTCATACCAGGGATGCAGGGCTGGTTTAACATTAGGAAAACCATCCACAAAATTGACCACATCAACAAGCAAACTAGCAAGAACCACATGATTATCTCAATAGATGCAGAAAAAGCCTTTGATAAAATACAACACCCATTCCTATTAAAAACACTAGAAAGCATAGGAATAGAAGGGTCATTCCTAAAAATAATAAACAGTATATATCTAAAACCAACAGCTAATATCATCTGCAATGGGGATAAACTAGATGCATTCCCAATAAGATCAGGAGTGAAACAAGGATGCCCATTATCACCTCTACTATTTGACATTGTACTAGAAACACTAGCAGTAGCAATTAGAGAAGATAAAGGAATTGAAGGCATCAAAATAGGCAAGGAGGAGACCAAGTTATCACTCTTTGCGGATGACATGATGGTCTACTTAAAGAATCCTAGAGATTCAACCAAAAAGCTAATTGAAATAATCAACAACTTTAGCAAAGTTGCAGGATACAAAATAAACCCACATAAATCATCAGCTTTTCTATATATCTCCAACACAGCTCAGCAGCAAGAACTAGAAAGAGAAATCCCATTCAAAATCACCTTAGACAAAATAAAATACCTAGGAATCTATCTCCCAAGACAAACACAGGAACTATATGAACACAACTACAAAACACTCGCCACACAACTAAAACTAGACCTGAACAAATGGGAAAACATTAACTGCTCATGGATAGGATGAGCCAATATAATAAAAATGACCATCCTACCCAAACTTATTTATCTATTTAGTGCCATACCCATTGAACTACCAAAATACTTCTTCACTGATTTAGAAAAAACCATAACAAAGTTCATTTGGAAGAACAAAAGATCAAGGATATCCAGGGAAATAATGAAAAAAAAAACACATACGATGGGGGCCTTGCAGTCCCTGACCTAAAACTATATTACAAAGCAGCAGTCATCAAAACAATTTGGTACTGGCTAAGAAACAGAAAGGAAGATCAGTGGAATAGACTGGGGAAAAGCGACCTCAGCAAGACAGTATACGATAAACCCAAAGATACCAGCTTTTGGGACAAAAATCCACTATTCGATAAAAACTGCTGGGAAAATTGGAAGACAGTGTGGGAGAGACTAGGAATAGATCAACACCTCACACCCTACACCAAGATAAATTCAAAATGGGTGAGTGACTTAAACATAAAGAAGGAAACCATAAGTAAATTGGGTAAACACAGAATAGTATACATGTCAGACCTTTGGGAGGGGAAAGGCTTTAAAACCAAGCAAGATATAGAAAGAATCACAAAATATAAAATAAATAATTTTGACAACATCAAACTAAAAAGCTTTTGTACAAACAAAACCAATGTAACTAAAATCAGAAGGGAAACAACAAATTGGGAAAAAATCTTCATAGAAACCTCTGACAAAGGTTTAATTACTCATATTTATAATGAGCTAAATCAATTGTACAAAAAATCAAGCCATTCTCCAATTGATAAATGGGCAAGGGAAATGGATAGGCAGTTCTCAGATAAAGAAATCAAAACTATTAACAAGCACATGAAGAAGTGCTCTACATCTCTTATAATCAGAGAGATGCAAATAAAAATAACTCTGAGGTATCACCTCACACCTAGCAGATTGGCTAACATAACAGCAAAGGAAAGTAATGAATGCTGGAGGGGATGTGGCAAAGTAGGGACATTAATTCATTGCTGATGGAGTTGTGAATTGATCCAACCATTCTGGAGGGCAATTTGGAACTATGCCCAAAGGGCGACAGAAGAATATCTACCCTTTGACCCAGCCATAGCACTGCTGGGTCTGTACCCCAAAGAGATAATGGACACAAAGACTTGTACAAAAATATTCATAGCTTCGCTCTTTGTGGTGGCCCAAAACTGGAAAACGAGGGGATGCCCATCAATTGGGGAATGGCTGAACAAACTGTGGTATATGTTGGTGATGGAGTACTATTGTGCTAAAAGGAATAATAAAGTGGAGAAGTTCCATGGAGACTGGAACAACCTCCAGGAAGTGATGCAGAGCGAGAGGAGCAGAACCAGGAGAACATTGTACACAGAGACTAATACACTGTGGTATAATCGAACGTAATGGACTTCTCCATTAGTGGCGGTGTAATGTCCCTGAACAACTTGCAGGGATCCAGGAGAAAAAAAAACACCATTCATAAGCAAAGGATAAACTATGGGAGTGGAAACACCGAGGAAAAGCAACTGCCTGAATACAGAGGTTGAGGGGACATGACAGAGGAGAGACTCTAAATGAACACTCTAATGTAAATATTATCAACATGGCAATGGGTTCAAATCAAGAAAACGGGTAATGGATTTGCGCGTCGGCTATGGGGGGTAAGGGTGGGGCGGAGGGGGAGGAAAAGAAAATGATCTATGTCTTTAATGAATATTGCTTGGAAATGATCAAATAAAATATAATTTTAAAAAAATATTTAAGAGGAAATATATAATCAACCTAAAACAAGAACTGGAGCCAATCTGGAAAGGGCTTTAAAAGCCCAAGAAATGAGCATATGTTTTGTCCTAGATAATAGTAGGAAACCACAGGAGCTTCTGGAGCAAAGTAGTAATGTGGTCATACCTGTGCTTTAGACACATTAATTTGGCACTTGTTTGGAAGATGGATTGAAGAAAGAAAAAAAAAATGTACATATACAAGAAAGTGGAGAGAATGAAATTGGAAATAGGAGATGTTTGGGACATAAAAATCATTAATTTAGTTAGATTAGATATGGGAGATGGATGAGAGAAAAAAACAACTCTCAGATCCTATGATGTGACTGGAAGAATAGTGGTGCTCAGCTGAAATAAGGAAGATAAGAGGGAAGACACTTTAGGGGAAAAAGTCAGGGACTGACTCTTATGCCATATCCTCATTTTTAGCAAAAGTTATGGCATGTAATGGTCTCTTAATAATGACTATTTACTGTCAATGAATTCTTATTTTGGATTCTTATGATCAGATGAAGATATCCAGTGGAGAAGTTAGCAATATGGGACTCAGGAGAAAGATTAAAGCTGGATACCTATATCATAGTGTAATGATAGTTAAATATACAGAAACTAATAAGATCACTGAGAGTATTTAAAGAAAAGAAGTGATCCCAGCAAAGAACCAGTAGAATCACAAATGGAGTAGGACATAAACAATGACTCTAGAAAGGGGAGAGAAATGTAGTTCAGAGAGGAAACAAACCAAAGCAGAGCAGGCTCACAAAAACCCAAGGAAAGAGTATCTAGAAAAAAAGGATGGTTAATAGTCTCAAATGCTACAAAGCCATTAAGAAGAATAAAAAATGAAAAAAGACACAACATAAGAGGCTAATTAGATCTCATAGACTCTAAGAGTTCCAAGGAATCTCAAAAGTCATTTAGTCCAACTTCCTACCATATATCAATGAATGAATGAAAAAGTATTTATTAGTCGTTTATTATATACCAAGTACTATATTCTGTATTGGAGACACAAGTAGAAAAGGCAAGACAGTCCCTACTCTCTAAGAACTTACATTCTAATTAATAGAAAAAATACATTAAAAAGAGTTCAACTACAAGGTGAATGGGAAGGCTGTAATAGTAGAGTTATAGAGATAAGAGTAAGTTTTAAGAGAAATTGAAAGTTGTCTTTAAGGTGCTAGCATGGGCACATGCTAGGAACTCTGTAGAAATGATTCTGGAATATAGGGTGCAGAGGAGGAAAAGTTTTGAAGGTACAACTGACACTTCTTCCTGTCCTAGGCTGAGGAAAGGAAGGAGGAGTTCTTATTGGCTACCTTGATCTAACCTGTTTTTGGAGAAGTTTAGAGGTTCCTAAGACACTGAAATACATCCAAAGAAGATATAACTTTACCTGCTGCATTTTAACAACTTGCCCAAAAGGTTTTGCCCGGAAAATTCTTGTCTGTGGACGCTGAGGTTTTACCTCAGGGTTCAGACCCACTTTGGGTGGACTTAGCCAATTTGAGTCCATTTTTAGCAGACTAGAGACAACTCCTAAGAAAGATAACCAAATCAACCACTGAGGGTTATAGCCAGGTAGAGCCGTGAGGATTTTTGTGCTAGAAAAGGGAGCTGGTAGAGTAGACTTGAAGAACAGAAGAGGGAAATTTCTCATGAGGGAAATTTACCCTCACCCTAACCCTAAAATTTGTGTATTTGAGAGCTAGTTTCCCTTAGTGTCAAGGCCACCTCATTTAATCCTGAGTCTTCACTTCAATCTATAAATAAAAATAGTTAATGTTTTTCATACAGTATAGTCTTCAAGACTTCTTCAAGACACTTACCCAGACAAGTGAAGTGAAACAACTTCCTAGGTGGTTGTCATCATCAATCCACCTTAGTCCTTCTCTTGATATCAATATATCCATTTTTTAAGGACCAAGGAGACATAGAGGCCAGGCCTCCATCTCACCAGAAAAAAATAAAATTATTGGCTCTTAGTTCATCTAAGTAGCATGAGTTGCCACATCACTATTCTTCCTGTGCTGTCTCACTGGATCTAAGTGGCCAATACACAGGGGTAGAGATCCAAGGAAGGCAAGCAAGGCAAGGCATGTTGTATCTTCTCATCACTCATTCACACCTAATTGGGTCAGTAAAAAATACAAAGGGAAGGCAAAAGGAAAGGCAATCAGAGTCTGCATAGCATTCCTATCAAGCAGTTGAACCTTGGAGATAAACTTTGTCTAATTGCCTTCATAATAGTTTGTCACTTAGCTTCAGGCTATGGAAGATGCAAAGTATGTATACTCACATACAGAATTCAAGGTTCTCAAATTTCTTACTGTATGTTATTGTGTAGAAAGGGCACCCAGTACAGTAGTACAAATCTTAAGATGTTTCATCTTCATCTGAATTTGTGTTGACAACAGAGAAATATCTAATCCTCCAACTCCTTTTTCTTTTCTTGTATAGCGTCATTTTAGCATCTTTGTGCTCTCCTTCCCTGGAGTAGATGCATTGTATTCAATCTATAGCACCATCTTGACTCAGCATCTAAAACTTGGTAACTTTCCAGCATCACTGCTGAATTCCACCCCCCGACTCATTAACTTGGCCATTACCTTCCATCAGAAGATTGCTGCCACTTTTCTCCCCACAGCAATAAAATTCCATTATATCTTCAATCTCCGAGATTTCTCCAACATTTTCCAAGTGAGTGCATCATCATCATCATCCATTATAGCTAACATTTGTATAGTTGTCTAGGGCCTTAAAGTGCTTTATGAACCTTGTCTCATTTAATCCTCATGCCAGCCCTTTGAGGTAAATTCTGATGGTATCTTCATTTTGCAATTGAAAGATTGAGGTGCAAAAAAATTAACTTGCTCATGGTCATACAACAAATAAATGCTGGAGTTGAAATTTGAACCTAAATCTCTTCTGACTCTAAGCCCAGCACTTATCCCATTGCCTCTTGGCAATGACTTTTAGAATCTGGAATGGAGAAGTATGAGTTTGTTTTAAGAAATGAATCTGATCCTCAATGACTATGCCATTGGATTACTAAAGGAAATGTTAATGCCAAAGCTCTTGATATATTGCATAGACTCAGAGGGAGCCTCACGTAATCAACAGAAGGTAAATGAATCTTATGGGTTATACAAACAAGAGCTTCAAGGACATCATTTATTGTCACCAAACATTGTAACAGGAAGTAATCTTACAGAAATCTTGTCCAAATATTTTATAAATGTGGTAGATCAAGTGGGAAAAAAAGTTATTTGCCCAAGATTAAACAGCAACTTACTGACAGATCTGGAGTTTAAAACCAGACCTCCTGATGTCTAATCTAATGCTATTTTCACTACATCAAGTTACTTCTAGATCACTGTCTCTAGTAAAATAGAAATGTTCTTTCTTGTGTGTGGGTGCAGAAAGGAGAGTTTCAAGGTCTTCAGCATGATTCTATGTCTGTCTGAGGAAGGAAAGTGACACCAAAAATCAGTAGAATTCCAAATTCATTTGTCTTTTTCTGGTGGTAAATCACTAAAACTCTCATTACCTTTGGATTGAGCTGTCCCCACTCCACCCCCCAAAAAAATATATATGCTTTATGTCTTGTGATCCTCAGTCATGAGCATTGCTGAAGACTCTAAGGTTCTTGAGTACTTGTTCTCATCACTTCCCAACCTCTAACTGGTGTCCTTGCCTACAGTTTCTCCCTTTTCTGTCCCATTTTCCAAGTGAGTGCATGCACCTGTCAGAGTCATTTTTCTAGGAAACCAGTCTAATTGTGTCACTAAACTTCTCAGAAACTTCTCAATGACAGCTCATTACCTATGAAAATGGATTATTTAGCATCTAATACCCTCTAAAATTCTCTCTTATTCTGTGATCCCAACAAATACAAGATTCTATTATCCAATACCTAGACTCTGCTCCCTCACAGAATTGCTAATTTCCTTCAAACTCATCTCAAGTACAATTCACAAGAAGAGCTCTTGATACCTGTCCCCTGCTGCTAGTCCTCTCCCCTTTCTGCCTCAAGCAGTATTGTTATTAATTTTTATATATTTTATACAGTAGATTTAATGATAGATGTTATACCCTCATTCACACTTATTGTTAAATTTTCATTTCTGTATCCCTACCACAGGCACAATTTCTGCACATAATAGGGCTTTATTTGTTTGTTGGTTAATTGATTATATACCTCTTTGTTCATTTTACCTTTCCCTAACCTAATTTGTATTGAGTGAAGTTTCTCTTTTAACAAAATCTCTGATATATGTACATTAAGAACACATACATTGATGACAGACTCACTGTCTTATGAGTCTATTGTAGTCTGCCTGAGTGGTGGAACTCAATGATTCCTTTCATTTCCAAATTGACAGAGAAGAGGTTTCCCTTATATAGACTGTGTGTGAATGTAATTCTTCAGATTAGTGATCAGTCCATAAAGATTTTTTTTAAGTCTGACCTTCTGTTTTAAAATTGACAATAAGTATCAATTCCAAGGCAGAAGAGTGGTATGGGCTAGGAAATTGGGATTAAGTGACATGCCCAGGGTCACACAGCTAGGAAGTGTCTAAGGCCAGTTTTGAACCCAGGTCCTTCGGAGTTTAGGCCCAGCATTCTAGCCACCGACCAATCTAGCTATGAGGAAGATATTATAACACAAATGAGATTGGCAAACAAATGCAAGGAAATGGAAGGTTGAATGAAATCAATGAGAGAGAAAGAAGATTCCAAAAAGAATGTGGTCAGGAGGCAGGTAGAAAACCAGTAGCTGAAGAAAAAAAAGGCTAATAGACAGGCTTGCTCTGAATTCCTGGCTATGCATTGAATCAATATTGAAAAGAGTGGAGCTTAGCTCTGAAGAACAGCTTGGCTCTGAAGACTCTTTTCAGTTCATCAAAAACATCCCCTCTTGGACACTTAATTTCATTTCCCCTGTATTGAACCCCATAGGAGATTAGGGAAACCTGATATTCCCTCTTTCCTTCTCCCACCTTCCTAAATTCCCTCCTTTAAGAATAAACCCCTTTCATAAAGAGCTGTAATGTGAGATTAGGCTTTTGAAACTAATAACTTAATATCTGAGAAAGAGCTGTTAAGATCAACTGTGGGAGGAACAAGAAGTGAGGTGGGAGGGAAGGATTGTAGATCCCAGCCTTCCTTCTACCTTATTTCCTGGTGTGATTGCTCCAACCCTTATCTGTTACTATAATTATCTTAAAAGGAACAATTATTATAGTTTAGGCCCAGCTTTCTAGCCACTGACCAATCTAGCTGCCAAACTATACCAAGCATTCCTAAATCATTCAGATGCTTTCTTGCATATGCGTCCCAAGAATAAAATCATCAGTAAACATCAGCTCCTTCAGTAATTTTTCCTTATTACATTGAATTGAAAATTTCCTGAATATCCATAAGCATATTCCTGTCTTTTCTCACACCATAGCTTAACAATGCAAAGCATAATACACACTTACCCCAAACCTATTAGGACTCCTCCTAACTCTTAATCTCAACTCTACCTATTGAAATCCCATTCTTCATTAAATATCTACCTTAAGTAGTAACTTCTCCAGGATTCCTTCCTTGGTCCTTCCATCTAAGTATAATCTCATACTCCTTTTGTCCTTTAAGTCATTCCAATTACATTCTAGAATGCATTTAATTACGTTTAAATTTCCACTATAATTACTCATATTCATGACTCCTGAAACTACATCTGCTTTGATGCTACTGTCCAGGTGCCAAGCGTATGCCATTCATTTACCATAAACATGGGTCTTCAGTACTGATGAAGCAAGTCCCAGAATTTGAACCCAGAAGTTCAAATTAATGGCACAAATATATACTTATTACTGGTCAGGGCAAACCTTCATAATGAAAGCTGCCCTGGACTGAAATTACAATGCAGTTTTTATAGGGTACAAGATACAAAGCAAACTATGATCATTAATGAGACATAACCTTGATGGAGCAAGCAATCCTTATCATCTAGAAGCTAATATTTGTCAGTGGTGTGGGATACAGGACCTTCCATTGTCTATATTATCCTAGCCTGGCTGCAGTGAGGGAATTACTTTCTCATGAATCCTGACTTTTATGTTGTTTTGGTTCTGAGCTGACTTTCACAGGTAAGCTCAGTTCTGATTTCTGTTTTCCCCAGGGAAAAACAGGTTTTCTGGTCAAAGACCTAGTTTACCTCACTTCACTGACAGTAGAATTTGCTTTTCTCAGACAAGTAGCTTCTGAAGAGGAGGTTCACATTCATAGAAATTCATGTTGTAGATATTCAACAATGAAAATTGTTAAATATTGTCTAGATTATATTTCCCAAAGTGTGTCAGGTCAGAGTCTTAATACAAATACCTAATACTTTGGGATAATTTGTAGACCAGATATAAGTATGATGGTTTAGAATTATATATAAAATCTAGTCTGAATTACTATTTCAAAATTCGGGTTTGGAGTAATCAGTAAGCACTATGTGGGAACTTCTCTTATGAATTTTTTAATATTCCATTTGCATATTCATTTCTGGATTAGATCACTGGATTATAAACTCTGTAAAAGCAAGGATTTTATCTTGCTTATTTTCATATTTCCACCTTAATATCCAGCACAGTGATTTTGCATATTTTTTTGGCCTGAAACTGTCTTTCTAATGGCCTATAAGAAACTCCTCCTACCAATTCAGATCAGTAACCATTCTTCCTAGAAAGTTGCATAGAGCACTAAATCATGATTTGCCTAATCTCAACAGCTATTATATGTCAGAAGTAGGACTTAATTTAAACTCAAACTCTCCAAGGCCAATATGCTATCAACCATGCCATGTTATGTTACTGCTATATTTTGCATATTAATTGATACTTAACAAGTGATTATTAAATAAATGAGTGAATAAATTAATGAGTCAATAAATAATGAAACAATCTAGATTTTGCGGGGAACATTTGTGGAAGGGAAACACAATTGAAAAGCTAATTGTCTCTTTATTATAATGGTTTCGTGTTCTTGCAGGGCATTCTCTTTTCAACAGTGGAAAGTGTTAAAACCACATCAGACCTTGTGAAGCTCTATCTTCATGAGTCCAATCGGGTTTATCGCGATAAGATGGTTGAAGACAATGACTTTGACAACTTTGATAAAATCCAAATTGAAGTGGTAAATAATTTCTTTGATGTAAGTATGAGATATTCAAGTGGAAAATAATTTTGCAGATGAGAGAGAAAACAGAAAACACATAGCCCACAGGTTGGAGAGAAAATTACGAGGCTAAGTGAAAGAGAAGGACAATTTGACATCTTACTGCTCTACCTGGATTATTGACCTGAATGAAAATTTGAAAACCAAGAAATAACCTCTGAAGCAAATCACAGAAATCAAATCTTAGAATTGAGAAGGAAACTTATACAATGAAAAGCTATCTTCTGTCAAGTCCCTAATACATGTGTATCCATACTTGGCTGGAATATTTACCCACATAGAGAGAGTAAGGGTTACAGGGATAGAGAGAATAAGAGAGAAAGACTCACTGTTTTATGAGTTAGCCTATTATGTTCTGCCTAAAAGGCAGAATTTAATCCTAAATTAATAATGAAGAATTATATAGATTGTAGAGATCTTCTCTTCTACTAGTTAAAAGGTATTTCTGTGCCTAATTCTGGCAAGATTCCATGTTTTCGTATGTTCCATATTCTTATGTTTTCTTGCATGTGTACTATGAGAATATAGTAAAACATCAGTTCCTGAATAATTCTTTCTTAGTATAGTGTGAATCTTAAAAATTCTCAGACCCTACTTCATAAGATTTGGTCAAGACCATTCCCCACTTTAAACAATGAAGGTAATTGATCAGGGATGTGAGAACTCTACTCCACCCATACTTAAGCATACTTTAGGGGAAGATAAAGTTGTAAACTCTTTACTGAACAATGAAAAGTACTTAACCCATACTTATAGTGAGGCCAAGCACTTAAGCTAAGTCTATTTTTAGATCTAATACAAAGGGGTGCTAAGTACCTATGAAGGCCAAATTAATCACTAAAAAGTCAAGCAACTTGCAAACTTGCAAGGGGCAAAGAGGTGTGAATTACTCAAAAGTTTAGTCTAAGGTGTGAGTTAAGAATGGTCTGTCCTTTGGAAAACGTCTACTGTGATTGGTAGATGTGAGAACTTAGGGGAGGTGACATAAGAGAAAATTCTCTTTAAAAGAAACTCTCTCTGAGAGAATTGTGGTGGCTGGCTGAAAATTCAGTTTGCCAAAGCTGAATTGGAGCTCGGACTAGTTGGAGTAGCTGGGTCTCTCTGAACACTAGTATCTTGCTTGGGATTTGTGGTGAGTGGATTAAAGACTGACTGATCTCTCGTAGGGCTTGGGCCGAGGCTGGCCTAGGCTGGCCTGGGCTGGCCTACCCCTTTTCTCATTATTTCCTCTTACTCTCTCTCTCCTTTTCATTAATTCCTTAATTTGTATTAATTAAAATCTCCATAAAAACCCAGCTGACTTGGGTATATTTCATATTTGGGAATTTTTCCCTGGCGACCACTTTATATTTGATTTAACTCAAGACAATATCTTGAAACCATATTTCCATGGTCACAGTTTATACCAACCACTCTTTTATCTGTCACAGTTTATGCCTAACACTACTTTAACTGTCACAATAGTTAGTTGGAAGAGTTTCATAGGTTTCTGAAAGCCTATTCTAATGACAATTTCAATAAGATTGCATATAAAATATATGCTAAAAAGCTACATACCCCATCACCCTCTAGTAATATAACTTTGACATTTTCTTGATAGATGGCAGAATCAGATTTGTTTCTTTAGTCTTAAACTATGATTCATCTGTGTAAGGAGCACTCTTTATCAATATAAATCAGTAGTTGTTCAAGTAAACTTGTAGTCTTAGCAAGTTGCCTAGGATATTAATAGTGACCTGCCCAAGGTTCCACAGCCAGGTTGCGTCAGAGACAAGCCTTGAACCAAAGACCAACTCTTAATTCATTCACTACAACACTATCAACAATGTCAAATGCCATTATGCAATCATACTTTCATGGTATTTTTGTGAGGCAGTTACCATGTTTCATATGTCATATTGCCACTAAAATATTCAAAAATAAATGGTAAGCTATGGGGGATAGGTTTCTAACAGTTATACTGTGATCTGTACTGCCATATA
Organism: Monodelphis domestica; assembly: GCF_027887165.1. Taxonomy (NCBI): domain Eukaryota; kingdom Metazoa; phylum Chordata; class Mammalia; order Didelphimorphia; family Didelphidae; genus Monodelphis; species Monodelphis domestica. The sequence continues at coordinate 245,361,767 of NC_077228.1, forward strand.
AAGTAATGAATTTCTTATGAAGAGTCTTAAATGAGAGACTTTAACCTGTCAAAGATACTGAAAAAGAAATTCCTCCCTTAAACTAGGTGACCTCTAAATACTCTTTAACTCTTATGTGTTTATTGTTCCAAACTGTTCAGACCACATTACACATATATAAGCATATGCATACACATGCAAAAAAGGGAAAAAATTAATATTGAACATAAAAATACAAAGGAGAGAAAATTCTCTTTCTTAGACATCCTACCCTTTTGTTTATTCCCATTATCTTTTTTAAAAAATATTTAAGCAAAACAAATTCTTCTCTTATCCAAAGTCATATCCAAAAGGAAGGAAAGCAGAAAGGAGGGAGAGAAAAATAGAGGAAGGAAGCAAAAAAAGGAAGGAGGGGGAAAAAGGGAAAATATGCTTCAAGCCATACTCTTTGAGACCATTAGCTCTTAGTCTGGAGATACAGTTCTTTGGAACTGTAATTGGTCATGGTATTAATCAGATTTCCTAAGTCTTTCAAAATTGTTTATCTGTACATAATTGTTGTATAAATCGTATTCTTGGTCCTGCTTCACTTTGCATTATTTCATATAATTATAAAAGGAGTCATTTAGTTGTTAACTATAATTTATTTAATATTTAATATTGCTATGGTTTGATAAATAAGATAGTCCGCAGGAAAGAGTAGTTAAGTTGGTAGAAGAAAGGGGATATGTAAAAGGATAGAATAGAGAATGGAGAGAAAAAATAAGAGAGAATAAACAGATGATTATCAAAAAATATCATGTTTAATTCAAAATACAACTATTCCAGACAAGTGGATTGGCCTTGACATTTGGTCTTCTTTTGAATCTCTCACTCTATATAGTAGAACTATTCTACCTTGTGGGAGGAGGGATGCTGATTAAAAATCTGTCTGGCTAGCCTTAAAGGGGGCATCATCTTGGTCTATTATATTTTCAAACTCAGTGATTTCGGGCTTGCTCCTTTCACCATCATTTTAACCACATCCCCTTCTTTAGTCTAAAAACCCCTGAAAGAGCCTTCAATCTCACCTCACCTTATAGATTTTTGTAACTCGGGAAGTATTTTCTCTTGGCATTTGAAATACTTCAAGAAACAAGGTGACAAGAGGCCCAAAGATCCACAAAAACAGGCCCTATAGATTGTTAAGTGAGGGATCTTGTTACTAAGTCATTCAACTCTGTTACAAACACTGGATGTTTTTGTAGTAACATAGACTCTTTTCTCCTAGCTAACAAAGAAAAACTAATTAAGGAGGGGAAGGATAGAGGGAGTTAAATAAAAGTAACAAAATTAGGTAAAGGTTAGCAGGAACTCTAATTACCAGCCAGATGCACCCAGGAAAGATTAAGTAGTTTAGGCTAGAAATGAGCAATTCCTTACAAAGTATAAGTTTTTCAGGCAAACTAGTCTCTTCAGATTCAATTCTGTTTCCCCACACCCCCTTCCTAATGTGAAAACCTAATCAAGTGGAATAATGTCCATGAAAATTTATTCAGTCTGCATATAGGAAGCCATTCAACCCTAATCCCACCTTTAAGGGTCATATTACTCTGAATGGCTAAAAATGAAATGGCTCCCTGAGTCCTTCTAGATGTCACTTTGTGCATTCCCTTTTGCTAAATCCCTACTCTATGCCTAATCAAATAGGGAATGTTTTAAGTACAAACCTGACAATGATAGAAAATAATGTCTATCATCCAATCTGACTGTCAATTTATTCATCCTGTCCACCTAAATTCAGGGCTTGCCATTAGGCAATTTCCTTATTCATAAAATAAGGAGGTTCTACTCTCTGAAATCCCTTCAAGTGCTAGATCTTTGATCCTATGACCTTATGATTTTCTTTGGCCACAGCCAGTCATTAATTAAGTAAATTAATTAAATAAAAAAATTACATGGTACACAAGTACCAGCTATATTTTGTGGGTCATTTTCCCATCCTTTCTTCATTATTTTGATTAGCCTGTATGTGGTTCAAGATTTTTCAGAATTCAGCTTCATGTTGCTGGCTCATTAATAAAATTAGCTTAGTACTGTCACGATCAGTCTTCTGTATTATATCATTCTTTGAGTGAGTAAATGGACCCTTTATTTCCTTTTCTATGTTTTTCCTAAGACAGCAGTATTTCTTATTGCACTGAATTTGGGGTTGATCCAGATGTCTGGCATTCTATATTGTTTGTATTTCAATGCTCCTTAATCCATCTGCATAATTATTTTGTGAATAACCTTGGAAACCATCTAGTGCAATCCAAAGCTGAACAAGAGTACCCTTATATTATATTTGACAAGTAGTAGTCCAAACTTCTTTGTTTGACAACTTCTAGTGAGAAGAAATCCACTATATCCCTAGGTAGCCCATTCCATTTAAAATAGCTATAATTGTTTGAAAATTTTTTCTTCCCTCAAACCTAAATTTCCCTCTTTATACCTTATAGATATTTCTAGGAGTCCTGCCCCCTGAGTCCAAACAGAAAATGTCTAATCTTCCTTTCACAGTAGACTTGGCTTTCTCTATAAAATTTAAACACCATTTTGGGTAACCATCTATTCATCCTCTCTTATTCTTAATCCATCACTCATTCTCTCCTAGACACTCTTTCTTTTTGTTCCCAGTAGTTGGTGTGTTTTATTAGGAAATTTTGTCTTATTTTCACTGTGACTAATTTGAAGACTTCTCCTTATCTCTCAAATTCAGCTTTACTATGCCTTCCTTGCATTAAGGGAGTGCTCTTCAAAGCACGCACACTTTTCTTTTAGGTGGATTTATTTCTCTATGCCCTCATAGCTATTCAGGTTAAAGATTCTTCCTTCACCTTTGAAAACCTGCTCTTCCCTCTTAGGTACATCATTTTCTTTATGACCTTTATCTATATCTCATCTATTATGCATCTAGACTCAGACAAGATATTTTACTTCATCTTATCCCTTAAAATGGGGGAAAAAAACTGTCCATTTGTCTAAGGCTTAAAGAGTGGTGGGTCAGCTAAATAACTCAATGGATTGAGAGCCATGCCTAGAGACAGAAGGTCCTGGGCTCAAATCTGACACCAGACACTTCCTAGCTATGTGACCCTGGACAAGTCACATAACTCCCATTGCTTGACCCTTACAACTCTTCTTCCTTGAAACCAAAACATAATATTAATTCTAAGATGGAAGGTAAGGGTTAATAAAGAAGTCTACTTATTCTTTTACTGTTTAGGGGAAGACTATATTCGTTTTATAGTCTTACATTTTATAAGGCTTTTATTGAACAGTCACTAAATTTCAAGGAATATGCTTTGTCATTTACTTATAAAGGAATTGCATTTGCACCTCTATAACACTGGACAAGTCACATTCCTTTCTAGATCTCTAGGAAAATCTGTAAAATCATGGGGTTGGACTAGGTTTTCTCTAAGGTTACTCATACCTCTAAATCTATGATCTACAACTATTTAAGTCTATTAGGAAATAACCATCATTGTTACTCCTACACCAACACATACAACCCAAGAATTACTAATAGGACGTTCATCAGAAGTCAGACTTTACAGAAACTAACAACATAAGATATGGAATCTTAAATTATATATTTATGACTATTTTTAGTGGTATACTTTTGGAGGTTATAAGAAAAGAGTAGCTATTGGGGAGATGAGTATAACATTTTCTCCCAGTTGTCAGACTACTGAACTTGAGTCTGAACCCAGGAATTATTATTGACAACAATAATAATAAAAATTTACATAGCATTTATTATGTGCCAGACTCTGTGCTAAGTACATCATTCAAATTGTCTCCCTCTCTTCTTTCCTCCCCCCTCCTGGAGCAGACAAGCAATTTGATCTTGGTTTTACATGTATTATCATGCAAAACATATTTCCATATTATTCATTTTTGTAAATAAATAATCTTGTAAAACCAAAACACCCAAACATATATCCAAATAAATAAGTGATAAATGATAGGTTTCATCTGCATTTCTATTCCAACAGTCCAACAGGTGGATAGCATTCTTTTTCATACATCCCTCAGAATTTTCCTGGATCATTATATTATGTATTGCATTATGTTATCTAACATTGTATCTGTAAGTTATCCATAATATTGCTGTTACTGTGTACCATGTTTTCCCTGGTTCTGCTTATTTCACTCTGCATCAGTTCATGTAGCTCTTTCTGAAATCATCCTGTTCACCATTCCTTATATGTGCTAAGTACTTTAAAACGATCTCATCTAATCTGCTAGTAAATATCTGACTTTAGATTTGAACTCCTGTCTTCCTGACTCCAGGCCTAGCATTCTATCTATTGCAACATCTAGCTGCCCTAGAGTTGTACATTCCCCAGAGTTGTTCCTAATGACACTTCTGCTAGCAGATAGATTCCTCAGATAGAAAGAACTGTCACCACTCCCATTTAGAGTGTATTAATGAATAAGACATTATATACCATTGTGAACCTCAGTAACAGATTATTTTCAGGAAGTCAAGATTTTTCAGGAAGCCAAAGTGAGAGATGGTAGAAAATCCTGGCAACAAAAAGAAAACCATGTCATTTGCCTCTGAACTGGTTGGTATTTCTTAGGAATCAGTAAAAGAGGATCCTGTATCTTGTGTCTCAATAATAGGATATGGACAAGACTCTAGAGGAAATCAAGAGATTGAATATGTACTGCCACTTTGCAAATGGTATTGGTGAGCCCAAATATATGCCAGTGAAGACATGGGAACTGCTTACCCAAATCCTGGTGGAAGCCTTAGAGAACCACAATGAAGTCAATCAAGTGATGAATCTGGTTCTTTTTGAGGATGCCATGTGCCATGTGTAAGTATGTTTCTGTTGTGTTTTTTTCTTCCTTCACCTTGCAGTTTTAAAACCTCCATGTGAGTATAGCCATTCCTTTCTATCTTTCTATCACCTGTAAAACAATTAAAAAGGCCTACTGGGTAAATAGAATTCAGTAAAAGTCATAATAGCTATTAGCAAAGATATTACTTTGGGCTTTGCCAGTTACCCCATGACTTTCTCCCTGAGAAGAATATAATATGAAAAGAAGTTCTTTCTCATTCATAAAGATCTCCCAATCTACAGTTAAGAAAAATAGAAAGTTTGTTATTTGGTAATGGTATTAATCATATTTTGTCCATAGCTCTGGCAGTGGTTGATATTTGGTCCCCTTTTCTATTTCTCCCTCTCTTGGATCATTAAGAACTCTGATATGGAAGGAGAACTGCTCCTATAGAAATCCATTGCTTTTTCCATCCACCTCTTTCAAAGTGCCTGAGCCAGATTCTGAAGCATATAAAGAAACTAAAGTTTGTTGTGTTCTCTACTCAAATTTTTTCTACGTTCTACTATAATTATATAACCAGGCCATAGAAAGCAGACTGTGAGCCTTATCCCAAGGTATTAAAGCCCCCTGGGGGGAGGGGGCAGGACTAAGATCAGGGTTCCTCAGGTAAGGAATGAGGAAAATAATAGAGGAATAATAAAGGTGGAAATTATTGGAACCTTGCCTGTAGGTAAAGGCAAGGGAAGAGATAAGAATCAAAATAATAACAGACGCAGTCACAGGGGTTTTTGCCCACTAAAGGAGGACAAAATACGGTTTATTGCAGGCAACTAAGGGATTTTTAAGGTACAGATCACGAAGAATGAAGTCATACTATTAAGATGGGTCCTTGGGAAAGGGCTGAGAGAGTCCTTGGGAAAGTGCAACAAGGATGGTAGATATGACACTTGTGCAGGATAAGGATTCCAGGAATTAGGGTGAGAGAATATTTCCAAGAAATGCGGATAGGTACTTGGGGTAAGATAATGACTCAACACCATCCAAGATTCATTGAACAGTCAGCAACAGCATGTCTTTGCCAGCAATAGACATGTATTACTATGAGAGGCCTAAAGAAGGGGAAGGAGAGGGCACTTAGGCTCCCTCTCAGACTTTGGGTTTCAAGCTCTTGACAGAGGGCACTCAAATCTAGATGAGCTCCAAGTTCTAAACCTCTGACACCAAGGAACTAATTAGAAATAGATATTTGTCAGGCAAAATTTGTTGAGTGCATAAGTTGTAGCCTCAATATATATATATATATGTATTATATATACATATATAATATATATATATATAAAAGAAACAGAAAATATCCTTCATCCCTTTGAGAAGCTTAAATGGAGGAAGAACTACAACACTGAATTATTGTCATGCAGCATAAGGACCAAAGATTGTCAAGACTAAACACTTGTCATGTGAAATGTATATAGTTATTATTTTTTTAGTTTGGTGGTCTTTTTATTTATTCCATTTATTTATTTAGTCAATTTAGAACATTATTCCTTAGTTACAATAATCATATTCTTTCCCTCCCTTCCCTCCCCCTATCCTTCCCATAGCTGACACACAATTCCACTTTGTATTACATGTGTCTTTGATCAAAACCTATTTCCATGTTATTGATGTTTGCACTAGGATGTTCATTTAGAGTCTATATCCCCAATCATATCCCTTCAACCCATGTAATCAAGGAGTTGTTTGTCTTCTGTTTCTACTCCAAAGGCTTTTTCTCTGAATGTGGATAGTGTTCTTTCTTGTAGATCCCTCCATGTTGTTCAGAATCACTGCATTGCCATTAATAGAAAAGCCCATTACATTCGAGTGTACCACAGTGCATGTCTCTGAGTACAGTTTTCTTCAGGTTCTGCTCCTTTCACTCTGCATCAATTCCTGGAGGTCATTCCAATTCTCATGGAATGCTTCCAGTTTATTATTCCTTTTGAGCACCAACATATACCACAGTTTGTTCAGCCATTCCACAATTGAAGAGCATTCCCTCATTTTCCAATTTTTTGCCACCACAAAGAGCACAGCTATGAATATTCTTGTACAAGTCTTTTTTCTTGTTTTTGTTTTTGTTTTTTTTTTAATATATTTTATTTGATCATTTCCAAGCATTATTCGTTAAAGACATAGATCATTTTCTTTTCCTCCCCCCCCCACCCCCCATAGCCGACGCGTAAGTCCACTGGGCATTAGATGTTTTCTTGATTTGAACCCATTGCTTTGTTGATAGTATTTGCATTAGAGTGTTCATTTAGAGTCTCTCCTCTGTCATGTCCCCTCAACCTCTGTATTCAGGCAGTTGCTTTTTCTCGGTGTTTCCACTCCCATAGTTTATCCTTTGCTTATGAATGGTGTTTTTTTCTCCTGGGTCCCTGCAAGTTGTTCAGGGACATTACACCACCACCAATGGAGAAGTCCATTACGTTCGATGATACCACAGTGTGTTTGTCTCTGTGTACAATGTTCTCCTGGTTCTGCTCCTCTCGCTCTGCATCACTTCCTGGAGGTTGTTCCAGTCTCCATGGAACTTCTCCACTTTATTATTCCTTTTAGCACAATAGTACTCCATCACCAACATATACCACAGTTTGTTCAGCCATTCCCCAATTGATGGGCATCCCCTCATTTTCCAGTTTTGGGCCACCACAAAGAGCGCAGCTATGAATATTTTTGTACAAGTCTTTGTGTCCATTATCTCTTTGGGGTACAGACCCAGCAGTGCTATGGCTGGGTCAAAGGGTAGATATTCTTTTAGCACCCTTTGGGCATAGTTCCAAATTGCCCTCCAGAATGGTTGGATCAGTTCACAGCTCCACCAGCAATGAATTAATGTCCCTATTTTGCCACATCCCCTCCAGCATTCATTACTTTCCTTTGCTGTTATGTTAGCCAATCTGCTAGGTGTGAGGTGATACCTCAGAGTTGTTTTGATTTGCATCTCTCTGATTATAAGAGATGTAGAACACTTCTTCATGTGCTTGTTAATAGTTTTACAAGTCTTTTTTCTTATTTTCTCTTTGGGATACAAACCCAGCAGGGCTATGGCTGGATCAAAGGGCAGACAGTCTTTTATTGCCCTTTGGGCATAGTTCCAGATTGCCCTCCAGAATGGTTGGATTAATTCACAACTCCACCAGCAATGAATTAATATCCCAACTTTGCCACATCCCCTCCAGCATTCATTACTTTCCTTTGCTGTCATGATAGATGTGTCTGCTAGGTGTGAGGTAATATCTCAGAGTTGTTTTGCTTTGCATCTCTCTGATTATCAGAGATTCAGAACACTTTTTCATATGCTTATTAATAGTTTTGATTTCATTAACTGAAAATTGCCTATTCATGTCCCTTCCCCACTTATCAGTTGGAGAATGGCTTGATTTTTTTGTACAATTGATTTATCTCTTTAAATTTGAGTAATTAGACCATTTGTCAGAGGTTTTTGTTAAGAAGATAGTTTTCCAATTTGATGCTTCCCTTCTAATTTTGGTTGCATCGGTTTTGTTTGCATAAAAGCTTTAATTTGATGTCATCAAAATTATTGATTTTACATTTTATGATTTTTTCCAGCTCCTGTTTGGTTTTAAAGTCTTTCCTTCTCAAAGATCTGACAAGTATACTATTCTGATTTCACCTAATTTGCTTATAGTTTCCTTCTTTATATTCAGGTCATTCACCCATTCTGAATTTATCTTGGTATAGGGTATGAGATGTTGATCTAAACCTAATCTCTAACATACTGTCTTCCAATTTTCCCAGCAGTTTTGATCAAATAGTGGGTTTTGGTACCCAAAACTAGGACCTTTGGGCTTAACATGGACTGTCTTGCTGAGATCATTTACCCCTATTCTATTCCACTGATCCTCCTTTCTGTCTCTTAGCCAGTACCACACTGTTTTGATGACCACTGCTTTATACTATAGTTTGAGATCTTGGACTGCAAGGCCTCCTTCCTTTGCATTTTTTTCATTATTTCCCTGGATATCCTTGATCCTTTGTTCTTCCAAATGAACTTTGTTATGATTTTTTCTAATTCATTAAAAAAGTTCAATGGGTATGGCACTAAATAAGTAAATTAATTTGGACAGGATTGTCATTTTTAGTATGTTTGCTCATCCTACCCATGAGCAATCAATGTTTTTCCCACTGTTTAGATCTAGTTCTAGTTCTAGTTCTATGGAGAGTGTTTTGTAGTTGTGTTCATACAGTTCCTGTGTTTATCTCGGCAGATAGATTCCTAAGTATTTTCTAGGGTGATTTTAAATGGAATTTCTCTTTCTATCTGTCTATCTGTCTATCTATCTATCTATCTATCTATCTATCTATCTATCATATTTCATGCTGCTGAAATGGATTAGAGATATACAGAAATGCTGATGACTTGTGTGGGGTTATTTTGTATCCTGTGACTTTGCTAAGGTTATTTATTATTTCAACTAGCTTTTTGGTTGATTCTCTAGTCTAAGTATTTAAGTAGACCATCATGTAATCTGCAAAGAGTGATTGCTTGATCTCCTCATTGCCAGTTTTAATACCTTCAATTTCTTTTTCTTCTCTAATTGCTACTGCTAGTGTTTCTAGTACAATATTAAATAATAGAGATGATAATGGGCATCCTTGTTTCACTCCTGATCTTATTGGGAAGGCTTCCAGTTTCTAAGATTTCATTCACTTCTCTTACCACTTTCTTATTTATTTATCTTTTTTTTGTTTGATTTATCTAGTGCGGATGGAGGAAGGTTCAGGTCTCCCACTAGTATAGTTTTTCTATCAACTTCATCCTTGAGCTCCACTAGTTTCTCCTTTAGAAATTTGGATGCTATGCCATTTGGTGCATACATGTTGAATACTGATATTTCCTCATTGTCTATACTGCTTTTATCAGGATGTAATTACCTTCCCTATCTCTTTTAAATAGATTTATTTTTACTTTGGCTTTGTCCGATATCATGATTGCGCCTCCTGCCTTATTTTTATCAGTTGATTCCCAATAGATTTGGCTCCATCCTATTACTTTCATCCTATGTGTATTTAATAATATAAATGATAAATGATTAATAATACATATATATATACATTTATATTATATAAATAATATAAAAGATAAATGATTCTCAAATTGTCTCTCCTTGAAAGATTTTCTAGATCTTCTGTTTTGTGAATGAGATGCTTCATATTTTCCTCAATTTTTTTGTACTTTTGGTTTTGTTTTATAGTGTCCTGCTGCCTTGTGAGGTCACTTAATTCTAGTTGTTGTATTCTGGTTCTTAAAGAGTGGATTTCATGCCTGGCTTTTTGTTCATCTTTCTCCTTCTGGTCTGATTTTCTTTGGAGGTCATCTTTCATCCTCTTTTCTTCATCTCTCATCTCCTTTGCCTCATCTTTCATCTTTTTGCCTCATCTTTCATCTCCTTTGTCTCATTTTCAAGCTGGTTTATTTTGGCCTCCAAGACACTCTTGTCTGTTTCCAGATGACTTACTTTAGTTTACCCAACTGTCTTCAGCCTCTCTTAATTGTGTTTTGAATTTCATTTTGAGTTCTTCCAAAGTCTGTATCCAATTCGCTGGGATTTCTGATTTATTATTTGCTGATCCCTCCTTCTCTGTTCTGTTTGCTCTTTGTTAGTTGCCTGTATAGGAGCTGTCAATTGTAATTTCTTTCTTCTTTTTCTGTTGTTTGCTCATATTTACCCATTCTTTACTCCTCGTATATGTCTCTGCTCTTGCTCCTCTTATTTTTTTTTTGTTTTGGGGTTTTCTGTCTGTCTCCCCTCTTGGAGCTTTGACAGAAGATCTATCTTTGCAGTCTGTGGGGGAGGTGTGTTGGGGTTTGAGCTTCCCTGTCCTCTGGAGTCTTTTGATTGGATTAAAGTCCAGCCATCTGTGGGGGGAGGGGTATTGGATCTTGGGCTTCCCTGACCTCTGAAGACTTTTGATGGGATTAAGTTCAGCTGTGTTGGGCTGGATGTTTTCTGAGGCCAAAACCTCCTGGAAGGCTGGAGCAATATGGAGGGTCTCCACTGTTTTGGCCAGGCTGCCTGCTCTGAGCTTCCTCTCCTGCTTCTTCCCCACCTCCTGTGCTCTATGCTCTGAGCCTGGCACAGTCCTGCCCACAAAGTACACCCTCCATTCAAGTGCCTTTGCCCACCCAAGGGTTCCTGCTGCCACTGGAGGCTTAGTGCTCTAGGTAGGCGGTTTGAGGAGTTTTGGGACCTTCCTTCTGCCTTCCCCTTAAACTTGAGTGTTCTCAAATTCTGGCTTTTGGGAGGCGTACCTTTTGGATTGAGTCTAGCAGAAGGGTTCCTTGGCTCTGTCTTGTTGTTAGGTTCGATTTTCACAGTCCCTAGGATCATTCAGGTTGTGACTGGTAAAGAAGGCTTTTCAGAGGTCTGAATTTTCCTGCCTCTAAGCCTCCATCTTGACTCCGCCTCAGCCCAACTTCTTGAGACTCGTTTCCCCTGGCTGAGACTTAGAAATTCTAACTGATATAAGGAGCCAGAGTTTTTCTCTTTCTTCCCCATTCCTTAGTAACTTCCTTCTATTGTAAATATTGTAAATAAACTACCATAAATTCCATTTACTTTAATAATTCATTTTAAGATTTAGAAATTGAATCCCTGGTGACCATCTAATTAGTATATTTCAGAGGCCAACCACAATTAAAATTTAGCAACCTCAATTTGTTCAGTCATTCCCCACTTGATGGAAGTCCCTTCAATTTCCAATAGAATATGATTTGATTTTTTTAAAAAATACTATTTAAGGGCAGCTATATGACATAGTGGATAGAGGAGAGTCCTTGATTTGGGAGGACCTTGGTTGAAATCAGGCCTCAGACACTTCCCAGCTGTGTGACACCGGGTAAATTACTTAACCCCAATTGCCAAATCCTTGTTCTTTTGACTTAGACTTGAAACTATTATAGGGAATTTAAGGGAAAGAGGGAACATTTATAGGAAAGGGAAAACACAATTATATAAATAAATTTATTAATAAATGAAGGGAATGATGGGGAAGGAAAGGGGAAGGTTGAGCATCTGACTATCACCCACCCAGATACTTAACCCAATAAGTTCCTATACTAAGCTTAATCTTTCTAAACTAAACTAAAATTACCTAAGCATAATTCCAAACAGGGAGCCCAGATTCTCACATAGAGTCCTTGGTGGGTTATACTGCAGACATTCAGTTGTAAAGTCCATAGAAGATCCAGGAAAGGGAGAAATTCTCTTCCAAAATTCATTCTGTCCACCAGAATGAATGGGGAACTTCCTCTCACCCTTTTCTTGATGTTAGTCTAAGGTCAGCAGCTTGAAAGATGTTTTTCCAGGTAGAATCTCAGAGTTACAACTTCAGTGTGTAGATCCAGCTTCAGACAGACAGTTGAAAGCTGTTCCAATCCCCTTAGAATTTTGACCCAGCTCTTGTAGAATCCTTGAATTGAAGTCTGCCAATCAATCTTCGCAACTGCTTTGCAACCTCCCTTGCTACATTACTAGGAAGAAGGTAAGGGTTTTTTATTTAAAGATATTCATTACTTGAATATTACAATATATTATATGTAATATATAATATATATATTAAATATTACAATATTTAATGCAATTAAAAGTTGTCAAGTCAGATGAATGCCTGAATCTTCATAATGACTTATGTCTGGTAGACTAGAGTAGTCTTTTAGAGCTGCATTATTTATTACTTGCTTAGTCTGAATATAATAATGAATGTAGCATTTTAAAGACCTGAATACATGTGAAATGATGAGTTGTCCATCTTATTATTGTGTGTAATTATAAAAATTTACATTTTAGAAGCATTTTGATGTTGTAGTAAGCAGTGTACTAATAAAATGTTTAACTAGCAGCTCTCCTTTTAAAAAGTGCATGAATAATACATTTAAAGCTTCTTTGGGAGCTGTCCAGCAGTCTCCCTGAGGGTGAGGGCTTGCTCCATCTAGATGTGAAGATCTGGTTGAGTAATGGAGATGAGAAGCACTGTGTGCTCAGGCCCACATATTTAGGCATCACACAGTGTTCTGTCATAGCACGGAAGTTCGTTTATTATATAGGGTTTCAAGTACATACTTCTTTGGCACACAATCAATCTTCTACATATATGTATCCATGGAACTTAACAACAAGACATGTAGCCTAATGAGATAGTCAGTGAAACATTGTTGCTATAGATGAATGACATGGACAGGGTGATCTAGAGGTTAGTTCTCCCTGACCTAGGAAAATCATTGTTACTTTTGATCAGCTTTCACAATCAATCACATTTACTTAGGAGATGGATAACAAAACATTTCGTAGCTAGGTACAAGTTTAGAGGGCAATTTAATAACAGACCAGATTTGGGGTTTTCTTCAATCTACAAGTTCTATTTTTCTTGTGTTACTTAAACAAAATTCAGTGGAGTATGTCTTGAAGGTGATTGATGTTTTTGGCTTGCCTGGCTTGTAATGGGAGTGAATGTGGCTCTGTGAAAGGAAGAGGGCAAAGGATGGGGGAGGGGGGCAATAATCTGTGGGCTTTAATTCTATAAATGCAATCTTTTGGGGTAATAACCTAGGGGGATTAAAGTGGGATATATAGATAGATAGATAGGTAGATAGATAGATAGATAGATATACATACATATTGATTCTATAAGTATTTGCTCTCATATTATTTCTCCTGGATTGGGGAGGGAATAATAATCATAACAAATCCATTAGTTAGGAAAGTTGGAGAGAGAGAAGTGACAGAAGGGGGGATCAGTGGGGTCCTCATTCTCTGGGGACTGCTTTGCAGATTCCATTTCCCCAGACTGTGACCTTGTCAGCCAGTGAGGGTATTATAGCCTCCAGCAAAGCTTAATCTGCATTATTAACATTTTAAATATTTTCTTATGTCTAGACTATTAACAAAACAATAAATCAAATCTTGATTTGTAGCATCTATCAAATTCAGTATGAAATATAAATCCTTTCATAACTTAGGAATAGGATTTTATAAGCCTGTAGAAGCTGGTTCCTGCATGCTCCTAGTTACAGAGTATTTTGATATTTATCATCCTTTCTCATTCATCTCAACCCTAAAAATAGGTAGTATAAAAATATAATGACCTTGTTACCAATGGAACATGGCCACACTTATCCCAGAATCCAAAGATTCCAGAATCCAAAATTGACTCTAATTTCAGTACTTTATCCATGACATCACATTGTCCTTTCCAAAGTAGAGAAGAGGGGAGTTTGACATTTTTTCATGTAATTATGAACTCTTTGCAGTTCTTTTGAGAACTCCTTGTTCATAACCTTTGACCATTTATCTATTGGGTATTGGTATTATTCTTAAATATAACTATATAAGAATAATAACTATTCATTGATAATATATCTTGGATACCAAAGCATTACCAGAAAAATTCAAAGATTTTTTCTCCCAGTTGAGCACTTCCATTCTTATCCTAGATGTATTAATATCCTTTGTGCTACAAATCAAGACTTGATTTATTGTTTTATTAATTGTCTAGGCATAAGAAAGTATTAAAAATGTTAATAATGCAGATTAAGCTTTGCTGGAAATCATCATACCCTCACTGGCTGACAAGGTCAGTCTGGCGAAATGCGGTCTGAAAGGCAGTATGGGAAAACCTATTCACTGGCACATCTTTGATGCTACTGTGGCTCAAGTTAGTCATTTTAGAAAGCATTTGGAAAGCAATTTGGAATTATGCAAATAAATGACTAAAAAACAGTAATATTCTCTGACCTAGAGGTTTCATTACTAGTATGAACCAAAGAAGCAGAAAAGCAGAAAAATCCTATTTATAGCAATACTTTTTGTGACAGCAAATACCTGGAAATAAACTAAATACCCCCAAATTGAGAAATGACTAAACAAATAATGGAATATTACTTTGCTATAAGAAATTATAAATGTGATAAGTACCAAGAAGCCTAAATAGTTTTACATGAACTAATGTCAAGAAAGTAAGCTAAGCAAGGAAAACAATATAAAATAACTACAATAATGTAAATAGGAAGAACACCACAAAAAATTAAAAGTGATGATATAAAATTATAAAGAACAGGCATGGCTCGAAGAGCTATGAGCTTTGGAATTAAGGAAGGTTCTGGAAGGTTTCCTGCCAATGGTGGGATCTTAATGGGACTTAAAGGAAGACAAGGAGGTTAGTAGGCTGAGTGGAGAAGGGAGAGCATTCAAATGGAAGGTAACCATAGAAAACGCTTATAGTCACGAGAGAGAATCTCCTTTTGGAACAACCTGGAGGATAGGCATGATGGGAACAGCAATGGGAACCACCACCTCCCTCACCTCCCAGCTGTCAGTCAGCACCTTTACAGGCCCACAACCCCACCGCTTTCACATTCAGGGGCATCAGACTTCCAGCAGCCTTACTTTCCCCCGCCCTACCAGCCCTTGCCCTATTCATAGTTTGCTGACCAGTATTCTCACCTGGGTGACCTGTTCTCTATTGACCCTCTGCATCAGCTTGCACCAGCTGCCAATAAGCAACAGGCCTGGCCTAACTGCCAGAACCAGGAGCCAGCTGGCTTGAGCCACCACACAAGACCTGGCCTTGTCCCCCACCTCTCTGGGCTGGATGCTAGAGGACCTGGGCCAAGGAGGGAGACCTACAGATGTTCAGAGTTGCTCCTACAGCCTCACAGCCATGGGTTAGATGCAACACTGCTGGAAAATCTGGGCTTGCATAATATGGCCCATCAAATAGAAGATGTACAGAATGTGGAAGACCAACATTTGCTGTTGCATGATCAGACAGTCATCAGGAAAGGTCCTATTTCAATGACCAAAAGCAACTCCATGGGTCTCCCTTGCCAGAAAGATGGGATGCTAGAATCAGTGGTTAATCATAATGAAGTATTTTGCTCTGTTCCTGGAACACTTCCTCTTCTCATCCCCAAGTCAAAATATAAAGTGACTGTAGCTGAGGTCCAGCAAAGACTTTCCTCTCCTGAATGCTTAAATGCCTCCCTGTTAGGTGGTGTCTTCAGAAGAGCCAAATCCAAGAATGGGGGCCAATCTCTGCAGGAAAAGTTGGATAAACTTGGTTTAAATCTTCCAGCTGAAAGGAGAAAAGCTGCTAATGTGACATTATTGACTTCTTTGGTAGAAGGTGAAGCTGTGCATCTGGCCTGAGATTTTGGTTATGTCTGTGAAACTGAAAGCAGTGGCTGACTATTTAACCAGACCACATTTAGGATGGAATGAAATCGGAACCAGAAAGAACATGCTACTTGCTGGTAAACAAATCTGTAAGGAATTCACAGATCTTCTCACTCAGGACCAGACTCCTCTTGGAAATGCTAGGCCCAGCCCAGTTCTGGATCCTGCTATCCAAGGCTGCTTGACTCATTTCAGTCTAATAACACATGACTTTGGGAATGCAGCCATATGTGCAGCCATGACATCTGTCCAGAAATACCTAAATGCATTAAAAATAGCAGACAAAACTTACATGAACACAGGCGAATAAAGCTCCTTTGAGTCTAACAAAACTATTGAGAAACTGGATAAGCACCAGAAATAGAAAGGGTGGGTTGGGGGGTGGGGGGTGGGGAGAGTACAGCCTGGGGAACAGTTTGAAAAGGACTGAAACTATTCTTTTTTTTTCCTTTTAAACATTATTTTATTTGGTCATTTTCAAACATTATTCCTTGGAAACAAAGATCATTTTCTTTCCCTCCCCTCCTACCATGGACCTCCCCCCCTTAGCCTAAGCGCGATTCCACTGGGTATCACATGTGTCCTTGATTCGAACCCATTTCCATGTTGTTGATATTTGTGTTAGGGTGTTCATTTAGAGTTTCTCCTCAATCATGTTCCCTCAACCCCTGTAGTCAAGCAGTTGCTTTTCCTCTGTGTTTTTACTCCCACAATTTGTCCTCTACTTGTGGATAGTGTTTTTTCTCCTAGATCCCCGCAGAATTTTCAGGAACATTGTATCGACACTAATGGAGAAGTCCATTACGTTCGATTATACCACACTGTTTAAGTCTCTGAGTACAATGTTTTCCTGGTTCTGCTTCTTTTGCTCTGCATCACTTCCTGGAGGTTGTTCCAGTCTCCATGGAATTCCTCCACTTTATAATTCCTTTGAGCACAATAGTATACCATCACCAACATATACCACAATTTGTTCAGCCATTCCCCAATTGAAGGGCATCCCCTCATTTTTGGCCACCACAAAGAGTGAACCAATGAGTATTCTTGAACAAGACTTTTTCCTTATTATCTCTTTGGGATTCAAACCCAGCAGTGCTATGGCTGCATCAAAGGGCAGACAGTCTTTTATCGCCCTTTAGGCGTAGTTCCAAATTGCCCTCCAGAATGGTTGGATCAGTTCACAACTCTACCAGCAGTGAATTAATGTCCCTCCTTTGCACATCCCCTCCAGCATTCATTACTTTCATTTGCTGTCATGTTAGCCAATCTGCTAGGTGTTAGGTGATACCTCAGAGTTGTTTTAATTTGCATCTTTCTGATAATAAGAGATTTAGAACACTTTTTCAAGTGTTCTATTGTTCTATCAAGTGCTTATTAATACTTTTGATTTCTTTGGGTAAAAACTGCCTGTTCATATGCCTTCCCCATTTATCAGTTGGAGAATGGCTTGATTATTTGTACAATTGATTTAGCTCTTTTTGTAAATTTGAGTAATTAGACCTTTGTCAGACGTTTTTGTTATGAAAATATTTCCCAATTTGTTGTTTCCCTTCTTATTTTGGTTACATTGGTTTTGTTTCTACAAAACCTTTTTAATTTGATGTAATCAAAATTGTTTATTTTACATTTTATGACTCTTTCTAAGTCTTGCTTGGTTTTAAAATCTTTCCCTTCCCAAAGGTCTGACATGTATACTATTCTGTGTTCACCTAATTTACTTATAGTGTCCTTCTTTATGTTCAAGTCATTCACCCATTCTGAGATTATCATGGTGTAGGGTATAAAGTGTTGATCTAAACCTAATCTCTCCCAAACTCTTTTCCAATTTTCCCAGCAGTTTTTATCAAAATGTGGATTTTTGTCCCAAAAGCTAGGGTCTTTGGGTTTCTCATAGACTGTCTTGTTGAGGTCACTTACCCCAAGTCTATTCCACTAATCCTCCTTTCTGTCTCTTAGCCAGCACCAAATTGTTTTAATGGCCACTGCTTTATAATATAGTTTGAGATCTGGGACTGCAAGGCCCCCTTCCTTTGTATTTTTTTTTCATTATTTCCCTGGATATCCTTGATCCTTTGTTCTTCCAAATGAACTTTGTTATTTACAAATGAACTTTGTTATGGTTTTTTTTTTTTTCTAAATCAGAAAAAAATTTTTTTGGAAGTTCCATGCATATAGCACTAAATAGATAAATAAGTTTGGGTTGGGTGGTCATTTTTATTATATTGGCTCTTCCTGCCCATGAACAGTTAATGTTTTTCCCGTTGCTCAAGTGTAGTTTTAGTTGTGTGAAGAGTGTTTTGTAGTTGTGTTCATATAGTTCCTGTGTTTGTCTCGGGAGATAGATTCCTATGTATTTTATATTGTAGAGGATGATTTTAAATGGAATTTCTCTTTCTAATGCTTGGTGCTGAGGTGTTTTGGAAATATATAGAAATTCTGATGACTTATGCAGGTTTATTTTGTATCCTGCAACTTTGCTAAAGTCGTTGATTATTTCCACTAGCTTTTTGGTTGATTTTCTAGGATTCTTTAAGTAGACCATCATATCATCCGCAAAGAGTGGCAGCTTGGTCTCCTCATTGCTAATTTTAATATCTTCAATTTCTTTTTCTTCCCCAGTTTCTGCTGCTAGTATTTCTAGTATCAATTTCTATTCTAGTATAAGAATAATAGAGGTGTTAATGGGCATCCTTGTTTCACTCCTGGGAATCTTATTGGGAATGCAGTTTATCTCCATTGCGGATGATGTTTGCTGATGGTTTTAGATATATACTGTTTAGTATTTTTAGGAATGACCCTTCTATTACTATGCTTTCTAGTGTTTTTAATAAGAATGGGAGTTGTATTTTATCAAAGGCTTTTTCTGCGTCTATTGAGCTAATTGTGTTGTTTTTGTTGGATGGCTTGTTGACATGGTCAATTATGTGGATGGTTTTCCTAATATTGAACCATCCTTCCATTCCTGGTATGAATCCTTCTTGATCATAGTGATTGACCCTCCTGATTACTTGCTGGAGTCTTTTTGCTAGTATCCTGTATAGGATTTTTGCATCTATGTTCATTCGGGAGATTGGTCTGTAGTTTTCTCTCTCTGTTTTTGACCTGCCTGGCTTTGGAATCACTACCATATTTGTGTCATAGAAGGAATTTGGTAGAACTCCCTCTTTGCTTATTATGTTAAATAGTTTGTATAGTATTAGGGTTAGCTGTTCTTTGAATTTTTGATAGAATTCACTTGTGAATCCATCAGGGCCTGGGGATTTTTTCTTAGGGAGTTCTTTTATGGCCTGTTGGATTTCATTTTCTGATATGGGATTATTTAAGAGTTCTATTTCTTCCTCTGTTACTCTAGGCAATTTAGATTTTTGTAAATATTCATCCATATTGCCTAGATTGATATATTTATTGCCATATAATTGGGCAAAGTACGTTTTAATGATTGCCTTAATTTCCTCTTCTTAGGAGGTAAGGTCCCCCTTTTCATCTATGATACTGTTAATTTGCTTTTCTTCTTTCCTTTTTTTAATTAGATTGTCCAGTACATTGTCTATTTTTTTTGTTTTTTCAAAGTACCAGCTTCTAGTCTTATTTATTATTCAATAGTTCTTTCACTTTTGATTTTCTTAATTTCTCCTTTAATTATTAGGATCTCTAGTTTTGTTTTCTTCAGGGGGGTTTTAATATGTTTCGCTTTCAAGTTTTTTGATTTGCATTTCCAATTCATTGATCTCTGCCCTCCCTGATTTGTTAATATATGCACTCAGGGATATTAATTTTCCTCTGAGTACTGCTTTGTCTGCATCCCATAAGGTTTGAAAGGATGTCTCACCATTGTCATTTTCCTCAATGAAATTATTAATTGTTTCTATGATTTCTTCTCTAACCGATTTTGGAGTATCATATTATTTAATTTCCAATTAATTTTTTATTTGACTCTCCGTGTACCCTTACTGATCATTATTTTTATTGCGTTATGACCTTAAAAGGTAGTATTTATTATTTATGCTTTTTTGCATTTGTAAGCTGTTTCTGTGACCTAGTGTATAATCAATCTTTGTGAATGTGCTATGTGGTGCTGAGAAGAAGGTGTATTCCTTTTTGTCCCTATTTATTTTACTATCTGTTTCCTCCTCCTTCAATTTTACTAGTTTCTCCATTAGAAATTTGGGTGCTATTCCATGTGGTGCATACATGTTGATTAGTGATATTTCCTTGTTGTCTATACTACCTTTTAACAGAATATATTTACCTTCTCTATCCCTTTTAATCAGATCTATTTTTGCTTTTACTTTGTCAGATATGATTGCAACTTCTGCCTTCTTTCTATCAGTTGAGGCCCAAAAGGTCTTACTCCATCCTTTAATTCTGGCCTTGTGAGTGTCAACCCGTCTCATATGTGTTTCTTGAAGACAACATATAGTAGGGTTTTGGGTTCTAATCCATTTTTTGAGTGTTTTATGAGTGAGTTCCTCCCATTCACGTTCAAAGTTATGATTGTCACTCGTGACTTCCCTGGCATTTTTATTTCCTTCCTGAATTCTGGCCTTTCTTCTTTTGCTATAACCTTTTAAACCGGTGGTTTACTTTAAATCAGTCCCCCTAATCCCCTCCCTTGATATACTTCCCTTTCTAGCCCCTCCATTTTTGTTCCTTTCTTTTTTTTAGGGTCTGTTAATTTCCTTCCCCCCCCTCCCTCCCTTTTTGAACTCCTTCCCCCATCTACCCTCTTAATTTTCCCTTCTCCCTTACCCTGTTGGATAAGATAATTCAAGTTACCAATGGGTCTAGATGCTCTTCCCTCTCAGATTTGATTTCTCTGAGAGTAAGATTTAAGTAGTACCAATTATCACTCTCTTCCTCTCCTTCTTATAAGAGTATTCTTCCCCTCCCTTTCCCATGTTTATCTTTGTGTGACAAGGATTATACTATTTAAATTATTTTTATTTCAAGTATACCTTGATACCATCATCGATTCCCTCCCTCCCTTTTTCTTTCTTTCCCTCCCTTTTTTCATATCATCTTAATGCCCCAATCTTTCCCTATGAGTTATTTTTCTAATTACTCTAATAATGCATACAATTTTTGAGACTTACACATAATATTTCCCCCACATATTAATTTATATAATTTATATTAATTTATATAATTTATCTAATAGGCCTTATAGAAGAGTTTGACTACAAAAAAAAACATTTTTTCTCCTTTTCCCTTTCTTTCATATTTACCTTTTCATGTTTCTCTTGCTCTTTGTGTTTGGATATCAAATTTTCCACTGAGTTCTGGTTTTTTCTTTACAAATACTTGGAAATTTTCTATTTTGTTGAATGCCCATATTTTCCCCTGGAAGGATATAGTCAGTTTTGATGGATAGCTGAGTCTTGGTTGAAGACCCAGCTCTCTTGCCTTTCTGAATATCATGTTCCATGCCTTACAATCATTCAGTGTGGCCACTGCCAGGTCTTATGTGATCCTGATTGGAGCTCCTTGATATCTGAATTGTTTCTTTCTGGCTTCTTGTAGAATTTTCTCCTTAGCTTGAAAGTTTTGGAATTTGGCAATTGCATTCCTGGGAGTTGTCTTTTGGGGATTTAGTGTAGAGGGTGTTCTATGAAATCTTTCAATGTCTATTTTGTCCCCTTGTTCTAGAATCTCAGGGCAGTTTTCTTGGATGATATCTTGTAGTATGATGTCAAGATTTCTGTTTATTTCTGGCTTTTCAGGTAGTCCAATTTTTCTCAGATTGTCTCTCCTTTCTCTATTTTCCTGATCTGTTACCTTTTCAGTGAGATATTTTATGTTTTCTTCTAATTTGTTATTTTTTTTTTTACTTTGCTTTATTAATTCTTGCTGTTTTGCAAGATCATTGTCTTCTAGTTGCCTAATTCTGGTCTTTAAAGACTGGTTTTCCTGTTCAGTTTGGTCTATCCTGCTTTTTGAGGCTTCCAGCTGTTTCTCCAATTGGGAGTTCTTGACCCCCAGATTATTAAATTCTCTTTGCATTATATTCCATTTTTTCTGCCAGAAGGCTTCCATCTTTTTGATAACCTCCAATTTAAATTCTTCACGATCTTATGGAAAATTTCCATTTCTTTTGGAAGGTTTTGGAGCATTTATTTGGGTTTCCACTTCTGCTATTTCCTCTGAATTTTGTATTTTTCCTCATAAAATGTATTCAAAGTCAATCCCTTCTTCTTACTTTTCTTGGTGTTGGGAGGTTGTCCCTGGGCACTGTTTGCCATCTCTATGGTTTTCCCTTCCCTTTCCAGTCAGAAATCTAAGTGAAGAGGGCTGGCTCTCTGTGTATGAATCAAGGTTTTTTGCCTTGGGCCAGCTCTCAATTCTCTTGCAGCTGCACTATCTTCCCGAGGGAGTCCAAGGTCTGCCCTCCCCTGCCTGCCAGCATTTTGGGTGTTAATGCTCTCAGGGGTGGGTCCTTGGTGGTCTTAGTCGACTCCCAAGACCTATAGGTGTCCCTTGCTCACTTCAGGGGTGCCCTTCACACACTCGTTGATTGTGGTGCACTGGTTCTGAGCGTCTAAGATCTGAGCTCCCCTAGCCTGCCTGCCAGGGTTTTGGGTGTTACTTCTCTCAGGGGTAAGTCCTTGGTGGTCTTAATAGCTCCCAAGACCTGGAGCTGGCCATTGCTCACTCCTGGTTTACCCCTCCCTCACTCATTGGTTCTGGCGCATGCTGACTTTAACTTTGGCTTCGTAGGTGTGGTGGGGAAGGGTAGGTCAGCTCAGGTTTGGGAGGGAGTTTTTTCATTCCCTTATAGTGTGGAAATGCCTGTGTCTCACATACCTTCAGTTCTGCTCCCTTCTGTAGGGGCCCTCCGTTCTTATGAGGATGGTTTTTGGGGGGTCTTTTGAAGTCATCTGTATCATTGGGTCTGAGGAGGGGAAGTGAGCCGTGTCTAATCTGCTGCCATTCTTACCCGGAAGTTCCCAAAAAATATAATTCTATTTGATCTTGTTTTATTAGATGGTATTTGACACACTAACCTTCCAAAGAAGATAATTCAGGTTTTTCAAAACTTTAGTCAAAGTCTGTGTTGTAGGTGGGTTTTTTTTTTAATTTGTGTTATATGTATGTTATAAAAAATTTTAAATTAGTGCTAAAACTGAAATGTCTTGGGTGGAACCCTTTTCTCTCAAGTTATATCAGTTTTATTGAATATTTATATCAGGTCTGTATTAAAAAACAAAAACTTGAAAATGCTAGGCACATATAACATTTTATTAACTTTTCCTTTTTTTTTGGCTATTAAGGCAAAAAAAAATTTACTACCAGGATGGCTCTGTGTATTAAGAGAAAAGGGTATATTGAATGTACCTATTTATTTATTTATTTATGTGTAATTTAATGGGATTACTGGTGAACTTAAAATTTTTAATGGGATTCAAATTTAATTTTGGTGACTTTTAAAAGGGAATGGAGTGAGTTAAGTGTCTTTTAGTTTTAAGCACAAAAAAGCACAGATGCTATACGGGGTATTTAAAATGTTTTGACTTTTGAACAGGAAATTCCAATTCTTGCCACTGAAATTATTTAATCAAAGCTCTTTTTGTTCAAAAGGCAATAATTGTAACATCTTCCTGATGACTTCCTCATTGCAAAAATGAGTGAGGGTTTAGTGTGTGAGAGTGACTGAGGTTTTAAGTAACTGCCTATTTGTAAATGTTTCCAAAATGATTCTGTTGTGTATATCATAACTATAATAATAAAAATATTCTCTATAGAAGCAAAAAAAAGAAGAGCTATAAGAAGATATTCCTAACAATCCCTTTATAGAGCTGGGAGGTGCATAAGTGTTGTGCATTGCATATATTTTAAGACTTCTTTTTGATGTATCAATTATGCTGATTTTTTCCTCAACATTTTCCATTTTCTTTTTTTAACTTAAAACTCCTATTTTTGTCATGTAATGTAATGACTCTTTGGTATGGGATAGGAAATGATATTGGGAAAAATAATAGTGATATAAAAATTTATCAAAAACATTTCAAAAAGGAATGCTTTTTAAATTAAAAAGAGCAAATGTAGAATTACAAAAATTTACACATAATCCAAGAATTAATATGAAAAGACATCTTCCCCACTTTTTATTGAAGAGGTAGGAATTATACAGGTCTGGAACATTTTATTGATCAGAGGTTCTTTTTCCTCTTATTCCTGTCTTTTTTTTCTTTTTTACCTAAAAATATTCTATTTTAAAATAGAATGGCTCTCTAGAAAGTAGAATTGTAAAGGATACTAGGAGAAATTTAAACTTAAAAAATTCAATAAGAATTCACTTAAAAATTAAAAATGAATGAACAGAGATGAAAGGGGTAAATTAGCATATTCCCATTTTACAAATTTTGAATATCAATGAATTCTGTTAAAAAGGAGTTTAGAAATCATGTAATTAATTAATTTTTTTACAAATAAGGAAATAGAAACTCAGAAAGAGGTAAAGGGATCTTCCCAACATCACACAGCTAGTTAGTGTGCATATATTTAATTATCCTGAATTAATTTCCCTCAAGAAAATTCTCATCATTGAGAAATTAGGGCTCAGTACCTGCAGAGGGCAGGTTTCATGTCAGTAATACAGAGCTTTCAAAGCATCTTTCAATGTCATTGAGAAAAAAGAATAGAGGAGTTTTTCAATTGAATAATGATTCATTCAAATAGGGTATCCTTAACAACAAGGGTACAGGTAAAAATCATATAGTTTTCACTAAACTGGAAATGAAAACCATCAAACATGTCCATATCATCTCTGGGGACAGGCACTGATATCCTCAGATGTTATACAGAAAGTGGCACCCACGACATTAGGAAATAGGTAAAAGAATGCCCTTATGACAAACTGATAAAGAAAGAAATCCAGACCACTGAACCCAAAAAAGGGCAAACAATCATATCATCCAGAGGTCCTAATAAAAAATCTTTGGCAATTCATAAGAAGAGCAACTTCCAATGCCATTCTAGAAAGCAACAAAGATTGAACTCCTACTGTTTAGACATTTTGCTTGGTGTGGGTCTGATTAGAACACAGAATCCCCAGCCCCATTTCCAACTCCAGGAAGCATGATGATCAGAAGTACACCAAATGAGTAGAAGATATAGGCCTTCAATGGAGGCCTATAATCTGGTGAGACAACAAAACCTAAAACTGCTAAATAGTTTCACTTTTCTGCAAACACCATGTCCATTGAATATAATGCAATTGAAGGGTTTCCGTTTATAAAGAGTCATATAGATATTAAAGATGTATTCGAAACAAAGTGTTCATGGACCAGACTTATAGATATATTTCTAATATTTCACATGACTGATTTATGAGTCTTTAAATTGTATTGGGTTAATATTTTGTTGAACTTAAAAATTAATCCACTGTTATTGTGAAAAGTTGCAGTAGATGGCAGAGAGATTGAAAGGGTCTTTTGGAAACTCAAAGGTCCGAATTTCCATCTGAATAGGACTAAACCAGAGAAGACAGAAGTTTTTTCACTAGACTGGAATAGATTTGCAAAACACTCTTCCTAAAACACCTGGCTATACAACTGTGTTGCTACTAGTTCCTTTATCTTGTAATTGGATGCTAGTATTATGTTAATACTTTTGCTGTTCCCCTTTTTTGAATGACATTCCTAAAACACACTATGCCAAAACCCTATAATAAACATGGCAGTAGGCTCAGACACTCTGTGTGAGCTGGCCTAATGATATGACCCTGAAGCTCTCTCTGTCTCTCTCTATGTTTCTTGTCTGTTTGTTCAACCCATACCTCTTCCTTCCTAGTCCTTAAACTTTTTTACCCATTGCTCCTCAGTCTCTAGCTTCCCTACACTAGTGATTAAAACTCACACAAGCATTTTTTTTTTGTAGTTGTTGGTTGTACTATAGCAATGAATTTTTTTCACTGTTAAAGCAGATTTTGAGCTTAGACCTTAAAATCCAATATCAAGTTGGTTCCCCTCCATAGTAGAATGTTAAAAAAAAAGAGAGAGAGAAACAATTGGAACCTTTAGTTCTTTATTGCCTTTTTTTTTTATGCAAGTAGTGATTAATCCTGTCTCCAGCACATATTTTCAGATTTAATTTACAATGATCCCTTTCAAGAACTCCTTATTCCAGTCAAGCTGACCTCTTTGCCATTTCCTGAGCTAGGCATTTCTTCTTTCTCCTGTGTGTTTTGGGCTAGGCTGACCCTAGTGCCTGGAATACATTTCATTACTTCTGCCACTTAGACTCCTTAGTTAGAAGAAAATCTGCTTTTACTAATCCTTATGGTTATTGGTGTTCTTTTCTAGAATTATCTTCTTAATGTTTCCTGTGAGGATATAAATTCCTTAGGTATTATTTTGTGTTTTGTCTTTCAATCCTCAACTCAGTAACTTGCATATAATACTTAATAAAGTTACATAATAAATACTTAAGTACTTAATAAAGTACTTAATAAAAGTTTCTTGAATTAAATTGAATTATTGTCAGACATCCATGTCTCATCAGTGTCAGGCCAGAGTTTCTGAGATGACTTAAAAAAGTAGTGAGTTTTCAATTAGATAAGTTCTTAGGGCCATTGGGTCCTGGTTTTCTCCATCTATTTTATATATTCAGGAGTTACATTCAGGAATATATAGGAAAAAACTTTTTTTAATGTATTTTTTAAACCCTTAATTAAAAACAAGTGTTTTGTTTTGTTTTCCCTACTTCTGCTTAGTTGTCGTATCAATCGCATCCTAGAATCCCCAAGGGGGAATGCTTTGCTGGTTGGAGTAGGTGGAAGTGGCAAACAGAGCCTGACAAGACTTGCAGCTTTTATCAGCTCCATGGATGTTTTCCAGATCACTCTAAGAAAAGGTTATTGTATTTCTGATCTTAAGGTAAGAACAAAATCAAGCAGATTAGGAGCATAAACTCCCCTTCTTCCTACCATCTGCCTTTGCTCTAAATATCTAATTTTAAAATATCTATATTCTATAGTATGAGGCAAAATGGACAGAGACCTGGCTTCAGCCAAGGTTGAGCTCAGGTACCTGAATTCTAGTCCTTCCTCAAAACACAATGGGTGACCCTGGGCAAGTCACTTAACCTCTCAGAGCTTTAAGCAACTCTCTAAGACTCTTAAATTTCAGAGAAGTGGCTACCTTACAGTTCAGAGTGTACTACCTTACATTAGTGAAATCACAGATTCAGACTTCAGAGCCAATAACCTAAATTTTTTTTTTCTCATTTCTTACTTAATGTCACATTTCATATATCTTTGTATTATTCTTCATTCCATAGTTTTCCTTTATATGCCTGGTTTCCCTTTAATGTGTCTTTTCTCAATAAATCAGGTTTCAGTAATTCTGAAGTTTCACAAAAAAGGTAATAGAAATTGTAGAAGTAAGGTGTGAGCTCCATAGGCTTAATTTAAGATGCCTAAAGGATGGTCTGCTGATTCATAATGGGTGCAAAATCAAATTTGGTTTAGAGAAATGAGACCCCAAAATTTCTTTCTAGCGCAAAAAGAAAGTGAACAATAAAGGGACATGTGTGACTGAGTCTTTAGGAAGGGAAGGTAGAGTTAAAGGAAGCAACGTTGATTAATTTTGAATTCATTCAAAATTCAACATCCTAGCTCTATTAGACTAGTTGAAATTTCAAATATTTATATCTCAACAGAAATCTTTTGAGCAAATGTAATTTTACATTCCAGGAGTCATGGGAAACCAAGAAGGGGAGAGGAGAGGAGGGCAACGGAGGGGAGGCGACGGAAGGGGAGAGGAGGGAATGGAAGAGAAGGGAATTTTGCTAGTGAAACACTAGCATCTAGAGGAATGGCTTCACATTGGAGTAGGGGGGCACTAGAACTGGTCTTTGAAGAAAAGTAAGTTTTAACCAATGGAAGTGAGAAATTTCCCTGATCCAAAAAAAGAGGAAGGGGTCACAATGGGAATTTTGATGACCTTTTTAATGATGTTAATGACCAGATTTTTTTTTAAACCTATCCTTTGGAAAGCTGTCATTTCTGTGGAAGGCCAAGGAACAAGGGTCCCAAAGGTTTATGAAGGAATCATAACTGTAGTAGATAAAAGTGAACAATTCTATCCAGTTCAGTTTGTATTCTTTAATTGGTAGTGAGGACTCTGATATTATTATGGCTACAGTGTGATGGGCCAGATAGAAATGAGCTTTTACTGCACAGAAACACAGTGCTAAGTGGCATTTTTAAAAAAAAATTATTTTTATTTTTTTATTGAGAAAAAATGGATTTTCTTTCATTCCTATTACTGTTAAAAAAGAAAAAAAGAAAAGAAAAACAAACACATTTAACAATATACATCATCAAACAAGACAAATTTCCATATTAGTTATGTCCAAAATCAAGCAACAGCTTCTTCTTTGTATTCATTGGCATCTTAAAAATTTTCCAACTAATATAAATGGGATAAGACAGAAACCCACCATTTCTTAGTGTTCTTTATGACTATTTCTACAGATGGATTTAGCCAATCAGTGCCTAAAAGCTGGAGTAAAGAATGTAAGCACTGTATTTCTCATGACAGATGCCCAAGTTGCTGATGAAAAGTTCCTTGTCCTTATCAATGATCTGTTGGCATCTGGTAAGAAAACTCTTAACTATTTCTCCATTGTCTTAACTCTAGGGGGACCAAAACACTGCCCATCTGTAGTCAGCTGTCTTTTCAAATAATATAATATGAAAGAAGTTAATTTGAGTTGTTCTGTTTGGTCCTAGAGGAAAAATAGGATGAATAAGTGGAAACTATAGTAGGGCAGGATTCAGTTTAATATACGAGGAAACTTCCTAATGATCAGAACTGTTTGAAAGAGGAATAGCTTGCTTTAGGGAAGTAACATGTTCTCTTGATTAAATATCTTCAGGCAAAATATGGATAATCACTACCTGAGCCCCCTTATAAAAGGGTTTCTTATTCAAATACAAGTTGGATCAGATAACCTCCAAATTATTTTCCAATTCTGACAAGATTTATAGAAGATAGTTCTTTACCCCAAAGATGTTCTCTCTTTCAAGAGTTTTTTTTTCCTCGTGCCCTTGGAAACAAGGGAAATAATAACTCTGAAAGTAAAAGTCATAGAATCATAAGAGATCTTAGTCAAACAACAACTGAGACCTCCCCCTAGCAGGAAATAAGCTAGAAAAATCAAACTGAATGCCATACAAGTCTCATGGAAATAGATCTTTTGGCCAAATCTTGACACCTTACTAGTAATCCTTTGTGTTAGAAGGAAGAAAATAAGAAAGAGGTCCTATCCCCTGAAGATAGCAAACAGTCATACATATTTCAAATATAAATTGGTAGGAATATGGATCCTTAGACATGACCAGGAAAATTAAAAGGAATTAATAAAATAAGAAATAATGATCTGTGATTGACAGAAAAATAAATAACAGAAAAAAAAACAGAAGCCAGGGGAAACATTTAATTATGAAAAATAAACATGGATATAAGAGAGTAATGAGGAAGAGTTACAAGGTAGTATGATAGAAGGGAAAAGCCATGTGTTTGATTTCTAAAGACCAGCTAAAGTCCGGGTTACACTACTGTGACCTTGTACAAATCACTATCTTTCTGGGCCTTGGTATTTGTATCATTAAAATGATGAGGCCAGACTAGTTGATCTAGGCTTATTTGGAAATCTAGGATATTTCTTGGATAACTGGCAGGAAATGGGAAGTCTATTTTCAACTTCTTTCACTCCTTGTTTTGTTGGCATCCTATACAGTCTCTGTGGTTTCCTTGAACTTAATTTAATTTTTTATGTTGATAAAATTTTTAATAATTGTTGTCCCACATTTTGCAATCCATGTTCTCTCCCTCCCATTTCTCCTATGTCCCAAAGATAGCATGTAATATGATATAGGTTATACATGTGTCATCATACAATACATATTTCCATGTTGATACATATTGATTACACTAAAGTAATATTTATAGAAGAAATATAGTAAAGAATGGTATGCTTCAATTTGCATTCAGACTCTCAGTTCTTTCTATTGTGGTGTCTGTAATCTGTGTGCTTTTCTTTTTTGTGTGTTCAGAAAGACTTAGATAAAGATTCTTTAGATAGGAGATAGGGACTCAAGTAATATAAATCTACCTGAAATTATCACGAAAACATTAAAATCTGTTCTTTTTCATTTTTTAACAATTATTTATTTCAAATAACAATTATTTTAATTACTCTCTGCCTCTCACTACTTCTCCCTACCCATACTAAGCACTTCTTTTACATCAGTACATAGCTTCATAGTCCAGCAAAAGAAATGACATTAGCTATATCTGAAAAGCTGTATCTCTTCCTAATTTTAAATTAGTCACTTATCTGTTAGATGAATAGCATGTTTCATCTTTCTTTTGAACTCCTAGTTTATCATTGCAGTGACCATAGTTTTAAAACCTTTCAAAGTAGTTTTTCTTCCTATTATTGTTGTTATGTAAATTGTTCTCCTAGTCTTACTCACTTTGCTCTGTATCCATTTATATTGGTGTTTTACTCTGAAGTTGTATCATTTCTTATGGTACAAAAAAAAAATCCATTACATCCATATACCACAGTTTGTTTAAACATCCCCCAGAAGGAGTTTTAATTTCTAATTACTGACTACCACAAAAAGAATAACTATAAATTCTCTTGTACATTCTTTATTTGATTTCTTTGGAATTATTAGTGGAATAGCTGGATCAAAAGGAATGTAGAATTTAACAATAATAACTCTCTAGTCAAGGTTCCAAATTGCTTTTCAGACTGCTTGAACAGCCCTACCAACAGTACACTCAATATATCTCTTTATCCTCCAACATTTGTCATATTTGCCAGTCTAATAAGTATGCTATACTTTGCATTTCTTTATCAGCAATTCAGAGAATTTTTAAAAACATGTTTGCTGGGACATTTAGATAGGACAGTGGATAGAGCATTAGGCCTGGAGTCAGGAGAACCTGGGTTCAAATCTGACCTCAGACACTTCCTTGCTATGTGATCCTGGGCAAATCACTTAACACCAGTTGCCTTAGCACTTTACTTCTTGGAATCAATAAAATGAGACTTTTATCACAGAAATTTTTATAAAGAAATTTTCCCAATTACCTTTTTTCCTTTTAATTTTTGCTACTCTGATGAAGGCAAAAGGGCAAGAGAGGCTTTTTACAGTAATAAAATAAAATTCCTTACCATGAGGAAAATTTCAGATACAGAATCAATAAAAATAAACGAGATAATTATTTGTTAAATAAATGAAATCTGCCTGAAAGGATGGGTGAAAAGGCATTTATTAGGAGTTTGCTATTATTTTCCAAACAAAGCACTATATTAAGTGCTAAGAATACAAATATAAAAATGAGACAATTCCTGACCTCAAGGACCATAAATTCTAATGAGGAAATTAACACATATGTGGGAGTAGTAGCCAGTGAAGGGAAATATATTCTGGGAAGCCACAAAAATAATAAGCAAAACAATAGAACAGTTGACTAACCTCCTTTGAAGAGGCAATAGTAGTGTTGATTGTCTTACAATTCTAATGGGAAGGTGGGGGGTGGCAGAAAATGGCAGGGGTGAAAATGAAGACAGGAGTCTCCAGGCAATTCACACCTTCACCTTCTCACCGGCATGGTTGGTGGAGCAAAGACAAAAGTAAAAGGTTAGAAAATGTCCAAGATCAAGAGAAGCATGCCTAGTCCCAACAAGTAAACATCCTAATAATTCTACTTCTGTACTTTAGGGCAAGACAGAATTTAGTTTATCCATACAGTCACATCACATTCCTGACATTCCTGTGTTAACAGTATCATAAGAAGATATGATTTCTAAATTCTATCTTCAGCAAAAAAAAAATGCATCTGAAGTTTGAGTCCTAAATCAAATGATTTTCTCATCATTCTGGAAATGAATGTCTTTTCTGACTTCGTTGTTGCTGGAGATCTTCAACTCTATGCTCTGTTTCTTCCCAGGAGAGATTCCAGATCTATACTCTGATGATGAAGTTGAAAACATCATAAACAATATGAGAAATGAAGTCAAGAGCCTGGGTTTGTTTGACAGCAGGGAAACTTGCTGGAAAGTCTTCATAGAAAGGGTCCAAAAACAATTAAAGGTAAAGAAGGATTTTCTGTCCCACAAGCAATAAGAATTTGAAATGACTTGGGAGAATTAGCCCAAACGTTCTAAAATGCAATTATCTTTGCTGATTGTCAGTGGCTGTACTAACTACAACTCACAATATTCACTGTAAGCAGAAGTACAATTGCCTGAAACTTTCTTCCTCCTCATCTCCACCTCCTGGCCTCCCTTACTTTAGCTTCAAGTCTCAGCTAAAGTCCCACCTCCTGGTTTTCCTGGTTCCCCCCTTTCCTCTGAGATAATTTTAAATTTATCCTTTATTTATCTTGCTTGTACATAGTTGTTTGCATGTTATCTCCCCAGTTGGACTGTGATCTCCTTGGTGGAGACTATGCCCTTAGGGGGCTTTAAACTGATTGAGTTTTTGCATAGCATTATCCCCCAAAATTCCCTTCCAAGTACATCACAGGTTTTGAATGAATCTATACCTCCCCAAAGCTTCTCCTCATTCTTTGGGGCATTGATATTGAATTTTGAACTGCACTCCCATTTAGGGTTTGTTTTGAATACATTGTCCATGTCTCTAATCCAGAAGAGTTCCCTTGGCACCCAAGAATTGAATTTTCACTTGCTTACCAAGTGCAATACAGGAAAAAACTCAAAACAGCCAATGAGCCAAGATTTATGACAGTCCTTAATGTACAGGCAAAAATCACAATTGTCCCTGAATGCAGAATTATCCAGATTCAATAAAGAACATTTTACAAAGATTTCTTGTGCTTAATACTAAACAGGTGTCCATCCCCATCCTAATGCTTAAAATGGCCTTCTTCAACCCAAAGGTAATAAATAAAAGAAAAAGACAAAGAAAATGAGTTTCCACCAAGATAAACTCAAAATAAATACATGAGTTAGATATAAAATGCTAAAATAAAATGCTATTATAAGCAAATTAGTGGAGTTGGGAAGAAATTACCTATCAGATATGTTAAAGCTAAATGAAAAATTTGGTTCTTAATTTCCATAGAGTTCATTAATATTTACTTGAAATAGAGAGC
The DNA here is from genome assembly GCF_027887165.1 of Monodelphis domestica. Lineage (NCBI taxonomy): Eukaryota > Metazoa > Chordata > Mammalia > Didelphimorphia > Didelphidae > Monodelphis > Monodelphis domestica. Next base: position 245,394,945 of record NC_077228.1, read on the forward strand.
ATAGATATAGAAGGAGAATATTTCTATTCTAATCTTGAACATGGGTGCTCCCCTCATGGTTTTCTATCTTAGCCATCATCCTTTCACAGATGCATCCAAGGGAATAAAGAAAAGACCACTTCCTGGAACCCCCTCTTTTATTTCTTCTCCTTTATCTCCGGATCTTAACCTGATCCTTCCTGTGTGATTGTGTTCACTTCTCCTATGACCTAGGTTTGGAGTGCACGCACTTGACATCCATTTATATGCCCATAGCTACGGCTAATAACAACCACCCCACAAAGTTCCAACCCAAATCATCCAATTAAAACCAATCCAAACAGTGTTTAATCCAACCCCAATTAGGTCTGTCAACAAAGATCAGCCACCTTCCTAAAGTTCAAAGAAGGGGAAAAAAAACCTAACAGCCCAAAACAAAAGCTACAAACTCCAAAAGTGGTAGGGGGTAAAATTTATGGTTGGACTGAATATTTCAGAGTATGGTTGCCAGGAATTTAATTTCTAAATTACAATGAATTATTCAAGTCAGAATGACTTTTATGATAGTTTATTTGTAAATACAGAGAAAAAGTAAGGAAAATGAGAGAGAGAGAGAGAGAGAGAGAGAGAGAGAGAGAGAGAGAGAGAGAGAGAGAGAGAGAGAGAGAGAGAGAGAGATGCTCTGTCCCGGTCTGAACCAGGCAGGGATTCAGAGGCCCCAGCAAGGGGGGACCCAGAGGATGAATTTAACAAGGCTTCCAGCCACTCTAGAGGCTAGTGTCTCCAGAAAAGCCAAGGAAAGGGAGTCCCAAGACAAGGGGCCTCTCCAGTGGCTAGTGCCTCCAGAAAAGCCACTATTCCAGCAACTCAATGCCAACCACCAACTAATCACTAACCCACACCAACAACCAACCCCCAAAGACCGACTCCTACCCAGTACCCAACTTCCCACAACTGCCAGTCCTCACTGTCAGCAACTGACAGCCCAACCAACTCTTGCTGCACTGGTTCCTACTTCCTGTGGACTGGGTTAATCCCTACACATCTCTATGGTAAGAGGACCTCCAGGTCCTCTGTTAAATTTTTTAAAAGAATAAAGAATTCCTTTTTACAAAGCTGAACAAAGGGTAGGAAAGAGTGGGTTTGGGCAGTGAAAAGCTGGGCAAGACAAGCAAGGAGGTGGGCAGGGCAAGGCAGAGACTGGGGTAGGCTTAGATGGTAAGGGGGAGGATAGAGAGAGGTGGGCTGGGAGGTGAGAGGGGCATGGAAGGGGGAGGTATGAAAGGTGTTAAATCCTGGCCTGGATCAAGAAGAGGAGGTGGATCCTCCTCATAGGCAAGGTGGGAAGACAACAGGGTATCTTTCTTGCTAGATTTAACTAACCACTTAGGAGGAAGAACTAAAGGAGTAAAGCCAAAACGTCCTGGATTGACAGAATGAATAGCCTCATGACTGGGGACAGTGAAGGCAGGGTTTTCATTGTCAAGCAGGCTATTTTCAGAAGTTTAGCTGACTTTTCAAGATGATATACCCAGAGTAGTCAATATGCGTAGTCCTTTGACTCCTTGTTATAGATGGCCAGTTTTAGTTCTTTTAAAATTTTAAAATTAAATGAACCAAATTTTGTCCAGCGATAGGATTTTACTAACAATACTTTACAGAATCTCTTTGCTTCCTTCTTTGACATACCATGTTTTGTTGGGGAAATTAGGATCATCCCAAGAATTAAATAGTTTGTACAGGGGTGACCCTGAAGGAATTTTGCCTGATTTTCTCTGATTTGTTACAATATTTCCCATAGTGTCTAGAATTTGACCCTGAACTTAGAAAAAAAAAAAATCTAGTCTTTCTGTCTTAATCTGTTTAAGAAAAATTCCTGGGCCTTTTGCCCATCTGTGTGAAGCTTCTTCTCTAGTTGCTACTGTTGAGGAGTTTAGCAGCTGTGGTATAAGTCTATTGCTGTCAGTGCTTAATAAAGAGTTGTTCTGACTGTTGCTGAATGGGCAATGCTGAAAAGAACTCAAAACATTTTTTTAATTGCTTTCAATTTTTTGTAGAAAGCAACAAAACAAGAGTATTGTTAAATAAAAAACAAATGCAAGGCAATAGTACCAATAATACAGATATATTTATAATTATAATCATTGTTTTGAATTTTAAAATTTATTATTATTTTTGAAATAATAAATCATTTCATTAGTATATTTAATTAATTTACATTGTATTGAATTCATTTGGCTTCATTTGGTTTTATTTTATTTTATTCAATTTAATTCAATATTATTAATTTTAATTAATAGTGCTTTTATTTAAATTAATTCAATTTGATTCAGTTCAGTGTGATGTATTTGATTATATTTCTTTTTAAATTAAATTGCCTACATTTTTTACTTATTGCCTGTAGATGGTGCTACACTTGCGTGTACTGGCCGCTTTGTACCTTTTAGCTACAACTGGGAGTTAGATGTTGCAGTCCCCTGCTGGGAAGCTAGAGGAGTCTAAGGTCAGGGTCCGATGGGTAGACCAGTGCTCTAGGCCCCACCCTTACAAACAGGAGCATGGAAGTCCCCCTGAGCTAGGGTTGTTGCAGATGTAGCAAGCCAAGAAGGGGTAGATAGTGTGGGCCAGGCCCAGGGGCCCCTGCTCTGGGCACATTGCAGAAGGAACCTGCCACTACCATGGGAGTGGAGAAGTGGAAAAGCGGAGAAGCAGAGTAGTCCTGACCTGGCTGCACTCAAGGAGGGAGCCAGGGGTTGGAAAAAAGGCGTGGGTGCTGTAGGCTCAGGGACCAGGAGCCCCTGCTGGTATTTTGTCACTTGAGAAGCTCCATAGGAAGTTACTCTAACAAAAGGCTGAATCAGGTTCCAACTTTAAGTGGGAGAGCCTCTTGTAGTAAGAGTCCTACCGACCAGGGGTAGGGAAGGTGTGCAGCTCACGGCAGCAATGCAATGACTGGCTGTTACCACTTGGCCCAGAGGGGGGTTGTGAGTTGGAGACACAAGCGCAATCCTCACAGCTGGACCAGTGCTGGCCATGCCAGGAATAGGGAGGTCTAACCTGCTACTCCTCAACACCCCTCCTTCAACTAAGTTAAGACTGGGGCCCCATGGGGGCAATCTTACCAAAATCTGGGCAGTGGGGAGAACAAGGACTGTAATAGCAACGGCAACTGAAGTGGCAGCAGTAGCCAAAAATGGTGGAAGGGGCAACAGTTTCAGAACAAAGGTGGTTGGTCCTGGGGCTAATCTCCTCTTTTGCCTACTTTACAACTGCTCCACAAACTGAGGAGAAGTGATGACCAGTTTGGTCCTTAAAAATCTGGTCCTTAATTTCCATACAGTTTATTAATTTTTACTTGAAATAGAGAGAGCATAGAGATAGAGAATTTCCCTAATCTAATCTTGCTATGTGGGTGCTCGCCTCATGGTTTTCTATCTCAGCCATCATTCTTTCCCTGCTGCATCCAAGGGAATAGAGAAAGACCACTTCCTGGAACCCCCTCTTTTATTTCTTCTCCTTTATCCCTGGATCCTAAACTGATCCTTTCTGGATCTTTGTGCTTAGTTTACTTCTCCTGTGACCTATGTTTGGAGTGCACTCACTTGACATCCAATGACTACATGACATAAATTTAGCAGTCCGGGGACACAAATAGGATGACTTCAGTACATGATTTCTAGGGGAGTGGGTTGTCTTTACATAGATCTATGGAAAGAGGAAGAATTCATGACCAAATAAAAGATAGAGACGGTAATTTTGCTCACATAAACAGGTGCAGCCTTGCACATTGACCTTTGATAGAGCACAGAAGTGTCTTCTCTAATACTTATTTATAGCTCCTTCTTTACTAGGCCAGACTGACCCCAACAACAAGCAAAACCAATGCCACTAAAATTAGAAGAAAAACAGAAAACTAAAAATCTTTGCAGCAATTCTTTTAAACAAAGATCTCATTCATATATGCATATGTTTATATGTATAGTATATATATGACAAGCTAATAAGAATAAAAGAAGCTAGGTGGCTCAGTGGATTGAGAGCCAGGAAAGTCCTAAGTTCAAATCTGGTCTCAAGACATTTCCTAGCCGTGTGCCTCTGGGCAAGTCACTTGACCCCATTGCCTAGTCCTTACTACTCTTCTGCCTTACACCCAATACAGAAGGTTAGGGTTTAAAAAAGAATAACCATTCCTCAATTGATCAACACATTTGGTCAACACATTTGAACAAGCAGTTTTCAGAGGGAGAAATCAAAAGTATCATAAGTCATGTGAAAAATTCACTAAAATTAGAGAAATGCAAATTAAAACAATTCTGAGGTCCCACTGCACACCCATAAAAGGAAAAATGTGGGAAAGTATGTAGGAAAATCAGTGATCCATCTCTTCTGGAAAGCATTTTGGAACTGTACAGTAAAAGGGATTAAACATAATTTTTGTACAGAACCTTTCATCCAGCAAAACACTATTACTAGCCCAAAGAGATCAAAGAGGAAAAAGACCTGTATTTACAAAAATATTTATAGCAACCTTTTTTGTGGTGGCAAAGAATTAGAAACTGAGGGAAGTAGCTGAACAAGTTATGACATATGAATGTGAAAAAAACCACTGTTGTATTACAAAAAATGATGAAAGAGATCGTTTCAGAAAAATCTGGCAAAATTTGTATGAATTTACACAAAAATATTGTAAAGATTGTAAAGATAATCAATCGTGAAAGACAATGCAAAAATTGCCAAAATAGACTAGTCATTTCCACCTAGAGAACTGAAGGACTCAGAGTGCAAATTATAACATGTATTCTTCTTTCTTCCCTTTTCTCATTTTTTCTTCAGGATAGAGATAATGCAGAAATTTATTTTGCTTGACTTCATATTCATAATAGGTTGTATATTTCTTGCCTTCTCAATGGGTGAGAGAGAGAATTTGAAAGTGAAAATAAAATTAATATTTTTAAAAGAGAAAAAGTAGGAACCATCTTTTGTCTTTTCTTTGTATCCCTAGCACTTAGTACAGTGCCTGGCACACAAAAGGTGTTCAATGAATGCTTGTTGACTATTCCAAATATGTGCACCCTATTACTATCTGGGAACCATGTTATCAGGGACACACATGAAGTCCTCAATTTATAGGACAAAAAGACTTGCACATCTTTAAAGCTATGAAGCAACCTTTGTGTTTGTTTTTCCATTTTCTAGGTGATAAAGAAGCTTGAGGCTATGTCTATTTCTCTGGTTAGTATTTCCCCTGTTCTTTCTTCATTCTCTAACAATTCTGTTTCCTCAGGTTATACTCTGCTTCTCCCCTGTGGGGAATAAGCTAAGAGTCCGCAGCAGGAAATTTCCAGCCATTGTGAACTGCACAGCCATTGATTGGTTTCATGAGTGGCCTCAGCAAGCACTAGAATCAGTGAGCCTGCGCTTCTTACAAAACATAGAGAATATTGATGTAAGTGTGGAAATAGAAAGTCTAATTGGCACTCTCTGGGAAGTTTACCACCTTTGAAGAGAGTTTTTTTGTTGGTTCTAGGCAATAGGATCTTCCCCCCAGTATGTTAGGGTTGAGGTGAAAACCCATAACCCTGCCTAGAATGGAAGCCAATCCACAAGTTTTGGAGATGAAGGGGTGGGAGGAGGAAGTAATCTGTGTTTATAGTGTGGGGAGCTGTTTTGTAACCATCTCTTTCATTTCAGCCAGCAGTAAAAGAGTCAATTAGTAAATTCATGGCTTATGTACACACGAGTGTCAACCAAATGTCCCAGTCCTACCTGAGCAATGAACGGCGCTATAATTACACCACCCCAAAATCCTTCCTGGAACAGATCAGACTCTATCAGAACCTACTGGTCAAGAATGGCAATGAGCTGACATCTAAAATGAAGAGGCTTAAGAATGGACTGCAGAAGCTTCACAGTACATCTTCCCAGGTGAGCACAACTTAGTAGTATTTATCATTTTAATTTAACAAGGTCTTCCAGTTGGATTCAAAGTCTAAGCCTTTGAATTTTGATTTTCTTGGGATCCTCAAAAGATGTGCTAGGGAGGTATCTGGGTAGCTCAGTGGATTGAGAGCCAGGCCTAGAGATGGGAGGTCCTAGGTTCAAATCTGGCCTCAGACACTTCCTAAACCAATACCCAGTATTGATTCCAAGACAGAAGGCAAGGGTTTAAATTTTTTTTTAAAAATATGTGCTAGGATCTTGAGAAATATAGTCCAATATTTCAAAAGGGCTACATAGGGGGCAGCTTGGTAGCTCAGTGGATTGAGAGTCAGGCCTAGAGATGGGAGGTCCTAGGTTCAAATCTGGCCTCAGACACTTCCCAGCTGTGTGACCCTGGGCAAGTCACTTGACCCCCATTGTCTAGCCCTTATCACTCTTCTGCCTTGGAGCCAATACACAGTATTGACTCCAAGACGGAAGGTAAGAGTTTAAAAAAAAGAAGGCTGCATAATCTTTCCAGTCAGAGGAGAAACATGATTGATATAGTTTGGACTAGATGGGGATGACATCTCTTCATTGGAAAGAAGAGAAACAGCCACAAAGCAGAGAAGCTGAAAAAGGACACTTTGAATGGGAACTGTGGTAAGCATTGAACTCCTGAAATCTTTTGGTCATAACTCCAATTGTAAAAAGTCCTCCTGGAAAGACAACAGATTGGTCTTCTCTGAGGAAATCTGACTGTCTGGTAAATCACCTCTTCTTTTGTCTAAAATGGTAGAGGTTTAAGTTCTAAGTTTCTGTATCCTTTAGTTAATAAGTTTTATTAGTACTTCAGATCTTTTTTCTAAATAAAGATAATTTTTTCTTTTTTTTTTTTAACCCATACCTTCCATCTTAGAAGAGTAGGTAAGGGCTAGGCAATGGGGGTCAAGTGACATGCCCAGTGTCACATATCCAGGAAGTAGCTGAGGCCAGATTTGAATGCAGGCCCCTCTAGTCTCCAGTCCTACCTCTGTATCCACTGAACCACCTACCCCCAATACAACTGTTTTCAATTAGGAGATGGTTGTGACTATTTAAATATAATGGTTTTTTTTGTTTTTATACTAGGGATTTTTTCTTTGACCTGGTGACTAGTTATCTAATGGAAGAGATAGCATTCAAATAACTATATATAAACAAGACATAGACAGGATAAATTGGGGGAAAATCTCAAAGAGAAGACATGAAGATTAAGGAAGACTAGGAAAGACTTCTTGGAGAAGGCAATAATTTAGCTGAGGCTTGAAGGAAAGCAACCTAGGAAAGTCAAGAGGTAGAGATGAAGAGGAAGAAAGTTGTAGGCATGAGAGACAACCCAGGAAAAATCCCAAAGTCAGAGATGGAGTGTGCTGTGCCCAGAACAACAAAGACACACTGGATCTAAGAGTTTAAGGAAGAGAATATGATTTATGAAGACTCAAAAGAAAGTAAGGAGTCAGATTATAAAGGACTTTTTAAAAAGAAAAAAACACAGAATGCTATATTTGATAGACTAGTACAAGGAGATAGACTATAACAAAAGCTGAGTGACACCAAATCAAGGCTTTCAAATTGTGATGGTTGAGAAGACTTTAGAGAATGCCTTGGGCAGCAAGGGAATTAAAGCAATCAATATTCAAAGAAATAAACTCTAATTAACTGGAAAGGCAAATACTGAAACTGAAGCTTAAATACTTTGGCCTCATAATTAGAAGACAAAACTCATTGGGAAAAAATTCTGATGATGGAGAAGGTTGATGCCAAAAGGAGGAGGAAAAGCAGAGAATAAAATGGATAGATAGTGTCATGAAAACAATATGAGTTTGAACACACTTAGGAACCTAAGGGCTTGGCATGCTGTGGTCCACAGGGTCATGAAGAGTTTATCACAACTGAACAATAATAACAGAGTAGGTAAAGTCAAGTTGACGTAGGGCTAACAATCTGCAGGCTATTGCAATATTTAAGGCATGAGATAATGAGGGCTTACACGAGGATGCTTGCAGTGTCAGAAAAAAGAAAGATGTCTGTCTGAGAGATGTTACCAATGTAAAAATAACATAACAACAAATGATTGGATATAGGAAGAGAGAGTGAGAAGTAAAGGATGACACATAGATTTTGAACATCATTGACTGAGAGGATACTAACATCTCAACAATAATAAGGAATTTAGAAAAAGGAAAGATTTTGGCTGGAAAGTTAATGAGTTTGATTTTAGAAATGTCCCTTTATAAAAGTGAGAGTGTGGATATTTATAGACTTTTCAATGTATTGATCAGCTTTTTCTGATTTTCTTTTGCTTCAGAGATATCATATAGTATGTTGGATGACTCTGAAATAAGAGGGGATACTAGGAAAATTGCTGGTAATATAAAAATAATAATAATTTAAAAGATTATTGCACTAGTACATGCCAGAGATGAAGAGAATTTAAACCAGGATAGTGGCCATGTGAGTAGAGAGAAGACACATATAAAAGAAGTAGCAGATATAGAATCAATAAGGCATGGTAACCAAGTGTGTATAAGACAAAGTGGTATGCTTAGGAGAAATAATAAAGTAAGAAAGAAGGGTAATTTTCTTGGGAAAGATAGCAAGTCCTGTCTGGGACATGTTGAATTTAAAATGTCAATCCAAGAGACAAGCCAATAATCTGAACCTGAAAATCAGGAGCTCTATATGAAGAATGCATGTATAGATTCAGAAGTTAGAACACAGAGGAGCTAATAAATTGACTGAGAGAATATGTAGAGATAAACCTGTGAACGAGCAATAGAGTATATCCACACTTCAAAAGTGACATGGATAGTAGTCCAAAAAAGAGACTCAGAAATAGACAGAAAACCAGGAAAAAGCAGTTTCATGAAAGCTGAGAGAAATAGGTCTGTGCAGGGGAAGGAAGTAACAAATATTGCTTTTTAATGTAAAGAGACTGACAAGATAAAGAACAAGAAGGAGCTATTGGATTTAACAAGAGATCATTGGCAACCTTGAAGAGAGTAATTTTGATCAAGTAAGTACTGCAAAAGTTGAGAAAGGGGAATACAAAAAAGTGGACACAGTGAATATAAATGGCTTTTTCTAATAATTTGGGTATAAACAAGAGAAAATTTGTAAGACGGTAGCTTCAAGTGATGTCAAGTTTAAGGGAAGGTTTTCTAAGGATAGAATTTTTAGTTTGATATTTTTTTTTAGTTTGAAGAGAAGGAGCCATTGATTGAAAAATCATTAAGCAGGCATATCTAAGGGAGAAAATAAAAACATGTTTGAATGAAATTTTTTCCTTCTATGTTTAGATTTGGGAGTTTTTGTAAAAGGATGGTTTTATGTGTCCAAGATTATATACAAAAAAAGAGGGGAAGGGATGCATTTAACAGGAATAAATTTCCTGCCCTAGAGCAGAAGTGCTACATAATGTGCTTAAAGCCATTTCTTTTCCGTAATTTTGTAAGAGTTATCTAAATGTGGCTGATAGATCCCTTGTTTGATTCTATGGAGCGCCTTACATTCATTCCATAAAGCTCTTTTCTCATTGGTGGTGATTACTTACTTACTTACCTAAGGTCATAAGCCATAGTTGCAATCGACACACACAAAACAGCTCCTACTTCAGTTTTCTCAAATCCCCAAGACTTCAAAAGGAACAAAACGTTGAGTTTGCTGACTGGAGTGATTATGTGACTCAATCATTTTGATTTACAAGTGTGTATTTATCCTTGTGGAAATAACCTTCTGTAGCTGAACAACAAGAAGAGTTCTAAGAAGCAGGATTCCATCTAAAGTTAACATACAGTCTGCAGTGAACACCAGTTATAATTAAAGAATATATTAAAGAATAATCTTGTTCTTTTCTTTTTAAATCTGGCACAAAAGAGGAATTACAGAAAAATCTAAGTCCCCTTTTTTATTTTTTTCTCTTTCTACATTTTGCATTATAAAGACTTTGAATTTATTTGATGTGTTCCAGGAGGTCTGAAGTAATCTTTGCCTTTTATATGAAATAAACAGCAACAGAATGAGAAACACAGTGGTGTTTCACATTGCTCTATAGAGTATATTGCAAAAATAAATGCCCTTTTTACATCCAGAAATCAACTGATTCTTCTTTTCTGTGGAAGTGACCAAGCAATAATGTTCCTGGCAATAGTTTGAGAACTTTCCCTTTATTCAAAAGAGAATTATTTGTTACACCCCAGTGACATATACTATTTCAGCTTCTAGACACTAAAATTTGCTGAAGGAATACAAAGAACTAAGCTTTGGTCTATTATATATTCATGTTGTCCAGCTTTAAACTGATTCTGGCAGCTATTCTTAAATTTCTATTTTTTTAAATCTCTTAACAACTTCCAATGGGAAATACCTACAGAGTATAAATTCTATATTATTTTGTTTTTCATTTAATTAATAAATTTAGAATATTCCTTCCATGGTTACATGATTCATGTTCTTTTCCTCCCCTCCTGCCAAACTCCCCCTCCCATAGCCAACAGGCAATTTAACTGGGTTTTACATGTATCACTGATCAAGATCTATTTCCTTGCTATTAATATTTGCAATGAAGTGATTGTTTAGAGTCTACATCCCTAGTGGAACGATGTGATCAAACAAATGTTTTTCTTCTGTGTTTCTTCCCCCACAATTCTTACTCTGGATGTGGATAGTGTTCTTTCTTATAAGATCCTCTGAATTGTCCTGGATCATTGCACTGCTTCTAGTAGAGAAGTCCATTATGTTCAATTGTGTCACAGTGTATCAGTCTCTCTGTACAATGTTTTCCTGGTTCTTATCCTATCATGATGCCGAGGGCATCAATTCCTGGAGATTGTCCCAGGTCACGTGGAATTCCTCCAATTCATTGTTCCTTTCAGCACAACAGTAGTCCATCACCATCAAATACCACAATTTGTTCAGCCATTTCCCAGTTGATGGATACCCCCTCATTTTCCAGTTTTTGCTACCCCAAAGAGCGTGACTATGAATATTTTTGTACACTTTTATTTCCCCCTATTATCTCTTTGGAGTACAAACCCAGCAGTGATATGGCTGCATTAAAGGGCAGGCAGTCTTTTAAAGCCCTTTGGGCAAAATTCCAAATTGCCTTCCAGAATGGTTGGATCAATACACAACTCCACCAACAACAATTCATTAGTGTCCCAATTTTGGCACACTCCCTCCAACATTTATTATTTTCCTTTACTGTCATATTGACCAACCTGCGAGGTATGAAGTGGTACCTCAGAGTTGTTTTGATTTGCATTTCTCAAATTATGGAAGATTTAGAACATTTTTGCATGTACTTAGTGATAGTTTTAATTTCTTCATGTGAAAACTGTCTATTCATGTCCCTTGACCATTTGTCAATTGGGGAATGGTTTGATTTATAATTTATAATTGATTTAGTTCCTTATATATTTGGGAAATTAAATCTTTGTCAGAGAATTTTGTTATAAAAATGTTCTCTCAGTTTGTTACTTTCCTTCTAATTTTGGTTTGTTTCTATCAACACTTTTTAATTTGATATAATCAAAATCGTTCATTTTACATTTTACAATGTTCTCTTTCTCTTGCTTAGTCATAAATTCCTTCCTTTCCTACAAATCTGACAGGTATAATATCCTATGTTTACCTAATTTATTTATGATTTCACTCTTTATGTTTATTTAAAAATTTTTTTAATTCTTTTAAAAAATTTATTTTAAAAAAAAGTCATTTACTCATTTGGTATTTGTCTTGGTATAGGGTGTAAGATGTTGAACTAATCCTAATTTTTGCCATACTGTTTTCCAATTTTCCCAGCAGTTTTTATCAAATAGTAAGCTTTTGTTCCAAAAGCTGGGATCTTTGGTTATTTGAACACTATCTTATGGAGGTCATTTACCCTTATGTCTCTTAGCCAGTACCATATTGTTTTAATGATCACTACTTTATGATACAGTTTAAGATCTGGTACTGCTAGGTCCCCATTCTTCACATTTTTTTCATTAGTTCTCTTGACAATCTTGATCTTTTGTTCTTCCAGATGAACTTTGTTATAATTTTTTCTAATTCTATAAAAAAGTTTTTTGGTAGTTTGATAGGTATGGAAATGAGTAAGTAGGTAAATTTGGGTAGGATTCATTTTTTTTATTATATTAGCTCTTCCTACTCAGAAGAAATTAATGTTGTTCCAGTTGTTTCGATCTAGTTTTAATTATGTGAAGTGTTTTGTAGTTGTGTTCATATAATTCCTGTGTTTGTCTTGGCAGATTCATTTGCAAATGTTTGATATTATCTAGTGTGTTTTTAAATAGAAATTCTCTTTCTAACTCCTGCTACTGAGTTTTGTTGGAAATATATAGAAATGCTGATGATTTGTGTGACGACTTACCTTGTACTCTACAACTTTGCTAAAGTTGTTAATTATTTCTACAAGTTTTTAGTTGGTTTTCTGGAGTTTTTTAAGTATTTAAGTATACATCAAATCATCTACAAGGAGTAATAGCTTCCTATTTTTCATTGCCTACTTTGATCCCTTCGATTTCTTTCTCTTCTCTAATTGCTATCACTAGCATTTCTAGAACAATATTAAATAATAGGGGTGCTAATGGGCATCCCTGCTTCATTGCTGATCTTACTGAGAAGGCTTTTAACTTCCCTTTGCAGATGGTGCTTGCTGATAGTCTTAATTATATACTGTTTATTATTTTGAGGCATGGCCCTTCTATTCGTATATTTTCTATTGTTTTCAATAGGAATGAATGTTTTATTTTTTTCAAAAGCTTTTTCTGCATCTAAGATAATCATGTGATTTCTGTTGGTTTGGTTGTTGATATGGACAATTATATGGATGGTTTTCATAATATTAAGCCATCCTTGCATTCCTGGTATAAATCACACATAATCCTTGTGATAGCTTCCTGGAGTTTTTTTTTTTAATTTATTTTTTTATTTTATTTTTTTTATTTGGTCAATTTCAAACATTATTCCTTGATTACAAAAAATCTAATTCTATTCCTCCCTCCCATCCTCCCGCCCTTCACATAGCCAATACACAATTCCACTGGGTATTACATGTGACCTTGATCAGAATGTATTTCCATGTTGTTGATGTTTGCACTAGGATGGTCATTTAGGGTCTATATCCCTAATCATATCCCCCTCGATCCATATAATCAAGCAGTTGTTATTCTTCAGTGTTTCTTCTCCCACAATTTTTCTTCTGAATGTGGATAGTGTTTTTTCTCATAGATCCCTCCAGGTTGTTCAGGATCACTGCATTGCCACTAATAGAGAAGTCCATTACATTTGATTGTACCACAGACTGATGTCCCTGTGTGCAATGTTCTCCTGGTTCTACTCCTTTCGCTCTGCGTCACTTCCTGGAGGTTGTTCCAATTCCCAAGGATTCCTCCAGTTTATTATTTCTTTGAACACAATAGTATTCTATCACCAACATATACCATAATTTGTTCAGCCATTCCCCAATTGAAGGGCATCCCCTGTGAGATTTATAATGGTTGAGGTCTTAAATTGTAGTGATTAAAATAGTGGAAGATATAAATTGTGATAGATATAAGAGAGGGTGAGTAAATTTGACCGCAGAAATATGTTTCACTAGAGTGTCTTGGGTTTTAAAATCAAATATAAGGTGGTCGCCAGGGAAATATTCCCAATTATTCAAATACCCAAGTCAATTGGGTTTTATAGAGATTTTAATTAACAATACAATGAGTAATCAAAGAAAGAGAGAGAAAGTAAGGAATAAGTATGAAGGGCCTCAAGCCAATATGGCCTAGACCTGAGTCTTAAAAGAGAAATCAGTCAGTTTTTTTTAACACTCACCACAGGGTCTGACTAAACAAGGATACTAGTGACACCAGGCCAGCGTCCTTCCTCAAAGAGTCTTCCAGCCAGAGATTGTTTCAAAGGGCCTCTCTCAAGAGCCTCCAGAGCTCCTACCCCAGAGGGACAGAGCCCCTCAGAGGAGCTCCTCAAGGAACTCTCCTTCAGAATGAGAGTCAGAAAAATCGAGCTCCTTGAATGAGATCCAAGCTCTTATTTTTAAGGGCAAAATCTCCTCTGTCACCTCCCCTAAGTCCTTACATCTACCAATCACTGTAGATGTTTCTAATAAAGGACCGCCTATTTTGAATTCACAGCTGAGTAGTTTTAATCTCTTTAGTAAGTCAGGTAAAAATGCTGCTATGTCGAAAAATTTCATTAAGAAAAAACCTCTGAATAAGTTATCACCCTTTTAGATTTAAGTAGTTTACAAGTTGCCCCACCTCTATAGGTACTTAGTATCCCATTGTATCAATTCTAAAACAGTCATGACTCAAAGAACTTCCTGTCCCTTCCATAAGCATGGATCAAAGTACTTTCATTGTTTAGCAAGCCGTTTTCTGTCCTAAAGCAGTCTTAAGTAGGATGGAGCAGGGACACTCCCATAGCTAGGAGCCCCCACACTCAAGTAGAGTTCTCACCATCTGCTAGGGAATTTTTTTAAGTAGAAGATTCCCCAATGGGGGAAACCCCTAACATTCATAAGTCTGAGAAATTTTGAGGTTTACACACCTCATTTTCCAACTTTTTGCCACCAAAAAGAACACAGCTATGAAAATATTCTTCTATATGTATTTTTCCTTATTATCTCCTTCGGGGTACAAACCCAGCAGTGCTATGGCTGCATCAAAGGGCAGACAGTCTTTAGTGCCCTTTGGGTATGGTTCCAACTTGCCCTCCAGAATGGTTGGATCAATTTCATTAATGTCCTGACTTTGCCACATACCCATCAGCATTCATTACTTTCCATTGCTATCATGTTAGCCTATCTGCTAGGTGTGAGGTGATACTTCAGAGTTGTTTTGATTTGCATCTCTCTGATTCTAAGATATTTAGAACACTTTTTTTATATGTTTGGTAGGACCCACTCCACCTATTTTTTCAAATAGATTTTACTGAAATTAATTGTCCCTTAAAGGTTTAATTGAATTTCCTTGCAAATCCATCTGGCCCTAAGGATTTTTTCTTAGGGAGTTCATTGATTTCAATTTCTTTTTCTAATATGAGATTATTTAAATATTTTACTTTTTCTTCTGTTAACCTGGATAGTTTACACATTTGTAAATATTCATCCAGTTCACTTAGGTTGATAAATTTAGTGGCATATAATTGAGAGGAAATGTTCTTTAACTTCCTATTCATTGGTTATGTGAATTCACCCTTTTTCATTTTTGATGCAGGTAATTTGTTTTTTTTTTTAAATCAAATTAACCACTGGTTTATGTCATTTACTGGGTATTTTTTATAAAACCAGCACCTAGTCTAATTTATTAGAGTCTTAATTTCTGTTTTATTTATCTCTTTTGATTTTTAGGATTTCTAATCTGGAATTATTTGAGGTTTTTTATTTGTTTTCCTAGTTTTTGCATTGCATACTAAATTCATTAATCTACTCTTTCTCTGTTTTATAGATGTAAGTGTTTAGAAATACTAATTTCCTCCTAAGTTCTGCTTTGGCTACATCCCAAAAATTTTGGTATGTTGTCATCTTCTTGTCATTCTCTTTACTGAAATTATTGATTACTTCTGGGATTTTTTCTAAATTTTAACCATTCCTTCCTTAAAATTAGATGTTTCCAATTATTTTAATATTTTTCCATGCCCCTTTATTGAATGTAATTTTTATAGCATTTTGGTCTGAAAAGGATATTTTATTATTTCTGCTTTTCTGTATTTGCTTGTGATGTTAAAGGTACTTAAGACATTATGAATTTCTGTGTAGGTGCTATGTACCAGGGAGAAAAATGGTATATTACTTTCTGCTTCCATTCATTTTTCTTCAAAGCTGTATCATTTCTAATTTTTATAAAAGTAATTCACCTTTATAACTTCTTGTTTATTTTTGTTTAGATGTATCTAGTTCTGAGAGAGGGAATTTTAGATCCCTCACTAATATAGTTTTATTTTCTATTTCATCCTATATCTCATTTAACTTCTCCTTAAAAATTTGGATGCTATGCAATTTGTTTCATATATGGTTAGCATTGATTTTATTTCATTGTCTATTGTACCTTTTACCAGGATGTAGTTTCCTTCCTTATCTCTTTTAGTTTTATCTCTTTTTGTTTTTGCTTTGTTTTACTACAGCTGAAGCATAGTTGATTTTGTAGAGCCCCTTATTTTTATTCTGAATATGTCTCCCTGCTTAAAATGTATTTCTTGTAAACAACATATTATAGGACTCTGGCTTTTAATCTGGTCAGATATATACTTTGCTTTTATGGGTGAGTTCATCCTGTTCACATTCACGATGACTATATAGTCCTCTGTATCAGATTTTCCCCTTTTGATCCTTCTCTTTCTCCTTTCATGCTGTCTTTCTTCACAAGTGTTTTGTTTATGATCACCTCCCCAACTTGACCTCTCATTTTTTTTTCTTATCTACCTTCTCTACAATTTTCTAAAAGATAAGATAGATTTCTTTACCCAACTAAGGACATTATTCCTGTTTAAGAGTCAATTACAATGAACGTAACATTCAGATATTGCCAACTTCCACCCCCATCCTCTTCTCCACTATAATAACGTTTTCACATCTTTTCATGTGAGATAATTTACCCCATTCTACCTCTATCTTTTCTATTGTCCTAGAGTAGTGATGGCAAACCTTTTAGAAACAAAGTGCCCAAATTGCCACCTTCATACCACATGTGAGCTGCTCTCTTACCCCAGACGGGGGAGGGAGGAAGCACTCCCACTGGGCAGGGCAGAGGGGTGGGTGATATGGGAAATGTCCTCAGGTGTGATGGAGCGGGAGAAGGAACAATTGTAATTGAGTCACCCTAGTCAACTTATTCCTACACCCTCTACATCCCATGTGACTAAACCTAGTCACAGCTGAATCCACTTTGCTACCTGGCAGTTGGCTGGGAGCCAGGAGGATGGGCTTCTCCTATAGCCTCAGAGACACTGCAGTACAGCTGATATGAGCCTGGGTTCTGCATATGTCCTCCTTTCACCAACTCCTTTTCCTGACTCTGTCTTCTGTTTGTTCTTTTTGAACTTTTATATATACTGTAAGGGATATACTCCTTCTTACTGCCCTAATAATGATAAAATTCTTAAGTTACAAGTATAATTTTCTCATTTAGAAGTGTCATAATCTAACCTTATTGAATCCTTTAAGTTTTCTCTTTCCTTTTTACCTTTTTATTCTTTTCTTGAGTCTTGTAATTGAAAATCAAGTTTACTGTTGAGCTCTGTTCTTTTCACCAGGAATGATTCAAAGTCCTCTTACATTAAGCAATGCTTTTTCTCCAGAGGGTTCATATTCAGTTTTGCTGAGTAAGTGATTCTTGTTTATAATTCTACCTTCTTTACTTTGTGGAAAGGAAATAAGACTGACAGTTTGTGGGGGAAGGGGCCACCTGGGAGTGGCAATTGGGTCTTGAGACTAGCACTTCTTTCCTTCCGGGTGTGGCAGTTGGGTCTTGTGACTAGCACTTCCTTCCTGCTGTGTGGGGTCTTGCTTCCTGGTGTTGGAGGATAGAGGAGCTTGTTCAGCGCAGTCTGCAGTGGCATGCTCTTCTTGGTTCAGCTGGAAGACACAGGCTTCTGAAGGTCAGATTTGTTCTTGTTTGCTTTCTGTCTACTGCTAAGATTTTTAAAAAGACAAAACTGGACTGATATAGAGTAGACGGGAGTGGGAGAACCCTCTGCCAGCCTCTGGGGCCTGGCCTCAGGTCTGAAGCTGAGAGAAAACTCCAATTCCAACTGGTTATTAAATTTTATATTATTTGAATTCACAGTCAGATATGTGGACTATCTTTTCTGGTCATAGAGGGAGCTGAACTTGAGTTCAGTCATTCTACAACAAACAATCTTTACTGGACCCCTGCTGCTTACTCTCAGCAGGGGGCATCTCCCTCCCTTGCCTCACCAAGCAATATACCCTCTCTCCCCTTAACTCCTCCATACCCCATACAAACCTCCCAAATCCCCATTTTTCCAATCCCATTTCCTTTCCCAATAAATATTACAGTTTTCTGGAATATCACATCCTAAATCCTCCAATTCCTGAATGTAGAAGAGTCTTATTCCTGCATAATTTTAACTGTGACTTCACAATATTTTATTTGTTTCTTTCTGACTGCTTACAGTATTTTCTCTTAGGCCTGGTTTCAGATTCCATCAGTTCTTTGTCTGTAAAATAGGTGACATTTTTTATAATGAGTACTTTGGGGTTGTTTTGGATCATTGTATTGGCTAGGAATAGCTATATTTATAATTGTCCATCATACAGTATTTCTGTCACTGTGTACAATGTTCTCCTGATTTTGCTTACTTCATATTACTTCAGTTGGTATAAATCTTATCATATTCTATAATTTACTCAGCCATTCCCAAATTGATAGGTATCCCCTCACTTTCTAATTTGCCCCTACAAAAAGAGCTTCCTTAAATATTTTTATACATATATGTCCTTCCCTTTTTAGTTTTTTATCTTTTTTGGATGCAAAACTTGTAGTAGTATCACAGGGTCAAAGGGTATGTACTGTTATAGATTTTTTGGGCAAAGGTCCAAATTACTGTACAGAACAATCAAATCAGTTCATAATTCCCCTGATGATTAGTGTCTTGATTTTCCCACATCCTCTCTAAGCTTTACTATTTTCTTTTTCTATCATAATAGTGGTACCTCAGAGTTATTTTAGTTTACATTTATCTAACTAATAGTGATTTGGAGCATTTTTTGCATGACAGTAGAGAGTTTTATTTTTTCTGAGAACTTCCTATTCATATCATTCAACAATTTATCAACTGGGGAATGATTTGTATTCTTACACACTCAACTCATTTCTCAATGTATTTCATAAATAAGATCTTTATTGGAGAGATTGGTTGTAAATTTTTTTCACCATTATAATTACTGTGGATTACTCTCCAGCCCATTTCACATCTTGCTGTTTCCATTTTCTTGTCTCCTTTCATTCTGGCCATCCTCAAAAGTTTTAAGCTTCTGACCACTACATCCTCCTATTGGTCCTCTTTTCTATCAGTCTCCCATTTCTCCTTTCACCTTCTTCTCCTACATTCCTGTAGAGTAACATAGATTTCTGTACCTATTAATTATGCATTTCTTCCTTCTTTGAGTCAATGCCAATGAGAATAAGGTTCATGTGATCCCCTTCCCCACTTCCCCATCTTCTCCTTCAGTGTAAGAACTCTTTCATGCCTTTGTCATACAAGATAATGCATTCAATTCTATTTCTCCCCCCTTCTTCCAATGAATGCTCTTTCTTACCTTGTTTAAATTTTTAGATATCATCCCAAAATCCTCTTCCTATGTAGGCATATAAACACTTTAACCTTGTTGAATGTCTTTTGATTTCTTCCCATTTACTTTTTTATGTTTCTCTTGAGTCTTTTATATGTCAAATTTTCCATTTAACTCTGGCCTTTTCATCAGGAATGTTTAAAAGTCCTCTATTTTATTGATTACTCATTTCTCCTCAAGGATTTATGCTCAGTTTTGTTGGCTAAGTGATTATTAGTTGAAGTCCTAGCTCCTTTGTCCTCTGCAATATTATATTCCAGGCCCTCTGATCCTTTAACATAGAAGCTACTAAAGTTTGTGTTATGCTGACTTGACTGTGGCTTCATGATATTTGGGTTGTTTCTTTTTTGGGTGCTTGTACTATTTTCTCCTTGACATTAGAGTTCTGGAATTTGGCTATAATAGTCCTATAATAGTCCTTTTTGGATCTCTTTCAGGAGGTGGATTCTTTCCATTTTTATTTTACCTGCTGGTTCTAGAATATCAAGGCAATTTTCCTTGATGATTTCTTGAAAGACTGTGCTTAAGCTCTTTATTTGATCATGATTTTCAGATTGTCTAAAAATACTTAGATTATCTCTCCTGGATTTATTTTCTAAGTCAGTTGTTTTTCCAATGAGATATTTAACATTTTTTTCAATCTTTTGATTTCTTTTTATTGTTTCTTGATATGTTGTGGAGTCATTAGATTCTACTTCCCCAATTCTAATTTTTAAGAAGTTATTTTCTTCAATAATTTTTTTAACTTATCCCATTTGGCCAAATCTGCTTTTTAAAAAGTTCTTTTCCTTTTTTCCTCTTTTCCCATACTTAAGTACATTTTTGTATATCTTTTTCCAGTTGGCCAATAATGCTTTTTAAGGTGTTCTTCTCTTTTTAAAAAATCTATTGGCCTATTCTCTTTTTAAGGTATTATTTCTTTAGTATTTTGATGCCCCCCTTTACTAAGATATGGATTTTTTCATTATTTTTCTGTCACTCTCATTTCTTTCCCCAATTTTTCTTCTACGTCTTTTATTTGATTTTTAAAATAATTTTTGAGTTGCTCCTTTAATTCCTTTTGGGGCATGAGAGCAATTCTGATTTTTCTTGGAGGTTTTGGATGAAGCAGTATTGAGTTTGTTGTCTTCTGAGTTTGTATTTTGGTCTTCCCTTTACCAAAATAACTTTCTATTTTGAGTATCTTTTTGTTGTTGTTTGCTCATTTTACAGTCTTTTTCTTCTCTTTCAAGTTAAGGAACTGTTGATGTTGGTCTCTGTTCCTGTGTTCCAAGCTTTAGATTCTTTGTGTAGCTACTTTCAGAGCAAGCTCTGGGATTTATAAGGTTTCAGTTCTTCCAAGATGGTATCATCTAAGGAGACATGTGTTTAATACTCCTAGCCTGGGGGTAAATAGGAAGATCAATGGGTTGAAAGCCATGCCTAGAAATAGGAGAGCCTGGTATCATTTCTGGCCTTGGACACTTCTTCACTGTGCAAACTGGACAAGTCACTCTACCTCCATTGCCCAGCATTTACTGCTCTTCTGCCTTGGAACCAATACACGGTATTGCTTCTAAGATAGAAGGTAAGAGGTTTGGGTTTTTTTAAGTAGGTATATTCCAGGATCCCCTGATCCCTGGTGTCCACATGTGCTGATGTGTTATAGTACTCCTCCACACTCTGAGACTGCAAAATATGACTACAACCTGAATCTATGTATAGGCACTACAGCAAGATTCTTGCAGCCAGAGACATCAAAGAGAGCTTTGTAATATTCTTCTGAGCCATAATACAGTCCCCTTTACCCTCTCTGGCTGAGAATCCCAGAAGCCTTTACTGCTAATTCAAAAGCCCCCAAGATTTATCACTGTGGTCAACCTGCATCAACATGCTTTGTTGCAATCTACTTCCTCCCTGGTGCAATAAATCTTTCATACTGGCCTTTTAAATTGTTTTGAGCTGAAAACTCATTTTGCCTGCCTTTTTTGTGGGTTATGCTACTCCAGAAACCATTTTAATGAGGATATAATAGTTGTTTGGAGAATAATTTGAAAGAAATCCAGTGAATCTGTGTACTTTCTCTGCCATCTTTCAGCATTTTTCTTAACTTTTATTTTTATATTAAAGTTGGACTCTGTTCCCAGGGTGGAGGGGATACTCTTCTAAACTTCAGAGGGGTTTTGTGCTGCTCTCCTCAAAACTAGTTCTAATATCTACAAATTTCAGCTCTTTCAAGGTGGTATGATCAAGAGGAAGTGTGTTCAATGCTGCCCTAGCTTTTAATCTGGTCTGTGATTTTCCACAAGCACCCTGGAACTATGACTTGGGCCTCCACTCCTACTAGTCCTCCTTCTTTCCCTGAGACTTTGACCCAGAATTGCCTGTGGACAATGCCAAAGAGTCCTGCACCCAGTGACAACAAAGAGTTGTCTACAGTTTCCTTATCTGATCAGTTTTCTAAACCCATTTACCACCTGTGAACTGATAGTTCTGGAAGTCACATCTTGTCACTGATTTAATAGCCCTGAGCCAGGCATGGCCCACTACAGGTTGCTTCATGCTGGGGCTCTGGGCCACATTGTTGACTTGTCCCCAGACTTGGGACCTCAAGTGGTATGTTTGAGGATTCCTTGTTGCTGGCTTCAAGAGGTACCAGCAGGGAGGGCTAGCTCTTATCTGGGCCTAGGCTACAACCTTGCTGGATGAGGCTGTGATATGCTTTAGGTTGTGTTTCCCCTCTTATCCAAATGAACCAGACCTTTCCCACTGAACTTTCAAGTCATCTTGAACAGGAAAATGTCCTTATCATATCTGTTTCACAACTCCACATTTGTTTTGAGGTATTATTTTAATGGTGTTTGGAGGGAAATATGGGAGTACTTAGGGATTCCCTGCCTAAACTCCACCATCTTGGTTCTACCTTCTACAGTAAAGACTTATAAAAAGGTATTTCCTTATTTTCTCCTCAGACTCTGTCACAATGTTGTGATTGCCATGTGTTCTTCCTGGATATTATAACTAACAAGCCACATGTTTCCAAATTGCAGGTAGATGACCTGAAAGCTAAACTGGCACTCCAGGAAATAGAGCTCAGGCAGAAGAATGAAGATGCAGACAAACTAATTCAAGTGGTTGGAGTAGAGACAGAGAAAGTAAGCAAAGAGAAAGCCATTGCTGATGAAGAGGAACATAAAGTGGCTCTAATCATGTTGGAGGTCAAGCAGAAGCAAAAGGACTGTGAGGAAGATCTGGCCAAAGCAGAGCCATCTCTCACAGCAGCCCAAGAAGCTCTCAACACACTCAATAAGGTATGGAATTAAAGGATCCAATGTTGTAACATTGTACATCCTCATAGTGAGTTTTATACTCACTTAAAAAAAGTTTGATTTAACTATCCACATAGGAGAAAAACTAACTACATAGTCTTCATTTACTTGGTTTACTGGGATGTACAGGTGAATGGACTGGATCAGTCTATAGCGCTGGTCCATCAGAATGTAGACCTTGGACAGTACATGAATAGTGTCCTATCCTAAGATTGAATAAGAGGAATAGTTCTTACCTATACTTACCCAGACTCCACTAGACATAAAATAACATGCCAACTCCATTAACAAAGCAAATAACAACATACTAAAAGCCACAGTACTTCCAACTCCAACTCAATTCTTCCATAGCCATAGCAGCAGTATAACCAAAAACCAATAGTATTTCCCCAAATAAACTAGAAAAACCACTAATCCTTAAAAAAATCTTCTAAACTTACAGTAATGGGGAGATTGAGAGTAGATATCATTTGTATGGAAAACAGTAGAAAGGATCTCATCAAAAATATGTAGGAAAAAGGAAGTAGGCTAGTGGTGCAGTAAGGAGATGGATATGAGGAGAAATGTTAAGTGACCAGCTCCAGGACTCATTTTTAAGGTTAAGGTTCACTATTAACATTTTCCCCATCACTTTATTAAGTCTAGAGAAACAGTGAGATAATGTCAAATAATTATTTGTAGCATTTAGGAATTCCCAATGCTCATACTGAACTCAAGCTGCTTCCAGCATTGAGGATGGAGTAAGGTGTGACAAAAGGAATTTGTATATTCCAATGGAATATATTTATTGCCAAGAGATAGAGAGAAAAGTACATAACATTGTCTAAATCCCCTTTAGGTTTTGTAAAAGTATATGGACAATAATTGCAAAGAATAAAATGACATGGATGGGTTACTATGTGCCTTATTGGTTGGGGAAGGGTAAAGTATCAACATCATAGCAAATCTCTAAAACCATCTATTCATTTATAGATTATGATTAGAATTGATGGTAGGGATATACCCACTGATTAAGAAATTATAGCTCCTTGAAATATTGACCAGCTGCAGTTTTTAGACAGGTGAGCAAGCAGGATGATGAAGACTAGAGGCAATGTATTATCAGGATCATTTAGTTGATAAATATGTATTAAATGTATACTGTATTCTAAGTACTGTGCTAAACAATGAACTACATACAAAATAAGGCAAAAATATTATCCAAGTACTTCACATTCCAATGAAGGAGACAATATGCAAATAACTATGTCTTTACAACATATATGCAGTGTAGATGGAAAGTGATCCCATAAAGAAAGCACTGGGGGCAGAGGGAAGGGAAAGACCCCTTACAAAAGTTAGGATAAAATGAAAGGAAACTAAAAAGGTAGGTAAGAAGCAAGTTGTTCAGGGCTTTAAATGTCAAATATTTATTTTTATGTTATATTTGATCCTGGAAGTAATTGGTGTTTATTGAAATGAGTAGACTTCTATTGCTGACAAAATCCTTTAAGAAGAGATAGAAAAGTAGTTCCATTTAAAATAACCACGGATAAAGTCATATGCCTGGGATATACCTGTCAAAATAAACCCAGGAACTACATGCACACTTTTTGCACAAAGTCAGATTTAAATAATTGAAAGAATATCAATTGTTCTTGTATGGGCAGAGCTAGTATAATTAAAATGACAAATCCATCTGCACTAATCTACTTATTCAATGCCAACCTAAATTATAAAAAAAAATCTATTTTGTTGTTAGAAAAATAATCGAATTCATTTAGAAGAATAAAATATCAAGAATATCAAAGGAATTAATGGGGAAAACATAAAGGAAGGAAGCTTAGCAGTACCAGATTTTATATGGTACTATAAAGCCATAATTATCAAAACTGTCTGGCACTGGCTAAGAAACAGAAAGATATACCAATGGAACAGAACAGACATACAGTAAATAGCAGTACAAGATTATATTAATCTTGTTTCTGAGATGTTGCCAAGATTAGAAAGAAAGCAAAAAATTGGGGAAAATATAGACAACCTCTCAAATAGAGGTCTCATATCTGAAATATATAGACAACTTTGTCAAATCTATTTTATAAAGAGCCATCCTCCAATTGATTAATAGGCAAAAGATATGAAAAGACCATTTTCAGATGAAGAAATCAAAGACATATGTAAGTATATGAAAAAATGCTATAAATCACTGCTATTAAAGAAATGCAAATCAAAACATCCCGGAGATACCACCTCACACTCATCAGATTGGCTAAAATGCCAAAAGAGCAATTTAGAATTCCACCCAGAGAGTTATAAAACTGTATTGCTATTTCCACTTCCCAAGCAGATCATAGAAAGAGGAAAAGAACCCATATGGTCCAAAAATATTTATAGCACTTCTCTTTGTGTAATTTCTGTCAAATAATCTAAATGAGCTTTGACAATGGTTCAGAAATTCATGTCAAGGATCTATTTATCCTTCCCTAATCTCTCTGCTGACCTCCAGTCTTGCATCTCCAACTGCCTTTTGGACATCTTCAACAGGATTTCCAATGGACATTGGAACTCAACATGTCCAAAAACTGACATTTTTGTCTTTCCCTACAGTCCTCATCCCCACCCCAATCCTAACTTCTCCATTACTGTTGAGGACAATACCGTCCTTCTAGAACCTCAGGCTTGCAACTTACATATCATCTTTGACTCCTTGTTATCTTTCACTACCCACCATATCCAATTGCTTGCCAAGATATATTGACTTCACATTTGCAACATCTCCTGAATACTTTGCCTTTTTATCCTTTCATATTTCCACTACTTTGGAAGAGGTGAGGGCCTGTAATGATGATTACATCATGCCTGGATTATTGCAATAGCCATCTCATGGGCCTGCCTGTCTCAAATCTGTCTTCACCCCAAACCATCCTCCATTCAGCCACCAAAGTGATTTTCCTAAAGCACAAGACCAACCATGTCACCATTCAGTAAACTCCAGTGGCTCCCTGATAAAATTTTTAAAATCCTCTGTTTGGCATTTGAAGCCCTTCATAACCTTAGCTCTCTATCCTCCTAACCTCTCCAGTTTCCTTACACATTACTCCCTGTTCCATACTCAAAAATATGTAGAAAAAGAAGATAAACTAGTAGTATATTCAAACAAAGCACTCCATCTCTTGGCTTCTGGGCATTTTCTGTAGTTGTTACCTATGCCCAGAATGCTCTCCCTCTTCATCTCTACCTACTAGATTTCCTTACTTCCTTTAAGCCCTAACTCAAATTCCATTCTCTAAAAGTCTAACCAGATGGTAACTTTCCCTTCACTAATACTGACAAAAAGTTCATCAGTGAGCAGAAACTGAAGAAGCACTATTGCCTATATTTAGCACCAGTTAACGTAAGTTGAAATGATTAAGTTAGTTTAATAGATTCCTCCCCTCCTTCCACATTTAGAGTAGTTAAACACCATGCCATTTAACATTCTTCTCAGGCCCTCTATTCCTGCCAAGTTTATTCTCGCTAGGAGAGAAAAAATTAGGAAGAAAATGAAGCACTTTCCTTGGAACATTCTGTAAAAGTTATAAAATCATTTCTCACAACATAGATTTTCAACCTAAGAGCCTTCTACTGATATGATGAAAGATTCTAAACTTTGAACTCAACCAGCTGAACTATCTCCAGTTTTAATTCTACTCTTATCACACACAAGGGATTCTACTTTAAAATTTGCAGTAGCATCACATGGGCTTTCCAGATCATTGACTTTCTTGAACCATTTGTGTTTGTGTTCATTTATAATTATGTATGTCTGAATTGAAAGCCATAGATATGTTCTCTAGGGGGAGCTTTAAACAAATCTCAAGTGAGATTAGGGACCTGGAATCTAGGCAGAAACAGCTAGAAAGTCATAGTTTTCTATCTTTTAAATATCTCTGCAGGAAAATAACACTTAAATATCCTGATAGTCAAGTTTAATTAGAACACTTCATGGAACAAAGGCAGTTTAATTAAAGAGAATAAAATCCAGTTAGGTAAAGGGTAGTTTGTTTGCATGTAGAATGAAAATTAATTTATAATAATATTATCTTTTATTCATGACATTTTAGAGAATGTGAACTTCTGTTTTCATTTGAATGTGACATAATTACATATTTTTAATGGGCTGAGAGTTTAAAAAATGTTGAAAATACATTGCTGATTTTGAACTAATTATCCAGGGAAATATGTGAAATCAATAAGGGCTTGCCATTGATTTCCCTCTGATGAGTCATGATATTTAAAATTCACTGAACTGCTTCAGAACTGTTCTTTCAGACTGTTAAATCTAAATTTTAGCTTCATTAGTGGATATGTTTAAAGTAAGCCCATTCATTTACCTCTAATTCATTTCCTTTCAGACCAACCTAACAGAGCTCAAGTCTTTTGGTTCACCACCTTTGGCTGTCAGCAATGTCACTGCTGCAGTAATGGTTCTCATGGCCCCTGGAGGGAAGGTACCCAGAGATCGAAGTTGGAAAGCTGCCAAGGCTACCATGGCCCGAGTTGATGGCTTTCTGGACGCCCTGGTCAACTTTAACAAAGAGAACATACCTGAGAGCTGCCTCAAAGCTATCCAACCATATATTCAAGATCCAGAATTTAAACCTGAGTTTGTGGCCTCTAAGTCTTTTGCAGCAGCTGGCCTCTGTTCCTGGGTCATAAATATTGTGAGGTTTTATGAGGTTTTCTGTGATGTGGAACCCAAGCGGCAAGCCCTGAGTAAAGCAAGTTTGGATCTTGCTATTGCCCAAGAAAAATTGGCAACCATTAAAATCAAGATTGCTGTAAGTTGAAACCAGAACTTTATCAAAATTGATATTACTGTTAATTCATTCAAAAGCATGCATTAAGTGCCTACCATTTGCAAAGAATGGTTCCAAGTGCCGGAAACCAGAAACAAAAACAAAGTTGTCCCCACTTTAAAGGAGCATCCTTTTTATTGATACAAATAATGTGCAAAGAAATTTTATACATATGTATGTACAAATGTATATGTGTAGGAAGATGGATAGTAAATATCCTGGAGTTCCCATTACTAATGAAAGAACAGAGCAAAATAATTTCTTTGTAGTTGAAGGCAATACAAATGGAAAGGGATTGAGAGAGTCTTCCAGGAGGAGGTGGCATTTAAACTGAACTTTAGGTAATGATTCTAAGAATTGGGAGTAAGAAAAGGAAGCATTCTGGGTATGAGGCACAGAGAAAAGCCATGGAATACTTTGTATGGTGAACAGTAAGCAATCCAAGGCTGGCTGAGATAGAAGGGGAATAATATGTAATAAGCCTGGAAATGTGAAGGCTCTAAATGCCAAGCCTTTAATCTCTCTACCCTTCATATTTTTTCTCTCTTCATTTTCCTGCCTTTCCACATTTGGTCCTAAAATTAAGGACCTGAATTCTACACTGTCCTCTCTCAAGTTTCTTACTCCCTTTTTCTGCCACTGCTCATTCTTTGCCAAACTCAGAAACTTGATTATTCTATCATTTGACCCCTCTGCTCATATCCACATCCTATTTAATGAAGCTGTAGAAATGTCCCAAGTATACTGACTGGATCTACTACCTATTATCTAACCTGAAGTAGACTATCACTTCAGCATACCAATCTTTGTACTCTTTCCTAAGTGATTCTCTGACTCACTCTCTACAGAAGCTATTCCAAACTCTCTTCACTCTCATACTTCCCTCTTCCCTTCACTGAAAAATTAAAACTATTAAACATTAAGCCTCTCTTTTCCTCTTCATCTTCTCTTTACCCCTTGACATAATCCCCTATAAACTGTTCCTTTTCTCTAATTTCTAATAATGAAGTGATCCTTCTTGTCATTACCAACTCTTGTGTGTTTGCTCTTTATTCTATGCCCTCCCATATTCTTCAACAAACTGACCCCACTATTCTCCTCTCTTTTAAGCCACATGTGACATTTTGATATTTTTTCCTTTTTTAAATTAATCTGTCCCAGTACCATTGAATAACTTTAAAAGGAATGAAAAAATAAATATCATAATACATAATTGCATAATCTGTCAAAACAATTTCATACATTGGCCTTGCCAAGAAACCTATACTCTCTGCATTTTTATTTTTATCAGCTTTCTTCCAGGAAACCAGTGCATTTCTCATCTTCTTTCTTTTGTATTCTTGTTATATAATTTTGTTGATCAGAATTCTTAGTCTTTCAAAGTTAGTTTTCTCAATAATGTTGTCACTGTAAAAATTGTTCTAGTCCTACTCACTTTACTCTGCACTACTTCACAGAAACCTTTCATTTTCCTCTAAAGTTGTTTCATAATTCATTTTGACACAACAATATTTTATTACATTTTTATAACCCAACTTTTTTTGCCATTATCCAATAGGAAGAGAACATTCTCCTGATTTCTAATTGCTGAATACCACAAAAAAATAGGTGCTATAAATATTTTTATAACTTTAGATCCTGACTGGATCTACTACCTATTATCTAACCTGAACTAGACTATCACTTCAGCATACCAATCTTTGTACTCTTTCCTAAGTGATTCTCTGACTCACTCTCTACAGAAGCTATTCCAAACTCTCTTCACTCTCATACTTCCCTCTTCCCTTCACTAAAAAAATTCTCCTCCTTAATTTCCTTGGAATAAAGGCCTTATAATAACATGGTTATGACAAAAGATATAAACATTTTCATAACTTCCTAGGTACGGTTCCAAATTGCTTTCCAACATGGTTGGGCCCATTTATGCTTTGCCAAAAGTGTGCTGATATATTCAGGGAGGGGTAGTATCTCTGGTGTGGAGGGCTTGTCATGCCCTTCTAGGGCAGCTCTCCAGCCTTTGACCCCCACCTGACACCCAGCTCTCACTAGCATGTGGCAGTGGCCACACCCCGGGCAGCAGCTTCGACATGCCGGCTAAAGCTTGTGAGAGTAGCCATCGGGTCATAGACCCCTGGTGAACCAGGGCCTTGCTCACCCAGCATGTGAAGACTGCTTCGGCTGAACAGATGGAAGAAACCAAAAAGAAGGTTCAACAGCTGAGATGGCGACGCAGCAAAGCACTGTGGAGTACTTAGAGCATGTTGGAGCACAAAAGACAACACGGCCATCCAAGGCAGCTGAGGAAGTCTCCAGGTGTAATGACTTTTCGTGCCACTGGACCCAGTCTTCCAATGCCGAGAGAGTGGGACTGTCTCTGTGCATCAACTTTTCCACATAAATCTCCTTCATGCACAAGTGTTTTGTGCACACTCATCTATCATAGATGAAAACGCACAAAGACAAGTGTCATCCTCAGTTACTGAGAGACTACTACTACTATACCACAGTCCTTACAACATTTGTCATTTGTCATCTTTGCTTTTCTGATCGGTATGAGATATAACACCAAAATTACTTCAATATTCACTTCTCTAATTATTAATGATTTAGAGCATTTTTTTCATGCAATTTCTGATAGCTTGAATTTCTTCCTTTGAAAACTGCCTATTGATAGCCTTTGGCCAAAACTTCTTTATTAGAAAACAAATATTGCCAATATTAAAAGGAAAGCAGGAAATTGGGGAAAATATTTTATAGACAGCCTCACAAATAGAGGTCTCATATGTAAACTAGATTGAAAACTTTGTCAAATCTATAAGAAGCACCATCCCCTGATTGATTAATGGGGAAAAGATATGAACAGACAATTTTTAGGTGAATAAGTAAAAGCCATAGATAAGCATATGAAAAAAATGTTCTAAATCACTAATGATTAAAGAAATGAAAAACAAAACAATTGTAAGATATCATCTCACCCCCATTAGACTGGCCAAAATGACAAAAGAGCAAAATGGCAAATATTAGAATATGGGAAAATGGGAACACTAACATACTGTTGGTAGAGCTGTGAACCATTTTGGAGAGCAATTTGGAACTACACCTAGAGAATTATAAAACTTCATTTCTAGATATGTCAACCAAGAAGATCAAGGAAAAAGGAAAAGAACCCATATGTTCCAGAATATATAGAGTAGCTCTCATTGTGCTGCCAAAGAATTGAAAACTGAAAGGCTGCCCATCAATTGGAGAATGACTAAACTAATTGTGGTGCATGCTTGTAATGGAATACTGCTGTGTCATAAAGAAGCAATGAGCAGGCTATTTTTTTAAACTTAGAAATAACTACACAACATCATTATCTGTTGCCAACAAAATGTGACATGAAAGGTGAAAACATGAAAGATTTAATTTGTATTGAATATGTGGCCTCCCTTAACCCCTATGGAATTCCCCAATTCCATGATGCAAGAAGGTCATAGAGAGGGTGAGACACTTATGGATGTGATGTGAATTTTTTAAACAAGATTAGCAGTTTATTTTGTTTTTGTTTTTTTAAAACTTCTAGTTTTGTTTTTCAATTCAGTTCTCGTTTTGCTTTCAGGTTACTTGTCTTTAATTTTTTATAATCCTCACTAGGTTATTTAGTAGATTTTTAATTTAATTTTTTTTCAACTTTTTCTTGTACTTCCAAATTCACTATTTTTTTCTTTCTCTGTTTTGTTGATAAAACATTTAGAGATATATGTTTCCCCTCAGAACTGCTTTATCTGTATTCCATAGGTTTACATGTGTTGTCTCATTACTTTCATATCCTTTGATTAAAAAGATTGTTTCTATGATTTGTTCTTTGACCTACCTATTCTTTTTACTCAGTGAGTATATAAATAAGTATTTGATAAGTATCCTTATCATGTTCTAAGTCCTAGGGATTCAAAGAAATGTAAAAATATGTCCCTCTCCTTAAGAAATTTACATTATTTTTTTCTTTGGAAAATTTTAATTTAATTAATTTAGAATATTTTTCTATGGTTACAAGATTCATGTTCTTTCCCTCCCCTCTCCTCACCCCCCCCCATAGCTGACACACAATTCCACTGGGTTTTACATGTCATTGATCAAGACCTATTTCCATATTATTGATATTTATACTAGGGTGATCATTTAGAATCTATATCCCCAATCATATCCCCAACAACCCATGTAATCAAACAGTTGTTTTCCTTCTGTGTTTCTATTCCCACAGTTCTTTCTCTGAATGTGGATTCTGATAAGTCCCTCAGAATTGCCTGGATCATTACATTGCTGCTAGTAGAAAAGTCCATTACATTTGTGTATCAGTCTCTGTATACAATGTTCTCCTGGTTCTGCTCCTTTCACTCTGCATCACTTCCTGGAGGTCATTCCACCTCACATGGAATTCCTCCAGTTCATTATTCCTTTCAGCACAACAGTATTCCATCACCAACATATACCACAATTTGTTCAACCATTCCCCAGTTGGAGGGCATCTCCTCATTTTCCAACTTTTTGCCGCCACAAAGAGCATAGCTATGAATATTCTTGGACAAGCCTTTATCCCTATTATCTCTTTGGGGTACAAAACCAAGAGTGGTATGGCTGGATCAAAGGGCAGACAGGCTTTTAGCACCCTTTGGGAAATAGTTCCAAATTGCCTTCCAGAATGGTTGTATCAATTCACAACTCCACCAGCATGTATTAATGCCCCAATTTTGCCACATCCCCTCCAGCATTCATTACTTTCCATTGCTGTCATGTTAGCCAATCTGCTAGGTATGAGGTGATACCTCAGAGTTGTTTTGATTTGCATTTTTCTGATTAGATGGGATTTAGAACACTTTTTCATGTGCTTATTAATAATTTTGATTTCTTTATCTGAAAATTGCCTATTCATGTTCCTTGCCCATTTATCAATTGGGGAATTACTTGATTTTTGTACAATTGATTGATCCCCTTATAAAGTTGTCAAAGATTTTCTTATAAAGATTTTTTCCCAATTTGTTGCTTCCCTTCTAATTTTGGTTTCATTGGGTTTGTTTGTACAAAAAGTCTTTAATTTAATGTAATCAAAATTATTCATTTTACATTTTTTTATTTTTTCTAACTCTTGTTTGGTCTTAAAATCTTTCCTTTCCCACAGATCTGACAAGTATACTCTTCTGTGTTCACCTAATCTACCAATAGTTTCCTTCTTTATATTCAAGTCATTCACCCATTCTGAGTTTATCTTGGTATAGAGTCTGAGATATTGATCCAAACCCAATCTCTCCCTTACTGTCTTCCAATTTTCCCAGCAGTTTTTGTCAGATAGTGGATTTTTGTCCCCAGAACTGGGATCTTTTGATTTATCACAGACTGTCTTGCTGAGGTCACTTACCCCGATTCTATTCCATTGATCCTCCCTTCTGTCTCTTAGCCAGTACCAAATTGTTTTGTTGACCATTGTTTTATTGTACAGTTTAAGATCTGGTACTGCCAGGTTGCCTTCCTTCACATTTTTGTTCATGATTTACCTTGATATTCTTGATCTTTTATTCTTCTGAATAAACTTTGTTATTGTTTTTTCTAATACAGTAAAAAAGTTTCCTGGCAGTTTGATGGATATGGCACTAAATAAGTAAATAAGTTTGGGTTGTATTGTCATTTTTATTATGTTACCTCATCCTACTCATGAGTAATTAATGTTTTTCCAATTTTTTAGATCTAGTTTAATTGTGTGGAGAGTGTTTTGTAGTTGAATTCATATAGTTCCTGTGTTTGTCTCCGAAGATAAATTCCTAAGCATTTTATATTGTCTAGGGTGATTTTAAATGGAATTTCTCTTTCTAACTCTTGCTGTTGGAAGTATATAGATATGCTGATGACTTCTGTGGGTTTATTTTGTATCCTGCAACTTTGCTAAAGTTGTTGATTATTTCCACTAGCTTTTTAGTGGATTCTCTAGGATTCTTTAAGTAGACTATCATCATCTGCAAAGTGTGATAGCTTGGTATCCTCATTACCTATTTTAATACCTGCAATTTATTTTTCTTCTCCAATTGCTACTGCTAGAGTTTCTAGTACAATGTTAAATAATAGAGATGATCATGGACATCCTAGGATACTTCACTCCTGCTCTCAGATAATGCTTGCTGATGGTTTTAGATATATACTATTTATTATTTTTAGGAAAGGCCCTTCTATTCCTAGTATTTTCAATTATTGTGTTGTATTTTGTCAAAGATTTTTTTTTGCATCTATTGAGCTAATCGTGGGATTTTTGTTGATTTCCTTTTTGATATGGCCAATTATGTGAATAGTTTTCCTAATATTGAACCATCCTTCCATTCCTGGTATAAATACCACCGATCATAATGAATAACACTCATGATCACTTTCTGGAGTATTTTTGCTAGTATTCTATTTAAGATTTTTGTATCTATGTAAATTAAGGAGATTGGTCTGTAGTTTTCTTTCTCTGCTTTTGACCTGCCTGGCTTTGGAATTAGTACCATATTTGTGTCATAAAAGGAATTTGGTAGAACTCTTTCTTTTCTTATTCTGTCAAATAGTTTGTATAATACTGGAATTAGTTGTTCTTTAAATGTTTGATAAAATTCACATGTGAATCCATCTGATCCTGGAGATTTTTTCTTAAGAAGTTCTTTGATGACTTATTCAATTTCTTTTTCTGATATGGGGTTAAGAAACTTACATTCTAATGGGCAAGTCAAAACTAGAAAAGTATAAAGGGTCTGTGTTTTGAAGAGATTTCCATGATAGAGATTGCTGGGGGCCATCAAGCCACACTGTTTTGACATGGTCACTTGTGGAAACCAGGAGGTCACAAAGTGGCTCCTATAGGAAGGATGGAGACATCTACTCAGCCCCCCTCTGTTTGACTTCTCTCACTTATCCCCTTATTATTGAAATTGCTCTTACTTATTAGCTCCAGGAAAAAATAGATGACAGCAACATGCTTGCCAGGTTAACACAGATGTTCCACTCTGTCCCCAAAACATCACCAGGAAATCCCACTTACAAAATTAAACCTAAGGATTCTTATGTATTCACTTAGATAGGACCCTCTTTTTGAGGCTAAAAACTTCTGGCAAATTTGTGCTCAGAATTCCCCAACCTAAATTTGGGTCATGTTGATTGACCTCTGACCCTGTACCTAGCAGTAATTTTTTGTTGACTATCTCTTTAGGCTTCCTGTCTGTTGTTAGGATCTATGAAAACATGTATGTTGAGAATGAAACTGTGTAGATATGTGAACATGAGGGTATAAAATAAAGCCAAGCCTCAGTTAAGGTGGAGCAGTTTTCCTGTGAAACCTGTGCTGCAGGTTGAATATGAAAGCTGTATCCCATTCATCATTCCATCAACACTGTCCCTGTCAAAGGGTGATCCACCCCAGAGCAAGGGATTATATTTAGTCCTAGAGATAATTGGGAGCAATTTAAGTTTATTAAATAGAGGGATGACATGGTCAGACCTGCACTTTTGGAAAATCACTTTGGCTAGTGAGTGGCCAAAGGAATGATGAGGGACTTGTGCCAAACCACTCTGAAGATTATTACAATAGTCAGGAATGAAATTGAGGACAGAGAAGGAGACATATAAGAGAGACATGATAAAGGCAGGAATTGGTAACAATTTGGTAGCAAATTGGTAGCAAAATAAGTGTGAGAGAGAAGTTAAGGCTGGACTGGGGTTGGGTGTAGAATGAGAGCTCCTTGAGCACATGAATTTTTATCTTTCACCTTGACTCCCCAGCACCTAGCATAGTGTTGCTTGATAAATACATGTTTGCTTGTTGAATCAAAAGAATGGGATTATAAAGCTTTGTTTATTGAATAAAGGAAATTTTGTTAATGAATATAGGGAAATTCCAATGACTGCCTAAAAAAAATAACTATGCCCCTTGTAGTCTACTTAAAAAGCATATTAACCCTATCTTAAGTCACTCTACTAACTTTTTCTCTTATACTTCTTGTAAAGTGCTACAATATTGGACATCTATAGAATAGAACAACATCTGACAGGATGTAAATTGAGCCAAGTCTAGGTATATAGTCAAATCAAACTGTGTGAATGAGAAGATTAAAAAGTCTAGCACCTGTAACTATCTTTCTGATCTCAGGATCTAGTTCTTTTCAATGAACACAGCAGTTCCCTAAACCAAGATTTCATTTGAGTGGGAAGCTAAAAACAACAGAGACTCTGACCAAAGATTTTCCAGGATTCTGGATTCTGGTTTCTTCTTACAGTACCCTATCCTAAGATAAGTTCAGATTCAAAGACAGAAATAGTGGAAACAAAAGCCTATCACTAGAAGCACAAGACATACCCTGAAGAAAATTCAGAAGAACCTACAGTGATGAATGTTCCAAAAGTAGTGGTGGTATGATATTCCCCAGAAGAAATAAAAGAAATCCAGTTGTGTCAAAGATTTAAGTTGCCTTTACCACATGTGTTCCTTACATGTGTGCTTCTCTACTTGTGACTTCAGCAGGTGCATACTGCCTGCTGTTATGATAGGAATTTGGTGAGAGATGAACAAAAGGGAACAAATTAAAAATTCAGATTTATTGATTGAGAAGGGGAGGAATAGGGGTTAGGAGAAATTCTACAAGTTATCTCACTCTCTATCTTATTAAGCTAAGCAGTAAATTTCCCCAATAACCAAGTCTCACACATGGAGTCAACTCAAAAGGGCCAGGATCTTCAATTGATTAGTGTCCAAACAGGTTCAGTGGTGAGGTGTGTCTTCAGTGTTCTTTATGTAAGCTACCAGCAGCCAGATTCAAAGATTCCTCTCTCTCCAGCTGGTATCAGGAGAAGCAAGAAACCTGTTGGGGGTTTTTTTCCAAGTCTCCAACCAAGGTCCTTCCAGGAGAGAAGTGTGTCAGTTGGGACATAAAACCTTTCCCCAGATCTCCAGTCTTGGGCTCCCATGTGACTTTTAGTCACATGCTCCTATCAGTCACTCACTGATGTATGCACCACTCAGTTTATTGCAAAATGTTCTTTCTCTAGCACATTACCCACTTTTGCAGGAAACAAAAATTGTGTTGGAAACACGATTATTGTATTTTTGCACAATCTAAAATACTTACCAATTGCCTAAACTAAGAAATCAACCCAAAATAACAATCTACACTCAACTGTCTTACTCTAATACTAACCTATTCTAGGGGATTTTAACAAGGAAAAGAAAAAGAAATTAACTAATGAACAAGTACAAATGTCAAACAGAAGCAAAATCAAAACAGCAAATAACATCAAACAAAAGATGAACATAACTTCCATGCAAACATCAAACTTAAAATACTCTTATCAGCTAATACAGAAAATTTTACTATTATTGCAGTACATTAACATTAAACTTAGAGAAATTTTTTTGAAAATTACAATAAACACAACATTGCATAAGTTTTACGCTGAAAATCAAACCAAACATTAAACTCACTTATGCAAATACATGTACCAATAAATATTAGTGAGCTACATACATAATTCACATATATACATATAGTACATGCATACAATATATACATGTATGCTATACACATGTACATATATACAATTATGTACACTTCATATTTACACATATTTTACATATATACATCCACTATAATACAATTAATTTACAATCCTATTATACACCCTATTTACATATATGTACATATTTATTTAGAATTTTGTTTGATATGTGATGTCTTATCTTGTTTGTGTTGTGTAATGTATTATGTAGTGCAAGTCAGTATCTAATTTTCTTATCTTACTTAATCCTACCTAACTAATCTCTATCTTCAAAATACTTCAGCCAAACTAGATTTCTATACCTAAGCTAAATCTAAGTATGTACTTAAATTTTGTTGGTAAATAACATGTCTATAGCTAATCATAATACTGTTAGTACCCTAACTATACATTGTTTCACTCATTTAAATAATGACTCAGTATAACCTAACCATGTTTGTTTTGTGTGTATGTTTTGTTATGTTGTTACTTTTGCTATGTCATGTTGTTATGCTATTTTTAATGTCAGTTACTGTTATGTTACTGTCGTATGCAACATACTTACCCCTACTCAGACTCTCAAATGGACAATATGCTAAAGATCTACCACCTAAACCTTTCTTTCTGAATGCCCCTTGAGTGAATTTTTGCCAAGCAGAACAACTTGAGCAGATCTTATTTGCTACAGTACTTATTCCAGGAGCAATCCATTGTCTCTTTACAGTGTCAATTACAACTTGAGTACCAAAATGATCTTTTGTGTGAATGGCTTGACATAAAAATAGGTGTACAGGTCTTTTGGTAACAGCCACTTTCCTGTATCTGTTAATCATGTTCTTTTCTTGCTCCATTTTTGTATTTCTGAGTCTACATAAGCTTTTTCTACATCATCAGATTCTATAGTGGATAAGCTCATAACATAAACTGGAGTATTTCTGGCAGCAAATTTTGCAGTTATATCAGCTCTATGATTTCCTTTAGCAACTGAATCTCTTCTATTAGTATGACTTCTAAAATGGATTACAGCTATCTGTTTAGGCTTCTAGATAGCATCCAACAATTTAGTTATTATTTCTGCATGAGCAATTGGTTTTCCCGATGAAGTAATAAAACTTCATTGTTTCCAGATCTTTCTTGTAGCATAACACACTGAAAATGCATAATGAGAGTCTGTGTACACATTTGCACATTTACCATCAGCCAGAAAACATGCTTGCTTTAATGCGACTGACTCTGCACATTGAGCACTAATATTACTAGGTAATGATCAACACCACAGTGTCTCAAATTCTGTGACAACTTCAGTACCTGTACATCAAATTCCATTACACAAATATGAAGAACCATCTGTGAATAAAACCAAATCTGGATTTTCTATTGGACTGTCTTTTAAATCCATCCTCAGATTATCCACTAGATCTACTACTTCAACACATTCATGTAATGGTTCGCCGTTCTTTGGCAAATCAGGAAGAAGTGTCACTGGATTTAGTACACAACACCTTTTCAACTTGATTTTTTACTACCTAGAAGTATGATTTCATACTTATTCTTTGGTCTGAATATGTTTGAGTACGAAATTTCTTCATTACTGCTTCTATTTGATGTGAACAAAATACTGTCAAAGGTGATCCCAAAACTAAGTCTGATGACTTCTGGATTAACACAGCTGCAGCTGATACACCCCTTAAACAAGGAACGGTACCTGGAGCAATTGGATCTAGTTGACAACTATAGTATCCAACTATATGATAACTTTGTCCTAAACTCTGTGTCAATACAGCAGGTGCAATTCCTTTCATCTTATTCACAAATAATTGAAAAGGTTTAGTATAGTCTAGGATTCTGAGGGCTGGTGCATATAAAATCGCTTCCTTAAGCTTTTTTAAGGCTTGCACATGTTCAAGTTTGAGTTTCAGAGATTCTGGTTCTGTATTCCTGGTTCTCTCTGTTAAACATTTAGTAATTTCACTATACTCAGGTATCCATTGTCTATAGAAACCAGTTGTTCCAAGAATAGCTCTGAGTTGCTTCCTGGTCTTAAGTGTACTCAGTTTCTGGATTACAAGCTATTCTTTTCTTAGTGATACTTCTGGAACTCTCTGACAACACAAAGCCAAGATATTCAACATGAGGCAAAACCCACTGAACTTTTGCTTTAGAGATTTTATGTCCACTTTTCTGTAATTCAATCAAAAGAATCTTGTTATCTCTTAAAAACTCTTTAGCAGATGGAGATGCTAGGAGGAGATCATCTACAAAATGCACTATTTTACTTTCCTTGAATGTCATTGTTTTAAGTTCTCTGTTCAAAATTTGAGAGAATTGACTCAGGTTATTGCAATTCCCTTGTGGAAGACGAGTCCAGGTCCATAAGTCTCCCATGTGAAAGCAAAGATCTTTTGAGAATCCTCGTGAATTGAACTCTGAACATAAATCTACCACAGTGAAATATCTTGCTTGACTTGGAATGGATGAGATTATAGCAGCTGGACTTGGTACAATAGGATGTGTCTGTATTACCTAATTGTTTACAGCTCTCAAATCCTGTATGAATCTATAGACAATTCTGCCTTCTTGATCTAGCTTTTGCTTTTTTTATTGGAAGTATGGGCATATTGCATTCTGAGAAACATGGAATTATGACCCCTTGTTGAATTAGGGACTCAATAATCAGTCTTATCCCATCTATAGCTTCTTTACTCAAAGGGTATTGAGGAACACAAGGAACTGGTCCTTCCTTGGTTCTCACTGTTACTGGAGTAACTGATTTCAATAGGCCTACACCTGTGGAAGACTTAGACCATAAGTCTTCTGGTATATCCTTGGGAATAGGATTGATGGAATCCAACTCATTATCTGCACTGAGTGAATCTAAGAACAGCAATGGAAAAGCTTTCAGAGATTTTTCTGGGAGTTGTAATATTGTATCCCCAGTGTCAGTAAATTGAATTGTTGCTCACAATATACAAAGCAAGTCCCTCCCAAAAAAGGTTTATTGGACATTCAGGCATACAAAGAAATGCATGTTCCACAGATAGTGGACCTAGAGTTATCATTTTAGGTTGTAATTTTGCTACTCTCTCTGGTTTTCCAGTAGATCCAATCACTTCCATAGTACCAACAACTTTACAATCTTTAGGAAGATGTTGCAAAACAGATTTACCAGCTCCAGGATCCACCAAAAGATCATATATCTGGTCCCCTATACTTACAGAAACATAGGGCTCAGTGCTGTTTGGAGGTAGGAAGTGTCAAGAATTGATGCAAGCATAGTAACATCAGTACAAAGCTCAGTCATTTCCTTTCCATCCAAGTCTACATCTGCTTGAATTACATGACTTTCCCAGGTTTATGTGTCATCAGCTTTTATATTACTCTCATTGGTCCTTAAATTCTCCATCTTAGTATCATTGTTCCCATTTACAATTTCATTAGTATTATGTAGTTTATATTTTTCATTAATTTCTCTTATTCTATATTCATTAGTATTTTCTATTAAATTTATAATACAATGTTCTTTCTCTGTACAATTATTTACACCAATTATATCTTCCTTTGATTCAATTAATCCATCTGTATCACCATGTATTTTATGTTCATTACTCCCAATTTCATTTATCCTCAACTTATTTTCATTTATACCACACTCATTTATTGATTCATTTTCATATATCCCTAGGGAAAACCTTCATAAGGCACTAGAATTTTTACCCTGGTCACCCTTTACAACTTGGCTGTATTTAGGTCTAGCTCCAGAATTTACCCATGAATGCATAGTAGTGTGATCTGGGGCTTGTCCCTGGCAACAGGCTTTCTGGCATTGATTTGCATATCTATTTTGATTATTATTATTGTTCTATATGTTGTTATTATTATAATTTTTATTAATACAGTTATTGTATTGCTTATTAAACCTATATTTCTACTTAGTTGTCTTCTAACTTGATTTCTGAATCTGTAGTCTCTGTACAGATGACAGATTCAATTAC
The DNA here is from genome assembly GCF_027887165.1 of Monodelphis domestica. Lineage (NCBI taxonomy): Eukaryota > Metazoa > Chordata > Mammalia > Didelphimorphia > Didelphidae > Monodelphis > Monodelphis domestica. Next base: position 245,435,851 of record NC_077228.1, read on the forward strand.
AAAGGAAACAGCACCTAGGACCTGATCTCCTCTCACTAGATTTATACTTATTATTATACCTTGGCTGTACAAATCTCAAAGCAACCACAGCCTTTATTTCCTTAATTTCACCTTCTTTAGCTTTCATTTCAGTTTCCTTTAAATTTCTTTTCAAGTTCTCAACAATGAAATCACTATCATCAAATTTTTCTTCTGGGTCATTTGTCAAATAAGTAGCTTTTCTCCTTAATTCATCAAGATCTAGTTCTTCCCAATCAGGATAATTTGATTTTAAAAATTGCCTCACCCTTGGGACTGCATTCTTTACAAAGACCCATTTTATGTATACAATAGTGTTTTCTTCCAGTGCATCCATCCCTAATAGAGTTTCAACTGCATCGGTTATCCTTTCCAGAAAAATTGCAGGAGCTTCAGAAACCTTTTGCTTTATGGCCTCAAACTTTGACCAAGAATTGGACCTTTTAGTATATCTCCCCATAAAATCTATGACTGCATCTCTTGCTCCAATTAATATATCATAAACCTGTATCCAGCTTTAATTCCTCTGGCCAAGACTCTTAACAGAGGATCTGCTCTTGTTTCCTCTATCAACTTATTCCTTTCTCTCTTAGTCAGGACCTCTTTCATTAATATGGCAAAATCAGGATCATATAAGTCAATTGCCCTATGAATTTCCTTAATCACTTTATTTGGATCATCATTAAAATTTGGGGTTCTCCTGATGGATTCAAGGTCCTCCAGGGAAAATCTTTTGTGCATTTTAACCTTATGCACCTCATTTTGTTTAACCACTGGCATATCTCTTAGGGGACATAAATTTACTGTTCCTGCTGCTTTCTCCTGTTCCAGCCTATTTAGTCTTTTCCCTGTGTTTTGTTGTTGTCATTTATACAGTCTTGATTCATATTAATGTTATTTATAAATTGCTCCAGTGTATCCATTTGTTGTTTCATGTGCACAACCATAAGTTTTAAATTAGAATGCCTTCTAAACCAAGTTACTAGATCTTTCAGGCAATTTACACAAAGGCACACAGAGGCACACAGAGGCACGAATTTGTACACAATACACCCACAGATAACAGCAAGGGGTACATAAGTCTATAACATTAACATTACACAGTTTCATATACATTACTGGATTCATACAATCCATTTTTAAAACATAGTGACAGTAGTTAGGGAAGGATACAAAAAAAAGGAATATACATTACATATTGAAACAATACCATTAGCATAGAACTAAACATGCCTGCTGACAGGTTAGTTTCCATAGTCATAGTATTATTCAAAACAATATTATAATATAATTTATACATACAACAAATAAATAATTAAAAAATAAATTTCAAATAAAAAATTTTTTTTCCAAGATGGTCACTTTAAGTTGGCTGCTGGGGGTTTGTCTTAATAACCCTTCTGAGCAAGCCAAGCCCTCAGAATTCTATTTGACTTTCCCCCTAAGCTCCTAGCCACCTAAAGATGGATTAGAATGTTGGCTCAAACTGCTCTCTTTATAGTTAAGAAAGACTAATACAGTAAACATATGATAAACCTCTCTGGCTCTGCCAAACTGTTATGATAGGAATTTGATAAGGAATGAACAAAAAGGAACATATTAAAAAATTCAGATATATTGGTTGGGAAAGAGAGGAAGGAATAGGGGTTAGAAGAAATTCTACAAGTTATCTTACTCTCTAATATCTATAAGTCTATCTAAAACTATCTTATTAAGCTAAGCAGTAAATTTTCCCAATAATCAAGTCTCACACATGGAGTCCAGTCAAAAGGGCCAGGATCTTCAGTTGATTAGTGTCCAAACAGGTTCAGAGGTGAAGTGTGTCTTCAATCTTCTTTACTCAAGTTGCTAGCAGCCAGATTCAAAGATTTCTCTCTCTTCAGTTGGTCTCAGGAGAAGCCAGAAACCTGTTTTTTTTCCAGGACTCCAACCAAGATCCTTCCAGGAGAGAAGTTGTCAGTTGAGACATAGAACCTTTCCCCAGATCTCCAGCCTTAGGCTCCCATGTGACTTTTAGTCACATTCTCCTGTCAATCATTCACTCTGATGTATGCACCACTCAGTTTGTTGCAAAACGTTCTTTCTCTAGCACACTACTGAGATAGTGGAAGATACAACTTATTCAGGATAGAGGTAAATGTTTTGTTGCTACTTTTCTTACTCTGCAATTTCTGTAAATTCTATTTTTTTGAGCTCATTGTGGGCTCATGAGCTTATTTTGGAAGTATAGACTACCTCCCAACTTTCAGGACAGTGTGTTTTCCATGAGGAGCAAACTACATTCATACCTTCAAAATAGTCTGTGTATCCAGACACCTAATACTGTAGCTCACAAGTTCACATTAATGTGTTTATTTCATCCATATGATACAATTAGCTGAAAACAACACATTTTACTGAAAAGACATACCGAATATCTCCCCCATAATATATAAAGTGTATACTCCAACAAATACGCCAGGACAATGGAAATAATAGCTATTGATCATGTTCACAAGTGAGGAGACACACATGTAGGCTGTCACCTGCAACTCTACCTCAGTTACTGTCTTCTCATATAGAGTATCAACTGTTTTCCCCAGCTCTCTATTGATTATGTTGCTATATTGGGCCTAGTCCTGGGTAAGTCTCATGTTTCTGATGCTTAATGATATTTTCCACTGTCTCCAATTCCAGTCTTGGCTACAATCTTGGCCTAAGGTACTGCTATGTACATTCAGAAAAACTAGAAACTATACTCTAGGACCATCAAAAATATCAGCTGTGAGATCCACCATGTCCTGAGCAAGATACCCCCTTTATAAGTGGGATTCTCACATCCTCTAATCAATTAGATTCATTTTTTATTCTGTAGCTAGCCTGTGCTTTCCATTAAATGCTTCCAGATGCTGCCAGATGCAGCTTTGCCAGGGCAAAGCAGAGAGGAAAATATAGAAACCCCAGCCTACCTTGCTACACACTCCAAAAAAGAAGGAAAAATATGAAAAATGAACTCTGATGAATCCTTACTCAAGAACTTAGAATGGAATGAACTCCAAGTTTTTATCTAGTCCACTGATCTCATTCAGTCAGTTAATTTGCTATGTTCATTGGTCTCCTTCATTCAATGGCCAATGCCTATAATTCCACAACTTTGTTTAGGCACCTCCTTTACTCTCTGTTATCAGGTTGTTTAGAAAACTCTACAATTTAATAAATGACTGATCTACCTTTACCTAGTAAAATGACAAAGATAGTGAAACATGGATATGGTCTATGTTGATGTTGCAAAAAATGGAAACACAGGGGCAAGTGGATGTCTGAATACGTTGAGAGCCAGTCCTAGAGATGAGAGGTCCTAGGTCCAAATCTGACTTCAGACACTTAGTAGCTGTGTGACCCTAGACAAGTTACTTAGTTCCCATTGCCTATCCCTTATCACTCTTCTACCTTGGAAACAATATACATTATTGATTCTAAAATGGAAGGTAAAGATTGAAAAAAGACAGAAACACTAGTATAAACTGTTGATAAAGCTATAAATTAGTCCAACTAATCTAGAAAACCATTTGGGCTTAGATGCAAAAAAAGTGACAAGAATATCCAAAACCCCTAACATAAGATCTCTGTTGCTATGGATTTAGATAGAAAGACAGAAAGCAGTCTTGTATGTAATAAAATATTCATAGCAGTGCTTACAAAGAACTACAATCAAAGTGGAAGCCCAAAGATTTGAGAATAGCTAGTTAAATTATAATCCATGAATACAATAGAACAACATTATTACATAGAAACATAGACAAGCCTATGAAATGAAGAAGCAAAAAGAATAGACAACATAACTATTTGAATGCTATTTAGTTTTAATGTTAACTAATCTCATCTTTACCTTGTTCTTTGGACAATTTAAAGTTAGGTCTTTTTAATGCACACATTTATATGCACATATTGACATAAACCTAAAGATGTGCTGTTGTTGTTTTTTATCTTTGACCATGTTTAATCCCAAATTAATAATACTATTATCTTAAAATTCTAGTTATTATGTAGACTTTAAGGAGTTTGCCACGTGTCCCCTTAAAAGTTAAAAAAGCTTTTTTAAAAAATTTTGGAAATATTGAAACAATATTATCGAATCCAAAGCAAATCCCTAATTATATATTTTTCTCAAAAGTAGAATTTTTTATTTTTATTTAAAATTTATTTTATTTTTATTTAAAGAGCTAATTCTCTGACTAATTCTAAGGGACATCTAGGTATCTCAATGGATAGAGTGTCAGATCCAGAGATAGGAGGTTATGGGTTCAAATCTAACTTTAAACATGTCCTGACTATGTGATCCTAGGTAACTCACCTAACCTCAATTGCTTAGTCCTTACCTCTTTTATGCCTTGAAGCTGATAGTATCAATTCAAAGTTCAAAAAAAGGGTTTTTTTTTTAATTGGTTAAATCTAAAGTGACAGAACTGATGAAGATCATCCTTTTCCTAGAAATTAGTCCATATTGTCCCAACCACTGGGTGTACCTATTTTAGTTTAAATATTGCATTGATGTGTACAGATGCATTAGCACTCATTCAACCCCACAACTGCATTCTGGTAACCAAAACAATTGGCTACTATGTAATTCAGTTCTTGTTCCTCTAGATTTCCTCTGGTCTCTGACTTTCAGAACTGTATGCTATTGTCCTTGGAACAAATGGAGTAATATGTCCCAAACCATGTAAAGCATGGATCATTGAAGTGTTCTTGGACTAGAACAATTTACTGATATATTTTCTGTTCCTTTCTCAACAGCACCTTAATGAAAACTTGGCAAAACTTACAACCAAATTTGAGAAAGCAACTGCAGAAAAACTCAAATGTCAGCAAGAAGCTGAACTGACCACAGGTACCATCTCACTTGCAAATCGCCTGGTGAGTCTCACAGATAAAGCTTTAATTGTATGAACAATATATGAATGTATTTAACATACATATATATGTTCAAACTAGCACATTTTGACCTTGGAGAATATATTAAAATGTACTGTAATAAAGGAAAGTAATTTATAAAAACTAAATGAAAAGATTATACTCAAATCTAGTTTTATTTACATTGATTCTTGTTAATGAGGGGAAATTTTAGGTCTACAAGGCTGCCATATTAACTTGTGATCTGGCTTTGTATATATCAGACTTAGTTCCCCCTGGCTCCTGGTTAATATGTATATTGGCAAACAGTTGATTCACACTGACAATTTGTAGAGAGCACTATAAAACAAAATGAAAAGAATGAAAAAAATTGAGGAAAATATGGAGCATCTCATTCGCAAAACAGAGGATTTAGAAAATCATTCTAGAAGAGACAATTTAAGAATCATAGGACTACCAGAAGACCATGACAAAAGAAAAAGCCTGGACATAATACTAGAGGAAATTATCCAGGAAAACTATCCCAATATCCTAGAACAAGAGGGGAAAGTGGAGCTTGAAAGAATCCACAGATCACCTCCTGTATTTAATCCCCAACTGACAACACCCAGGAATAGCAGGAATGTTATAGCAAAACTCAAAAATTATCAGACCAAAGAAAAGATATTACAAACTGCAAAGAAGAAGCCATTCAAATACCATGGAAACATAGTGAGGATAACTCAGGATCTGGCTGCATCCACACGGAAGGACCAAAAGTCATGGAATATGATATTCCAGAAAGCAAGGGAACTAGGTCTACAACCAAGAATAAAATATCCATCAAAAATGACTATATTCTTACAGGGGAAAGTATGGTCATTCAACACAATAGAAGAATTCCAAGCATTTGTAAAGAAAAGACCAGACCTGGAGAGAAATTTTGATATCCAAGCATAGAACTCAAGAGAATCATCAAAAGGAAATTTAAAAAGAGGGGGAAAAGAAAAACAAAACAAAACAACAAAAACAATTTTAAGACTCAATGAGTTAAAATATGTATCCCTATAAGAAAATAGGTCATTGGTAATGCTTGAAAACTGTTGCTATCACCTGGGCAGCTAGAAGAATTACACTTAGAGGGAACAGTGACAAACTGTATAGGATGCAAGGACAAGACATAAATAGGAATATAGATATATGCATGCATAAATACATATACATGTGTGTATATACAACCAGAACAAAAAAAGGGGGGACAGGCTAATACTAAAAGAAATGGGAAAAGAAACAAATGTGGGAAAATTGATATGTCACAAAGTAGCTCATGGCGGGAGGGGGGAGAACAACGATACACTGGAAGGTAAAGAGGTTGGAGATAGGAAATACTCAACTCTTACCTGCTTTGAAACAGAACCAAAGAGGGAAGAACAATCCAATCCATTGGGGCAGAGAATAGAGTTGTGCCCTATATGGGAGTAGAAGGGTAAAAATGGTCAGGTGGGGAGGGAAGCAGTAGGAGAGGGGGGATTTTAAAAAGACTACAGGGGAAAATAAAAGGGGGAATAAGAAGGGAGGGGGTAGATAAGGAAGTAAAATAAGGGTGGGAACTAGGGATACTGATTATAAACAAACACTGGTGTAGAAGAAAATAGTGAAAGAAGAAAAGGCAAGACCAGGAGTAGAAATCAAAATGCTGGGAAATACATAGCTAGTAATCATAACTCTGAATGTGAATAGAATGAACTCACCCATAAAACGCAAGTGAATAACAGAGTGGATTAGAATCCAAAACCCTACCATATGCTGTCTGTAGAAAACACACATGAGGAAGGTAGATATGCAAAGGGTGAAATTAAGAGGATGCAAATCTACTGGGCATCAACTGATAAAAAGAAGGCAGGAGTCGCAATCATGATATCTGACAAAGCCAAAGTAAAAATAAATCTAGTTAAAAGAGATAGGGAAGGTCATCCTGATACATCCTGATAGAAGGCAGTATAGACAAGGAGGAAATATCTGTACTCAATATGTACTCACCAAATGGCATAGCATGCAAATTTCTAAAGGAGAAACTAGAGGAGCTCAAGGATGAAATAGACAGAAAAACTATACTAGTAGGAGACCTGAACCTTCCTCTATCCGAAGACGTGGAGAAAAATAAATAGGAACAAAAAGGAATACACCTTCTTTTCAGCAGCACATGGTACATTCACAAAAATTGACCACGTATTAGGGCACAAAAATGTTGAAAACAAGTGCAAAAGGGCAGAAATAATAAATGCAACAATGCAATGAAAATAATAATTAGCAAGGGTACATGGAGAGATAAATCAAAAATTAATTGGAAATTAAACAATATGATTCTCCAAAACCGGCTAGTTAAAGAACAAATTGTAGAAAGAATCAATAACTTCATTGAAGAAAACGACAATGGGGAGGCAGCTGGGTGGCTCAGTGGATTGAGAGTCAGACCTAGAGATGGGAGGTCCTAGGTTCAAATCTGGCTTCAGACACTTCCCAGCTGTGTGACCCTGGGCAAGTCACCTGACCCCCATTGCCTAGCCCTTACCACTCTTCTGCCTTGGAGACAATACCCAGTATTGACTCCAAGACAGAAGGTAAGGGTTTAAAAAAAAAAGAAAATGACAATGTGAGAAATCCTTTCAAAGCCTATGGGATGCAGCCAAAGCAGTACTCAGGAGGAAAGGTATATCCTTAAGTATGATAAACAAATTAAGAAGGGTAGAGGTCAATGAATTGGGCATGGAAATTTAAAAACTAGAAAGTGAACAAATTAAAAATCCTCAGATAAAGACTAAATTAGAAATCCTAAAAAATCAAAGGAGAAATCACTAAAATTGAAAGTCAAAGAACTATTAATTTAATAAATAAGACTAGAAGCTGGTACTTTGAAAAAAACAAGTAAAATAGACAAAGTACTAGTGAGTCTAATTAAAAAAGGAAAGAAAAAAACCAAATTGACAGTATCCAAGATGAAAAGGGACACCCCACTTCTAATGAAGAGGATATTAAGGTAATCATTAAAAACTACTAATATGGCAATCTAGATGATATGGATGAATACTTACAAAAATATAAATTGCCTAGACTAAAAGAGGAAGAAACAAATTACCTAAACAATCCCATATCAGAAAAAGAAATTGAACAAGCCATCAAAGAACTCCCTAAGAAAAAATTCTCAGGTCCAGAAGGATTCACAAATGAATTCTATCAAACATTCAAAGAACAACAAATCCCAATATTATACGAACTATTTGACAAAATAAGCCAAGAAGCGGTTCTACAAAATTCTTTTTACAACACAAACATGGTACTGATCCCAAAGCCAGGCAGATTAAAAACAGAGAAAAAAATCTATAGGCCAATCTCCCTAAAGAATACAGACGCAAAAATCTTAAATAGGATACTAGCAAAAAGACTCCAGCAAGTCATCACAAGGGTTATCCACTATGATCAGGTAGGGTTCATACCAGTAATGCAAGCATGGTTCAATATTAGGGAAAAACATCCACATAATTGACCATATTAGCAAGCTAACTGACAAAAAACATATGATTATCTCAATAGATGCAGAAAAAACTTTTGATAAACTACAACACCCATTCCTATTGAAAACACTAGAAAGTATAGTAATAGAAGGGCCTTTCCTAAAAATAATGAACTGTATATATCTAAAACCATCAGCAAACATCATCTGCAATGGGGATAAACTCGAAGCCTTCCCAATAAGATCAGGAGTAAAACAAGGATGCCCATTATCACCTTTACTATTTACTATTTAATAAAACAATAATAATTTAATTATTAATTAATTAATTTATAATGTATTATGTATTATATATTTATTTAATCAATTAAAAATAAATTAATAAAATAAATTAAAAGATAAAAAATAATATTTAATAAAACACTAGCATTAGCAATTAGAGAAGAAAAAGAAATTGAAGGTATTAAAATTGGCAATGAGGATACCAAGTTATCACTCTTTGCAGATGACATGATGGTCTACTTAAAGAATCCTAGAGATTCAACCAAAAAGCTAGTTGGAATAATCAACAACTTTAGCAAAGTTGCAGGATACAAAATAAAGCTGCATAAGTCATCAGCATTTCTATATATCTCCAACACAGCTCAGCAGCAAGAACTAGAAAGAGAAAGTCCATTTAAAGTCACTGAGACAATATAAAATACTTAGGAATCTATCTGCTTAGACAAGCACAGGAACACAACAACAAAACACTCCACACAATTAAAACTAGATCTAAACAATTGGAAAAACATTGATTGCTCATGGGTGGGATGACCTAACATAATAAAAATGACCATCCTACCCAAACTTATCTATCTATTTAGTGCCATACCCATTGAACTACCAAAAAACTTTTTTACTGAATTAGAGAAAACCATAACAAAGTTCATTTGGAAGAACAAAGGATCAAGGATATCCAGGGAAATAATGAAAAAAAAAATACAAAGGAAGGTGGCCTTGCAGTCCCAGATCTCAAACTATATTAAAAAGCAGTGGTCATCAAGACAATTTGGTACTGGCTAAAAGACAGAAAAAAGGATCAGTAGAATAGATTTGGCTTAAATGACCTCAGCAAGACAGTCCATGACAAACCCAAAGATCCCATCTTTTGGGACAAAAATCCACTATTTGATAAAAACTCCTGGGAAAATTGGAAGAGAGTGTGGGAGAGATTAGTTTTGGATCAACACCTCACACCCTACACCAACATAAACTCAGAATGGGTGAATGACCTGAACATAGAGAAGGAAACTATAAGTAAATACTTGTCAGACCTATGGGAAGAGAAAGATTTTAAAACCAAGCAAAACTTAGAAAGAGTCACAAAATGTAAAATAAATAATTTTGACTACATCAAATTAAAAAGTTTCCCTACAAACAAAACCAAAGTAACTAAAATTAGAAGGGTGGCAACAAATTGGGAAACAATCTTCATAACAAAAACATCTGACAAAGGTCTAATTACTCGAATTTATAAAGAGTTAAACCAGTTGTAGGAAAAATCAAGCCATTCTCCAATTGAAAAATGGGCAAAGGACATGAATAGGCAATTTTCAGTTAAAGAAATCAAAACTGTTAATAAGCACATGAAAAAGTGTTCTAAATCTCTTATAATCTGAGAGATGCAAATCAAAACAACTCAGGTATCACCTCACACCTAGCAGATTGGTCAACATGACAGCAAAGGAAAGTAATGAAAACTGTCTAGATTATTTTTACTGCATAAAAGTGGTATTGATGAAATACTTTTAGATTTTAAAGGGAAAAGAGGTAACATAATGTAAATTATTTTATTTTTATTTTTATTCAATTTTATTTTATTTTCACATTTTAGTTTCTCTCCCTGCCCCACATTGAGAAAGCAAGAAAAAAAAGCAGATCAGATTTTTCTAATTCCAAAAATTTGTTTTATAGTCAGTGTTCTTTTTTTATTAGTTTAAAATGTTTACAGTGATATGTGTCTAAAAGGATTATATCAATTCTGAAGATTTATTTTATCTTGATAGAAAAAACAAAAGCTGATAATCATCAAATTTTGTTGTTCTAAAGTGTACATTCAGGTAGATTTTTCTTCTCTGGTTTTGAAGGGAGGAAATACTTATTAATGCATTTAGGAATCTGCAGTTCATTAGATTGAGAGATCTATCACTCCTCTTTTCATTTATTTTCATGTGAAATATCCCCCCCATTTATACAACTGAAGTCATTCATTTGTGTGTAATATGTAGTAATAAAGTCTTTTCAGTTTTTCAATTTTTTAAACTTTAGGTTGGAGGTCTTGCCTCTGAAAATGTAAGATGGGCAGAAGCTATTAAGGACTTCAGACAGCAAGAGAATACATTGTGTGGAGATATTTTACTGATTACAGCTTTCATTTCTTACCTGGGATACTTTACCAAGAAATATCGTCAAAATCTTATGGATTGTAGCTGGAGACCTTACCTGAATCAGTTAAAAGTAAGGAAATGAATAAATAACCTGACTGATTATCATAATTCAGACTTGTGAAATGAGGATGAGATAAATGATTGTATTCCCATTTTTATACTATGGAAGCTAAAGTTTCAAAAGGCTATATGACCTTCCCACTGTCACAGCAAGAATATTATTGTATTGACTTTATTCCAACTTTTCTGACTAGTAGTGATAGCAACAACAATAGCAAATCCTCTTCCTTATTTTAAGTTTCACTTAAATAGGATTTGGAAGTGATGAATGAAAGAGAATAATAATTTGTAAAACATCAGGTTTCGTACATTTCTCTTTCCCTAAGGGTGCTTAATACAAATTACTGGTGCCCTTACTCTAAACTCTTGACATTTCTTGGGTTGTAAGAATTCTCTTGCTGGCTCAGAAAATAGAGGGGAAAACTATGCTATAGAATATACACTGAATCCTAAATCTGATGTCATAAAATAGAGTTCCTATTACCAAGAATCTTATGTTTGATGTTATTTCTCTCTTTAAATTCTCTGACTTTTTTATTCCAGATTGTTTTCTACACTGGAGTGATGAGATATATGCCCTTGAATTAGATGCTGACATTGTCTCATAAGTGTGACTGCCACTTGGTTTCACTCCCCTCCCAATTCCATGGGTACAACAAATTCAGATGGTTTTGATTCCTTACTTTGAAAAAAGGAGATCTAGATCTCAATTACCTGAGTGAACTTGCTTGGTTACACAATAGCCTTATTTGAATATAACACCATTAAATCAATAGTACCTGATGATCATTCAAGAAAAACAAACAACAAAAACAGTGAATAAAATATGCTTCTCACTCTTGGCAAAGAAGGAAGTATCTGTAGGTGCACAATAATATACATTCTCAGACGTGACTAATGTTGTGCTTGAGCATACTCATCATTATAATGCCAGATAAACTACTTAAAAAAAATTGTCTACAATAGCTACCTCCACTTCCTCTTTCTCCTTAACCCCATAGAATAAGGTTTTCCACTTCATTACTCATTAAAACTGTTCTCTCTGAAGTTAGCAATGATCTCTTAATTTCCAAATCTTGGTCTTTCCTCACACTTAGGATTATTTTTCAACCTAAATACTGCATTTGTTCAGTCACCTTCAATTCCTGGATATATTTTTCTTAGGTTTTTTATGACACCACTCTTCTGTTTTGCCTCTTAGCTGACTTCTTTCTCAGTCTTACTTACTGGTCTATCATTCACATCATACCCAAAGTTCTGCTTTAGTCTCTCTTTTCTTTTATTTCCAAACCTTCTACCACTTTCTCTCTTTGTGCATGTGTGTGTGTGTCTTTCTGTAACTTCATCAGATCCCTTAGGTTTAATTATAACTACTCAATGAAAATGATTCCAGATCTTTCCAAGCCCCAGTATCTCCCAATCCCACATGGATTTTTGGAACAATCTTAAATTCAACATATCTACAACTGAATCTATTATTGTTTCTCTGTTCTTCCATGTTTATCTATTTCTGTCAAAGGCACAATCATCCTTTCAATTCACAGAAGTTCAAACATTTGCCATTACCTACTCTTCACTTTCCCTTATTTCATTCAATTGCTAAATTTTGCCATTTCTACCTCCAGAATATCTATTTCATCCTCTCCTTCTCTCCAATAATAAAATCATAACCTTAATTTGGGTCCTCTCCTGATCCATTGCCTCTCACCTGGATTATTAAAAATAGCCTTATAACTAGTCTCATATCTCTCCCTACTTGTGTACACTCTTCTCATAGCTACCAAAATAATTTTCCTTAAATATAGAATTGACCATGTGATTTCGCATCTGCCAACTCTATTGGCTTCCTATTGCCCCTAGGATCAAAATATAAAGTCTTCTATTTATTATTAAAGCCATTCACAACCAGGCCCCAATTTTTTCCCAGTCTTATTGAACATTCTTCCCACACGTTGCGATCTATCTAAACTAGACTTCTCTCAGTTACTCTCACAAGAGACTTTTTTGCTGGTCAATGTTCATGCCTAAAATGAACTTCTACCCTAACTCCACCTCATAGTCCCTCTCTTCTTCTAAGATTAAATTCAGCCAAATGAGCTTTACCTGAGTTTTCTCCATTTTTTACAATTAATGTTGTATTTATGCTGTTTATATTTTTATGTGTGCTTCCTTTCTCCCTCATTAAAGTATAATCTCCTTGTCAGTAGGTATTGTTTCATTCTTTACAAGTAAAAATAAATCAATAAGCATTTGTGGGGACAGCTAGGTGGCCCCATGGATTGAGAGTCAAGACCATAGATAGATGGTTCTGAGTTCAAATTTGGCCTCAGACCTTTCCTAGCTGTGTGACTCTGGACATATCATTTAAGCCTCATTGCCTATCCTTTACCAGTGTTCTGCCTTGGAACCAATATATAGTATTAATTCTAAGATGGAAAATAAGGATTTTAAAAAATAAGAATAAATCAATAAGCATTTATTGATGATTTACTCCTTACTAATCATTGTATTCAGCAATGGAAAAAGTAGGGGAGACAGGAAAGAAGGGACAACATTTATTGGGGGTCTATCTGTATACCAGGTACTATGCTAAGCACATTATGAATATCATTTCAAAACAACCTTGAAAAATAGACAATCAATTTTAATAAACTTTATTAAGTAACTAGTATGTGCCAAGCACCATGCTAAATGCTGTTGATACAAAAAGAGGCAAAAGATAATCCCTGCCCTTAAGGAGCCTACAATCTAATGTCAAACATGCAAAAAAATTTATACAAACTATAAATAAGATAAATAGGAAATAATTAACAGAGAAAAAGCAATAGAAATAAGAGGGGTTAGAAAAGGTTTCCTGTAGAAGATAGGATTTTAATTGGGTCTTAAAGGAAATACTGGAGCTCAGTAGTCAGAGCCAGAGTCAGAGTAGTCCATAGGAAGCTTACACAGACATTTATTTATGTGATTGGATCTGGGCTTCAGGAAAATCATTTTAGTGACTGAATGGAGGATGGCTTAGAGTGGATAAAGATTTTAGGCAAAAAAACACACCAGCAGGCTTAATAATCCAAGTGAAGTAATAAGGGCCTACACTAGAAGGGTGGAAGTTTCAGAGGAGAAGGGAAAATATTTCAGAGATGTTACAAAAGGAAAATCAAAAGACCTTGGCAACAGCTTGGTTATGGGAAGTAAAAGCTAGAAATCCAGAATGACCCCCTAGGTTGTGAGCCTGAGAGACTAAGAGGAAATTATTGTTTTCTATGGTAACAAGAAAGATGGAGGGGAAAGGTTAAAGGAGAAAGATAATGAATTCCATTTTGGACATACTGAATTTAAGATATTTACTGGACATCAAGGCTGACATTTCTCTAAAGCAGTTGGAGATGTGAGATTGGAGGTCAGCAAAGAGATTGGGGTAATAAAGATAGATTTGAGAATATTTAGCATAAAGATGGTAATTAAATCCATGGGAAGTGATAAGATCATTAAGTGAATGCAAGGGCAGGTTTCAAAAAGGGGTAAAGATGGAACAGTGACAGAAGGGTGACTGAGAGCAAAGGCCATTGGGAGCACTTAGTAAAGTTCCATAAAGAACTCAGGAGGCTTTTGAGTAAAGATCTCGAACTGGCAGTAAGCATTACCTTGCTTTTGCCAAGGGCCTTTGCCAAGAGCTATAAAAGGATTCATCTGAATATAAGTCAGAAATTACTCCCACCAAGTTATTTCATCAATTTAATGCCACAAGAAACATCTCAACAGAGTGTCAAAACTCTACAGACCTGGAAGGTTCATGGACTTTCGTGGCCTTTGCCCTTTGCACCTGCTCTGACTTTTCCTTAACCCAATAGATAGGTTTGAGAGAATTAGTGGGTAAGGGTTGGTGAGACTCAGTTTGGCTGGAGTGAAGGACCAATTAGGGACCCCGACTTCCTCATTCCAACTCCCCAATTTCCTTATAGTTATTTCTCATAAAAACTTACATGCAGTTGGATTTATTTCTTGTGGCTTATTTCTAGGAGCCAGAGAAAGGGTATTATGTTGTGGCTAGATCAGCCATAACAGTGTGTTATCTAAGACCCCTCCCCTGCCTAGTCAAAGGTCCCGAGGAGGCTTGTGTCTGTAACATTCTTGTGCCAGGGAAATCTGGGATTCCTTCTATATCATCTGAAAGGGGAGACCTTCATCCATCTTCCCATCACCCTCACACAACAGGGGAACCCCAGTTTCCCAAGTAGCACCCCTTAACAGCATTACTCAGGAAGAGTGAAGGAGAATCAACCCATTTAGGGTCCTATATCACAACACTCTGTTACCTTCACTACAAGCTCCCTTTAGGTCATCTTTCCATCATTATAATAACACCCAAGACTATTTACATGAAGTAATATAGAAGGAGAAGAGCAGAGGACACAGGACAGAACCCTGAGTGTCACCTGTGGTTATAGGTCATGATCCAAAAGAGCATTCAGAAAAGGAGACAAAGAAGTAATGCTTAGATAAGTGGGAGGAAAATCAAGAGAGAGTGGTGTCCTGAAAACTAGAGAAGTAGGTGATCAACAGTGATACAGTGAGATCAAGGAGAATGAAGATGGAGAAAGTTAAGGAAGTTGGCAACTAAAAGATCATTAGTAACTTTGGAGAGACTTAATGTAACTAACCTTTTTGAGATTAACAGAAAAGGGCAGAAGAGATATAGGTATTTAGCAGAGATGGGTCAAGTGAGGGTTTTTTAGGATGGTAGAGATAGGTATGTTTGCAAACAATGGAGAGGGAAAATTTGAAAACAAGTGAAAGAATGGACATGACAGAGAAGGCAATCTGTTGGAGAAAACAGGATGGGAATGGGATCACTTGAAGAAGAAGAGGCTAGCCTTGATAAAGAGAAAGTTCACTTCATCATGTCAAACAGGGTGAATGAAGAGCAAGTGTCAGAAAGTATCTGAGTGATAGAAGATGAGGAAGAAAGTAGAAGAGGAAGTTCATGGCAAATGTCTTCAATTATTTTTGAGAAATATGGCTAATATGGGAGTTTTTTTAATTTATATTTTATTTGATCATTTCCAAGCATTATTCATTAAAGACATAGATCATTTTCTTTTCCTCCCCACCCACCCCCCATAGCCGACTTGTAAATCCACTGGGCATTACAAGTTTTCTTGATTTGAACCCATTGCTATGTTGATAATATTTGCATTAGAGTGTTCATTTAGAGTCTCTCCTCTGCATGTACCCTCAACCCCTGTATTCAGGCAGTTGCTTTTCCTTGGTGTTTCTACTCCCATAGTTTATCCTTTGCTTATGAATAGTGTTTTTTTTTTTCTCCTAGATCCCTGCAAATTGTTCAGGGACATTACACCATCACTAATGGAGAAGTCCATTACGTTCGATTATACCACACTATATTAGTCTCTGTGTACAATGTTCTCCTGGTTCTGCTCCTCTCACTCTGCATCACTTCCTGGAGGTTGTTCCAGTCTCCATGGAATTCCTCCACTTTATTATTCCTTTTAGCACAATAGTATTCCATCACCAACACATACCACAATTTGCTCAGCCATTCCCCAATTGATGGGCACCCCCTCGTTTTCCAGTTTTTGACCACCACAAACAGTGCAGCTATGAATATTTTTGTACAAGTCGTTTTGTCCATTCTCTCTTTAGGGTACAGACCCAGCAGTGCTATGGCTGGATCAAAGGGTAGACATTCTTTTGTCGCCCTTTGGGCATAGTTCCAAATTGCCATCCAGAATGGTTGGAGCAGTTCACAACTCCACCAGCAATGAATTAATGTCCCTACTTTGCCACATCCCCTCCAGCATTCATTACTTTCCTTTGCTGTTATGTTAGCCAATCTGCTAGGTGTGAGGTGATACCTCGGAGTTGTTTTTATTTGCATCTCTCTGATTATAAGAGATTAAGAACACTTCGTCATGTGCTTGTTAATAGTTTTGATTTCTTTATCTGAGAACTGCCTATCCATGTCCCTTGCCCATTTATCAATTGGAGAATGGCTTGATATTTTTGTATAGTTGATTTAGCTCTTTATAAATTTGAGTAATTAAACCTTTGTCAGAGGTTTCTATGAAGATTTTTCCCCAGTTTGTTGTTTTCCTTCTGATTTTAGTTACATTGGTTTTGTTTGTACAAAAGCTTTTTAGTTTGATGTAGTCAAAATTATTTATTTTACATTTTGTGATTCTTTCTATGTCTTGCTTGGTTTTAAAGTCTTTCCCCTCCCAAAGGTCTGACATGTATACTATTCTGTGTTTACCCAATTTACTTATGGTTTCCTTCTTTATGTTTAAGTCACTCACCCATTTTGAATTTATCTTGGTGTAGGGTGTGAGGTGTTGATCTATTCCTAATCTCTCCCACACTGTCTTCCAATTTTCCCAACAGTTTTTATCGAATAGTGGATTTTTGTCCCAAAAGCTGGGATCTTTGGGTTTATCGTATACTGTCTTACTGAGGTCTCTTTCCCACAGTCTAATCCACTGATCTTCCTTTCTGTTTCTTAGCCAGTACCAAATTGTTTTGATAACTGCTGCTTTGTAATATAGTTTAAGGTCAGGGACTGCAAGGCCCCCATCATAGGTGTTTTTTTTTCCATGATTTCCCTGGATATCCTTGATCTTTTGTTCTTCCAAATGAACTTTGTTATGTTTTTTTCTAAATCAGTGAAGAAGTATTTTGGTAGTTCAATGGGTATGGCACTAAATAGATAAATAAGTTTGGGTAGGATGTTCATTTTTATTATATTGGCTCATCCTATCCATGAGCAGTTAATGTTTTTCCAATTGCTCAAGTCTAGTTTTAGTTGTGTGGAGAGTGTTTTGTAGTTGTGTTCATATAGTTCTTGTGTTTGTCTCGGAAGGTAGATTCCTAGGTATTTTATTTTGTCTAAGGTGATTTTGAATGGGATTTCTCTTTCTAGTTCTTGCTGCCGAGCTGTGTTGGAGATATATAGAAAAGCTGATGATTTATGTGGGTTTATTTTGTATCCTGCAACTTTGCTAAAGTTGTTGATTATTTCCATTAGCTTTTTGGTTGAATCTCTAGGATTCTTTAAGTAAACCATCATGTCATCTGCAGAGTGATAACTTGGTCTCCTCCTTGCCTATTTTGATGCCTTCAATTTCTTTTTCTTCTCTAATTGCTACTGCTAGTGTTTCTACTACAATGTCAAATAGTAGAGGTGATAATGGGCATCCTTGTTTCACTCCTGATCTTATTGGGAATGCATCTAGTTTATTCCCATTGCAGATGATATTACCTGATGGTTTTAGATATATACTGTTTATTATTTTTAGGAATGACCCTTCTATACCTATGCTTTCTAGTGTTTTTAATAGGAATGGGTGTTGTATTTTATCAAATGCTTTTTCTGCATCTATTGAGATAATCATGTGGTTCTTGCTGGTTTGCTTGTTGATGTGGTCAATTATGTGGATGGTTTTCCTAATATTGAACCAGCCCTGCATCCCTGGTATGAATCCTACTTGATCATGGTGAATGATCCTTCTGATCATTTGCTGGAGTCTTTTTGCTAGTATCCTATTTAAGATTTTTGCATCTATATTCATTAGGGAGATTGGCCTATAGTTTTCTTTCTCTGTTTTTGACCTGCCTGGTTTTGGAATCAATACCATGTTTGTGTCGTAAAAGGAGTTTGGTAGAACTCCCTCTTTGCTTATTATGTCAAATAGTTTGTATAGTATTGGGATTAACTGTTCTCTGAATGTTTGATAGAATTCACAGGTGAATCCATCAGGCCCTGGGGATTTTTTCTAAGGAAGTTCTTTGATAGCTTGTTGGATTTCATTTTCTGATATGGGATTATTTAAGAATTCTATTTCCTCTTCTGTTAGTCTAGGCAGTTTGTATTTTTGTATATATTCATCTATATCCCCTAAATTGGTGTATTTATTGTCATATAATTGGGCAAAGTAATTTCTAATGATTGCCTTAATTTCCTCTTCATCGGAGGTGCTGTCCCCCTTTTCATCTTTAATGCTGTTAATTTGCTTTTCTTCCTTCCTTTTTTTAATTACATTGACCAGTACTTTGTCTATTTTGTTTGTTTTTTCAAAGTACCAGCTTCTTGTCTTATTTATCAAATCAATAGTTCTATCACTTTCAATTTTATTAATTTCTCCCTTAATTTTTAGGATTTCTAGTTTGGTTTTCTGCTGGGGGGTTTTAATTTGATTGCTTTCGAGTTTTTTTCATTTGCATTTCCAATTGATTGATCTCTGTTCTCCCTTGTTTGTTAATATAAGCATTCAGGGATATGAATTTACCTCTGATTACCGCTTTGGCTGCATCCCAATAGGTTTGAAAGGATGTCTCGCCATTGTCATTTTCCTCGATGAAACTATTAATTGTTTCTATGATTTCTTCTTTAACTAAATGGTTTTGGAGTATCATATTGTTTAATTTCCAATTGGTTTTAGATTTGGTTTTCCATGTACCATTACTAATCATTAATTTTATTGCCTTGTGATCTCAGAAGGCTGCATTCATTATTTCTGCTTTTCTGCATTTGTGTGCTATGTTTCTGTGACCTAATGTATGGTCAATTTTTGTGAATGTGCCATGTGGTGCTGAGAAGAAGGTGTATTCCTTTTTATCCCTATTTATTTTTCTCCATATGTCTATTAATTCTAATTTGTCTAAGATTTCATTTACTTCTTTTACCTCTTTCTTATTTATTTTTTTATTTGATTTATCTAAATTTGATAATGGTTGGTTTAAGTCTCCCACTAATATGGTTTTACTGTCTATTTCTTCCTTCAGTTCTCCTAGTTTCTCCATTAGAAATTTGGGTGCTATATTATTTGGTGCATACATGTTGATTAATGATATTTCCTCATTGTCTAAAGTCCCTTTTAACAAAATATAATTACCTTCCCTATCCCTTTTGATCAGGTCTATTTTTGCTTTGACTTTATCAGATATCATGATTGCCACTCCTTGCCTTCTTTCTGCCATTTGAGGCCCAGAAGGTCTTACTCCATCCTTTAATTCTGACCTTGTGGGTGTCAACCCGCCTCATGTATGTTTCTTGAAGACAACATATGGTAGGGTTTTGGATTCTAATCCATTCTGCTATTCGTCTACGTTTTATGGGTGAGTTCATCCCATTCACGTTCAAAGTTATGATTGTCATTTGTGGACTCCCTGGCATTTTGATAGCCTTCCCTAATTCTAACCTTTTCTTCTTCGGGTCTACCTTTTAGTCCAGTGATTTACTTTGAATCAGTCCCCCTTGTCCCCTCCTTTGATGTTTCCCTTTTTAGTCCCTCCCTTTTTCTTCCCTCCCCCTCCCCCTCTCTTTCCCTCCCTTTTTGTTTTCCATCTCCCCCTCCCCACTTTGGTTTTCCCTTCTCCCTACCCTTGTTGGGTAAGATAGACTACAAGATCCCAATGGATATGGATGTTGTTCCCTCTCAGAGTTGATTTCCCTGAGATTAAGGTTAAGTAAAAAAATCCTCTCTTCCTCTCCTTCTTATAGGAGTTTTCTTCCCCTCCCCTTCCCATGTGAATCTTTGTGTGAGAAAGATTATTCTATTTGGTCTTTCTTTACCCCCTATTTATACATTACATTTTCCCCACATGTTAGTATACATAGATTGATATAAATGTAGTCCTTATAGAAGAGAGTTTGAGTAAAACAAGAAGATAACATTTTTCTCCTTTCCCCTTTCCTTAATATTTACCTTTTCAGGTATTCCTTGCTCTTTGTTTTTCGGTATCAAACTTTCCACAGAGCTCTGGTCTTTTCTTTGCAAAAAGTTGGAAGTCTTCTATTTTGTTGAATGCCCATACTTTCCCTTGGAAGTATATAGTCAGTTTTCCTGGATAGCTGATTCTTGGTTGAAGACCCAGTTCTCTTGCCTTTCTGAAGATCATGTTCCATGCCTTATGACCATTCAGAGTAGAACTTGCAAGGTCTTGTGTGACCCTGATTGGCATTCCTTTATATCTAAATTGTCTTTTTCTGGCTTCCTGTAGGATTTTTTCTTTTGTTTGAGAGCTTTGGAATTTGGCAATTACATTCCTGGGAGTTGTCTTTTGGGGGTTTAGTGTAGAAGGTGTTCTGTGAGCTCTGTCAGTGGCTGTATTACCCCCTTGTTCTAGAATCTCTGGGCAATTTTCTTTGATTATATCTTGTATCACGATGTCGAGTTTGGTGTTTATTTCTGGCTTTTCTGGAAGTCCAATTATTCTTAAATTATCTCTTCTCCCTCTGCTTTCCAGATCTTTCACCTTGTCGGTGAGATATTTTATGTTCTCTTCTAATTTCTTGGTATTTTGGCTTTGCTTTATTAATTCTTGCTCTTTTACACGATCGTTGTCTTCCAGTTGCCTGATTCTGGCCTTTAAAGCCTGGTTTTCCTTTTCACTTTGGTCAAACTGGTTTTGTAGATGCATGAATTTCTTTTGCATTATTTCCCACTTTTCCTCCCAGAAGGCTTCCATCTTTTTGGTCATTTCTGATTCAAATTCTTCATGGGTTTATGGAGAGTTTCCATTTCCTTTGGAAGGTTTCGGAGCGTTTTCTTGTGTATCGTCTTCTATCTTCTCTGTATTTTGTATTTTGGCTCCATAGAATGTGTCCAAAGTCGCCCCTTTCTTCTTATTTTTCTTGGGATTTTGTGGCTTCTGTGCTTCTGTGGAGTTTGCCATCTCTGAATGGGGTGGATTAGCTTTTCTTATCTCTGTCTGGTGTTCAGAGGCTTTAGTCCTGGGCAGATTGTCGGTTCTATGAGCTTTCCCTGGGTTAAACTGAGTATGCCTTCAGGCAATGACTTTCACTGGAAGTGGAATGGAAGGGTCGGACCAGGGGGCCACACTCTCCCCCTGTTCTCTCTGTTTCCCTGCTGCTAAGGTGCCCCCTCCACTGGACTGGTTGCTTTCCGGAAGTTTCCTTCAGAATAGCTGGCCGTGAGGCTGTTTTGTCGGCCCTGAGGGTTGCTGTTGTTTCAGAGGATCCTGCTCTCTGTGGGGGAAGGGGCCGTGGCTTCCCCGGAGGACAGTGACTTTCAATGAGACTTGGATAGCAGGATCTGGCCCCTGAAGCTGTCTTGCTGGCCCTGAGGGTTGTTGTTGTTTCAGACGACCCTGCTCTCTGAGGGGGGTGGGGCTGCGGCTTCCCGGAGCCTTGGACTCTGCGCTCCTACCCCTTAGGTCCGAGTGATCTCGGGTTCTGGCTTTTGAGGGGGGCCTTACCTTTTGATCCAGGACCAGGTCCAGGAGGAGGATTCCCAGGGTCTATGCTGTTGATCATTTCGAATTTCGGCGCCTTAGGAGCTTATAGTTTGAGATCGGTCGGGAAGGGTTTTCCAGAGATCTGAACTTTAGCTTTCTCTAAGCCACCATCTTGACTGGAAGTCGGATATTTCTTCTGCATACCCAATTTCATTGACCTCTGTCCTCTCTAATTTTTTAATATATGAAGTCAAGGTTATAAATTTCCCCCTGAGTACTGCTTTGGCTGCATCCCATAGGTTTTAAAAAGATGTCTTAAACCAACCATTATCAAATTTAGATAAATCAAATCAAAAAATAAATAAGAAAGAGGTAAAAGAAGTGAATGAAATCTTAGAAATTAGAATTAATAGACATATGGAGAAAAATAAATAGGGATAAAAAGGAATAAACCTTCTCAGCACCACATGGCACATTCACAAAAATTGACCATACATTAGGTCACAGAAACATAGCACACAAATGCAGAAAAGCAGAAATAATGAATGCAGCCTTCTCAGATCACAAGGCAATAAAAATAATGATTAGTAATGGTACATGGAAAACCAAATCTAAAACCAATTGGAAATTAAACAATATGATACTCCAAAACCGTTTAGTTAAAGAAGAAATCATAGAAACAATTAATAATTTCATTGAGGAAAACGACAATGGCTAGACATCCTTTCAAACCTTTTGGGATGCAGCCAAAGCGGTAATCAGAGGTAAATTCATATCCCTGAATGCTTATATTAACAAACTCGGGAGAGCAGAGATCAATCAATTGGAAATGCAAATGAAATTCGGTATGCAAATTAAAAAACTAGAAAGTGAACAAATTAAAAATCCTCAAATGAAAACTAAATTAGAGATTGTGAAAATCAAAGGAGAAATTAATAAAATTGAAAGTCAAAGAACTATTGATTTAATCAATAAGACTAGAAGCTGGGCTCTTTGTGGTGGCAAAAAATTGGAAAACAAGGGGATGCCCTTCAATTGGGGAATGGCTGAACAAACTATGGTATATGTGGGTCATGGAATTCTATTGTGGTAAAGGAACAATAAAGTTGAGGAACTCCATGGAGAGTGGAACAACCTCCAGGAAGTGATTCAGAATGAAAGGAGTAGAGCCAGGAAAACATTGTACACAGAGACTGATACACCGTGGTACAATCAAAAGTAATGGACTTCTCCATTAGTCTCAATGCAATGTCCCTGAACAACCTGCAGGGCCAAGGAGAAAAAAACACTACCACAAGCAAAGGACAAATGGTGGGAGTAAAAACATGGAGGAAGAACAACAGCTTGACTACAGGGGTGGAGGGGATATGAATGAGGAGAGATTCTGAATGAACACCCTAGTATGGAAACCAATAGTATGGAAATGGACTAGGGTTGAGGAAGCATGTGATACACAGAGGAATTGCGCATCGCCAATGGGAGGGGTGGGAGGAGACGGGAGGAAAAAAAAAAGGTGATCTTTGTTTCTAATGAATAACATTGGAAAATAACCAAATAAATAAAAGCTTAAAAAAAAGACTAGAAGCTGGTACTTTGAAAAAACAAATAAAATAGACAAAGTACTGATAAGTCTAATTAAAAAAAGGAAAGAAGAAAACCAAATTGACAGTATCTAAGATTAAAAGGGAGACCTCACCTCTAATGAAAAAGAAATTAAAGCAATCATTAAAAGTTATTATGCCCAACTAAATGGCAACAAATATGACAATCTAGGTGATATGGAAGAATACTTACAAAAATATAAATTGCCTAGAGTAAAAGAGGAAGACATAGATTACATAAAAAAACCCAATATCAGAAAAATAAATTGAACAAGCCACCAAAGAACTCCCTAAGAAAAAATCCTCAGGTCCTGATAATGAATTCTATCAAATATTCAAAGAACAACGAATCCTAATATTATACAAAATATTTGACAGAAGAAGCCAAGACGGAGTTCTACCAAATTCATTTTACGACACAAACATGGTACTGATCCCAAAGCCAGGCAGGTCAAAAACAGAGAAAGAAAACTATAGACCAATTTCCTTAATGAATATAGATGCAAAAATCTTAAATAGGGTACTAGCAAAAAGACTCCAGTAAGTCATCACAGGGGTTATTCACTATGTATGACCAGGTAGGATTCATACCAGGAATGCAAGGATAGTTCTATATTAGGAAAACCATCCACATAATTGACCATATTAACAAGCAAACTGACAAAAATCACCAGATTATCTCAATAGTAGCAGAAAAAGCCTTTGATAAAATACAACACCTATTCCTAATGAAAACACTTGAAAGCATAAGAATAGAAGGGCCTTTCCTAAAAATAATAAACAGTATATGTCTAAAACCATCAGCAAATGTCATCTGCAATGGGGATAAATAGAAGCCTTCCCAATAAAATCAGGAGTGAAACAAGGATGCCTATTATCTAGAAACACTAGTAGTAGCAGTTATACAAGAAAGAGAAATTGAAAAGTATTAAAATTGACAATGAGGAGACCAAGCTATCACTCTTTGTGGGTGATATGATGGTTTACTTAAAGAATCCTAGAGAATCAACCAAAAAGCTAGTTGAAATAATCAACAACTTTATCAAGTTGCAGGATACAAAATAAAACTGCATAAGTCATCAGCATTTCTATATATCTCCAACCCATTTCAGCAGCAAGAATTAGAAAGAGAAATTCCATTTAAAATCACCCAAGACAATATAAAATACTTAGGAATCTATCTGCTGAGACAAACACAGTTACTATATAAACACAACTACAAAACACTCTCCACACAATTAAAACTAGATCTAAATAATTGAAAAACATTGATTGAGCATGGGTGGGATGAGCTAACAAAATAAAAATGACAATCCTACCCAAACTAATTTACTTATTTAGTGCCATACTCATTGAAAAACCAAAAAAACTTTTTTATTGAATTAGAAAAAAAAAGAACAAAATTCATTTGGAAGAACAAAAGATCAAGGATATCTAGGGAAATCATGAAAAAAAATGCCAAGGAAGGAGAACTTGCACGCCCACATCTCAAACTATACTATAAAGCAGTGGTTATCAAAACAATTTGGTACTGGCTAAGGAGGATCGGACTTGGGGTAAATGACCTGAGCAAGACAGTCTATGATAAGCTCAAAGATCCCAGTTTTGGGAACCAAAACCCACTATTTGATAAAAACTACTGGGAAAATTCGAAGACAGTATGAGAGAGATTAGGTTTGGATCAACATCTCACACCCTACACCACCAAGATAAACTCAAAATGGGTGAATAACCTGAATATAAAAAAAGGAAACCATAAGCAAATTAGCAGAACAAAGAATAGTATACTTGTCAGATCTTTGGAAAAGTAAAGACCTTAAAATCAAGCAACTATGCCACATCCCCTCTGAAATTCATTACTTTCCTTTGCTGGGTGTGAGGTGATACCTCCTAGATGTTTTGATTTGCATTTGTATGATTATAAGAGATTTAGAATACTTTTTCACGTTCTTATAAATAGTTTTGATTTCCTTAACTGAAAATTGCCTATTCAAGTCCCTTGCCCATTTATCAATTGGAGAATGGCTTGATTTTTTTTTTTATACAACTGGTTTAGCTCTTTATAAAGTTGAGTAATTAGACCTTTGTCAGACTTTTTTTTTAAATATATTTTATTTGATCATTTCCAAGCATTATTCGTTAAAGACATAGATCATTTTCTTTTCCTCCCCACCCACCCCCCATAGCCGACTTGTAAATCCACTGGGCATTAGATGTTTTCTTGATTTGAACCCATTGCTTTATTGATAATATTTGCATTAGAGTGTTCATTTAGAGTCTCTCCTCTGTCATGTCCCCTCAACCGCTATATTCAGGCAGTTGCTTTTCCTCGGTGTTTCCACTCCCATACTTTGTCCTTTGCTTATGAATAGTGTTTTTTTCTCCTGGATCCCTGCAAATTGTTCAGGGACATTACACCGCCATTAATGGAGACGTCCATTACGTTCGATTATACCACAGTGTATTAGTCTATGTGTACAATGTTCTCCTGGTTCTGCTCCTCTCGCTCTGCATCACTTCCTGGAGGTTGTTCCAGTCTCCATGGAACTCCTCCACGTTATTATTCCTTTTAGCACAATAGTATTCTATCAGCAACATATACCACAATTTGTTCAGCCATTCCCCAATTGATGGGCATCCCTTCATTTTCCAGTTTTTGGCCACCACAAACAGTGCAGCTATGAATATTTTTGTACAAGTCTTTTTGTCCATTATCTCTTTGGGGTACAGACCCAGCAGTGCTATGGCTGGATCAAAGGGTAGATATTCTTTTGTCGGCCTTTGGGCATAGTTCCAAATTGCCATCCAGAATGGTTGGAGCAGTTCACAACTCCACCAGCAATGAATTAATGTCCCTACTTTGCCACATCCCCTCCAGCATTCATTACTTTCCTTTGCTGTTATGTTAGCCAATCTGCTAGGTGTGAGGTGATACCTCGGAGTTGTTTTTATTTGCATCTCTCTGATTATAAGAGATTAAGAACACTTCGTCATGTGCTTGTTAATAGTTTTGATTTCTTTATCTGAGAACTGCCTATCCATGTCCCTTGCCCATTTATCAATTGGAGAATGGCTTGATTTTTTGTACAATTGATTTAGCTCTTTGTAAATATGAGTAATTAAACCTTTGTCAGAGGTTTCTATGAAGATTTTTTCCCAATTTGTTGTTTCCCTTCTGATTTTAGTTACATTGGTTTTATTTGTACAAAAGCTTTTTAGTTTGATGTAGTCAAAATTATTTATTTTACATTTTGTGATTCTTTCTGTCTTGCTTGGTTTTAAAGCCTTTCCCCTCCCAAAGGTCTGACATGTATACTATTCTGTGTTTACCCAATTTACTTATGGTTTCCTTCTTTATGTTTAAGTCACTCACCCATTTTGAATTTATCTTGGTGTAGGGTGTGAGGTGTTGATCTATTCCTAGTCTCTCCCACACTGTCTTCCAATTTTCCCAGCAGTTTTTATCGAATAGTGGATTTTTGTCCCAAAAGCTGGGATCTTTGGGTTTATCGTATACTGTCTTGCTGAGGTCTCTTTCCCCCCAGTCTATTCCACTGATCTTCCTTTCTGTTTCTTAGCCAGTACCAAATTGTTTTGATGACTGCTGCTTTGTAATATAGTTTTAGGTCAGGGACTGCAAGGCCCCCATCATATGTGTTTTTTTTTCATTATTTCCCTGGATATCCTTGATCTTTTGTTCTTCCAAATGAACTTTGTTATGGTTTTTTCTAAATCAGTGAAGAAGTATTTTGGTAGTTCAATGGGTATGGCACTAAATAGATAAATAAGTTTGGGTAGGATGTTCATTTTTATTATATTGGCTCATCCTATCCATGAGCAGTTAATGTTTTTCCAATTGCTCAAGTCTAGTTTTAGTTGTGTGGCGAGTGTTTTGTAGTTGTGTTCATATAGTTCCTGTGTTTGTCTTGGGAGGTAGATTCCTAGGTATTTTATTTTGTCTAAGGTGATTTTGAATGGGATTTCTCTTTCTAGTTCTTGCTGCTGAGCTGTGTTGGAGATATATAGAAAAGCTGATGATTTATGTGGGCTTATTTTGTATCCTGCAACTTTGCTAAAGTTGTTGATTATTTCAATTAGCTTTTTGTTTGAATCTCTAGGATTCTTTAAGTAGACCATCATGTCATCCGCAAAGAGTGATAACTTGGTCTCCTCCTTGCCTATTTTGATGCCTTCAATTCCTTTATCTTCTCTAATTGCTACTGCTAGTGTTTCTACTACAATGTCAAATAGTAGAGGTGATAATGGGCATCCTTGTTTCACTCCTGATCTTATTGGGAATGCATCTAGTTTATCCCCATTGCAGATGATATTAGCTGATGGTTTTAGATATATACTGTTTATCATTTTAAGAATGACCCTTCTATTCCTATGCTTTCTAGTGTTTTTAATAGGAATGGGTGTTGTATTTTATCAAATGCTTTTTCTGCATCTATTGAGATAATCATGTGGTTCTTAATAGTTTGCTTGTTGATGTGGTCAATTATGTGGATGGTTTTCCTAATGTTGAACCAGCCCTGCATCCCTGGTATGAATCCTACTTGATCATGGTGAATGATCCTTCTGATCACTTGCTGGAGTCTTTTTGCTAGTATCCTATTTAAGATTTTTGCATCTATATTCATTAGGGAGATTGGCCTATAGTTTTCTTTCTCTGTTTTTGACCTGCCTGGTTTTGGAATCAGTACCATGTTTGTGTCGTAAAAGGAGTTTGGTAGAACTCCCTCTTTGCTTATTATGTCAAATAGTTTGTATAGTATTGGGATTAACTGTTCTCTGAATGTTTGATAGAATTCACAGGTGAATCCATCAGGCCCTGGGGATTTTTTCTTAGGAAGTTCTTTGATGGCTTGTTGGATTTCATTTTCTGATATGGGATTATTTAAGAATTCTATTTCCTCTTCTGTTAGTCTAGGCAGTTTGTATTTTTGTATATATTCATCCATTTCTCCTAAATTGGTGTATTTATTGCCATATAATTGGGCAAAGTAATTTCTAATGATTGCCTTAATTTCCTCTTCATCGGAGGTGCTGTCCCCCTTTTCATCTTTAATGCTGTTAATTTGCTTTTCTTCCTTCCTTTTTTTAATTAGATTGACCAGTACTTTGTCTATTTTGTTTGTTTTTTCAAAGTACCAGCTTCTTGTCTTATTTATTAAATCAATAGTTCTATCACTTTTGATTTTATTAATTTCTCCTTTAATTTTTAGGATTTCTAGTTTGGTTTTCTGCTGGGGGGTTTTAATTTGATTGCTTTCGAGTTTTTTCATTTGCATTTCCAATTGATTGATCTCTGTTCTCCCTTGTTTGTTAATATAAGCATTCAGGGATATGAATTTACCTCTGATTACTGCTTTGGCTGCATCCCAAAAGGTTTGAAAGGATGTCTAGCCATTGTCGTTTTCCTCAATGAAATTATTAATTGTTTCTATGATTTCTTCTTTAACTAAACGGTTTTGGAGTATCATATTGTTTAATTTCCAATTGGTTTTAGATTTGGTTTTCCATGTACCATTACTAATCATTATTTTTATTGCCTTGTGATCTCAGAAGGTTGCATTCATTATTTCTGCTTTTCTGCATTTGTGTGCTATGTTTCTGTGACCTAATGTATGGTCAATTTTTGTGAATGTGCCATGTGGTGCTGAGAAGAAGGTGTATTCCTTTTTATCCCTATTTATTTTTCTCCATATGTCTATTAATTCTAATTTGTCTAAGATTTCATTCACTTCTTTTACTTCTTTCTTATTTATTTTTTTATTTGATTTATCTAAATTTGATAATGGTTGGTTTAAGTCTCCCACTAATATGGTTTTACTGTCTATTTCTTCCTTCAATTCTCCTAGTTTCTCCATTAGAAATTTGGGTGCTATATTATTTGGTGCATACATGTTGATTAATGATATTTCCTCATTGTCTAGCTTCCCTTTTAACAAAATATAATTACCTTCCCTATCTCTTTTGATCAGGTCTATTTTTGCATTGGCTTTATCAGATATCATGATTAC
Source organism: Monodelphis domestica (assembly GCF_027887165.1). Lineage (NCBI taxonomy): Eukaryota > Metazoa > Chordata > Mammalia > Didelphimorphia > Didelphidae > Monodelphis > Monodelphis domestica. The sequence continues at coordinate 245,465,579 of NC_077228.1, forward strand.
CACTCCTGCCTTCTTTCTGTCAGTTGAGGCCCAGAAGGTCTTACTCCATCCTTTAATTCTGACATTGTGGGTGTCTACCCACCTCATGTGTGTTTCTTGAAGACAACATATGGTAGGGTTTTGGATTTTAATCCATTCTGCTATTTGTCTACGTTTTATGGGTGAGTTCATCCCATTCACGTTCAAAGTTATGATTGTCATTTGTGGACTCCCTGGCATTTTGATAGCCTTCCCTAATTCTAACCTTTTCTTCTTCAGCTCTACCTTTTAGTCCAGTGATTTACTTTGAATCAGTCCCCCTTGTCCCCTCCCTGTCAGACGTTTTTGTAATGAAGATTGTTTCCCAATTTGTTGCTTCCCTTCTAATTTTGGATGCATTAGTTTCATTTGTACAAAAACTTTTTAATTTTAAATAATCAAAATTATTGATTTTACATTTTGAAATTTCTTTTCCTAGCTCTTTCTTGGTTTTAAGGTCTTTACATTGCTAGTGGAATTGTTAGTTCATCCAAACATTTTGGAGGGCAATTTGGAACTATGCCCAAAGTGTGATAAAAGACCCTTTGATCCAGCCATAGCACTGTTGGTTTTGTATCCCAAAGAGATAATAAGGAAAAAGACATGTACAAATTTATTCATAGCTGCACTCTTTGTGGTGACCAAAAATTGGAAAATGAGGGGATGCCCTTCAATTGGGGAATGGCTGAACAAATTGTGGTATATGTTGCTGATGGAATACCATTGTGCTCAAAGGAATAGTAAAGTGGAGGAATTTCATGGCGACTGGAACAACCTCAAGGAATTGATGCAGAGTGAGAGGAGCAGAACCAAAAAATATTGTACACTGAGACTGATGCACTGTGATACAATTGAAGTAATGGACTTCTCCATTAGTGGCAACACAATGACCCTGAACAACTTGGAGGAACCTATGAGAAAAACCATTGGATAAAAGACTGTGCGAGTAAAAACACCAAAGAAAAACAACTGCTTGAACATGGGTCGAAGGGTATGGTTGGGGATGTAGCCTCTAAATGAACATCCTAGTGTAAACAACATGGAAATAGGAAACAAGGACACAAGTAATACCCAATGAAATTGCATGTTGCCTGTGGGAAGGATGGGTGGAGGGGAGGGAGGGAAATAATGTGATTACTGTAACCAAGTAATAATGTTCTAAATTGACTAAATAAACTAATTCAAAGGGAAAAAAAGAAAGGGTCTATGATACAAGAACAATAGAGACTCATTTGAGCCAACCTCTCTGAGGCAAAGCCCCTGCTGGGGTTTGCCTCTAGATCCTCTTTGTAGGAGAGAAACTGAAGACATACTTAGTTTTAGTTGGTAGGGGAAACCTGTCTTCAATTCCCCTCTAGCCATTTCCTCAGGGAACTTAGTGTTGCAACTGACAATTGCCTCCTTCAAGGAGGAGAGAGGGAAACAGTAGCTAGCCTCAGTCAAACTTTGGCTCTCTCCCTCTCATACTGACCCTGCTCCAGTAATTCTCCCTGTACTCCACTGATACGCCATCACAATCAGTGGAGGGAATCTTTATTTTTACATCAAGAACACATCATTTTTACATGAATACTTGCAGATTAGCTGGATATATGGACCTTGGACTCCTCTGGATAGATGAAAGTGGAATAGAGGGAGAAGAAATGAAACCTAGGACAGAACCTGAGGGTATCCCCACAGTTCATTGGCATGATATGATGAAGAACCAACAGAGGAGACTGAGAAAGATCAGGTTAGACAGGAGGAAAAGTAAGAAAGAGCAGTATATCAAAAAACCTAGGGGAAAAAAGAATATCCAGAAGCTGATCTTCAATGCCAAATGCTGCAAAAGGTGGATGTGGATTAAGAAAAGGCTTCTCCATTAGTGGCAACACAATGACCCTGAACAACTTGGAGGAACCTATGAGAAAAACTACTATCCACATCCAGAGGAAACACAGAGGGAGTAAAAACACCAAAGAAAAACAACTGCTTGAACATGGGTCGAAAGGTAGGGTTGGGGATGTAGCCTCTAAATGAACATCCTAGTGTAAACAACAACATGGAAATAGGAAACAAGGACACAATTATTGTTAAAACACTGGTAACTTTGGAGAGGGCAGTTTCAGTTGAATCTTCTATTTATATTACCAGACCCCTACCCTGGTAGGTGGATATTGCAGTGGATAGTTGAATCTTCAGTTCAGAAGATTGCATAGAGGTTAGAAGAGAGGAATTGGAGGCACTGAAAAAGGAGTTTAAAAAGGAGTGTCTCAAGGAGGTTAGCCATGAAGGGGAGGAAAGATAAGGATAATAACTGGTGAAGTGACCAGATAAAGTAAGGGTTTGTTTGGGGCTTTTTAAGAATTGAGGAGGCATGGGTTTGCATATAGACAAACGGGAAAGAGACAATAAATTGGGGAAAATGAAAGATAAGATAGGAGTGGAGCAATCTGCTGCAGAAGTCAAAAGAGAATGGGATTAAAGTTGCTCATCAAGATTTTGGCTTAGAAAAGAAGGGCACCACTTCATATGAAATTGGAGTGAAGAAGATAATGGCAAAAAGATATTTGAATGATGTGAGATGAGGACAAGGGAAAATGGGGTGCAACTGATAAATTGTCTCAATTTTTTAATGATATATGATGTGAAATCTTTGACTGGTAGAGTAGGTAAAGGAGAACTGTGTTTGGTTTGAGGAAATAAGGTAAGTATTGAAGTGAAGAATAATGTGAGAACCCTGTTGAGCTTATATAGCATAAATTTATATTGGACCAAATCAACATGGTTTAGTGATTTCCTCTAGCTTTCTTTAGCATCATATTAATATGATGAAGAGAAGCATACAGTGAGAATAAATCCAGGTTGGAATTTGGCAAGACATGATTAGCAATAGGATAAGGGAGCATGGGATCTGTGAGTGGAAGATTTATGGTTACCAAGAGAACTAGATAAGAAAGAGAAGAGAGTGTAGTCAATACTAAGGTGATGAACTAAGCAAGAATAAAAACCTCTCTAGGTGAAAGGAATGTAAGTCACAAAGAAGATATATTGTAAGGCAAGGAAAAAGTTATAATGATAAAATATTTTAATCAGTTAAAACGATTTTGAATTTTTATAAACAATAGTGTGGGCAATGATAAACTCAAGGTTATGATCATTAGGACAAGATATGCTGAAGTGGAGTCAGGTAGAGTTGGGATCTGAATTGACTCTTGAAAAATGGGCAGAATACGGATGGGTAAAGGGAAAATGGAAAAGTGTGCCATTGTAGATCAATGATATTGCAATGATGTTTCCTTTGTGTATGTGATTTAACCATAAACACATTTTGTAATACTGTTTTATCTTATTTATGTGCATTTTCTTGAATCCCTGGAAATCCCAAAGAATAAAGTGATTTAGAAATACATGCCATGTTTCTGTTACAATCTTGGTACCAAATGGGGAAAAAAAAACACGAATATGTGGTTGTGGCTATAGACTATAAGAAATCTCTTGCCTTTAAAAAAAATCTGTACCTCCAATTCCACCCTTGTATACATTTCTTTCCTCAATCTAGATTTGCAACACTTCTGTAATTTATAGTCTTATAAGTGCCTTGAGTATGGTCACATAGACTAATAGTGTCAGATATCAGGTCATCCTGACCTCAAGACATTACCATGCACAATATATTGTATATATGATACCTACTTTCTAATGAAGCTAACTCTTCATGAGAAAGTCTTTATCCCTGGCTACATGCCAATGTGACTAGCTATTTTTCCATTTTTCATGTTTTCTCTCTGCCAGGTGCCTTTTCCAGTCACCCCTACTTTAGATCCTCTAAAGATGCTTACTGATGATGTAGACATAGCCACCTGGCAAAATGAGGGTCTTCCTGCTGACCGTGTGTCCACAGAGAATGCTACAATCCTTATCAACAGTGAACGATGGCCACTTATAGTTGACCCTCAACTACAAGGAGTCAAATGGATTAAGAAGAAATATGGCAAAGACCTTCGAGTCATCCAGATTGGAGAGAAAGGGTAAGTACTCAGCAAAAGAATTCCCATTTTTTCAACAATCACTTCTAAGAAAATGAATCCCAAATCTGTATTTCCCACTAAAATGTCATTTCTGAACTTTAGACCCTCATTTCCAACTACCTGATAGAAATTTCTATCTGGAAATCATAGTGATGGCACCTGTAACTTAGGAGCTCTCCCCCCATGACCGACCCACTCCCCAAACTGATTCCTAATTCTGAAGTCTTTATTTTATCAATGGTGCTACCAGTTTCCCATGATTGAAACTTTGGTGTTTTATTTCATTCTTCCTTCTCTACCCTGCATACCCAAGCAGTCACCAAGTTTTGTGTATCTTGCTAATTTATGTCCTTTCTTTTACTGCTACTATACATTAATACAGTCCCTCATTACTTTCAGTGTGGGGTGTTGCAACAGCTTCCTAACTAATATTCCCAGTTTTAGCCTTTCCCCACAAGTTGATCTTTCACATAATAATCAGATGAATCTTTGTCATGAACAGACTTCTTCATTTCATTGATTTGATTGAAACCCTCCAATCACCTCCTATTACCTACTTATATAAAGTCCATATTTCTTTGCCATTCAAGACAATTTCAACCTATCTTGTGCTGCTTCTTGCACATGTCCTTCCAAATCTGAAAAATTATGGGATCCAGGCTCAGAGAAGTGTCTCGAGGCCCAAGACTATTGAAATAGCCTTCTTTTTTAAACCTTTACCTTTTCTGTCTTAGAATTAATGTGTATTGACTCCATCACCCCAGTGGCAGGGCTAGGGTTCCCATGGAGAGATGTCACTGTTAGAACCCTGCCATAAGAAGCCAAAGCCATCCTGTGTTTTTCTCACTACAAACCAATAAAATGTTCCCATTATTGTCTCAAAAAAAAAAAAAGCAGAAGAGAGGTAAGATCTAGACAGTGGGGGTTAAATGACTTGCCCAAGGTCATGTAGCTAAGAAGTATCTGTGGCCAGATGTAAACCCAAGACCTGGCTCTCAATCCACTAGCTGCTCTTGTAATAAATAGCCCTCTAACTGGCCTTCCTATTGTGTCTCCCTACTGCAATCTATCCACCCTTGAGCTGATTTTTCTAAATCATTAAGTCTGTCCATGTCTGTTATATATACAATAGAGCTCTCATACTCAATAGGCTCCATTATCAAATATGAATCCCCCTATTTGGCATTTAAAGGATTTTCATAATTGGTCACCTTTTTTTTTACCAGTAATTCCAATAATTTTTTACCTTTCCAATAATCTTACACTTTATTCCACTCTATCTATTCTACAGCCTAGTTACACTGCCTTTCTTAGTATTCCTTGAGCATGATTTCATCTTCTTGTCTTTGCACTAGTTGTGTCCCCCATGTTTGGGATGTTTTTTGCTTTTTTGTTTTTTCCTATCACTACCACCTCTTGGTTTTCCTGTATTCTTTCCAGACATTGCTCAAGTATTACCATCTACCAGTGGCTTTTCCAGTCCCTTTTTGCTTCTTGTGCCTTCTCTCACATTAATTTCAGATTAATATCTTATACATAAATACATATATAATATATACATAAATAAGGATTTACATATGTCTCCCTTTAGAATGTGAGTTCTTTTATATACCCAATTCATAAATTCACATTGATGTATCTTAAACATATCCAACACTTTTTATTTTTATTTTTTTAATGTTTATTTGATCATTTCCAAACATTATTCATTGGAAACGAAGATAATTTTCTTTTCTTCCCTCCCCACCCTCCCACCACCTCTCCCATAGCCCACACGCGATTCCACTGGGTATCACATGTGTTCTTGATTCAAACCCATTTCCATGTTGTTGCCAACACTTTTTAAAGAAACATAATTATGCTTAATTTAAGAGAAAACAATTATTAGAGCTATCACAAAGTTGTATGTTCCTTCTCATTTGAGGTCCTTAAATAAAACCTATATGAACTCTTGCTGAGTGTATTTCTGAAGTAATTCTTTTTTTAGGTTCAAATTGGACTAAATGATTTCAAAAGTCTCTTCCAGCTTTGAGATTCTACCTAAAATGATCTCCTGATCCCATCACATCTTGTTAAAATCCCATCTATCTTTCAAAGTCCAAAGATTATAGAAAGAGGTAGTCGCAAGAACCACACAGTGAGCACTTGATAAATTTTTTGTTGATTAATTGTTGCCTAGCCAGATAATAACTCTAACTGTAAACCATAGGTAGTAGGGAAGTAGGATTGTGCTCATAGCAAAAAACAAATAGTACTCAAAGTGCCACTTGATTAAGACATCCACTCTTCAGAGTTTGGGAGATAATTGACTCTTCAAACATCAGAGAGACGGATAGGAAGGTAGCTGAGAATCTAGCAGACATCTTGCTCATTAACTGTCTAGTGAAAGGATTCTCAGGATTTCAGTCAAACTAAAGATGGCAGCCAACAAGACCATGAACATTCTATGGACCTGTTATCTAAGACTCTTATCCAGGAAGCACAGTCCTTGGTGCCTAAAGTTTTGGCCTGGGACTTATACTTCTCTATGTACATGTTACATCCTTCCTTCTCCCCAGTAGAATGTAAGATTCTTGAGGGAAGTAAATATTACTTTTCTCTTTGTATCCCCAATTCCTAATACAATGACTTGAACATAATAATTATTTATTAAATATTTATTGATTTTATGTCATTCAAATTGAATTAAATTAGTACATTATGTCACTTGGGCTTTTACAAAAAATAAAATACTTCATAATAACCTTTGATTATTTACATTTGCCCCCCCAAAAAATTCAAGATATTCTAAAGATGAAATTTAATGAAATATAAACATCTCTTTAGAAATGAAACTTTTTCCTACTAAGCTTGCCACTCTTACTTAACATTGTTGCATCCAAAATTGCTATGTCCAATAGCACTTTTCCACAGCTTTTGTTTGCTCTGTTCATTTCAACTAGAGCTTCAATTCATTTACCATGTGTCTACATTTTACCAGAAATAACATATTAAAAATAAGGTGTTAAGAAATAAGATCTTTAAAGCCTTTCTTGATTTTCTTTGCAGTAATGGTTATGAATATTATGAAAAGGGAGAAGGACAACTTAGAAATTTTAGTGATCAGCCAATGTAGGACAGTGGGTTGATGCTTAATTTACTGTATTCTGTCTCCCCCCAAAACTAAGCAGTTCCCATTAAACTATGACTTGTGCTTTAAGGCTTAGAGTTCAGTATTGTCTGGTTTAAGTGCCTTTGGGTGTACAGATCTTTCTTTGAGCCCTACTGTAGACTTAGACTACATACTTTTGACTCCTCAGATACCTTGATATCATAGAACATGCCCTAGCAGATGGTGATGTAGTGCTGATTGAAAACATAGGAGAGACAGTGGACCCTGTTCTAGGACCCTTGTTGGGAAGAGAAGTAATTAAAAAAGGAAGGTAAGTGCCATAGGTATTGTTGGCCCTTTGTAAAAAGGAATACAGAATGATGCTCTTGTTCTCCTAGAGTAAGTTCTCTTCTCAACTCATGGTGCTTGAAACTCTTCTGCTCATATTATTAGTAGTAATATACACTGCTCATACAGTTTTGTTATGAAGCAATAGTGATAAAAGAGCCTATGCTCTTCTCTAAAGAAGATTTAGTTTTGCTTTAGTGACAGACAATCCTCCAAAGTAGCCAAATTCCACCACTACTCCCCCCACTATATAGATTATTTACCCTACTACTAACTCCCATAGATCAAAGTGATCTGCCATCAACTATGATAGACTTAGCTACTCTCAGTAATACAATATTCCAGGACAATTGTTGGAGCTGGAATGGAGATTTTTCACTTAAGTTTATTTGGGGATTTTGTTTTTATGTGGTTGTTCTCTTACAAAAATGAACAATATAGAAATATGTTTTGCATGATAATAAATGTATAATCAAATTGCTTGCCAGCTCCAGGATGGGGGAGACAATTTGGAATATATACCTTCAGAAAACTTATGTGGAAATTTATTACATGTAACTTGTAAAAATAAAATATCTTTATAAATTTTAAAAAGCAAAAGTGATATGCCAACATTCATACTTTGTCCAGTTCATTTTCTTAGAATAAGGATCTTACCTTGTATCACATTGTTTACTTATCTATTAGTTTGTGCCCTGTTGATCCAGCCTAAATAATAATGAATATAGGTCAGAATCCAGAGAGGGTTTCCTTCTTTATTCAGCCCTCTTAATATCTAACTGTGACAACTATAATCATAATGATATGACATCTTCACATTCCCACATTCATCTATTTGAGTACATCACTTGAGGTATATGCTCATAAAAGCCAAGAACTAGAGCATTTTCTTCAATCTGTAGAAGTTTATAGTTCTATCCATTCTTTCTTGAGGGTTTAATAACCCTTTAATAACTCCTAAAAATTACCAAGGCAAACAAAGGCATTAACAGGAAAGAAGAAACAGTAGGAAGAAATCAAATATAAGAAAAGAGAAAGGATGCATAGAAGATAGATACATCTGATTAGGAATGGTAGTTGCCATTAATAGTGGTCTTGATATGATTCCAAGACTTCATGTCACTACTATAAAGTACTTAGATTATATATTATTGATTGCTTGAGATGACTTATGTTACTGGTGAAATATAAAACTTAAAGTAGTATGAAAGCCCTATGCCATTTCTCAATCATTTAATACTGTATCCATGAATGACAGAAACACCATGTCTTCCTCCTCTATTCCTAACTTTAGAGAGTATAAGGATATCCAAGTTTGACTCCAACATTCCAGGGTAGCATCAGAAAGTACTAAGATGCCACTTGGCAGCACCAAAATCCCAAACCAGGTCAAAAGTCATATCCACTCATGTAAGTGATTTGTGTTCCAGATTCATTAAAATTGGAGACAAGGAGTGTGAATATAATCCCAGGTTCCGCCTCATTCTTCACACCAAGCTTGCCAATCCTCACTATCAGCCTGAGCTCCAAGCCCAGGCAACGCTTATCAACTTCACTGTGACTAGAGATGGCTTAGAGGATCAGCTTCTGGCAGCAGTGGTCAACATGGAGAGGCCAGACTTAGAAGAACTGAGAGTAAGTAGGTCATGGTTGGGTTTGCATTTTGGGGAAGATAAAGTAGGTTTTTTGGCCTGAGGAGAATAAAGTATAGAGAATATTAATTCTTCTAGCTATATTTCTGCCAGCAAAATGAGACTGCTATCATTTCAATGAAAAGTTTAACAGGGATCTGTCACAGAAATGACCATGTGTACCAGGCTTGGCAAAGTTCCAATTTAACTACCCATTTTGGTAACAAACTGGAAAGATTAGCCTTGGCAAAAACTTGAGAAGCCAAAATGACAGAGAATTAGTATTAGTAATAGCTAAACTCTGCCCTAGACCAGGGGCAAGATGGAGTATTATGTAAAATCCAAACCCATGTCAGGAACTTTCAGGCCTCAGAGCAAGAGAGTAATAAGCAGACTTTGCAATATATCACATCACTTTGGGAGCTCTGAAAGCTTTAATTTCTCCTGAGATATAACACACTACTCCAAAGAAAGCAGCAGAGGGGCCTAAGAGGACAAGTGGTGGAATTCTTTTTGCTTATTTGCTCTTTCTTCTAGCCTACTTCTGGACTTCATTGGACTTTACACTTTTTTTAGTGACTATTTTGTTGACATTTTGTCCTCTTGGGAAATATTTTAGTGACGGTGATGCTAAAAACACAAACTCAGAAAAAAAGAACTAAAAAAACATCCAAAACAAAACCTCAAAGGAAAACACAGTTTGTTCCAAAGTCAGTCAGAATTCTTAGAAGATAAGAAGCAAGATTTTTTAAAGAGAGCTAAAAATGATTTAAAAAGCCAAAAGATTAGGCTAGTAGCAAAATGGGGAAACAAGTAAGCTATGGAAGAAAAATGATATGGAAGAAAGAATTTTGGGGAAAAAAATAACAACTTCTAAGAAAAGGTACAAAATGTTGTTGAAGGAGGAAACTCTCTAAAAATTAGAGTCGGACAAATAGAATTTAATGGCAACAACAACATCCAAAGAATTTTTAAAAAGCATAAGATATGATATTATAAATAAATTAGGGGAACATAGAATAGTTTACCTGAAAAATCTATGGAGAAAGGAAGAATTTATAAACAAATGAGAGAGAGAATAAGATTAAAAATGAATAACTTTTATTGTATTAAATTAAAAAGGTTTTCTACAAAAGAAACCAATGCAACCAAGATTAAAAGGGAAACAACAAACTGGGCAAAAAATTTTATAACAAATTTCTCATATATAAAAGTCTCATTTCTCAAATATATGAAGAACTAAGTCAAATTTATAAGAATCCAAGTCGTTACCTAATTAATAAATGGTCAAAGGATACGAATAGGCTGTTTTCAGATGAAGTCAAAGCTATTGATAATCACATGGAAAAAAAAAGTTCTAAAATCCCTCTTGATTAGAGAAATGCAAATTAAAACAACTGTGAGATACTACCTCACATGCATCAGATTGGCCAATGTGGCAGTAAAGGAAAATAATAAATATTGGAGAGAATGTGGCAAAATGGTACACTAATGCATTGCTATGGTAGAGTTGTGAGTTGATCCAGCCATTATGAGGGCAATTTGGAATTATGCCCAAATGGCTATAAAAAAATTCATACCTTTTGATCCAGGAATACTTGTATTGTATTGTCTGTATCCCAAAGATTTAAAAAATGGGAATGGAACTGTTTCTACAAAAATAAATTATGCTCCACTTTTTGTGGTGGCAAAGCACAGGAAAATAAAAGGATGCCCCTTAATTGAGGAAAGACTGAACAAATTGTGACACATGATGGGATTCTGTTGAACAGTATGATTTCAGAAAGAGCTGGAAAGACCTACATAAACTGATGCAGATTGAAATAAGTAGAACCAGGAGAACATTGTACACAGTAATAGTAATATTGTAGAATGATCAACTGTTAAAGACTTAGCAGCTCTCAGCAATACAATGATCCAGGACAAATCTGAGGGACTTATGAAAAAAAAATGCTGTTCCCCTCTGGGGAAAGGACTGTTGGAGTATAAATTAAGATGAAAACACGTGATTTATCATTTGTTTATTTGGATATATGATTTGGGGTTTTGATCTTATAAGATTATTCACTAACAAAAATGAATAATATGTTTTCCCTGATAACATATGTATAATCCATATTGAATTGCTTGTCAGCTACAGCAGGAAGGGGGGAAGAGGAAAGGGAGACAACAGGAAGCATATAAATTCAGAAAACTTATGTGGAAACTTGCAATTACAATAAAATAAATTTTAAATAATAATAAGCATGACATCACAAAAAACAAACTTGCCTCAAAAACAGATCAAGGAGAGATAATATAAGAATCACTGGACTGAGAGGAACTGGGTGGCTTAGTGGATTGAGAGGCATTCCTGGAGACAAAAAGTTCAAAGTTCAAACCTGACCTCAGACACTTCCTATCTGTGAGACCCTGGGCAAGTCACTTAACCCTCATTGTCTAGCCCTTACCACTCTTCTGCCTTGGAACCAATACACAGTAATGATTGTAAGACAGAAGGTAAGAGTTTAAAAAAAAAAGGATCACTGGATCATGACCAAAAAAAGAAACTCGACACATATTTTCCAAAATCACTAAAGAAAATAAAACCTGCTGCAGGAGGCTGCTCGCTACAGTCTGAGTGGGGTGATGATCGGGGTGACGATTGGGTCAGGAGCTGGACTGCACCTAGAGAAGGTATAGACCAGGGCAGGGGAGGTGGAAAGAGGCAAAATCCACTTGGAAGAAATCCCAAAATTAACAATCTCATAATATAGCCAAAAGCCACAACTTCCAGGTCAAATAAAGAATAATTCAAGAAGCCAGAAAGAAAAACATTAAGTGTTAAGCATCCACAACCAACATAACACAAGATTTAGCAGCATACACAATATTTGGGGAGCAAAATTAAACATTTAAAATTTTAAATTAAATTAAAATAATAAATAAAATGAAAAATTGTTTAAAAGTTGGCTTACAACCAAGAATATCTAACCAAGCAAAACTGAATGTAATTCTATTTGGGAGTGGGACAGAATCAACTTTTAATTAATTAAAGAATTTCTAAGAATCCCTGATTAAGAGAACAAAACTGTATGAATACAAATATAGGAATCAAATGAAACATAAAAAGATAAACATGAGTAAGCAAACATAAGGAATTTATGGATAGATGCTACATATATACCCTCAGAATTTTATCATCATCAGAGGGCTTTACTTAAAGTCTTATTAGAGAATCTTGGAGTGTTTCTATGTTTTGATTATCTTAAAAGTAGACTGTCAGGGGAATATTAATGCAGTGGGAAAAGAGTAGAAAGAAGGAGAATACTATGTCAGTTGGAATGCCCAAATAGAAGTCTATACATACAAGCATGAAGAAGTGTGTTGGAGGTAGAATAGAAAAAACGTTATTATCACTCTCAACTGAAGGAAGGAAAACTATAAAGTTGGGTACAGAAACACATTTTCATTTAATGAGGGGAGAAAAGTGAAAGATCTAACAAGAGAGAGGTTAGATTAAAGGAGGGATTAGTCAGAAGCAAAACAAAAACTCTTAAAGAGAAACTCCTAAAGGGAAACAAAAAAAAAAATAAAAAGGAGTAAAAGAATAGAGTGACAGGACATACAAAATTAAGAAACATAGTGTGGATGTGAATAGAATAGAAGAAAAGAAGGTAGAAATCCTAAGTAATGAATGACTAAAAGAACAAATAATAGGAAAAAAGTTATATTTAGTGAAAGAAAATAATAATGATGAAACAAAATAACTAGGATATAGCTAAAGCAATAATTCTTTGGGAAGTAAGAGAGAATCATATCCTTTCAAACATACATTAACAAAATTTAAAAAAAGATTAATAACCAAGCACTGAAAAAATTAGAAAGTCAACAAATAAACTTAAAATAAGTACAAAAGAGGAGATATTCAAAATTTCAGGAAAAAAATAAAAATTATAAATAAAATGAAAAGATGATTCTTAATAAAATTGATAAATATTTAGCTAAAGTGATTAAAATCAAATCAATAAAATAGCACATAAGCAATGTGACATCTAAACAAAACTAAAAGAAATAAGAATAATCAGAACATATTATGTACCATTATATAGTAACAAAACTAAGAACAAAAAGAAACAGATAAACATCTTCAAAAATATAAAATATTCTCATTCAAACCAGATAGAGATCTTAAATAATTCAATATCAGAAAAGGAAATTGAACTAAATGTAAAGAAACTACCAAAAAAATTAAAATTTAAAATCATTAATGAATTTTGACTCAAAATTTTAGACAAAATGGTTTGTCCAAAAAACCATTCATCATTTCCAAGTTGAATTTATTCCAAATATGCACCAATCAATATGTGACTATCTTAATAGATTCAAAACAATAGATATGAAACCCCCCCAAAAAAGCCTTGACAAAATACAATAGTTATTTAGGCCCAAAAAAAACTTATAAAGGTATGTCCTTTTTAAAAAAAAATCATCAAAGGCATTTATCTAAAAGCAAAAGCAAATATCGTATGCAATAAAGATATATGAGTACCTTTTTTAATCATTAAGGGAATAAAACTTCCTAGAAATTCTAGCATTAATAATATTAGAAAAAGAAATTAAAGGCATAAAGAATATTTTTAAAAAGGAGATAAAGCTATCTCTATTTTCTAAGGAGATGACACCTTGGAAAATGGTCAGGAATCAAGAAACATACTAATTGAGACAATTAAGAGTGTCAGCCTTGAACCAAACAAGCAATTATGTTACTCTAATAGCAAACAGCTCTGCAACAAAGATATTTATTGACATTGAGAGAGAAATTACACACCTGTGTAGAGGTCAGATAGACCCAACTCCTAGGGAAAAGAAGATTACAGCTCATACAGTATGTTTTTATTTTTGTTTGTTTTTTTTTAATTTTAGAACATTATAACATTTATAACATTAGAATTAGAACATTATTCCTTGGTTACAAGAATAATATTCTTTCCCTCTCTACCCTCCCCCCACTCCTTCCCAAAGCCAATACACAATTACACTGGGTTTTACATGTGTCCATGATCAGAACCTATGTTGTTGATGTTTGCACTAGGAAGACCATTTAGTCTCCATCCCCAATCATATACCCCTCAACCCATGTAATCAAGTAGTTGTTTTCAGGTGTTTCTACTCCCACAGTTTTTCCTCTGAATGTGGATAGTGTTCTTTCTCGTCAATCCCTCCGAATTGTTCAGGATCACTGTTTTGTCACTAATAGAGAAGTCCATTACATTTGATTGTACCACAGTGTATCAGTCTCTGATACACTGTATTTTTAGGAAGAGGGGAAGGAGTCATCTGGAATTGGGGAAAATGGAGAAAGTTCTGCCTAGCAGCAGTTGATATACTGTCAATCACTTGGAATGTAAACAGAATAAAACTCTAATAATGTGGTCATGAACATTGCAAAGTTATTTTCTGAGCAAATGCCACTGCCATATCAGACTGATCTTAATGTTTCAAAACAATTATAAATATCACAAAGCACTTAGAAATCTGTTAAACCTTGACAATAACTTCAGCAAAGTTGCAGGCTATAAAATAAACCATCAAAAATCAGCTCCATTTTCTAAATGACAATTAACAAAATCCAAGAAGCAAAAACAAGAAGTGAAATCCCATTCCAAGTAACTGCAAAATGCATAAAATTTCTGGATATTGACCTAAAAAAACAGACAAAAGATTGCTATAGATTCAATTATAGTGTTCCTTAAAGAAATAAAGAACTTAAACATCTGGAAGACTATTCAGCATTGATGGCTGGCCATGATAACACAATAAAAATTGCAATGACATAAAAATTAATATGTACTTTGAATACTATGCCAATTAAATTACCAAGGAGATACTTTGAGAACTTGATAAAATAATAAGAAAATTCAATTAGATAAACAAAAGGTCTAAAATATCAAGGGAACGGAGAAAAGTAGAGAAAAGGAGAAAAAAGTACTTCCAGACTTCAAGCTAGTGAAGTAGTAGTCACCAAAACCACTTTGTACTGGTTTAAAAGTAAAAAGGTAGAACAATGAAACTAAGTAGGCAAGGGAGAATCAGAAAAAATGGAAATAACCAAGTGTCTGATAAAATGAAAAACATGAGTCTCTTAGGGAAAATACTCCTTTTAGATAAATAAAAAATACTGGGAAAACTGGAATGCAGTCTGGCAAAAATTGGGCATAGAAATAGGGACCATATTCCATAATATATTCTAAATTTTTACCTGACTATTTTTAAAAATTAGAAGGGAAGTAGTTTATATATTTCTCACAGATATAGTAAGAGATCCATTCTTACCATACAAGGGATGAATGCAATTCAAAAGAGAAGTAATTTTAATTACATATAACTGAAAAGCTTCTGCACTAACAAAATTAATGTACTTAGCATAAGAAAGGAAGCATTTGAATGGGGGAGGAATCTTCATATCAAAGTTCTCTCAATAACTTAGTATCTAAGATATATAAATAAATGGATGAGACATTTCTTAAAAGATAAATGGTCAACGGACATGAGCAAGAATTGTAAAGTATTCACAGTCACATGAAAGAATGCTTCAAATCACTAAGAAGAGAAATTACACTGAAAGAAACCCTGAGGTTTCATTTCACAGTGTGCATAGTTAACAGATGACAAAAAAATGGCCACAGTAAATGTTGGAGGGGTTGTAGAATGATAAGCACATTAATACATAAGTAGTAGTGTTGTGAGATACTATAACTATTTTGGAAAGGAATTTGGAATAAACAAATAAAGTGACTAAAACATCTATAAACTTTGAACAAGAAGTTTCATCACTTGGCTTCTATACCAAGGAAGCCATTCATATGTAAAAAGTCCCCAAAATATTTATAAAAGCACTTTTAAAAACAAAATTAATATCTATTGATTGGGAAATAGCTCAACAAATGTGATGCATGAATGTAATATAAAAAATATGTACCTGTAAAAATGTAAAAAATAATGTACATGATGAATACAGAGAAACATGAAAAGATCTACATGAACAAGTTTAGACTGAAGTAAAAAGAGCCAAGAAAACAATATACACAATTACCAAAACAATAAAAATAATGTTACACAATGAATGTTTTTCAGATTTTTTCAATGTATAAATGAAACATGCTAATTTTTTGCTTCCTTTTCTTTTTTTAATCTTTAAAAATATTTGAGATATGATATGGTTCTCCAGAATGGAGAGGGGGAATAATTCAAAGGATATATATGATGACCCTTTTTAAAATCAATAAAAACTTATGTAAAATAAAAATTTTAAGACATGGACAGTTCTACCTTACACTTATAGGACTGGTAAACTAGGAACATTAATGCACCGTGGGGAGAGGTGTGGACTGGATCAGTTATTTTGGAAAGTAATTTGGAACTATTTCAGTAAAAAGCTATTAAACTGTATACTCTGAACCAATGTGGAAAGAAAACTAAAACAATTTCTGGATTTTCTGCCACTGTGTTGGAACAAGCAACAGTGGGAGTATTAGATAGAGAAGAAATTGACAAGACTGACAGTTGGCGGGAGAAGGGGCAACTGAGAATGGCAGTTGGTCTGGTGACTAGCACTTCCTTCCTGGTCTGGGAAGTAGGAGGAGCTTTTCTTCCCAGTCTCTGGACAGAAGTGCCTCGATTTTCTTCAGACTGAAGAGACAGGCCCAACCAGCTCTGAAAGTCAGAACTTTTTTTTGTTGCTTGCTGCCTACTGTTAAGATTTTGAAATTAAGAAAACTAGCACAGATATAGCCTACACAGGAACAGGAGAAACCCTCCACCAGCCTGTGAAGCCTGGCCTCAACTCCAAAGCTGAGAAAGACTACAACCTTATTTAGGGACATCCCTCTTCTCTTTTCCATGAAACCTCTCCAGTCTGAACTGGTTATTAAAATTTATCTTATTTGAATATATCATTCAGATAAGTGGACTATCTTTTCTGGGGCATAGAGGGACTTGAACCTCAGTTCAGTCATCCAACTACAAACAGTCCTTACCGTACCCCTGCTGGGTGACCAAAATCTGGGGAAAGGCTTGTCCCTCAGGAGGGTCTGTGTTTACCTTCTCTGGGGCATCTTTGGCTCCAATCCATAGAGAAGACATCCCTGCAGGCTATCATAAGTGGCTCATTTTTGGACACCCCATTTTGTTCAAAAATAGCCTCTCGGCAGGGGGCATCTCTGTCCTTTGTCTCACCAGCAGTCATATTCCCTCTCTCCCTTCAACTCCTCCATTCCCTGCTACAAACCTTCCGTAGCCCCTGTTTTTTTCAATCCCTCCATTTTTCACTATAAATATTACACCAGTAAAGCCACTACTAGGTCTGTGCCCCAAAAGGAAAAGAACCAATAGATACAAAAAAACATTTTAACAGCTTTTTGTGATGGCAAATATAGAAAAGAAAAATGGAAAAAAGCCTGCAAACAGAGGCCAAGGGATGCAAGTTTGCAGAGTTGTCAATCAAGGAGCATTCCAGAAGAGAATGTGACTGGGAAGAGGCAGGTAAAGGAGATCCAAACTGCCTGGGAAATTATTATCTCTTGGCTGTTGGCACCTGGAGATTTCTGATTTTTTTTTCTCTTCTAGCACCTGGAAGTTACTGATTCTTTTCCTTTGGCACCTGAAGGTTACTGACTCTCTTTTCAAGAAGTAACTCAAAGATCCTCAATCCTGTTTCTTCATCCAAGACTTTACAATTTCATTTCTCCATTTAAGATTATTCAAAATCAGGGAAACCCTAAACCTTCTATCCTATCCAATTACCCTTCCTTCCCTTACTTAAATAAACCCCTTGTTCCAACAATTTAAAGAGTGGGTAGGTTATCTATCAAACAAATCAGGCCACTTAGTACTGAATCTCAGTTGGTTTCCATTTGTAACCTAACTGAAGTGGGAGGCAGAGTCTGATTCCTCATTATCTCATTAGTCCGTAGGGTTGCCCAGCAATCTTACAGTATCACAAAATATTTAAAGAAGAACCACCCAATACACAAAGAATTGAAAACTGACAGGATGCCAATTAATGGAAGAATGACTGAACAAGTTATGCTATGTAAATACAATAGAATACTATTATGCTGTAAGAAATTATGAAAAGAACAGTTTCAGAGATGCCTACAAAGATTTGCATGAACTTAAGGCAAAGTGAGATGAGCAAACCAGAAGAAGAATTTAAATATTAGCTGCAACATTATACAAGTCTTAGGAACTCAGATCAACACAATGACCAACCACAGTTTATAAGGACTCGTGATGAAATATACTGCCCACCTCCTGTTAGTGAGACATTGGTCTCAGATGTAGGTTCAAGTTCTGGCTCTAATGTATATTAACTCTGTGATCCCTGACAAATCATAGGTTCATGGGATTGTAGATTGAAAGTTAGAAGGGAACTTGGAGATCATCTAATCCAATCCCCACATTTTATAGCTACAAAACTGGCATTGGGCTCAGGAAAGTTGGCATTTCATCTCAAGGACTCTAACTTCCCAGTTCACCTTTATGAGAGGTAAAACTATGAATTTTGTTTTCCATAAAATGGGAATAATAATATTTGTACAACTGTCCATCATGAAAAAATCTTTCTTAAGTAATAAAATAATACATATGAGGTGCTTAAATAATGCTAAGAAAAGAACTAAATTAATAACCTTAAAGAACCCACCTCCTGAAAGCAGCTAGGTGGCACATTTGATAGAGCACTAAGCCTATAGTCAGGAAGATCTGATTCAAATCTAACCTTGGACACTTAACTCTGAGATCCTGAGCAGACATTTAACAGCTGTTTGCCCCATTTTCCCCAAATGTAGAATGAACTAGAGAAGGAAATGCCAAACCATTCCAATATCTTTGCCCAGAAAAATGCCCAGAAAAATAAACTGATATGACTGAACATCAACAAAATGAGGATGATAATGATACCTACTCCCCAGATTTATTGTGAGGACCAAATGAGATAATATTTGTAAAATGAGTAGCACAGTGCCTGGCACATAGTAAGGCCCTTAATAAATGCCTCTTTCCTTCCTTCCTTCATTAATTTCTTTCATCGTATTTCTTAACAAAGACAACTCAGGATTGTAATAGATGATAATTGAGGGTGTATAGTTGATTGAGTCTAGATAACTAATGGATCAAGTTTTGCCTACCTTGCTCCCATTATGTTTCCCTTCCTCCCCTTTCCAATCTCCCTTCCTCCCCTCT
The DNA here is from genome assembly GCF_027887165.1 of Monodelphis domestica. Classification (NCBI taxonomy): domain Eukaryota; kingdom Metazoa; phylum Chordata; class Mammalia; order Didelphimorphia; family Didelphidae; genus Monodelphis; species Monodelphis domestica. The sequence continues at coordinate 245,484,901 of NC_077228.1, forward strand.
TCTTCCCTTCAGTTTCACTTCCCCCTTCTTCAGCCTCCTTCTAAGTCGCTCAGGGTGAGTATGATGCTTTAGAGGAAATACTCTTTTCTTTAACTCAAGTAAGGGTTTATTGAGGAAAACAAGTAAGAGGTAAGAGGTAGATAAGGTAAGAGGAGTAGGATTTCCCTACTGTCTGCAACGAGGGTTAGAAGAATAATGGGGGAAATGGCAGTTCTGTCACAATTGTGAAACAGAGTCAGTCAGAGAGAGAGAGGTATAAGGACTATGGTCCTTCTTCCTTCAAATCAGACAGTTGACCTCCAACTTGATTAACTCAAGTCCCAGAGACACCACTAGTTTCTTCCTTCACCTCAGCCAGCCAGCCAAAAACCTTTTTGCTCAGTCCAGCAGTTGGTTTGGCTCCAACTGCTTTTCCCAGTAACATTCCACATGGAATTTTCATTTGACTGACAGGTGATTTTTTTTGTATGCATGCCTATTCGACAGGATGCAGAATGAAGCATATTTTTGAACATGGACAATGTCCAAATTCATTACAAGGGTTTCGATTTTCTTGTTTCTTTGTGGAGAAGTTGATGGAAAGAGATGGGAGAAAGGGAAAATAAATGTCTGCTAAATGAAAAATAATTAAAAATAATAGAATGAAGGTGTCACCTTTTAAAGGAAGGACTAAGAGCAAAAGTATAAGCCACAAGATTCAGAAAATGTTAGAATGTGATTTTATACTACCATATTATTCTCTCATTGTGTTCCTGAAAATCTGACAGGGAACATTAGACAAGGATTTCTCATACATCAAGTACTATAGCCTTGTAATTGACTTCATCTAATTTTGACATTTGCAGTCAGATCTGACAAAGCAACAGAATGCATTCAAGATCACACTGAAAACCTTGGAAGACAACTTGCTGTCTTGCCTCTCCTCCGCATCTGGGAACTTCCTGGGAGATATGGCTTTAGTAGAAAACTTAGAGATCACCAAAAAGACAGCTACAGAAATTCAGAAGAAGGTAAAAATTCACTGGAAAATAAGAAGTCTCAGACATTAGATCCCTCTGTCTCTCTGTCTCTCCCTAGGCTCTCACAGGTCCAAAACCAATATTGATTGACATGGAATTTTATTCATTTACTATTTTTTATTTAGAATATTTCCCATGGTTAAATGATTTATTATTTCCACCCTATCTTCCTTCTCCTTCACTAGTCCCAGGTCTGACAAGCAATTCCACTAAGTTACACATGTATCTTTGGTAAAAAAACATTTTTCATGTTGTTGATGCTTACACTAGGATGATCATTTGGAGTCTACATCCCCAATCATATCCCCATCAACCCACGTAATCAAGCAGTGGATTTTTTCTGTGTTTTTGCTCCCACAGTTCTTCCTCTGAATGTGGATAGTGTTCTTTCTCGCAAATCCCTCTGAGTTGTTCAGGATCACTGCATTGTCACTAATGGAGAAGTCCATTACAATCGATTGTACCACAGTGTATGTCAGTGATAATGATCTTTTGAATGCTCCTTTCATCAATTTCTGGAGGCTGTTCCAGTTCACATGGAATTCCTCCAGTTCATTACTCCTTTGAGCACAATATTTCATCACCAATATATATCATAATTTGATCAGCCATTCCCCAATTGAAGAGCATCCCCTCATTTTCCAATTTTTTGCCACCACAAAGAGCAGAGCTATGAATATTCATGTATAGGTCTTTTTCCTTATTATCTCTGTGGGGTATAAACCCAGCAGTGTTATGGCTGGATCAAAGGGCAGACAGTCTTTTTTTGCCCTTTTGGCATTGTTCCAAATTGCCCTCCAGAATGGTAGGACCAATTCACAACTCCACCAATAATGCATTAATGTCCCAACTTTGCCACATCCCCTCCAATGTAAAGGGTGAATATTATTGTTGAGACTGAAAAAAATCTAAATTTAAATGGTTGCCAAGGGAAATCCCAAATAATAAAATACCAAGTCAGCTGCCAAATTTTTATGGTGATTTAATTACAACAGGAGGAAGAAAATATTAGACAGAGAGGGAGAAGGAGAGAAGAAAAGAGGGAGAGAAGGAAAGAGTAAGAGGAGGAAAGGAGTTTAACTCAGAACCACTCTGGCTCAGGCTGAGCCAAAGTGGGTGTTAAGGCCTTGAAAAGCCAAGGCAGAGAAAGGGGTCAGTCCTTATCACTCATGTGACCAGTCTGAAGGAAAGCTGTCTACAGGGCTCCTCTCAGTTCAAGCTCCAGGATCAAACTGAACTCTAGCCCTCTCCACAGTAAGTCACGAGAAGTCATGAGAGGCTGTTCTCTACCTGACTTCCTGTGTCTCACATGTGCCAACGGTAGCTCAAGTTTGACTTAGAACCTCCCAGAGGTTTGTCCTTTTTTTGTACATGTCTGCTGAAGGTCATCTCCTCAAATAATTAAATCTTGAGTTTAATGTAGACCTTCTTAATCCTAATCCTAAACTAAGAAGGGAGAGAAATGTAGTTTCTGAGACCTGATTCTGTTATTCCAAGTGTCTCTATGTTGTTATTGATCAGGAAATAGCTAATCAGATATTCTAGAGAATGGTCTGATTAGGGTGGAATAGTTTTGAAATTCACACCAACATGCATTACTTTCCTTTGCTGTCATGTAGACAATCTACTAGGTATGAAGTGATGCCTTAGAGTTGTTTTGATTTGCATTTCTCTGATTATAGGAGATTTAGAACACTTTTTCATGTGCTTATTAAATTTTTTGATTTCTTTATCTGAAAATTGCCTATTCAGGTCTTTTGTCCATTTATCAATTGGGGAATGGCTTGCCTTTTTGTACAATTGATTTAGCTCTTTGTAGATATGAGCAATTAGACCTTTGTCAGAGATTTTTGTTATGTAGATTTTTTCCCAATTTGTTGCTTACCTTCTAATTTTGGTTGCATTGGGTTTGTTTGTGCAAAACTTTCTAATTTGATATAATTAAAATTATTTATTTTATATTTTGTGATTTTTTTTTACCTCTTGCTTGGTCTTAAATTCTTTCCTTTCCCCAAAATCTGACAAGCATACTATTCTTGGTTCAGCTAATTTGCTTATAGTTTCCTTATTTATATTCAAGTCATTCACCCATTCTGAGTTTATCTTGGTGTAGGGTGTGAGATGTTGATCCAAACCTAATCTCTCCCAAACTGTCTTCCAATTTTCCCAGCAATTTTTATCAAAAAGTGGATTTTGGTCCCAAAACCTGGGATCTTTGGGCTTATCATAGACTGTCTTGCTGAGGTCATTTACCCCAAGTCTATTCCACTGATCCTTATTTCTGTCTCTTAGCCAGTAACATATTGTTTTGATGACCACTGCTTTAGTTTGAGATCTTGGACTGTGAGGACTGTGAGGTCTCATTCCTTTTCATTTTTTTCATGATTTCCCTGGATATCCTTGAACTTTTGTTCTTCCAAATGAGCTTTATGTTTTTTTTTTTCTAATTCAGTAAAAGAAGTTTTTGGTAGTCCAATGGGAATAGTACTAAATAAGTAAATTAGTTTGAGTAGGATTGTCATTTTTATTATTTATCTTAGGTCATCCTATCCATGAGCAATCAATGTTTTTCCAATTGTTTAGATCTAGTTTTAATTGTGTGAAGAGTGTTTTGTAGGTGTGTTCATGTAGTTCCTTTGTTTGCCTTGGCAGATAGATTCCTGAGTATTTTATATTGTCTAGGGTGGTTTTAAATAGAATTTCTCTTTCTAATTCTTGCTGCTGAGATATTTTAGAAATGTACAGAAATGATGATGACTTGTGTGGGTTTATTTTGTATCCTGTAACTATACTAAAGTTGGTGATTATTTTGACTAGGTTTTTGGTTGATTCTGTAGGATTATTTAAGTGGACCATGATATCATCCTCAAAGATTGATAGCTTATTCTCCTCATTGCCTATTTTAATACCTTGAATTTCTTTTTCTTCTCTAATTGCTACAGCTAGTGTTTCTAGTACAATGTTAAATAAGAGAGGTGATAATGGGCATCCTTGTTTCACTCCTGACTTTATTGGGAAGGCTTCTAGTTTATCCCCATTGTTTGCTGACAGATTTACATATATACTGTTTATTGTTTGGGGAAAGGCCCTTCTATCCCTATGCTTTCCAGTATTTTCAATAAGAATGGGTGTTGTATTTTGTCAAATGCTTTTTCTGTATCGAAATAATCATGTGATTTTTCTCGGTTTGCTTGTTAATGTGGTCAATTATGTGGATGGTTTTCCTAATATTGAACCATCCTTGCATTTCTGGTATGAATCCTACCTGCTCATAATGAATAACCCTTGTGATGACTTACTTGCTGGAGTCTTTTTGCTAGTATTCTAGTTAAGATTTTTATATCTATATTCATTAAGGATATTGGTCTATAGTTTTCTTTCTCTGTTTTTGACCTTTGGAATCAGTACCATATTTGTTTCATGAAAGGAATTTGGTAGAACTCCTTCTTTGCTTATTTTTCAAATACGTTGTATAATATTGGGATTAGTTGTTCTTTGAATGTTTGATAGAATTCATTTGTGAATCCATCTGGACCTGAGAATTTTTTCTTAGGGAGTTCTTTGATGGCTTGTTCAATTTCTTTTTCTGATATGGAATTATTTAAATATTCTACTTCTTCTTCTGTTAATCTAGGCAATTTTAATTTTTATAAATATTCATCCATATCACCTATATTGTCATATTTATTGTGACATAATTGGGCATAATAGTTTTTAATGACTGACTTAATTTCTTCTTCATTAGAGGTGAGGTCTCCCTTTTCATGTTGGATACTGTCAATTTGGATTTCTTCTTTCCTTTTTTAATTAGATTGACCTATACTTTGTCTATTTTATTTGTTTTTTCGAAATACCAGCTTCTAGTCTTATTTGTTAAATCAGTAGTTCTTTGACTTTCAATTTTATTGATTTCTCCTTTGATTTTTAGGATCTCTAATTTAGTTTTCATCTGAGGATTTTTAATTTGTTCACTTTCTAGTTGTTTTTTTAATTTGCATGACCAATTCATTGACCTCTGCCCTCTGTAATTTGTTAATATATGAACTCAAGGATATAAATTTCCCCCGAGTACTGCTTTGGCTGAAACCATAGGTTTTGAAAGTATCTCTCATCATTGTCATTTTCTTCAATGAAATTATTAATTGTTTCTGTTATTTGTTCTTTAACTGATTTTAGAGAACCACATTGTTTAATTTCCAATTAATTTTTGATTTGCCTCTCCATATATCCCTACTAATTATTTTTCATTGCATTATGATTTGAGAAGGTTGCATTTATTATTTCTACTCTTTTGCATTTGTTTGCAATGTTTTTATGCCCTAATACATGATCAGTCTTTGTGAATGTACCATGTGCTGCTGAAAAGATCTATTCCTTTTTGTCCCTATTTATTTTTCTCCACATATCTACTAACTCTAATTTTCTAAGATTTCATTCACTTCTCTTACCTGCTTCTTATTTATTTTTTGTTTGATTTGTCTAGTTCTGATAGGGGAAGGTTCAGGTCTCCCACTAGTATAGTTTTTCTATTTCCTCCTTCAATTCCACTAGTTTCTCCTTTAGAAATATGGATGCTATGCCATTTGGTGCTTCCTCAGATAATTAAATCTTGAGTTTGATGCAGACCTTCCTAATCTTGTTAAACTAAGAAGGGTGGAGAAATGTAGAGCTTCCAAGACCTGATTCTGTTATTCCAAGTATCTCCATTGTTACTGATTAGGAAATAGCTAAATCAGATCTACTAAAGTACAGTCTGATTAGGGTGGAATCGTTTTAAAATTCACAATCTCCCCCTGAGACATGAGGTAGACTAGTCTCTCCGATGGGTCTTGTAAACATGCCAGCTATGAAATTACAGTAGTTAGAGATAAGGGGGAAATAGGAGAGAAAGAGAGAAACAGTAAAACAAATGTTTTGCTGGGCACATTGACAAAAACCAATTAGGGGGCACTCCCCTTTGGCATAAGAGTGTACATTCAAAACAAATTTTCAATCAACCTTCAGTTCAATCAAGCACACTCAAAGGTTCATTCTGGATCTTGATGTAGTGTAGGTTTTCTGGCATCTTTCTGCAACAGTTCATTCTCTGGATTTAGGAGTCAGCAAGCTTCTTCCTTGAAGATCTTTCTTGAACAAAAAATTTCAAAATCTTGGATTTTTATTAAAATACAAGGTTGCGTCTCTCCTCTCTCGGGAGGGCAGGTGGCAGTGGCGGCGGCAGAGGCCATGCGGGGAGCACTCAGTCTCTCACTCAGGTCCCTCCTCCCTCTCCCTCTCTTCCTCCCTCCCCCGCCCCCCAGCACCCTCGCCCCATGTGGTGCCTCAGACATCGGACTGGCCCAGCTTCGATATGGCTCGTGGACAGCAGAAGATTCAGTCTCAGCAGAAAAATGCCAAAAAACAAGCTGGACAAAAAAAGAAACAAGGACATGATCAGAAGGCTGCTGCTAAGGCTGCCTTGATATATACCTGCACTGTCTGTGGGACACAAATGCCGGACCCCAAGACCTTCAAACAGCACTTTGAGAGCAAACATCCTAAAACTCCACTTCCTCCAGAATTGGCTGATGTTCAGGCATAAAGTTGTTTACAGGTGAATTCATGGCACCTATTTACTCTTCTACTATCTCAGACCTTAGGTAACAAACCTGCAGCTGCTTTTCTAACAAACAGTTGATCAGCAAAAATAAAGGGGCTACAGCAACTCATTTTTATGCTGTTCCCTTTTGGGCTTCATGCAAAGACAATTCTGTGTAAATGTACAGTTGAGCCTTGATTTGGAAATTCTGAAAATCAGTCCATCCTTGTTATAAAAATTTTTTTTACAATTGTAATTATATTGATGTTCATATTGTGTAAAATAACTCATTTAATAAAGGAGTACTTTGATTTTACAACATCAAAAAAATAAAATAAAATAATACAAGGTTGCATTATTATTTCTGCTATTTTGCACTTATATGCAATGTTTTTATGCCCTAATACATGATCATTCTTTGATCATATGTTGTATACTGCCTTTTATCAGGATGTAATTACCTTCCCTATCTCTTTTGACTAGATCTATTTTTACTTTGGCTTGTCAAATATCAGGATTGTGTCTCCTACCTTCTTTTTCTCAGTTGATGCCCAATAGATTTGGCTCCATCTGCTTTCTTTTACCCTATGTGTGTCTACTTTCCTCATGTGTGTTTCTTGTAGACAGCATATGATAGGATTTTGGTTTCTAATCCACTCTGTCATTTCATTCACATTCAAAGTTATGATTAAAAGCTGTGTATTTTCTAGGATTTTGATTTTTGCTCCTAGTCCTGCCCTTTCTTCTTTCACTATTTCTTTCTACACCATTGTTTCTACACACATTGTTTTGTTTTTAATCATTCCCCCTAATTCCCACCCTTATTTTACTTCCCCTTTTACCCCCCTCCCTTCTTATTCCCCTCATTTTCTTTACAGTTTTTTAAACTAACCTCCCACACTCTCCCTTCCTTGTATTGCTTCCCTCCCCACCAGTCCATTTGTTACCTTTCTACTTCTCTATAGGGCTCAAATCAATCCTCTGCCCCAATGGATTTGATTATTCTTCCCTCTTTGAGTCAATTTCAATACATGTAAGAATTGAGTATTTCCTATCTCCAAGGGTAACTTCCAGTTTATTGGGGTTCTCCCCCACTGCCATGTGCTTCTTTATAACATATAAATTTACCCCATTTTGTTTCTTTTCCCATTTCTCTTAGTATTAACCTCTTTTTAACTCTAGTTATATATATACATATACATATATATTTATGCATACATATATCTAGATACATATTTATGTCTTGGCATTTCATCCTATACAGTTGTCACTGTTCCCACTAAGTATAATTCTTCTATCTACCCAGGTGACAATAGCAATTTTCAAGTTCCCAATTAACTTTTTGAGTCCCTTAAAATGTGCTTTGTTTGGTTTTTCCCACTTTCTAAATTAGCTTTTGATGATTCTCTTGAGTTCTGCATGTTCAGGTCTGATCTTTTCTTTATGAATTCTTGGAATTCTTCTGTTTTATTAAATGACCATGCTTCCCCCTCTAAGAATATAGTCAGTTTTGCTGGGTAGTTGATTCTTGGTTGTCGACCTAGTTCCCTTGCTTTCTGGAATATCACATTCCATGCCTTTTGGTCCTTTGCTGTAGATGTCGTCAGATCCTGTGTTATCCTAACTGTAGTTCCATGGTTTCTGAATGACTTCTTCTTAGCAGCTGTAGTCCTTGAATTAGTCTATAACATTCCTGGGTGTTGTCAGTTGGGGATTAAGCACAGGAGGTGATCTGTGTATTCTTTCAATCTCCACTTTTCCCTCTTGCTCTAGAATGTCTGGGCAATTTTCTTGGATAATTTCCTTTATAATAATGTCCAGGCTTTTTCTTTTCTCAAGGTCTTCAGGTAGACCAGTGATTCTTAACTTGTCTCTCCTCGATCTGTTTTCTAAATCTTCTGTTTTTTGGATAAAGTGTTTCATATTTTCCTCACTTTTTTTCATTCTTTTGATTTTGTTTTATAGTTTCCTGCTGCCTTGTGAAGTTGTTTACTTATAATTGTTGTAGTCTAGTTTTTAAAGACTGAATTTCATCCGTGCCTTTTTGGTCATCCTCCTTCTGGTCTGATTTTCTTTGGATGTCATCTTTCATTTTCTTTGCCCCATCTTTCATCTCCTTTGCCTCATTTTCAAGCTGATTAATTATGGCTTTCAAGACACTATTTTTCTCATTTTAGTTCATGTGCCTCTATTTCCAGATGACTTATTTTGCTTTTTAAGTTCTTTTCCCAGTTGTCTTCAGCCTCTCTTAATTGTGTTTTGAATTGTATTTTGAGTTCTTCCAAAGTCTGTGCCCAATTTACTGGAGTTTCTGTGTTTTTGCTTGGTGTTCCTTGATCCTCCTCTGTTTCATTTGCTCTTTGTTCATTGCCTGGATAGAAGCTGTTGATTGTAATTTCTTTTTTCTTTATATGTTTTTTGCTCATATTTGCCCCTTCTTTTCCCCCTGTATTTGCCTGTAGTCTTTCTCCTCTAATTATGTGCTGGATCTGTGGGTTTGGGCTTTTCTGTCCTCAAGGGACTTCTCTGCTCTGCTGATTGGTCAGGTTGAGTCTTGATGTCAGATCTTCCCCAGCTGTCAGCAGAAGTTGAAAAGGATCTGGGCTTCCCACCTTGTTATTAAGGTGTAGTAGTTGCAGTCTTCACTCTTGAAGCTTGATCAGCGAGGCTCTCAGAGCAGTCTGTGGGGAGGGGTGTTGGAGCTTGAACTTCCCTGCCCTCTGAAGGCTTGACAATATTAAAGCAGGGCCGAGTTGATATTGCAGAATTGAATGTGCCCTGAGGCCAAAACCTCATGGGGGGGGGGGATTTAGAGTTTCTCAGCTGAGACTGCACTGCCTTCTTTGAGTTTCTCCTCCAGCTGTCTCCCCACCACCTGTGTTCAAAGCCCTGAACCTGGCACAGCTTTGCCCTCAAGATACTCCCTCCAGACTAGTGCCTTTGCCCACCCAGAGATTCCAGGCACTGCTGGAGGCTCAGTACTGTAGGTGGGGAGGGGTCCTTCTTCTTTCCCTTTAAGACTGAGTGTTCTCAAATTCAGGCTTGGGGGGAGGGGAACATACCTTTTAAGTTGAGTCCAGCAAGAGCATTCCTTAGCTCTGTCCTGTTGTTAGATTTTGGTTTTCAATCCCCTAGAAGCATTTTGCTTTTAATTGGTGTGGAAGGATTTTCAGAGGTCTGAACTTTTGCTGCCACCATCTTGACTCTGGATCCAGTCTTTATAGTTTTTCAGTAATTTCAGTCAAGTCTGATTCTTTATGACACCATTTGGGTTTTTTCCCAAAAATACACTGAAGTAGTTTACTCCCATAAAGAGCAATCTAAAAATTGAATTTTTTTTTTAGAAAAGGTAACTGTATATGGCAAAAGGAACTTGTGCTAGGCATGCTCCATCCTCCTGTCACTCCATTTCTCCAACTAAATCTGTCATTCTCTGCACCCCTAATTCCAGGGACATAATTTATGTCAATCCTCCTCTCACATGAAGTATTGAGAACCACCCTCCACATCCCTGAATTCCCATCATCAATCCCTTACTCCACCAAAGGACCTCCATAATGACCTCTTTGGGAACTCTTAAAGCATTGTCTTGTTCTTGGGGAACACATAGATGGACAATAAATGTCACCTGACCAGGCTTCTCTTGAGCAAACCAATCACATCTTTCACAGTCCAAACACTTGTGGTCACTGACAACACTATTTCAGAGAGAAGACTTTTCAGTATCTCATGGGGGCTCTAGCATTCCAAATGGTGGCAGCATGGCAGCAGTGATTAGGCATATACCTTATATCATTGTCAATGGGGAATATCATAATTATAATGTCAGAGATCCCTTTCCCTAATGGAACCAAAGGATTTTTACTGGAAGTGCCTTTTTTGCCTCATATATTCTAATAGAGTGTTAGAACAGAAACAAAATCAAATATATTCTCTTGGTAAACTTCACTTTGAATGGAGGTCCTAGGAAGAAGCCATTCCATTAGTCTGCGGAGTTTGAATGAATCTTTGAGGATGTTGAGTTTCCCCAAACTGCTGGTACATGTGCAAAATATGGTCCTTAATGTCCCTATGGCTGGACTACAACTGAACTGGCAACTAGCTACTGAGCCTACCTTGTTCCCTCTGCCAAAGGGTACCCAAGACCATTCACTTTCTGCTAAAGGTGCCTCTCCTCCCTAAGGAGATTACATATGAAAATATAGGCTTCTAGAGTAACTCTATATTGCATTAAAGTAAGCAGACATCTTTGAGATCTTGGATATCTTTTCAGTCAGCTATCCCCTGGGGACTAACCCTTTATTGATTTGGGCAAGACCATACTCAAAGATCACACCTACAAGCCCAAAGAGTCCAGTCAGTATCAGTCTTTCTTCACTAACTGTGGGGACCTTTGAGAGGAATGAAAGTGACTATATTGTCTATGGAAATAAGATAATCTATGAGAAAGAGGCCTTTCCTTTAAGAGCTGTGCTCACCTTTATAAGAGATCCAGAGTACAGGCTCACACTACTCTGCTGTCACCCAGCCAAGGTAGTAAAGTTTGTGAACTGAAGTCTGAGTAGTCCCCTTTTGCCCTACAATGATGGAACAGTGGTTCAGCAAACACACATGGAAGGATTCAGGTGAACCAGAGAACTGCTGGAGATACAATAGAAGGTATCAAAAGACCACTCATTCTCAGAATTCTATTGGGAAGAAGCCACTGCCAGCCAACAGTTGTCTGAGCCTCTGTTCTTTGAGGTGGAGCTGATAAACTATGAAGATGCCCCCATCTGGAAGGCCTTCTGGGGAAGTGAGGGATGTCAGGGTCTCCAGAATTTGACAGCAAGCTTCAGTGGAACATTGTTGTCAACAGATAAAAGAATGGTAAAATTACAGTAGAGTTTTGCTCCATTGAGAAGAGTGCTAGCCTCATCAAGAGGTTGATGGTGAAATATATAATGATGCCTATACCTGGGGAGGCATATCTTCACTGCCAAACTCTGAAGTGAACTGAGGGCATTTCCACATAATGCTGCCAGTCCCTTGTAGAGGTCAGTGGAAGAGAGGAGGTAGATGAACTTCTTGAAGGAAGTTGCACAGCCATTTTATATAAGACTAGAGAAGAATAGCTTCTTCTATCAGGCCTAGCTATGGCTAGCTCTTGCAATCCTTGGTATGGTGCTAACTTTCATCCTCCTCAAAGGGCACTGTATGTCTGTGATGACAATGATTTGCAGAAGGAAAAAAATAAAATATACACAATCCAAAAAAGACTTTTTGTTTGTTTGTTTCTTGCAAGTATCTCTGAATTTAAGGTTACATACCATACACAAATGTACTTGGCTGCTTGGAAGGACCCAACATTATTAACCCTAATAAATTAGTATGGAATGAAGCCCCAAGGGGAAGCACAAAGGCTATTACCTGGTGATCATTAATGATCTAGTGTCTGCCTGAATGGCATTCCCCATCAGGATGGCCTTACCTTGCCTTGGTTCAGTGAAGGCCTTGGCAGTCCAGCCCCACAATGGCAACTGGACCAAACCACAACCCAATTTGAGCTCTGGGTCCCCATGAGGCAGAGAGCTAGGTCGAGGGCACCCCCATAGCCCAGATGTTGTCACTACCATGGACTTCTCAGTCTAGAGGCCTCCCTCCCATAGGAGAAGAAATGTGGGATAGATATTCTGCTCCTGGGTAGAGGTGAGAGGCAAGGCCTTGGAGGGATGGCTCACATCTCTGTTCTGAAACAGATAGGCACAGCATTTCCCCCATTCGAGGTTTTCTTGGCTTTCTTTAACTTGTTTTGCCATTTCATTTTCCAGATAAGGAAACTGTGGTAAACAGGGTTAAGTGACTTTTCCAGAGTCACATAGCTAGAAAGTTTCTGAGATTGAATCTGAACCTGATGCCAGGTCCAGCACTGTATCCACTGCAAATCCTTTAAAACAGTTCAAATGCCACCTTCCTGAAAATCGTCCTAATCCCTTCAAAGGGATCAGAGCTTTCCTCTCTCAGGACTCTAAGACAATTGTATGCATTATTTTGCATCTTACTTATCTACATATAAGTCATTGCCCCCTGCTAGACTTCACATTTAATAAAAATAAGGTTCATATGTTATCTGATCTTTGTATCTTTCCCAACATCAAGCTTAGGGCCCTCCATCCCATCTGTGCTTAATATATATGGGTTGAATTGAATTGTTGAAATATTAAATATGTTCAGTACTGTATTAGATCTTTTTCTTTCTTCCTTTCTTTCCTTCTTAAGCTTGCTGTGTACATTTAAGAGTCAACTTCCTAGAGATCCTAATTATATCCCTAGGAGTCTATGAAAGAGAATGTAGAAAAAAGAAGGGGAAAAGATATAGGATATTTTTTTTAATGATTTTCAATGCAACTTTATTTTCACAATGCAAAAATTACAGAGTACAGTTATTAACTATATACTAGTGCAAGACTACTTGCCAGAAGTCTGGCAAGAGACAGTCTGATTCCGTATCACAATTCAAGAGTTCTTATGGGTTACCACATCTTTCTTTGGTAAATCAGAAGGGCAAAGTGGTCCTACAACCCATTCAGAAGGACACCTGTGACACCTTCTTATAAAAAGAGCAGGAGGGGGCAGCTGTGGATTGAGAGTCAGGTCTAGAGATTATAGGGCCTAGGTTCAAATCTGGCCTCAGACATTTCCCAGCTGGGTGACCCTGGGCAAGTCACTTGACCCCCATTGCCTAGCCCTTACCACTCTTCTGCCTTGGAGCCAATACACAGTATTAGAGCAGGATACAGATGACAATCTAGTAAAGGGGACTAAAAAGGAACAATCAGACAGGAAGAGAATCAGGAAAAAGCAGCATTGATAAAGCCTATTTTGAATAGACTATCCAGCAGGAGTAGGTGATTAGCAATACCCAAAGCTTTATAGAGATAAAAAAAGCCTGAAGAATGAAAAGGGCCATTGAATTTAATAACTAAGAGATCAATCATATCATAGAAAGAGCAGCTTCAATCAAGTGATGAAATCAATAGAGAACAAAATTAGTGGGATGTGAGAAAATTGCACAATGAGGGGTTTTATCCTTGTTTTTTACCCTAGAAATTTAACAGGGTAAAGGTGGAGTGATAAAGAATGATGAATTGAAAGTATAGTGAAGGGATTTTTTAGGAATATGTGAGATCTGGACATGTCATTAAAGATAAAATATAACGAAAGAAGTTGCAATCTTCCAGAGGAGATGGAGGGGGATAGTTTTAAGAGCCCACATAGAGTGACTGGCCTTAGCAAGAAGGACCAGTCCTCCATAAACTAAAGAATAGGAGGAAAGAGTGAGGGGAATATTGTTAGGGATATCAATGGGATATAATATGGGAGAAAGAGAGCTCAGAAGGACTAGTTAGCCTCAACAAAATATGTATCAGTTATATAAATATTTTTTTAAAACCTTGTGAAATGATATAAAGACAGCAGAACATGAAGTTCAAGCACATCTTGGTTACAGCTTTATAAAGTAAGAGGAATATATAAAAAGAGAAGCATTATGATGTAATGACTAGAAAACTGCCCTAAGACCCAAGAAGATATGGGATCAGGCCTTGCCTCTGAAACGGGAAGCAAGTCATTTAACTTCTCAGTAAACCCAAAAGCAATCCAAGGCTGTAAGATCTGCATTGATAGAGGGAATTTCCACACAGGAGGCTCCCTCATACTTGATTTAATTGCTGTATTCCCCCCACTACCAACAAAAATCTTTTAAATATTATAGAACTGAATAGAGATAAGGAAATTTAAAAGCTACACACACTAATGTTTTATGCCTAGAGAAAATATTTGGGGGGGGGGGGGGTGAGAGTTCTTGTAAAGTATTTCCCTAAAGCCTCATTTTATCCAGACAAGTTAGGACTCTATAGTTTGTTTATATGGAGGTTTTTATTTGAAAAAAAGAAGAGTAATATTCTAAGTAAAATAAATGTGTTTTTTTAAACAGGTCCAGGAAGCCAAGATAACAGAAATAAAAATTAATGATGCCAGAGAGCATTACCGGCCAGTGGCAGCACGTGCGTCTTTGCTGTACTTCATCATGAATGACCTCAGTAAAATCCATCCCATGTATCAGTTTTCTCTCAAGGTGATTTCTCATTGCAACTCTTCTCTTCAGCATTATCTGTCATTTTTTTTAAGGCCCAGTTCTCCACTAGAAGACAAACCACTTGGATTGTCCATTTACATTACTAGCTTCTACAAATCATTAAAAGGAACACCAAACCAGCAAGATATTTTGCTTTTAATTCTCTACTGAATTTCCTACTTTCTTGACTCTTGGAATTTTGACTATTGGGGTTTTTTGTGTGTTTCCATTTGAATTAGTTTATTTAGTCAATTTAGAACATTATTCCTTGGTTACAATAATCACATTATTTCCCTCCCTCCCCTCCACCAACCCTTCCAGCAGCCAACTCACAATTTAATTAGGTATTACTTCTGTCCTTGATCAGAACCTATTTCCATGTTGTTAATGTTTGCACTAGGATGGTCACTTAGAGTATACATCTCCAACCATATCCCATCGACGCATGTATTCAAGCAATTGTTTTTCTTTGGACTTTTTACTCCTACAATGTTTCCTATGAATGTGGATAGTGGTTTTTCTTGTAGATTGCTCCAAGTTGTTCAGGGTCACTGAATTGCCACTAATGGAGAAATACATTACATTCAATTGTACCACAGTGTATCAGTCTCTGTGTACAATGTTTTCCTGGCTCTGCTCCTTTTACTCTGCATCACTTCCTGGAGGTTGTTCCAGTCTCCATGGAATTCCTCCATTTTATTATTCCTTTGAGCACAATAGTATTACATCACCAACATATACCACAATTTGTTCAGCCATTCCCCAATTGAAGGGCAGCCCCTCATTTTCCAATTTTTTTGCCACCACAAAGAGAGCAGCTATGAATATTTTTGTACAAGTCTTTTTCCTTATTATCTCTTTGGGGTACAAACCCAGCAGTGCTATGGCTGGATCAAAGGGCATACAGTCTTTTATTGCCCTTTGGACATAGTTCCAAATTGCCCTCCAGAATGTTTGGATCAAATTAAAACTCCACCAGCAATGAATTAGTGTTCCCACTTTGCCACATCCCCTCTAGTATTCATTACTTACCTTTGTTGTCATGTTGGCCAATCTGCTAGGTGTGCAATGATACCTCAGAGTTGTTTTGATTTGCATCTCTCTGATTATAAGAGATTTAGAACATTTTTTCATGTACTTATTAAAAGTTTTTATTTCTTTGGCTGAAAACTGCCTATTCATGTCCCTTGCCCATTTTTCAATTGGAGAATGTCTTGATTTTTCATACAACTGGTTTAACTTTATAAATTTGAGTAATTAGACCTTTGTCAGAGGTATTTGTTATGAAGATTGTTTCCCAATTTGTTGCATCCCTTCTAATTTTAGTTACATTGGTTTTGTTTATACAAAAAGTTTTTAATTTGATATAGTCAAAATTTTTTATTTTACATTTTGTGACTAAAGAGTCCCTAAGTCTTGCTTGGTTTTAAAATCTTTTCCTTCCCAAAGGTCTGATATGTATACTATTCTTTGTTCACTTAATTTACTTATAGTTTCCTTCTTTATGTTCAAGTCATTCACCCATTCTGAGTTTATGTTGGTGTAGGGTGTGAGGTGTTGATCCAAACCTAATCTCCCCCAAACTGTCTTCCAATTTTCCCAGCAGTTTTTATCAAATAGTGGATTTTTGTCCCAAAAGATGGGATCTTTGGATTTGTCATAGACCTTCTTGAGGTAACTTACCCCAAGTCTGTTCTACTGATCATCCTTTCTGTTTCTTCGCCAGTACCGAATTGTTTTTATGACCACTGCTTTGTAATATAGTTTGAGATCTGGGACTGCAAGTCCTCCTTCCTTTGTATTTTTTTTGGATGTCCTTGATACTTTGTTCTTCCAAATGAACTTTGTTATGGTTTTCTCTAATTCAGCAAAAAAAGTTTTTTGGAAGTTCAATGGGTATGGCACTAAATAGATAAGTTTGGGTAGGATGGTCATTTTTATTATGTTAGCTAGTCTCACTTGTGAGCAATCAATGTTTTTTCAATTGTTTAGATCTGGTTTTAATTGTGTGTTTTTTTTAGTTGTGTTCATATAGTTCCTGTGTTTGTCTTGGCAGATAATCCCTTATTTTGTCTTGGGTGACTTTAAAATGGAATTTCTCTTTCTAATTCTTGCTACTGAACTGGGATGGAGATATATAGATGCTGATGAATTATGCGGGTTTATTTTGTATCCTTCAACTTTGCTAAAGTTGTTGATTATTTCGACTAGCTTTTTCTTAGGTTAATTCTTAGGATTCTTTAAGTAAATCATCATATCATCTGCAAAGAGTGACAGCTTGGTCTCCTCATTACCAATTTTAATATCTTCAATTTCTTTTTCTTCTTAATTGCTTCTAGGGCTTCTAGTACAATATTAAATAATGAAGGTGATAATGGGCATCCTTGTTTTACTCCTGATCTTATTGGGAAGGCTTCAAGTTTATCCCCATTAAAGATGATGTTTGCTGATGGTTTAAGATATATACTGTTTATTATTTTTAGGAAAGGTCCTTCTATTCCTATGCTTTCTAGTGTTTTCAATAGGAATGGGTGTTGTATTTTATCAAAGGCTTTTTCTGCATCTATTGAGATAATCATGTGATTTTTTTGTCATTTTGCTTGTTAATATGGTCAGTTATGTGGATGGTTTTCCTTATATTGAACCATCCTTGCATTCCAGGTATGAATCCTACCTAATCATAGTGGATAACCCTTGTGATGACTTGCTGGAGTCTTTTTGCTAGTATCCTATTTAAGATTTTTGCATCTATATTCATTAGGGAGATTGGCCTATAGTTTTCTTTCTCTGTTTTTAATCTGCCTGGCTTTGGGATCAGTAACATATTTGTGTCGTAAAAAGAATTTGGTAGAACTCCTTCTTGGCTTATTCTGTCAAATAGTTTGTAAAATATTGGGATTAGTTATTCTTTGAATGTTTGATAGAATTCATTTGTGAATCCATCTGGCCATGGACATTTTTTCTTAGAGAGTTCTTTGATGGCTTGTTCAATTTCTTTTTCTGATATGGGGTTGTTTAGGTAAAATATTTCTTTTCTTTAATTCTAGGGAATTTATATCTTTGTAAGTATTCATCCATATCACCTAGATTGCCGTATTTGTTGCCATATAATTGGGCATAGTAGTTTTTAATGATTGCCTTAATTTCCTCTTCACTAGAGGTGAGGTCTCCCTTTTCATCTTGGATATGATCAATTTGGTTTTTTCTTTCCTTTTTTTAATTATACCGACTAGTACATTGTCTATTTTATTTGTTTTTTCAAAGTACCACCTTTTAGTCTTATTTATTAAATCAATAGTTCTTTGACTTTCAGTTTTATTGATTTCTCCTTTGATTTTTAGGATCTCTAATTTAGTCTTCATCTGAGGGTTTTTAATTTGTTCACTTTCTAGTTTTTTAATTTGCATGCCCAATTCATTGACCTCTGCCCTTCATAATTTGTTTATATATGAACTAAAGGATATAAATTTCCCCCTGAGTACTTCTTTGGCTGCATCCCATAGGAATTGAAAGGATGTCTCACCATTTTTTTCAATGAAGTTATTGTTTCTCTGATTTATTCTTTAACCATTTTTGGAGAATCATATTGTTTAATTTCCAATTAATTTTGATTTATCTCTCCATGTACCCTTACTAATTATTATTTTCATTGCATTGTGATCTGAGAAAGTTGCATTTATTATTTCTGCCCTTTTGCACTTGTTTGCAATGTTTTTGTGCCCTAATACATAATCAATTTTTGTGAATGTACCATGTGCTGCTGAAATGAACGTGTATTCCTTTTTGTCTTAATTTATGTTTTTCCACATGTCTACTTAACTCTAATTTTTCTAACATTTCATTCACTTCTCTCATCTATTTCTTATTTATTTTTTGTTTGATTTATCTAGTTCAGTTAGAGGAAGGTTCAGATCTCCCACTGGTATAGTTTTTCTGTTTCATCCTTGAGCTCCTCTAGTTTCTCCTTTAGAAATTTGGATGCTATGCCATTTGGTGCATACATATTGAGTACAGATATTTCCTCGTTGTCTAAACTGCCTTTTATCAGGATGTAATTACCATCCCTATCTCTTTTAACTAGATTTATTTTTACTTTGGCTTTGTCAGATATCATGATTGTGACTCCTGCCTTCTACACAGTATAGATTCTAATGTGGAAGGTAATGTTTTGTTTTGTTTTTTTTTATCAGTTGATGCCCAATAGATTTGGCTCCATCCTCTTACTTTCACCCTATTCATATATACCTTCCTCATGTGTTTTTTTTGCAAACAGCATACTGTAGGGTTTTGGATTCTAATCCACTCTGCTATTCACTTGTGTTTTATGGGTTAGTTCATTCCATTCACATTTAGAGTTATGATTACTAACTCTGTATTTCCCAGCATTTTGATTTCTACTCCTGGTCCAGTCTTTTCTTCTTTTACTATTTCCTTCTACATCAATGTTTGTTTATAATCAGTTCCACCCTTATTTTACTTCCATTTCTACACCCCCTCTCTTTTTATCAACCCCTTGTTTTCCCTTGTAGTCTTTTCAAAATTTTCCCCCCATCCTCTCCCTCCCTTGTACTGCTTCCCTCCCCACCAGTCTATAGGGCGCAAATATATTCTTTGCTCCAATGGATTTGATTGTTCTTCCCCCTTGGGGTCAGTT
The DNA here is from genome assembly GCF_027887165.1 of Monodelphis domestica. Taxonomy (NCBI): domain Eukaryota; kingdom Metazoa; phylum Chordata; class Mammalia; order Didelphimorphia; family Didelphidae; genus Monodelphis; species Monodelphis domestica. Next base: position 245,504,268 of record NC_077228.1, read on the forward strand.
TCAAAGCAGGTAAGAGTTGAGTATTTCCTATCTCCAACCTCTTTACCCTTCTAGTGTATAGATGTTCTCCCTCCTCCCGCCATGTGCTTCTTTGTGACATATAAATTTACACTCATTTGTTTCCTTTCACATTTCTTTTAGTATTAACCTCTTTATTTTAGCTCTGGTTGGATATATATATCCACAAACACATGTGTATATGTATTTATGCATGCATATATCTATATACCTATTTATGTCTTGTCCTTTCATCCTCTACAGTTTGTCTCTGTTCCCTCTAAGTGTAATTCTTCTAGCTGCCCAGGTGATAGCAACAGTTTTTAAGAGTTACCAATGACCTCTTTTCTTATAGGGATACATATCATTTTAACTTATTGAGTCTCTTAGAAAATTTTTGTTGTTATTTTCTTTTTTTCCCCTCTTTTTTTGGTTTCTCCTGAGTTCTGTGCTTGGACATCAAATTTTCTGTTCAGGTCTGGTCTTTTCTTTATGAATGCTTGGAATTCTTCTATTTTGTTGAATGACTATACTTTCCTCTGTAAGAATATAGTCAGTTTTGCTGGGTAGTTGATTCCTGGTTGTAGACCTAGGTCCCTTGCTTTCCTGAATATAATATTCTATGCCTTTGGGTCCTTCATTGTAGATGCAGCCAGATCCTGTGTTATCCTCGCTGTGGTTCCCTGGTATCTGAATGGCTTCTTCTTGTCAGCTTGTAATATTTTTTCTTTGGTCTGATAGTTCTTGAATTTGGCTATAACATTCCTGGGTGTTGTCAGTTGGGGATTAAGAACAGAAGGTGATCTGTGAATTCTTTCCCTCTCCAATTTTCCCTCTTGTTCTAGAATATCAGGGCAGTTTTCTTGAATAATTTCCTGTAGTATTATGTCCTGGCTTTTTCTTTTGTCATGGTCTTCTGGTAGACCAAAGATTCTTAAACTGTCTCTCCTAGAATGATTTTCTCGATCTTCTGTGAATGAGATATTTCATATTTTCCTCAATTTTTTCATTCTTTTGGTTTTGTTTTATAGTGTCCTGTTGCCTTGTGAGGTCACTTAATTCTAGTTGTTATATTCTGGTTCTTAAAGCCTGGATTTCATCCCTGGCTTTTTGGTCATCCTTCTCCTTCTGGTCTGATTTTCTTTGGAGGTCACCTTTCATTCTCTTCACCTCATCTCTCATCTCTTTTGCCTCATCTTTCATCTCCTTTGCCTCATCTTTCATCTCCTTTGCCTCATTTTCAAACTGATTGATTTTGGCTTTCAAGACACTATTTTATGTTTCCAGATGACTTATCTTAGTTTTTAAGTACTTTTCCCAATTGTCTTCAGCCTGTCTTAATTGTGTTTTGAATTGCATTTTGAGTTATTCCAAAGCCTGTACCCAATTTGCTTGGATTTCTGATTTATTGTTTGATGATCCCTCCTCCTCTGTTCAGTTTACTCTTTGTTCATTGTCTGTATAGAAGCTGTTGATTGTAATTTCTTTTTTCTTTTTTTGTTGCTTGCTCATATTTACCCCCTTCTTTACTCCCCGTATTTGTCTGTGCTCTTGCTCCTCTCATTTTTTTGGTTTTGGGGTTTTCTGACAGTCTCCCCTCTTTTAGCTTTGCCAGATCTCTCAGTGAAGTCTTTGGGGGTTAAGGGGTGTTGGAGTTTGAGCTTCCCTGTCCTGTGGAGGTTTTGATTGGATTAAAGTCCAACAGTCTGTGAGGGAGGTGTGTTGGAGCTTGGGCTTCCATAACTTCTTAAAACTTTTGGTGAGATTAAGCTCAGCTGTGTTGGGCTTGATGTGCTCTGTGGCCAAAACCTCCTGGAAGGCAGGAGCAATATGAAGGGTCTCAGCCATTCTCACCAGGTTTTCAACCCTTTGCTCCCTCTCCAACTTCTTCCCCACTACTTGTGTTCAACACTCTGAGCCTGGCACAGCCCTACCCACAGGGAACACCCTCTAGACCAGCGCCTTTGCCTGCCCAGTGGATTCCACTGCCGCTGGAGGCTTAGCACTGTAGGTGGGGGAAAAACGAGTGGTCCTTGCTTCCCTGAGCTCTGAAGACTTTTGATGGGATTAAGTTCAGCTGGGTTGGGCTGGATGTGCTCTGAGGCCAAAACCTCCTGGAAGGCTGGAGCAATATGGAAGGTCTCTGCCACTGTGACCAGGCTCCCTCTCCAGTTCCTTCCCCACCACCTGTGTTCAACACCCTGAGCCTGGCACAGCCCTGCCCACAAGGTACACCCTCCAGACCAGCACCTTTGCCGGCCCAGAGGTTCCCGCTGCCACTGGAGGCTTAGTGCTCTAGGTGGAATTGGGGGGGGGGGGGTCCTGCGACCTTCCTTCTGTCATCCCCTTAAACCCAAATTTCTTGAATTCCAGCTTTTGGGGGTGTACCTTTTGAATTGAGTCCAGTAGGAGGGTTCCTTTGCTCTGTCTTGTTGTTAGGTTTGATTTTCAGTCCCCTAGGAGAATTTAGCTTGTAATTGGTAAGGAAGGGTATTCAGAGGTCTAAACTTTTGCTGCTTCTACGCTGCCATCTTGACTCCCTTGACATGGACAAAAGGACCTACTGGATTAGGCAGTATAATCTGCATAGAAAAGAAAACTGGGTAGAAGGGAAAGGGAATAAATGCAAGTGACAAATTTTTTTTCATACTGTCCTTAATATAGAGAGTTCCAGATTAGATAAATGTTCTGAAAAGTTTTTTGAATTATCATCCCTGTCAGTTAAAATATATGTACATTTATTTATTAATTTTTATCATGTGCTGTGATATTAATTATGTATTTATATACACACATAAAATCACTCAAAGCATTCTCCAAACTCCTAACATGTGAGTACCCTATTTCTCTGAGTTCTGCTACCATATGAGTGGGAGTAACCTTCTTTTATTGGCTATATGACTGGAATTGGCTAAATATTTAATAGGTTACATCCATGGCATCACTTGGAAACCACTCAACTGAACTTCTCCTACCCAGCAGAAAAGTCCCCAGTCTAAATCTTTCCAAGCCGCATCAAATTTTGGCCAATACTCTTCTTCCTCTTACCTTGCTTGGGCAAAAGCAGAAAATAACCTACTTTCAATCCAGCTTTTAAGGATCTCACATTCTATTGAGAGAGACAGCATGTCAACAAATAGGTATATGTATCAGATAAATACATGAAACAATGACTACCCTGGCCATTCCTCTGCCTGAAGGTCAGATATATTACATTTTCCCCCTATTATTTTCTGGTTCCCTTTACAGAGTCTGAAGTTGTCTAGACTCTGCAAAAGTTTCCAGCCCCCATTAGTTATTTCCAATTCCCCCAACTGTAAGAGGTGTCCCCTGCATACCAGTTGTATTAGACACTAACAGTCAAATCAGCTTTTACAACAAAAAAAAAATCAAAGGCTCATTAATAAATCCACAAATTGCTTACTGTCTAATACATAGGATTTAATCTTCCTGTCTTTATTCTATCTCATCATCTGGAGAGAAGAGAATTAGTTTCATGAGCTAGCTCAGTTTCTTTAGAAGGCAAGACCCTTTTCCAAGTCCAACCCACCACCACCTCAGGCTTAACTCCCAAGTCAAACTATCTGTCTACAATATTCTCACTGGTATCCTGGCTCCAAGGCCACCATGACTTAAAAGTTTTCCAATAGGGATCACTAGCACCTAAAACTGAGAAGACCAAATTAAATAGAACAGAAACAAACACTTTTACTCTCCCTGGCCCCATATCTTAGAGCCAGAGTAATAGAGAGGCATGGGAAAGTATCCATCCTCCCAGTTCCCATGGACCTAAATTGTGAGTAAACTGTGTGTAATCTTCATACTCTGAACACAAAAGAAAGGGCATACAGGAAAAAGAGGGTAGGAATTTGGAGAATGCTCCAATGTCTCACAACCCTATACATAATAGAAAGAATATAATCTCAAAGGGCAACTGGAAGAATAAGACAAGGAATCTTCTAGAAGTCAGAATTTGAGCTGAGTCTTGAAGTGCAGCCAAGAGAAGGAGGTAAGGAGGAATAGCATTCCAAAAACTGGAGCAGCTAGTACAAAGAAAGAGAAATGAGATGGAGTATTCTCTTCAAATTTAAACTTCACCAAATTGCTTAGTGCATCTGAATCAAAGAGAGTAAAAAGAGGAAGAAAATGTAACAAAATTGGAAAGGAAGGAAGGGTCCAGATTGTAAATAATGATGACATAATCAGATTTGTGCTTTAGTAAAATCACATTGGCAATTGAATGGAACATGGATAGGGAATAGGGAAAGATTTGAGGCAAGGCAACAAAAATGTTATGGCAATAGTCCAGGTAAGAGGAAGGGATTGTACAATGATAGCGACTGTGTGATTAGAGACATACAAAAGAGATGATGCGAGGTAGAAATGACAAGATTTCATAGCATATTGGGATGAGTGAGAGTGAGGAGTCAGGGAATAACACTCATTGCAACCTGGGCAACTAAAATGGCTCTACAATGAATAAAGTTTGGAAGAATTGTTAACTTTGAGATGCCTGTGGAACATCCAGCTTGGAACATCCAAAAGAAAGTTGTTGATGCAGTCCTAGAACTCTAAAGAAACTGGGACTGAAAATATTATATATAAGAATCATAATATTATTATATATTTTATATTTTATACACATATGTACATATATAAGAATTATCTGCACAGAGATGATATTTAAACCCAAAACATCTAATGGAGTCACTAAAGATTTATAAAAAGAAAAGGACATTGTATGAATCAAAAGTCAGCAAAGGAGATTAATGGATTTTTCTAAAGCACCAATCATATTAACTACCCTACCTATTGTCCTAATTCAACAAACTCTCTAATTCAAACAAGACTCCCAATTACCTTTGAGATTAAATATGATATCCGCTGTTTGGCATTCAAAGCCTTTCATAACCTAATTCCCTCCTACCTTTCCACCTTACTCCCCAATATGCACTTTTTATTTAAAAAAAAAACCCTCACCTTTCATCTTAGAATTAATACTATGCATTGGTTCCAACCCAGAAGAGGAGAAAGGGCCTCCCATCTGTAGACCTGACTCTCAATTCACTGAGCCACCTAAATGCCTCCTCAACAAAAACTCTTCAATCTAGGCATTCTGTTTCACAAACAAGACAAACAAGACATTCCATCTCTAAGCTCTGCACATTTTCTCTTTCTCTACACATTTTATTTTGTTTGTATATTTTTTGCTCAATTTATATATATGTATATATTTGTTTGCATATTGTCTCCTCCATTATATTTGTAAATTTCTTGAGAGCAGGGATTATCTTTTGCATCTTTTTTATCCTTAGCACTTAGCACAATGCCTGGCACATAGTATGTAGGCATTTGATAAATATTTTTGATTGATTGTTTTATATATTTTGTTGGTTTTCTCACACTGGCCTATCCTGGTTTTCTCCTGCCCGATCATTCCTTTGCTGCCTCCTTTGCTGACTTTTGATTTATGTTATATCCTTTTCTTTTTATAATACATAATAACAATAAATGATAACAATAATATCTTAATTTTTTAATATAAGCATGAATTAATCTTCTACCTTCCCTTCAACCCAACTAGATTCCAAATGTCTTTTTATCTTAAACTTAAACTGTTATCAAGTACTGTTTAACATAATCTTGGTTTTTCTAATTCCACATTTTTATTATGCAAAACACACATTATGACTAGTATTATAATTGGATATATATATACATATTTTAGCTTCCCTACTAGATTTTAACCTCTTTGAGGACAGGGACCATCCTTATTTTACAAAATCCTTCATCTTATCTTACAAATAGCTTTGTATCCTTCTTAGGACCTACCACATCTCTTTGTATGTAGTTTTAAATGGAAGTGAAGTTTAATTCGGTTTTTCAGTTCCTAACTATTGCTTGTTTCATTCTACATTTATTCAGTTGTAGGTTTTTGCTTGAAAGTCAATGTCAGGCAGTTAAATACTTAGGGTATCCCTAACAGGCATGTGTGTCAATTATCTTTATATATCTTATGAAGAGGACAGACTAAGAAAACTTTATGCAGCGGGTAAATTATTTGCATCTTTCTTTTTCACCTTTTTTAATGTAAGATTATTTAGTTTTTTATTAATACCTTTTATTTTTGCATCAGTCTTTCTGGATTACTTCCTCTCCCACCTAATGAACCTACCCTTATAACAACAGCAAAAATAGTAAAATCCAATTAAGCAAGAGTCCTATACCTCTCCCGGAGAAACAACGAGTTTGTGCTCATTTTTAAAAGGTCGATCACATGATCACATTTTAAAGCTAACCTTTCTGTTCCCTCTAGGCTTTCAGCCTTGTCTTCCAAAAGGCTATACAGAAGACCAAGGCAGATGCTGATGAGAACCTCCAACAGAGAGTAGTCAGTTTGATTGACAACATCACCTTCTCTGTATATCAGTATACTACTAGGGGACTTTTTGAATGTGATAAGCTGACTTACATCACCCAGGTCACCTTTCAGGTACAGACACGGATTTTTTTTTAATTTTTAGCCCTTACCTTTCATCTTAGAATTGGTTCCAAGAGCAATGGGGTGATGTGACTTGCCCAGAGTAACACAGCTAGGAAGTGTCTGAGGACAGATGTGAATGCAAGACCTCCCACCTTCAGGCCTAACTCTCTATCATTAAACCCCAGACAAGACTTAAAAATTTTTTTTTTGTTTAAAGTCTCCCCAGAGACTTAAGGTCCTAAAGAAGGGAATGTGTCCATGAGTAAAAATAGTTATTACATCAAAGACCCTCAGCATTGGAAATTTTTATATAATTTATAATACATATTTATTATATAGTAATATATTATTATTTGTTATTATTTTGTATATCATATTTAAATATAACTATATCTGCACATATATTAAGCATTTACCATGATCATATCCAGAATGCTTATGAGTCATTAGGCAGACACCATTTCATAATATAATAGGATTTAGTGCAAGGAGGAATCTCAAAGAAAATCTGGTCCAATGTATTAATTTTACAAAAAAAACAACTAAGGTCTAAAAAGTTGAGGTAACTTACTTATGATCACCCAGGAGTATAAGACAAAACTCTCTGTTACAATTCATTCTCTATAGTCAATTTACCCACTGTATGTATCCATACCAAATGGATCCTACATTTTCATCATATAACTTTATTAGTTGTGGATCTTTTCTTTCCATCTTAATGAATAATGAACGTACATTTTGCAACTTCTTTTATACTTTAGGCCCCAAAAGTCATAGAACCATAAAATATTAATACCAGAAGAGATCTTAGTTATCATATATATTCCACTTTCTTCTTTTAACCCTGTTTAAAATCCTTTTTTCTTATTTAATGCTTTTTAAAGTTTATATAGTAAACATTTTTTTCATTGTTACTATTCTAACTTCTACAAAAGTCCTACTTCTACTGGTTTGTCAAAGTACATTCTTGTTTGATACAAGATGGAAACATTTCAATTATAAGCTTTGCAATTATATATATTTGTTGTCTATAGACCAACCCAATTAAGTACAGAGGGGATTAAACCTAGACTAAGCACCAATCAATCAATTAAAAAGCATTTATTCTTATCACACTTCTTCTGTCTTGGAATTGATACTGGGAATCAATTCTAAAATAGAAAATAAGAGTTAAAAAGAAAAGAACAAGATTATGCTAGGCAGTGAGGATAGAAAAATAAAATTGAAAGTTGATGACCTCATGAAATTTACATTCTTTTAAGGATTTTTTTTTTGGCAAACTATCTGATGGACTAATTGGAGTCATAAATGGAGTTACTAAAACTTTGGTATGACTCCTTTCTATTCCTCAATTAGAGTTATAGAAAAAGGACAAAAACTGCTAAGAATCTGGTTCTAGTTTGTATCACCAACAAAATGAAAGGTTAGTCCTCTGATACTAATGATCCAAAAAAAAAAAAACCCTAGAAATTATGCATCACAGAGAGAATAATTACAATTGAATTGGCAGGACAAAGAATACAAGAAGCTCATCAAGATAGTCTGTAAAGATTAAAAAATTAGGAATCTGGCCATAGAATTAATGCTTTATTAATCAGAAAGGAGAAGGGGAGAAAGATGGGTGAAAGAGACTAGAGGTAAGCTGTTCCAAAGTAAAGATTAATACAGAGACTCCATTTTGCTGACTAAGGCCTATACTTTCTTACCAATGTTTAAGCTATAGTCAGGGGACACAGGACATTGTGGATGCCATGAAAGGTGATGGAGCTATTTTTCCTCAAATAAGTCTTATAAACAAACACTAGAGAATACTGATTCTTAACGTGTTCTTAACTGGAGAATATAATATTCTTTCCTTACTAACCTCTATACTTCATAAGCATAGAAAAACCACCCACAAGCATATCCTTTGAGACTGTAAAAATTAATTTTAGTCTATAGTAATAAAAATATTATATTTTATGAGGTTTGTTAGGATTATTAGAAATCAAAGATACAAAATAATAAACCACGTGCCTAGGGCTGATTAGCCCATTCACAGTTTACTCACTACATCTTGCAATGTCCAAGTAGAGGAAGAGCTCTTCGGAGGCAGAGAGCCCATTAAATACTAATTGTGATCTTGCCCAGGTGGAGACTCAGGTGAGATTTTGGGAATTCTGGAAGTACCCAGGACTTCTGGGGATTGAAGTCTGAGCTTCAATGGGTTCAAATGGGTTCAATCTCCATTTTTACATACCCCCTGTGATCATATTGGGAAACTAGTTTCCTCAAAAGGATCATGGAAACATAATCAACTTAAAGATTGCAATAATTTGTGAGTAAAAGGAAAAGAGAACAAAACCAATGATTGCTAGGAGCATTGACAAAAAGCCAGTTAGGGGGCAGTCCCCTTTGGCATAAGAGTATACATACAAGTAAATGTTCAATCAACCACACCCAAAATTCATTCTTCATCTTCTCATGAACAGCTTGTGGTCTGTGGAGGCACCTTCATGGTGTGTTCTCCAAACAGTTCAGTTTCTGGATTTAGAGAGGTAGCATTTTTTTTTCTTAGGTTTCTTAACCTAAAATTTCTCTCTCAGGGAATTTAAACTTTGCAATTTAAAATAATAAATTTTACATTTTTACATACCCCCCCCAAAGAGGGTGATTGAAAAACACAGGGATCATTTAGGGATGCATGGCTGAGGTATGAGGTATATGAATCAATTGGCAAGAGAAATAAAAAAAATAAAAAAAATCCAAATAAAAAAAGATAATTTCTGTATGAAATCAAAGTCCTATATGTAAAAATTCTAAGTAAAGGAAAAATAAATCTATAACAGGTCCTTGAATCAGGGCCCAATTAAAATGATATAAGCAAGTAAGCAAGTCAGTAGCCAGGACTACAGAAAGTTTGCCACACTATGAAAGACAGAATAGGGACTAAATTATAGGAGCCAGGTAGGAGCCAAATTTGAGATACTTGTCTTTAAGCATTTTCACAAAGAGTATGGATACAAGGAAGGCCTACCTCTTAACGTATGTTAAGAGTCTCAATCTCAAGTCTTCACACTAAGTTCAAGTCCTTTGTATTGGCTTAGAAGTACATGAATCCTACCTGGATTGGTTTCTTTTTTTTTTTTTTGACCTGTGTGCTCTTTTGGCACAATTCAGGTTTAGATTTGTGCTTCTATGGCCCTGTGCAAAGGATCTTTTGTATATCTTGTCCTGGAATCAATCATTAAGCAAAGTGCCATAATTTTTTTTACTCACTACATCTTGCAATGTCCAAGTAGAGGAAGAGCTCTTGGGAGGCAGAGAGCCCATTAAATACTAATTGTGATCTTGCCCAGGTGGAGACTCAAGTGAGATTATAGGGAATTCTGGAAAGTACCAAGGACTTCTGGGGATTGAAGTCTGTGGTTCAAATCTCCATTTTTACAGCACCCACACAGAGTTACTGCGGCAGAAACTCTGCCAATATCTCCCCATTACCCCCTAATCCTTGCACTTCTCCCAACTCTTCACCTATTTACAACCTTCTGTCTCATGAAGAATGAGAGAGAATTATGTTTCCTTTGGCCTGGGGCAGCCCTTAGGTTAGGGAACCCAAAGATCATAGGGCCTCTATCCAAAATATGTATTCCTCTCTCCCCTGAACTGCTAAGTGTCAGAAATTGATAGTAGACATATTAAACTCAATAGTCCAAAAGGCCTCTCAAAAGTCCCTCTCAAGCCTCCTCTCCTCCACCTTCCCAATTACTAAATAGGGCAACACCATCCCCACCCCAGTTCCTCAAGTTCTCAACCCAGGAATTATCCTCAATTCCTTACTATCCCTGACACCCCATATCCAATCAATTGCAATGGTCTGGTGATTTCACCTCGACAATATCTTATATATGCCCCTCTTCTCTCCTCTAACACTCCCAGTACTCTAGTACAGGCCTTTATCTCTTCACACCTGGACTATTGTGATAACCCACTGGTAGGTCTGCCCCCATCAAGTCTCTCCCCATTCCTTTTTCCATTCAGTCATTAAAGTGATGATGAAGTCTAAAAGCAGTATAGCTCATAAGAAATGAGAATGGTCAGGCTCTCCAGGTAAAGGGTCCAATCAGAGGGGCAGAGTATACTGATGAGATGAGGCAAATTCCAAAATGAGATTTCCTAATGTTGAATTTCCTGGAGAAGAAAGGCATGACAGAGAGATCCAAAGAAGTGACAAAGCAATGTAAGTGGTATAAAGTGGTTAATTCTCAAGGTTAGTTCACTGTGAGGAAACAGATGCACTCAGAACTAGTCTTTATATTGCTAACCTTACTTCAGCCCTCTTTAAGAACAGAATTTGATAGAACAGTTTAAGTGGTAAGAGTGGACTGATTATAAGAAATATGATCTTGAATATTAACAAATACCAAGGTAAATGCAATCTCTGGGGATATATAGATATGGTATTAGAGGTTACATGAATATACTCTCATTCAATTTTGTAGACACTCATGATGAATCAGGAAATCAATGCTGCTGAATTGGACTTCCTTCTCCGGTACCCAGCACAGTCCAATGTTCTGAGCCCTGTGGATTTCCTTTCCAACCAATCCTGGGGAGGTATCAAGGTTAGTATTATCTCATTCTTAAAATGAAGATTCTCTCTAGGTTCTTGACTACTATTGGTCATAATGGCTTGAGACAATAAGGGAGGGACATTCAACACCAAGGTAAAACTTCTACATTATGACAGATTTTAGAGGAGAGAGAATTTGATTTGTTTCAAACATTGGGGATGATTTCAACAGTAAGAGTAAGTCACTACATGTAATTGGCAAATAAAGAAATTACAAATATATATGCCTACTAAAACATTTTGGTGTAATGAATGGATAGAAAGCTGACCTGGGAGACTTCACTTCTCATATGCAGAGCAGGATCTAGTCTACATTGATAGAGGAACACCTCCACATCTAGAATTTCCAAATACCAACCAAATCACAGGTCCCATCCATGTGTGAATGAAGTACTATGTTGCAAGTAGAGTTGTGATAAACAATGTAGTCTTTGTCTAACAATTAGATTTCAAGAAGAGCAACATAGTGTATTCTCATAGGGAGCTGCCCCCCCCCCCCCCATAATTTAGGGATAAGGCCTAGACCTGTAATTTCCTTATGATAGGGAAATCACTGGTGAGTTAACTCTCTTTACCAATGCAAGTCTAAAATTCTCTCTGCAATTTAGAATCTTAGAGAGCTACCTGAATTGACCCACACAATTAGAGAAATTAAAAGGTAGAACTTGAACTCAGATCTTCCTGGTTTCAAGGCAAGACTTCTGTTTACCATGCCACACAATCTCTTGGTTATAATTTGTTGATGGGAAAACAAAAATACAATGAGGCTATGTGTCAATCTCTGGCTATGATTATCTGAATCTGGCAGGAAGACTTGATTTCAAATGTAGATTCAGACATGCTAGCCACATGGCCCTTGGTAAGTCAATCTCAGTTTCCTTAGTCCTAAAACAGGGATGATAATAATAACACCTATGTCACAGGATTGCTTTGAAGGTCAAATGAGATATTTGTAAAGAGTTTAGAACAGTGCCTAGTACTTAAAAAAAAAAAAAACCCTCACCTTACATTTCAGAATTAATACTATGTATTGGTTCTAAGGCAGAAGAGCAAGCAGTAAGTACTAGGTGATGGGGATTAAGTGATTTGCCATTTGAACCCAGAATCTCTCATCTTCAGGTCTGTTTATCAATCCATTGAGTACCCAACCTTCCCCCTAAAAAAGAGGTGTTTAATACAATGCTTATTCCTTCCCTTCCCAAAGGGAGACGTTAAAGAGCTAATAATTGGTTAGAGTCAGGCCACCTCCAATGGTAAGCCTCCAACATTAACATTTTTGTTATTATATTTAAACAAATTTTTAAAAATAACTCTAAAATTGAACTTAATTTTTAACTCATAATTTTTGTCCCCTTTATTATTAAAAATGTAAATCTACATGGTTTGTGTTAGAGAGACTTTCAATTTGAAAGTCTACCCATTAGAGTCTTCCTCTAAGCAATAATGCTGTGGTTGAAGCATTGATTTCTTTTCCAGATTTTCAAGTTACTATCAAGAATACCTCTAATCTTCCTAGTCACCCAGGCTGACAACCTAGGTGTTATCTTCAACTTCTTACTTTCCCTCATTCCCCTATATCCAGTTGATTGCTAAATTCTGTTCATTCTACCTTTGTTCTTTTCTCTCCACAGAGATAGATTGCTGCCACTATGCTCTAGGCTCTCATCACTTTAAATGTTTGCCATACTGCAATAGCGTGCTCGTTATTTGGTCTCTCTGTGTAAAGTTTCTCCCCTCTTCAGTCCATTCTCCACACAGCTATCAAATTGATCTTCCTGAAGATCACGACCAGGTCACTTCACTTTTTCAATAAATTCCCTATTACCATGAGAATTAAATATTAAGTCCCCTGACTTCTAAAGCCCTTATTACCTGTGATGGGAAAATTATGGAGGGAAAAAGTAGGGAAAGTAGCTGGGGGTCTCTTTCTGCTCCCAGTAGACCGATAATGAAATTGACCATGTTTTTCCTTCTAGCCTATAATTATTCTAGGGATTTAAATTAAAATTAAGCCAGACTTCATTGATCTTTAGATAGGTTTATTTTTGCTCTGAAAATAAAGGTCTGGAAAGTTAAAGAAAATTAGATCTCCTGCAGGTTCCTTGGGGACCAAAGGCTCTTACCCAGGGCAAGGCTCTTCTCTAGAAAAGGTGCCAAAACTTGCATTCCTCCCTTCTTTTTTATATCTTCTCAGACCCCTCCCACAAAGGAAGTGGGATGTGGCTAAGGAAGCTGGGGTAGAGGGTCCTGGGAGATGTAGTCTACCAGGGTTCAGAGCCATTTTAAAATGCACATTCCACCTCTGATCCTTTGGGGGACTAGTCTCCCCAATGGATCAAACAAACACAAATAAATTTACAATCACATTAAAATATACATCAAATCAAGGGGGAAATGACAATAAATTTTACAATAAAAGGAAATTAAATACTTGGTGCTTCTTTACAAACAAATCAGGGGGCAGTCCCCTTCTTCATAACTATATATATATATATATATATATATATATAAAACAAATGAATTTTTTAACCAAATCAAGTGAATTTTTAAACAAAAACAAATGAAATTTTTAAATCCTAAAAAGTTTGATTTTTTTGCATCTGGGTTTTTTCTCAGGATTTCCTAAAGTGTAGTCTCCATGTTGCCTCTCCATCTGGATTCTGGGAGGCAGCAAATTTCTTTACCTAAAATGACAAAAATTTTCATTTGAAATAAAAACACATTCCCCCCTGAGGAGGCTATAAAAAAACATTTAAGTCACACACATGTCTGAGGCATGAGGCATATGAATTACTGGAATTAAATTCATCAGAAAAAATATAGCACATAAAAACCAAATAACTATTGGATGAAATTCTAAACATGCAATCCTAAATTTTATATGAAAAATTCTAAATAAGAAAAAAATACAAAATTTCAAAAGGACTTTGAATAATGCCCAATTAAAGTAATCCATGTCCAACATCATGTACTTACCATTCAATGGTGTTGACAAGGGGATGACGAGAAACAAGGAAATTTGTAGTTTGAAGAAATACATCATAAGAGGAACAAATGGAACTTCACAAGACCTGGAGGGATGGGATAGAATTCCATCCAGGCTCAAAAGATATTGGAGGAAAAGACCTAAAGTTCTTATCTGGGACTCTTTGGAGCTGGGTGGGAGAATTACAAATCTCCCAATCCTTTGCTTGAACAGAAGATCTCAGTTCTCAACTGGAGCCAATCTTTGGGATAAGGACTCTCTTTTTCCCTTAGGGGAACCCAGAGCTTATTCCTGAAAAGATTTCCTTGGTCAAACCCTCAAAGCTATATAGGAAAGAAAATCTTAGGGACTTCCTCTTCCCTCTCTCTATCCATTCATTATCCTTTCATTACTTTTTTCAACAACTTTATACCCAAATAAATTAGATATCTTGATTTATAATAGAACTCGAATCAGAGTCTATGTGTTAGAAGGGGAGTTTCAAATTCCATCATTACAAAGAGGAGACTGAAGGAAAATCTGACTTACTCTTTAGTCTAGCCTGACTGACTCCTTTGGTAACAGCTCAGGTTAAGGATGGGGGGAGGAAGTGTCACATAGAATTCAATCCACAAACAGCTGTTCATTGGTTCCTTCCTTTTCAAAGTCCCCCTTGCTATTATAGCAGCCAGGACCATCATCAACCAACACAGCAAGAATGTTAGGAAAAGGGACTAGATTTTTATTCCTTGATCTGATATATTTCTTCTTTCTTTGTTTGTTCTCAGGGATAGAATATGGAGCCAGAATAGCCAAATGTTAGGTACTTGATATAAATTTCACAAGGAGTGTAGTACAAGGAGTCCTGTGTCTTAACATATGTTAAGTGCCACAAACTTGGTTCTCACACTAGGTTCAATTCCTTTTTTTATTGACCTAGAATGTTCAACAAGTCTCAGCAAACCTAGCAGGATTGGTTTCTCTTTTTGACCTATGTGCTCCTTTGGCATCATTCAAGTTTAAATACATGCTTCTGTGGCACTGTATAGATATCTGTGCTTCTTTGGCACTATGTAGATCTGTGCTCCTTTTTTTTCCCCATTTCTTCGAATCAGACATATGTACTAAGTTCCATAATATTTAAATACCAGTGGAAGTTTTAGTAGTCTAAGACTTTGGGGGCAGGCAGTTACAGTTAGAACTAATGGACATAGTAAACCTACATTAATGTAATAATCTAACATCTTTCAATTTATGTAGATGACATGTGCTTAGGAAAATTAAATTGTACACACAATTATAAGAAATGTGCTATAATTTCAAAAATATATATCTCCTATAATGAGTGATAATCAAATGATAATCAAACTCCTATAATGAGTGATAATCACAAAATACAAGTTGGTATAGGCTTCCATAAAGACACAAACAAAGATAAGAGTCAAATACAGGATGGCACAAATAAAGTAAGAGAGTTGACAAGTTCTTCTTGTTTTGCTATGTTTAAAGAGACAAAACTAAAAAGAGTTAATGGTAACAAAATTAAAATAGAGTTTAAGGGGCACCACCTTCTGCCCCACATGGAGGGGCAATTTGTAGATGAGCTCCACTTAAGAGATATTGTTGTGGTGTCATTTGGTTTGAGTTGTCTGCCTGATTCATGTTCCCAGAATTATCATTGCTGAAATTGAGATTCCTGAAAGTATTTCTGTTAGTATTCTGATAGTTGTTGTTCCTGAAATTATTGTTCCTATAGTTGTTCCTGAAATCATTATTAGTATTATTATTCTACTAGGTATTATTCCTTGATTGCCTGGAATAGATTTCTACAATTCATCGTTACTTAGCCCTTCTTCTCACCGAAGTGGCAGGTCGAGGATTGAAATTTAGATTCTCAGAGAGGGGAAAGTGGTATTGGTGTAGTGTCATGCCCTCTTTCCTCTTTATCTATTTTATCATATAAATTTTTCAGGTCCTTTTGTATTGTTTCCAATAAATCATTAGTTTCTGCCATTTTTTCTGCATGTCCTTTTGAGACATACCCAGCAATCCTTCTCAATTCTTCCAGATTCATTTCTGGCCATTTTGGACAATGTGTTTTAAGATAGTCTTGGACCACCCTCCAAGAATTATCAGAAAACTGATGCCAAATTTCACCAAATAACTATGTGATGGGAAAATTATGGAGGGAAAAGGTAGGGAAAAGATGGGAAGGTAGCTGGGGTCCCTTTCTGCTCCTAGTAGCCTAATAATGAAATTGACCAGGCTTTTCCTTCTAGCTAAATTGAGCCAGATTTCATGGATCTTTAGATAGGTTTATTTTTGCTCTGAAAATAAAGGTCTGGAAAGTTAAAGAAAATTAGATCTCCCACAGGGTCCTTGGGGACCAAAGGCTCTTACCCAGGGCAAGGCTCTTCTCTAGAAAAGGCTCCAAAACTTGCATTCCTTCCTTCTTTTTTTTTTCCTTCTCAGACACCTCCCACAAAGGAAGTGGGGTGTGGCTGAGGTAGCTGGAGTAGAGGGTCCTGGGAGATGTAGTCTCCCAGGGTTCAGAGCCATTTTAAAACACACAAACCTAACCTCACCTTTCCAGTAATCTTATACATTCCTTCATTCCAATAATTCTCCAATACACTGACACCATCCTTGCTATGCCTGGCATAAGACTTTCCATCTCCCTACCCTAGGCATTTTCACTGTTCCCCATGCCTGTAATTCTCTTCCTCCTCATTTCTACCTAGGCTGTGGTGGTAGTGCCATTAGTATAGGCAAGGGATTAGATTCAGCAAGTATTGTAGAAATGTAATTTTAAAAGCTTAGCAACTTACCAGCTCTGGTGTGTATGTAAAGTAAGGAGTCAAAGATGACTCACAGATTGTGACATGGGAGCCTGAAATGAATGAATGAGAATGTTTATGTACTCACTACATGCAAAATAATGTTTATGTACTCACTACATGCAAAATACTATGGTTAAGGGAGAATGTTACAAATAGAAAAGTATGAAAGTCCTTACTTTCCAGACCTCTCATTTTAAAAGGTTAAAATATACATAAAAAGTTTAAAGGAATGACCTCAGTGGTCCTTTGGAAGCAATGGAAAGACAGATAATAATGCATCTTTTTTAATGGTACTTTCATTGACAAAACCATATCTCTTTCTGCATATTTGATGTCGACAGTGCCAAAGACCTTGTGGTAAGAACTTTCTTTTCTAGGTTTTCTGTAGTTTTGATTTTTTCAGGAGATGGGAGCTGTAGCACCTATAGAGCAGTTTCCAGGGCAAAATTCCCAAGGAATATTTCCTTGAATGATGGTCATTGAAACCAGGATGGAAGCAAGGTTAGTGGCATAGAAGAATGGTAAAGCATTCCTGTTCCTATATATCTGTTCAGCTTAACTATGTACCTATTGGTGAGAGATCCTCAGATATTAGGGCTGGTGATATCAATAAAAGCAGACCCCTTATCCCCAAGAATGGCTTCTTTCAATTAGATTACTATTACTGGAACACTTGATGTTAGTATTTGGACTTAATCCACTAAAGTGAGGAGTTCAGAGAGAACAAGGTTATCCTTTTTGAATAACTTCATGATCTAAAGAAAGTATGGGATTTAGCAATAAAGAGATCACTGGTAACCTTAAAGAAAACAATTTCAGTGGAATAGTGGTTGTGGGAACCAGATTTCAAGGGTTGAGAAGTGAGTAGGAGATAAGAAAATAGAGATAGTGAATAATTTTTCTAGGTTTTTGTGAAGGATGGTAGAATTCAGTGAAGGATTTTCAAGGACATTCACTGAAATATATTGCAGTGGGAAAAATTGGATTTAAAATCAGAGGCCCTGACTTCAAATCCCTCTGCTTTAACCATATGAGTCTCATTTTCTTGATCTGAAAAATGAGTATAATCTACCTCATAGAGCTATTGAGAAGATAAAATTAAATGACATATATAAAGCTTTTTGCATTATAGATGTGATTTATTGCTTATCTTCTTCCTACTTCTTTCAGTGGAGTTCATACAGAAAGGGACCTGGGGTAAATTAATGTCCTATAATTCTTGAACATTTAATGTCCTATGAATACTTCACATATATATAAAGGAACTATTTTTGTAAAGGAATACTGGAAAGTAAGTTCGTTTCTGTAGACACTTTTCATTCCTATATACCACTCTAATAGCTGACAATAGAATGGGGAATGATATAGATCTCATATTGTTTCCACATTATTATGATATCTCCTGCTTGATCTCTATATTTTGAAATCTTTTTATTCTAGATAACTTCATCAGCTCCCTTAGGCATGATTACCATCTCTATGCAGATGATTCACAAGTCTATTTATTAAGCTCTAGTTTCTCTACTGAGTTTGAGGCACAAATAACAGCAACTTCATTTCTATCCTAAATCTATAATCTAATGATCCCAGGATCATTATGCTAATGCATAATGATATGCATAATGATCCCTATGCTAATGAAACCAAAGGACTTGACAAAACAAAAATATGGGATTAAACATAATACCTTTTTCTAGTCCTTCTGGGAAACTTTCTTGTAGATGGATTATGACTATACTAGATTTAGGTCTTCTCTTTGTAAAATATATTCAACATAAATACCATTCCCAGAGTAAGCACAACCTTGACCTCTCTAGCTTCCTCTCATTCTCAGATTCAATGAGAAATAATTGGGTTCTTTTCTTTATTCAAAGGATACTGGTCATGGAGGTAGGCATTTTGGAACCTCAAAGAGATGTTACCTTATTTTTGCCTTTACTGCAGCATCCCAATTGGAAAGTAATTCAGAATGGGCAGCTAGGTGGCTCAAAGAATTGAGACCCAGGGCTAGAGATGAGAGGTCCTGGGTTTAAATATGGCCTCAGACACTCCCTAACATTGTGACTTGGGATAAGTCACTTAACCTCCATTCCCTAGCCCTTACTGCTCTTTTGCCCTAGAATCAATACACAGTAAAAGATGAATATAGGTTTAAAAAAATTAACTCAGAAATAACCTGTTTTCATAACATGTAGAGGATCTTTGGTTAAAATGGAATATTTAGCATAGAATTCAATGATCTGTTAAATGATATGACCTATGAGAAAAGTTGTCTATATGGCATGTTGCATGGAACTTGATCTAACAGAAATGAACCATCTAGAATTATTTGATATCCATAAGCCATTAGATTTCATTTTGTTGTAAAGGATTAGCTTTGCAAAAAGTAAGAAGCAAAGAGATTCCATAGGGCAAAGACTGGGTCAACATTCCAAGGCACTGAGGAGCTGAGAGGCAGTTAAGACTGACACTTGGCTCTCTGGGAAGAAGACAGAGAGCAAGTGGATTTGGATCTCTCTGAAGGGAAAAGACTTTGTGCCAGAAAACTGGACCACCTTGAAGGAGTTATTAACTAAGAGGGAAAGGAATCATTTCATAGAGGAAACAAGGAATGATCCAGTATTGACCCCATGGCCATGAGATTTTGAAGGTTTGAGTATGAAATTATCCCCTGATTATGAAATGATGAAACAAGCCAAAAGGTCAATTATGGGTGTGATGAAGAAACATACTAAACGTCCTAATGCTTGGTCTAAATTTGATAATATTAAACAGAAATTAAATTAGTCACCTACAAATTTTCTTGAGAGAATAACAGATGCAGCTGAAATAATTTCAGGCCTGCATGTGTTAGAATATGATACAACTGCACACATTAAGAGGATATTTGTAAAGAATGCATGCCCTAAGATTAAAGTTTTAAAAAATAATTGTCCAGATTGGGAAGATATGGTATTGAAAGAATTAAGGAGAAAGGCAACTTATGTGTGTATAGACAATACTGATAGATATGAAGACAGGCATGCTGTAATAGAGGATTTTAAAAAGAAATTGAGGGATGCTGAAAATAAAACAAGGGATGGTGAAATAAAGGAAATAAAGGCAGTGGCAGCATTTAGATCTGTGCAACCAAACAACCAATATAAGCCAAGAGAAAGGAGATCTGGACCTCAGAGGTATTTTTATGTAATCCTGTTGGACATTTTGTTAGGGAATGTAGGTTCAGAGGGCAATTTTCTAGACAATTAAATAGAAATAATGGATAGAATAATGATAATATTAATTGGAATAACAATAATTGGAATAATGATTATCAAAGGAGAAATAATGTTAACAATTGCCAAAATGATTGCTATCAGGGAGATCAAGCACCAGATTTAAAAACTATACAAGAGTGGGTAAAATTAGGAGCAAGATCCAAATACACTCAAGTAGTGAATGGGCATAAGGGTGATCAGAACAAAGGGGAGTGTTCATTATGAAGGTGGAACAATCAAGGGGAAATGGAGATAAGGTAAAGAATTTTTAAATAATGTGATTGAAACAAAGAATAATATAATTAGTGTTAATAATTGTGAGAAAAAAGAAAATTGTAATGTCAAATTAGTGGGAAATTCTAATGATTGTGAAATAATGGAAAATAATGAAGAATGTAAATTGGATAAAGATAATGTGATTGAAAATGAGAACAGTGTTACCAATGTAGAGAGTATAATAACCAAGGAGAGTAGTGGAAAAGCTGATGATTCTGTTTAATATATTAAATCCTGGGGATGTCATGCAATTCAACCAGAGGTAAATTTGGATGGACAGGAAATGACTGAGCTTTGTACTGATGTTACTATGCTTGCACACGGGTTGGAAACATTTCAACCACCTAATAGTACAGAACCATATGTGTCTGTAACTATTGGAGGCAAGATTTATGGTCTTCTGGTTGATACTGAAGCCAGTAAATCAGTTGTGCAAATGGGAGTAATAGGTGCTACTGGTAAACCACAGAGAGTAGCAAAATTACAACCAAAAGTGATTACTTTAGGTCGATTATATGTGGAATATGCATTTCTGTGCATGCCAGACTGTCCAGTGAATCTTTTAGGTAGTGATTTATTATGTAAATTAAGGGCAACAATCCAATGTACTGATACTGGTGATATTATATCTACCAGAAGAATCTCTGGAAGCTTTTCCATTGCTGTTCTTTGATTCAGTCAGTACAGTAGGTGACTTAGATTCAATCTATCCATTACCTGAGGATATCCCTGAAGATCTTTGGTCAAAGTCTTCTACAGATCTGTAGGTCTATTGAAATCAGCTACTCCTGTAGGGTTGAGGACTAAGGAAGGACCAATTCCTTGTGTACCTCAATATCTCTTGACTAAAGAATCAATTGAGAGTATAAGACCAATCATTGAATCCCTAATCCAACAAGGGATCATAGTACCTTGCTTTTCAGAATTTAATATCCCTAGTCTTCCAATCAAAAAGCCAAAGTTAGATCAGAATGGCAAAGTTGTATATCATTTTATACAAGATTTAAGAGCAGTCAATGATTATGTAATCAAGACTCATTCTCTTGTACCAACTCCAGCTGCTATAATTTCTTCCATTCCAATTCAGGCAAGATATTTCACTGTGGCAGATTTATGCTCTGCTTTTTTCTCAATTCCAATTCATGAGGATTCTCAAATGATCTTTGCTTTTACCTGGGGAAAAAAAACAGTGGACCTGGACTCATTTGCCCAAGGGATTTACCTATTCGCCAAGCCAATTTTCACAAATTATTCACGTATTATTTGGACTGTCCAAATTAGAAATAACTATCCTTTTTTTGCGGTCAGAGTAATTTCAAATCAATGTTCTAACCTGAATACTTTTCAAACACTCTGTGAGAGGTCCATTGTTCTATTCTTTCTGATTATTAAACTCATAGTTAATTTTATGTCTTCTTTCCATTTACCTTCTTTCAAGATGTGTTGAATTTGTAAGGCCCTAAGTAATCTTCAGCTTGGGTAAGGTGGAGCTTGTTCAATTAAGATTCCTTTTCCATCATGGAAAAGGCTGGCCCTGGGCCACTCTTCATCAGATATTGGTATTATGCAGGAACTAAGGGAAACATTAGGGAAAGGAAAAAGAATAAAGATAGGGACAGGGAATGGACCGGTAATGTTAGGGAACTCCCAGATCAAGAAATTATCCCTATCAATTTATATCAACAGCTACCCTGTAATTTTTAGCCTTCAAAGAGGTTCCTAGAGCACGGATAAGTTAAGTGATGTGCTGAAGGTCCCTGTCCGAGACATAACTTGAACTCAAGTTTTACAGGCTTCAAGGGCTGCTTTCTATCTACTGTGTCATATTGCTTCATAATAAAACATTATGAACAATTTAATTCACCATTTCAAATTCCTTACTGTTTACATTGAACTCAATTTGTTGTTATTTAGTCACATCTGACTTTTCAATGACCTCAAGGACTTCTATTGTCTACCATCTCTTAAAGTCTGTCCAACTTCATTTTCATTTTTTCCATGATAATAGTATATCTATTTCATCCTCTGCCATTCCCTTCTCTTTTGTCTTTAATCTTTCCCAACATCAGTGTATTTTTCAATGAGATCTTTCTTCTCATTATGTGGCCAAAGTATTTAACTTCATTGAAAAGTTTGAATTAATTTAAATATTGACTAATTTTGATCTTCTTGCTGTCAAAGGAACTCTGAAGAATCTTCTCCAGCACTACAATTTGAAAGTGTCAACTCTGCAGCACCAAACTTTCCTTATTGGGCTATGTAACCTTTTCTCAGTCAGATAATGTCTCTTTTTTAGTATGCTGACCAGATTTTCTATAGCTGTCCTTCCAAGGAGCAAGAATATTTTAATTTCATGGCTAGAGTTGCTGAATTCAGTGATATCTGAGCCCAAGAATATAGTATTAGACAGCTTCCAGTTCTTTTTCCCTATTTTTTTGTTAAGAAGTAATAGGACCAGTTGCCAAGATCTTAGTTGGGTTTTGTTTTATTTTTATCTTAAGCTTCAAGTCAGCTTTTACACACACTTTTTTCACCCTCATCAAGAGGTTTCTTGATTCTTCTTCACTTTTTTCTTCACTTCATTGTATCATATTGATTAAGTGCTTGCTATGAGTCAACGAGTTTGTTGGGTACTCATTGAGAATCTAAAAACAGGAGCTATCAATTTGTCCTAATAGATATTGTAGTCCAGAGGGGTTGAAAGAAGGGGGAGTGTGAACCTTAAAAATTCTCAGACCCTACTTCATAAGGTTTGGTTAAGACCATTCCCCATTTGGGCAGTGAAGGTACTTGACCAGGAATGTGGGAACTCTACTCCACCCCTACTTAAGCATACTTTAGGGGAAGATAAAGTTGTAAACTCTTTGCTGTACAATGAAAAGTACTTAAACCCATACTTATAATAAGGCAAAAAAAAAAAACTCTTAAGCTGTGCCTATTTTTAGATCTAATACAAAAGGGTGCTAAGTACCTATAAAGGTCAGGCAACTTATGAATTTACAAGGAGCAAAGAGGTGAGAACTTAAATAAAAAATTTAAGCCTTCTTAGGTGTGAATTAAGAATGGTCTGTCCTTTGAAAAACATCTACTGTGATTGGTAGATGTGAGAACTTAGGGGAGGTGACATAGGAGAAAATTCCCTTTAAAAGGCGGCCTCAGGAGAGAGAGGGGATTCATTGAGCTGGTAGAGTCAGCTGAGATGGAGCTGGCCTGGTGTCTCTGAACACTAGAATCCTTGCTTGGACAAATCTTGTGGTGAGTGGATAAAGTACTGACAGATCTTTCTCTTAGGGCTTGGGCCTGGGTTGGCCAGGGCTGGCCTGAGCCAGCCTATCCTTTTCTCATTATTCCCTTTTTTCCTCTTTCTCTCTTTCTTTAATTCTTCATTTGTATAAATTAAAATCTCTATAAAACCCAGCTGACTTGGGTATATTTAATAATTGGGAATTTTTCCCTGGCGACCACCTTATATTTGATTTTAAAACAAGACACTGTAGTGAAAACATATTTTCTGTGGTCACAATTTAAGGCTCCAACTCCTTTATCTGCAACAGTTTATGTCTTCCACTATTTTAATTATTACAGGAGAGATATATAAGATATTGGTAGTTATTTGGTAGATATTATTTAAAACAATAGTTATTTATAATGCAAACTAGTACATGATAATCATGTCACAGGCTTGCAAATGAAGTACTCAGGAAATCTGAGGATGTCTATTTATGAATGTCAAGGGTGGAGTAGCTTCACTGAGGACATGACATTTGAATTGTATGTTGATAGATAAGTATGATTTGGGTATTGTTAGGCATTTACGTGTTTTTAATCCAAACAAATGAAGTAAACACTACAAAGATAAAAAATAAAATAAAATAAAAAATAAAAACACTTGTTCACAATGAAACCAGATTTCATGGGATTTTTAGGAGAAATAAATTTTTGAGTTAAGAAAGAGAATAATCAAATGGTCTTTGAACCATTATTGTTGCCCTCTGTGAGGGCTTATTTGAAATCCTTAAATGCCATATATTTAAGTAATGCGTATACTTCATTAGTAAATCTAACCTCTTATGCATCACTTTATTAGTCTTTGAGAAGCTCCAGTTACTATGGATACTAATTTATCACAATTGTCTTTTGCAAACGGTCTGATAAAATTAGTTTAATTAGTCATGGTTCTAGTTAGTAAAGTAAGAAAATGAAATCCTCTCTCTTCCACTTGGGTGATTAAATGTCACGTTCAGAATAGAGTTCTAGTAAGTCCAAAGCTATCATTTATATAGCACTGAGACTGAGAGATTAAGTGGTTTGCCCAAGATCACACATGTAATAAGTAGCTAAGGCAGAATTCAAGCTCAAGTAGCATTCTATCCATTATCATACTCAGCTACCTGAAACTAATAGGTGGATTCTAGTGTGATTTTTCATGTTTTATAGTAACCTTGGGAATATAGGCTGTGCTTGTGATCATCAGAGGTTAATGGTACTAACAATGGAGTAAGCAAAAATGTCTGAATATACACAGGAAGATGACAGTGATTTGCCATATACATTGTAATTCTTTTATTTCATACTTTTTTAAGAATATTTTTTCATGCTTACATGATTCATGTTCTCTCCCGTCCCTTTTCTTTCCCCACTCCCAGAGCTGACAAGCAATTCCACTGGTTTATAAATGTCTTATTACTCAAAACCTATCTTCAATTTATTCATATTTGCAATAGAGTAATCTTTTAAAAAACATGATCCAAAATCATATACCCATATAACCAAGTGACAAATCATATGTTTTTCTTCTGCCTTTTTAAACCCATAGTTCTTTCTCTAGATGTGGATAGCATTCTTTTTTTCATAAGTTCCATGGCATTATTCTTGATCATTGCATTTCTATTAGTAGCAGAGTCTATTACATTTGATCATTCCAGAAATGTCTCACTTTCTGTGTAAAATATACTTATTCTGCTCATTTCACTCCACACCAGTTAATGGAGGTATTTCCAGTTCACATAGAAATCAAGCAATTCATCATTACTTATAGCATAATAGTATTTCATCACCATCAGATACCACAATTTGTTCAACCATTCCACAATTGAGGGAAACCCCACACCCATTTTCCAATGTTTTGTCACCAAAAAAGTGAAGCCAGAAATATTTTTGTAAAAACATTTTTTATCTCCTTGGGGTACAAACTTAGTAGTGATACAGCTGGATCAAAAGGCATGAAATCTTTCAAAGTCTTTTGGACGTAACTCCAAATTGCCTTCCAGAATGGTTGGATAAATTAAAAACTCCACAAGCAATGCATTAGTGTCTCAATTTTTCTACATCCCCTCCAACATTTATGATTTTCCTTTACTCTCCTATTGGCCAATCTGTTAGGTGCAAGGTGGTACTTCAGAGTTGTTTTTTTTTAAACATTATTTTATTTGGTCGTTTTAATACATTATTCACTGGAAACAAAGATCATTTTCTTTTCCTCCCCTCCCCCCACGCCTTTCCCTCTCCCATAGCCGATGCATGATTCCATTGGTTATCACATGTGTTCTTGACTCGAACCCATTTCCCTGTTGTTGGAATTTGCATTATAGTGTTCATTTAGAGTCTCTCCTCAGTCTTATCTCCTCCAACCCTGTAGTCAAGCAGTTGTTTTTCATCGGTGTTTTTACTCCCACAGTTTATCCTCTGCTTGTGGGTAGTATTTTTTTTAGATCCCTTCAGATTGTTCAGGGAAATTGCATTGATACTAATGGAGAAGTCCATCACCTTCGATTGTACCACAATGTATCATTCTCTGTGAATAATGTTTTCCTGGTTCTGCTCCTTTCACTCTGCATCACTTCCTGGAGGTTGTTCCAGTCTCCATGGAATTCCTCCACTTTATTATTCCTTTGAGCACAATAGTATTCCATCACCAACATATACCACAATTTGTTCAGCCATTCCCCATCCCCTCATTTTCCAATTTTTGACCACCACAAAGAGCACAGCTATGAATATTTTTGTACAAGTCTTTTTGTCCATTATCTCTTTGGGGTACAAGCCCAGCAGTGCTATGGCTGGATCAAAGGGGAGACATTCTTTTATCGCCCTTTGGGCATAGTTCCAAATTGCCCTCCAGAATGGTTGGATCAATTCACAACTCCACCAGAAATGAATTAATGTCCCCACTTTGCCACATCCCCTCCAGCATTCATTACTTTCCATAGCTGTCATGTTACCCAATCTGCTAGGTGTGAGGTGAAACCTCAGAGTTGTTTTGATTTGCATCTCTCTGATTATAAGAGATGTAGAGCACTTTTTCATGTGCTTATTAATAGTTTTGATTTCTTTGGCTGAGAACTGCCTGTTCATGTCCCTTGCCCATTTGTCAATTGGAGAATGGTTTGATTTTTTGTACAATTGATTTAGTTCTTTATAAATTTGAGTAATTAAACCTTTGTCAGAGGTTTTTATGAAGATTGTTTCCCAATTTGTTGCTACCCTTCTCATTTTGGTTACATTGGTTTTGTTTGTATAAAAACTTTTTAATTTAATGTAATCCAGATTATTAATTTTGCATTTTGTAACTCTTTCTAATTCTTGCTTGGTTTTGAAGTATTTCCCTTCCCAAAAGTCTGACATGTATACTATTCTGTGTTCGCCTAATTTTCTTATAGTTTCCTTCTTTATGTTCAAGTCATTCACCCATTTTGAATTTATCTTGGTGTAGGGTGTGAGGTGTTGATCTAAGCCTAATCTTTCCCACACTGTCCTCCAATTTTCCCAGCAGTTTTTATGAAATAGTGGATTTTTGTTCCAAAAGCTGGGATCTTTGGGTTTGTCATATACTGTCTTGCTGAGGTCGCTTTCCCCCAGTCTATGCCACTGATCCTCCTTTCTGTCTCTTAGCCAGTACCAAATTGTTTTGATGACCGCTGCTTTGTAATATAGTCTGAGATCTGGGACTGCAAGACCCCATACCTTTGTATTTTTTTTTCATTATTTCCCTGGATATCCTTGATCTTTTGTTCTTCCAAATGAACTTTGTTATGGTTTTTTCTAAATCAGTAAAAAAAATTTTTGGAAGTTCAATGGGTATGGCACTAAATAGATAGATGAGTTTGGGTAGGATGGTCATTTTTATTATATTGGCTCTTCCTACCCATGAGCAGTTAATGCTCTTCCAATTGTTTAAGTCTAGTTTTAGTTGTGTGGAAAGTATTTTGTAGTTGTGTTCATATAGATCCTGTGTTTGTCTCGGGAGATAGATTCCTAAGTATTTTATTTTGTCTAGGGTAATTTTGAATGGGATTTCTCTTTCTAGTTCTTGCTGCTGAGCTGTGTTGGAGATATATAGAAATGCTGATGACTTATGTGGGTTTATTTTGTATCCTGCAACTTTGCTAAAGTTGTTGATTATTTCGATTAGCTTTTTGGTTGAATCTCTAGGATTCTTTAAGTAGACCATCATGACATCTGCAAAGAGCGATAATTTCATCTCCTCCTTGCCTATTTTGATGCCTTCAATTTCTTTTTCTTTTCTAATTGCTACTGCTAGTGTTTCTAATACAATGTCAAATAATAGAGGTGATAATGGGCATCCTTGTTTCACTCCTGATCTTAATGGGAATGGATTTAGTTTATCCCCATTGCAGATGATATTAGCTGATGGTTTTAGATATATACTGTTTATTATTTTTAGGAATGACCCTTCTATTCCTATGCTTTCTAGTGTTTTTAGTAGGAATGGGTGTTGTATTTTATCAAAGGCTTTTTCTGCATCTATTGAGATAATCATGTGGTTCTTGTTGGTTTGCTTGTTGATGTGGTCAATTATGTGGATAGTTTTCCTAATGTTGAACCAGCCCTGCATCCCTGGTATAAATCCTACTTGATCATGGTGGATGACCCTTCTAATAACTTGCTGGAGTCTTTTTGCTAGTATCCTATTTAAGATTTTTGCTTCTATATTCATTAGGGAGATTGGTCTATAATTTTCTGTCTCTGTTTTTGGCCTGCCTGGTTTTGGAATCAGTACCATGCTTGTGTCATAAAAGGAGTTTGGTAGAACTCCCTCTTTGCTTATTATGTCAAATAGTTTGTATAGTATTGGGATTAACTGTTCTCTGAATGTTTGATAGAATTTGCTGGTGAATCCATCAGGCCCTGGGGATTTTTTCTTAGGAAGTTCTGTGATGGCCTGTTGGATTTCTTTTTCTGATATGGGATTATTTAAGAAAACTATTTCTTCTTTTGTTAGTCTAGGCAATTTATATTTTTGTAAATATTCATCCATATCACCTAGATTGGTATATTTATTGCCATATAGTTGGGCAAAGTAGTTTTAAATGATTGCCTTAATTTCCTCTTCATTGGAGGTGAGATCCCCCTTTTCATCCTTGATGCTATTAATTTGCCTTTCTTCTTTCCTTTTTTTTACTTAAATTAACCAGTACTTTGTCTATTTTGTCTGTTTTTTTCAAAATACCAGCTTCTAGTCTTGATTATTAGCTTAATAGTTCTGTCACTTTCTATTTTATTAATTTCTCCCTTAATTTTTAGGATCTCTAGTATGGTTTTCTTCTGGGGGTTTTTAATTTGTTCATTCTCAAGTTTTTTGATTTGCATTTCCAATTCCTTGGTCTCTGTCCTCCCTAATTTGTTATTATATGCACTCAGGGATATGAATTTTCCTCTAAGTACTGCCTTGGCTGCATCCCATAAGGTTTGAAAGGATGTTTCGCCATTGTCATTTTCTTCAACGAAATTGTTAATTGTTTCTATGATTTCTTCTCTAACTATCCGATTTTGGAGTATCATGTTATTTAATTTCCAATTAATTTTTGATTTGGGTCTCCATGTACCCTTGCCGATCAATATTTTAATTGCCTTGTGATCTGAAAAGGCTGCAGTTATTATTTCTGCTTTTCTGCATTTGAGTGCCATGTTTCTATGACCTAGTGTATGATCTATTTTTGTGAATGTGCCATGTGGTGCTGAAAAGAAGGTGTATTCTTTTTTGTCCCTATTTATTTTTCTCCATATGTCTATTAACTCTAATTTTTCTAAGATTTCATTCACCTCTTTTACCTCTTTCTTGTTTATTTTTTGGTTTGATTTATCTAAATTTGATAGTGGTTGGTTCAAGTCTCCCACTAATATGGTTTTACTGTCTATTTCC
This sequence comes from Monodelphis domestica, assembly GCF_027887165.1. Lineage (NCBI taxonomy): Eukaryota > Metazoa > Chordata > Mammalia > Didelphimorphia > Didelphidae > Monodelphis > Monodelphis domestica. The sequence continues at coordinate 245,533,862 of NC_077228.1, forward strand.
TCCTTCAATTCTCCCAGTTTCTCTATTAAAAATTTGGATGCTATACCATTTGGTGCATACATGTTGATTAGTGATATTTCCTCATTGTCTATACTCCCTTTTAGCAGAATATATTTACCTTCCCTATCCCTTTTGATCAGGTCTATTTGTGCTTTGGCTTTGTCAGATATCATGATTGCAACTCCTGCCTTCTTTCTATCAGTTGAGGCCCAAAAGGTCTTACTCCAACCTTTAATTCTAACCTTGTGAGTGTCAACCCGTCTCATATGTGTTTCTTGAAGACAACATATAGTAGGGTTTTGGGTTCTAATCCAATCTGCTATTTGTCTACGTTGTATGGGTGAGTTCATCCCATTCACATTCAAAGTTATGATTGTCATTTGTGAATTTGCTGGCATTTTGATATCTTCCCCTAGTTCTGACCTTTCTTCTTTAGCTTTCTCCTTTTGAACCAGTGATTTATTTTGGGTCAGTCCCCCTAGTCCCCTCCCTTGAGATGCTTCCCTTTCTAGCCCCTCCCTTTTTATGCTCCCTTCCCCTCCCCCCTCTCCTTCCCTCCCTTTTTGTACTACCTCCCCCCACCCCCTCCTTAATTTTCCTTTCTTTCTTGCCCTAATGGATAAGATAGAATTCAGGATCCCACTGGATCCAGATGTTCTTCCCTCTCAGATTTGATTTCACTGAGAGTAAGGTTTAAGTAATTCCACTTTACGCTCTCTTCCTCTCCTTCTCATATGAGAGTTCTTCCCCTCCCCTTCCCATGTGTATTTTTATATGGGAAAGATTATTCTATTGATTCCCCCCCTATTTCTTGAAGTTATTCTTAGTATTATCGACGGTTCCCCCCTCCCTTTTTCTTTTTTTGTCCCCACTTTCCCCAAATCTTCTTAATGCCCCAATCTTTCCCTATGCATGTTTCTTCTAACTACTCTTATGATGATACAATTTATGAGAGTTACACAAAACATTTTCCCCACATATTAATATATATAATTTGATGTAAATGTATTCCTTATAGAAGAGAGTTTGACTTAAAGAAAAAGATAAGATTTATCTCCTTTTCCCTTTCTTTCATATTTACCTTTTCATGTTTCTCTTGCTTTCTGTGCTTGGATATCGAACTTTCCACAGAGCTCTGGTCTTTTCTTAGCAAATGCTTGGAAATCTTCTATTTTGTTGAATGCCCATACTTTCCCCTGGAAGTATATAGTCAGTTTTGCTGGGCAGTTGATTCTTGGTTGGAGACCCATCTCTCTTGCCTTTCTAAATATTGTGTTCCATGCTTTGCGGTCTCTTAGTGTGTTAGCCGCTAAGTCGAGTGTGATCCTTATGGGAGCCCCCTTATATCTGAAGCTCTTCTTCTTGGCTTCTTGTAGGATTTTCTCCTTTACTTGGAAGCTCTTGAATTTGGCAATTACATTCCTAGGCGTTGTCTTTTGGAGATTTAGTATAGAAGGTGTTCTATGAATCCTTTCTATTTCTATTTTGCCCCCTTGCTCCAGAACGTGAGGGCAATTTTCTTTTATAATCTCCTGTAGAATAACATCGAGTTTATTGTTTATCTCTGGTTTTTCTGGGAGACCGATAATTCGGAGATTTTCTCTTCTCCCTCTGTTTTCCAGATCTGTGACTTTCTCAGTGAGATATTTTATGTTTTCTTCTAATTCATTAATTTTTTGGGTTTGCTTTATTGATTCTTGCTGTTTTATCATCTCACTTTCTTCGAGGTGCTTAATTCTGGTCGTTAGGGACTGGTTTTGCTTTTCTGCCTTGTCTGCCCTTCTATTGGATGCTTCGAGTTCTTTTTCCAATTGAGCATTCTTATCTGCCAGACAGCTGATCTCTTTCTCCCATTTTTCTTTCCAGGTTTCCATCTTTTGGATAAGTTCCAGTTTGAGATCTTCCAGAGCTTGTTGATAGTTTCCATTTTGGGAGGCGTGTTCTGAATTTTTTTGGATTTCCTCCTCATTCTCCTCTTTTCCTTGGGTACTTCCACCATAAAAGTTTTCAATAGTCACTTTTTTCCCTTTCTTCCTGGAGGCTTGATTTTGGGCCATGTGAGCCATCCCTTTGGTGGTTTTATTCCCCTTTCCTTTTTGGTCTGGGATCTGGGTTATATGGGTGGTTTTTCTGTGAATTTAGGTTGCTTCAGACTAGTTCTTCCCAGCCTCCGAGGTTTCTTAGAGCACTGGGTCCCTGATCACAGCCACACTGCCCAGGTGTTCAGCTCCGCCCAGATAATCAACGAGTGGTCCGCCCCTGGTGTTTAGCTCCACAGAGATGTTCAGCGCAGCCCGCCCCAAGTACAGCTCCGCTGAAGCGCTGGATTCTCCAGTGAAACCGCCCTGAGACGTTTTTTCCTGGCAGTCCCCAGATCCCAAGGACCCTGGAGTGCCCCCCCCCCCAGACAGAGACGTTCCCCACTCACTCATTGTCCTGGTGAGTGCTCAGGTAGCTCACTCTCATTTAGTGGGGGAGGTGGGGTGGGGGAAGGGCGGCTCAGTTCACTTTTCTTTGCAAGCTTTTCCTCCTTATTATAGTGTGGAAATGTTCAAACCCCACATACCTCTCGCCTCAGTGGAGTACTGGGAGTACTGGGGTGTCCTTCTGTTCCTCCAAAGGTGATTTTTTTGCTCCTTTGATGTAGTCTATTTCGTTCGGTGCTGGGGAGAGGAAGCGTGTGGTGTCTAGATTGCAGCCATGATTACCCGGAAGTGGTACTTCAGAGTTTTAATTAGCACTTCTCTAATCAGGAGGGATTTAGAACACTTTTTCATGTGATTACTAATAGTTTGGATTTTTTCATCTGAGACCTGCCTAATCATACCCCTTGGCCAACAGGGGAATGGATTGATTTCTTGTGAATTTGACTTAGTTCCTTATATAATTGGGAAATTAGATCTTTGTCAAATAATTTGCTAAACTTTTGATTATTTCCACTAGCTTTTTAGTTTATTCTCTAGGTATCATCTATCTCCTCATTGCCTGCTTTAATCCCTTCAATTCCTTTTTCCTCTCTAATTGCTACTGCTAGCATTTCTAGTACAAGATTAAATAATACATTTGATAATGGGCATCCTTGCTTTATTCCTGCTCTTACTAGAAAGACTTCTAATTTATCCCTATTACAAATGATACTTGTTTCTGGTTTTAAATATTTATTGTTTATGATTTTTAGAAAAGGCCCATCTATTCCCATTCTTTCTAAATGTTTTCAATAGGAATGAGTGTTATATTTTGTCAAAGGCTTTTTCTGCATTGACTGAGACAATCATGTGATTTCTGTTGGTTTGGGTGTTGATGCAGTCATTTATGTGCATAGTTTTCCTAATATTAAACTATCCTTGCATTCCTGGCTGTAAAAATGGAGATTTGAACCCTGGACTTCAATCCCCAGGAGTCCTTGCTCTATTTCCTGAGATGCCCTCTAATCTCACTGAGATTTTCACCTGGGCAAGATCAAAATTTCTATTTAACTGGCTATAATAGCCTACTGATGTCTCTTCCTACTTCCACTTCCCAGCAGACGTGTCTCTCATGATGTAAGTGAAATTGAATGGGCCTCTTGGCCCACCTAGGCACGTGCTTTTCTTACTTGTATTTTCTTAAATTCTTAATCCTTAATAAACCTCATAAAATATAATACTTCTGGAGTGAAACTAATTTTTACCTGCCACAGTTTGGCGATTTTAATCTTAACAGTCTGGTGTAACTTCTTTGGGAAAATGAAATAGCCTCACTCTTCTGATCTTTTAAGTTCAGCATTTTAAGCCACGTTTCTCCACATGCTTTTTTAGAAAACTCTGCTTCAGACTTTCTTGAGCCCTTTCCTCCCACTCGGCTCGGCTCGATTCGGCTCGACCTGGCCTGGTCACTACCTTGTCTATCTACTTCTGCACCCCAGCAAGCTCCCAGCTCCCAGCCTCAGCCTGCCTGTTTCTCCAGGGGCTCCTGATCCTGGTCTTTCACTCACCTGGCCCACCTGATTCGCGCACCTCTAGCCTCCAACCCAGATCTCAATCACCTGGTGACCCGCCTGTCAGCCCCAGCAAACTCTAGCCTTGGAGCAGACCTCTCATTGCCCCAGGCTGCTGATAGCAGCCCAGTTTCTTCAGTATCAAAAACCAGCTGGTAAAAACGGGGGGTCTTCTTTCCTTAGCCTCCACATGGCAGGGGACCACAGTGGGAGAGAAAGAGGAGAAGGAAGAGGCTTTTCCAAACAGGAACTTATAAGCAATGATCTATTTAAAAGGATATCTTTTAACTGTTCTGGTAGTTTCATTTATTTCACCTGCATGACAGAAAAAAATTCAGCTTCCTGCAACTCTTTAGCTAACTTCGGTGGGGCAGCTGGGTATCTCAGTGGACTGAGAGCCAGGCCTGGACACGGGAGATCCTGGGTTGGAATCTGGCCTCAGACACTTGCTTGCGGTGTGCCCTGAGAGGATCTTTTAAACCCCATTGTCTAGCCTATACCAATCTGCCTTCCGAAAATAGGCATCTAAATGGATAAAACAAAACAAAAACCAAGGAACTTTTAAAGAGACTGGAAGTTATATTTTTAAGGCATTTTAAGGCATTTCAGACTCTATTGCAAATATATATATATATTGCATATATAGAAAATCTCTATTGCATTTTACTGTTTGTTTTCTTTATGGTTTAAATTTGTGATTTTAAGTTCATATATTACTGCATTCAATATTATTCTGGTACACTGAATCAGTTTAATGTACTGGGTTTTAACTACTGTTAAATTCTGTTGCTTTTCCCCAATAACTCTATTGAACAAATATCATTGTAATTAAGCCCATATATGAAAACAGCCTTTCTAATTTTGACTTTGTAAATTGTCACATAGAGGATAGATGGACTTCATCTTCATTCTTCAACTGGTTACAATTGTATAACAACCTTTGGAAAATTTAATGTGCTAAATATCTCAATTGATTTTAAGGGTTTTTTAGACATGATTTTTAGAATTTTTTCCTAACAATCTCTGGTCATTTTTGCCTGCCCCTAACATGAGGTGTAAGGCCCATTCTAGTAGCTGAAGTGTGTAAGACTCCATCACAGGGTCGGCCAGCCCTGTGTGACCTTACTTGGGGTAACAAAAATGAAGAGTAACGAATAGACACTATATGAAATGCATAGCGACAAAGTTTATTGGATTCAAACAAAGCATATATAGGTTAAAACCACAGGAAGATATGATGCTACCACCCAGCAACAGCAGGAACCAATAATTGGGCAACTTCATAGGAATTCATGACATTACCTGCCAGGCACCAGGAAGAACTGAGAGGATTTCAAAAAAGGGCAGAAAAACAAGTTTCTCACAGTCATTATCAAACCTCCCTCATACTGACTATTCCAATCTTGAACACGCAGCTGGGCAGGTTGTACACAGTTCAACCCACGACCTTGACTATGCAGCCCAAGCGGGGAGAAGAGGAGGTCTCCTGTCTTTATGGCAATGCCTCTACTACAGAAGTGAAATACTATTATAACCCCCAACCTTCTCGCAGTTCTAAATATGTGGATGGAAGTTGGGCAGTTAATCTCAGGGCATTTGTACCCCTAAAAAAGCCTCCAAAAAAAAGGAGCATCTCTCGTTTATACTCTCCAGCTCACTACTTTACTTCCACCAGAATGATATCTAGATTTCTTGATGATGTTCTTAACCCAAAATAAGTTTTACTTTGTTTAAATACCAAGGTTGAAAGATTTGCCACGTTTGAAAAAATTGTGACAAATATCCATCAGTTTATAGTTTTTTTAAAAATGCCATACAGCAACTTACATGTGAAATATGATAGTGTGTTTGTTTGCTATTATAATTAATTGGGCTATTGAGAATTTGGGGGATATTGATATCTACATATTTGTAATACTGTTCTTTATTTAAAAAAAAAAACCTTCTAACATTCATTTGCTCATACTCACAGTGGACCATGGCCAGATATGAAGAGGAAATGGATCTCATTTTTGGTGTGAAAGCCTTGTATTCTACATTTTCTTAGCTGACACAGTGTGTCAATGATTATAAGCTATATTTTTGAATTTTACATTTTCTTGCATGTGCAATGTACTATTTCATTTTTTAATTTTTTCTCTCCTTTTTTGTATTTGAAGGACATGTCATCAGCATTAAGATTTTCTTTAACCTTTTGATTTCAGTACTATAAGTTTAAAATACATTTGCTATAATACTAACGCATTCCCCCAAAAGCTTGAGACTATAAAAATGATGCCACTAATTATTTTTTTTTAATTATGGGACTTTGATTGGGGAATGGCTGAACAAATTATGGTATGTGTTGGTGATGGAACACTATTGTGCTAAAAGGAATAATAAAGTGGAGGAATTCCATGGAGACTGGAACAACCTCCAGAAAGTGATGCAGAGCGAGAAGAGCAGAACCAGGAGAACATTGTACACAGAGACTGACACGTGGAACAAGAGAACGTAATGGACTTCTCCAGTAATGGCTTTACAATGTCCCTGAACAATCTGCAGCAATCTATGAGAAAAGAAAAAAAACTATCCTCAAGCAGAGGACAAACTGAGGGAGTAAAAACACCGAGAAAAAGCAACTGCTTGACTACAGAGGTTGAGGGGACATGATCGAGGAGCACCCTAATGCAAATACCAACAACAGGAAAATTGGTTCAGAGCAAGGACACTTGTGATACCCAGACGAATCGCGCATCGGCTGGGAAGGGGTGATTGGGGGGGGGGGGGGTGAGGAAATGTAAATGATCTGTTTCCAATGAATAATGTATGAAAATGACCAAATAAAATAATGTTTTAAAATGTTTTAAAAACTAAAAAAAAAAATTATGGGTCTTTGCTTAATAATTCTGTCTGATTCCAGGACAAGATATACACAAAAGAGCCATTGCACAGGGACAAAGATAAGCCAATCCAGGATGGATTGGTGCACTTCTAGGCCAATACAAGGGTCTTGAACTTAGTGTGAGGACTCAAAGTTACTATGTTTAACATTTGTTATGACATAGGCTTTCCTTGTGTCCACACTCACTCTGAAAATACTTAAAGACAAGTATCCCAAACCTTGGCTCCTACCTGGCTCCTATAATCTGGTCCCTTTTTCTGTCTTTCATAGTGTGGTAACTTTCTGTAGTTCTGGCTACTGACTTGGTAAATCTAAGCAATCTTCATTGGGCCCTGATTCAAGGACCTGTTATAGATTTATTTTTCTTTTACTTGGAATTTTTACACATAAGACTTTGATAGTCTATATTTTCATCCAGAAATTTTCTTTTTTAATTTGGATTTTTCTGATGTTTTTAATATCTCTTGCCAATTGATTCATATACCTCATAACTCAGTCATGCATCCCTAAGTGATCCCTATGTTTTTCAATCACCCTCAAGATGGGGGAATGTAAAAATATTATTATTTTAAATTGCAAAGTTGAAATTCTTTTTAAGAAAAATTTTAGGTAAAGAAAGATGATACCTCTCTGAATCCAGAAACTGAACTGTTTGGAGAAGACACCATGAAGAAGCCTCCAGACCACAAGCTACACAAGAAGATCAAAAATGAACTTTGGGTGTGATTTATTGAACATTTATTTATTTGTATGTATACTTTCATGCCAAAGGGGACTGCCCCCTAACTGGTTTTTGTCAATGCATCTAGCAGTTATTGGTTTTGTTCTTTTTTTTTCTCTTATCCTCAAATTATTGTAATCCTTAAGTTGATTATGTTTTCATGACCCTTTGGGGAAAATCTTTTTCGCAAATGCTCAAACAGAGGAAGGTAAAAATGGAGATTTGAACCCTGGACTTCAATCCCCAGAAGCCCTTCCTCTATTTCCCAAGATGCCCTCTAATCTCACTGAGATTTTCACCTGGGCAAGATCAAAATTTCTATTTAACTGGCTGTAAGAGCCTACTGATATCTCTTCCTCCTTCTGCTTCCCAGCAGATGCATCTCATGAAGTAAGTGAAATTGAATGGGCCTCTCAGCCCACCTAGGCACGTGCTTTTCTTACTTGTATTTTCTTAAATTCTTAATCCTTAATAAGCCTCATAAAATATAATACTTCTAGAGTAAAACTAATTTTTACCTGCCACAGTTTGGCCTAAATTTTAATGTTAACATGGCATAAATCCTATCTGATCATAATGAATAACTCTCATGATTACTTGTTCAAGTCTTTTTGCTAATATTCTACTTAAGATTTTTGTTTCTTTGTTAATTAAGAAGATTGGTCTATGGTTTTCTTTCTCTGTTTTTAGTCTACCTGGCTTTAGAATCAATACCATGTTTGTGGCATAACAGGAATTTGGTAAAACTCCTTCTTTGCTTATTTTGTCGATTAGTTGTTCTTCAAATGTATGACAAAATTGACTTGTAAACCCATCTTTCCCTGGGGTTTTTTCCTTAAGGAATTCCTTGATGGCTTGTTCAATTTCTTTTTCTTAGATGGGGTTATTCAAGGTTTCTATTTACTCTTCTGTTAATCTAGGCAATTTATATTTTTGTAAATATTCATTCATTTCACCTAGATTGTCATATTTAGTGCCAATAATTGAGCAAAATAGTTCTTAATAATTACCTTAATTTCCTCTTCATTACAGGTGAGGTCACTCTTTTCATCTTTGATACTGTTAGTTATATCCATTTTTCTCTTTTTTAATTAGTACAACTGGTATTTTATTTTATTTGTTTTCTTCAAAGTACCAGCTCCTAGTCTTATTTATTAGTTCAATAGGTTTTTTTGCTTTCAATTTTTAATTTTTCATATTTTCAATTTAGTGTTTATTCGGGGATTTTTAATTTGTTCTCAAATTTTTTAAGTTGCTTATCCAATTTATTGGACTCTTCCCTCTCTAATTTGTTGATATATTCACTCAGGAATATAACATTTCCCCTGAGTACTACTTTGGCTGCATCCCATAATTTTTGTTGTTTCCTCGTGTTATTCTCTTCAATGAAATTAATGTTTCTTTGATTTGTTCTTTAACTTGCATGATACAATTCTCTGCCCCCAATGGATCTGATTATTCTTCCCTCTTTAAGTGATGTAAGAATTAAGTATTACCTGTCTCAAACCTCTTTTACTCTTCCATTGTATTAGTCTCCTTCCCTCCCCCACATGCTCCTCTTTTTTTTTTTTTAAACCCTTACCTTCCGTCTTGGAGTCAATACTGTGTATTGGCTCCAAGGCAGAAGAGTGGTAAGAGCTAGGCAATGGGGGTCAAATGACTTGCCCAGGGTCACACAGCTGGGAAGTGTCTGAGGCCAGATTTGAACCTAGGACCTCCCATCTCTAGGCTTGGCTCTCAATCCACTGAGCTACCCAGCTGCCCCCTCTCCATGCTCTTCTTTATGAAATATAAATTTACCCCATTTTGTCTCTTTTTCCAATTTCTCTTAGTATTATCCCTTTTTACTTATATATATATATATATATATATATATATATATATATATATATATATATATATATATATTTCATCCTAAGTTTGTCACTGTTTCCTCTAAGTATACATCTAGTTACACGGATGATAATAAAAAAAATTTCTAAGAGTTACCAATATCATCTTTTCTTCTAGGAATACAAATCATTTGAACTTATTGGGTCCCTTAAAAAAGTTTTGGGGTTTTTTTTCCCCTTCTTAATTACCTTTTGGTGATTCTCTTGAGTTCTGTGTTTGAGCATCAAGTTTTTTTGTTTAAGTCCGGTCTTTTCTTTATGAATGCTTGGAAGTCTTCTATTTTATTAAATGACCATACTTTCCCCTGCAAGAATATAGTCAGTTTTCACATGTAAAATCCAGTGGAATTGTGTGTTGGCTATGGGAGGGATTAGGGGGAGGGAAGGGAAAGAATATGACTCTTGTATTACGGTGTTGAGTTTGCTATTTATTTCTGGCTTTTCTGGTAGTCCAGTTATTCTTAAATTTTCTCTTCTCCCTCTATTTTCCAAGTCTATTACCTTGTCGGTGAGATATTTTATGTTCTCTTCTAATTTTTTGTCTTTTGGCTTTGCTTTATTAATTCTTGCTCGTTTTCTTCCAGTTGGCTGATTCTGACTTTTAAAGCCTGGTTTTCCTTTTCACTTTGCTCAAACTGGTTTTGTAGATATGTGAATTTCTTTTGCATTATTTCCCACTTTTCCTCCCAGAAGGAAATGATCTTTTTGGTCATTTCCAATTCAAATTCTTCATGGGTTTGTGGAGAGTTTCCATTTCCTTTGGAAGGTTTTGGAGCATTTGCTTGTGTTTCCTCTTCTATCTCCTCTGTATTTTGTATTTTTGCTCCATAAAATGTGTCCAAAGTCGCCCCCTTTTTCTTGTTTTTCTTGGAGTTTTGAGGCTTTTCTGTGGAGTTTGCTATCTCTACCTGAGTGGGGAGGTCTAGTTTTTCTTATCTCTGTCTGGTGTTCAAAGGCTTTAGCCCCAGGCGAATTGTCCATTCATGGGTAATATTGCTCTCAGTTCCCTCCTGATGCTTCTTCGTTGCCTTACTCCCATGCTCTGAGCCTGGCTTTGCACTGTCCCAGAGGTATCTCAGAGCCTTTGTGGGCCAGAGAGGCCTGCACTCTGAGGGGGGAGGGGTTATGGCTTCCTGGAGCTCCAAGGGCTCCTGATATGATTAACTTCCCCTGGGTTGGATTGAGTGTGTCTTGAAGCAGGGACCTTCCCTGAAACTCGGACAGAAGGATCCAGCCAGGGGGATACAGGCTCCCCTCTGTCTGTCTCTGTTTCCCTGATGTCTGGGTGCCCCCGCGACTGGCTCAGGTTGTTTTCAGGGTGCGGCCTTCAGAATAGCAGGCCCTGGGGTCCTTTTGCTGGCTCTTAGGTTCCCGCTGCTGCCTCAGACTCAGAGCTCTGGGTTGGGGGAATGGGTCCTGGGACCTTCCTTCTGCCTATCCCTTAGATCCGAGTGATCTCAGGTTCTGATTTTGGGGAGCTGTACCTTTTGATCCAGGTCCAGGAGGAGGGTTCCCTGGATCTATCCTGTTGTTTGTTTTGAATTTCGGTGTCCTAGGAGCATACAGTTTGAGATTGGTAAGGAAATGGTTTCCGGAGATCTGAACTTTAGCTCTCTCTAAGCCGCCATCTTGACCGGACAATATGACTCTTGTAACCAAGAAAAAATATTCTAAATTAACAAAATAAATTTTTTTAATAAATAAATTTAAAAATAGTTTTTCTGGGTATTTGATTCTTGGTTATAAACATTTATTTGGGTAACATCAGTAAACATACAGGAATCACAACAGAGATTAGTGTAGGAATGGTTAATGTAGGAACAAACATAACATACAGTAAATATACTACATAATACAGATACATGTACATACTTGTAAAATAATTGTAATATAAGTAATATAAATATGTTGATATGTGTATATATGAGTTTTGGTCTGTACATGTATTTTAGATGTAAATTTGATGTCTATGGTTGCTAAAATGTATAAGTTTTACAAGGGATACTCATAGTTAAAATGATGTGAATACCTTAGAGATAGGACACTTAGTTCATAGTTCAATGTAGAACAGTTTGGTTTTTTGTATGAGTATAGAATTTAGACTAGAAAGATTTTAATTGTTCAGGTTAAATTAAAAAAAATTGCATGCATTCAGTTTTAGTCAGAGTGTTTTTTTTTAAAGTTTATACTACATTGTTTTATTGTACCTTTTTCTATTCTTTTTCTAATGTTATGCAATTTTAAACCCAAGTTTTTTTAGATAACATTGGGTTTTGTATTAGTACAAGATCATAATGCTATGATAGCTAATTGGTTTTGAAGAGTTTTGTTGGGATGTTTAACTTTTGGATTTTATTGATTTTGGTTTCTTAGTAGGTTATATTTATTTTCTAGGTTGTTTTGAATTTGCAAATGTTGTGTTGTGTTTGAACTTTGTAACAACTTATTATAAATCCCTTTCCTCTCCCTTTCTTTCTTTGTTCAAGTAGAGTAGATAAGATAGAAATAGCTAAGTAAGAGTAGCTGTTAGTTATTTGGGGGTTAAAATGTAGCGTAAGTTTGCAACAAAGATGAGGTAAGTTTATTAGTACAAAGATAACAAAACACATTTTTGTCAAAATGGCTTTTGATCTGTGCAAAGCAAAAAAAAAATTCTTTGAATTAATTTATTTAGTCAATTATTCCTTGGTTACAATAATCACATTATTTCCCTCCCCCACTCACCCTTCCTGCAGCTGATGGGCAATTTCATTGGGTATTACATGTGTCCTTGATCAGAACCTATTTCCATGTTGCTGGGGTTTACATTAGGATGTTCATTTAGAGTCTACAACGCCAGCCATATCCCCTAGACCCATGTATTCAAGCAGTTGTTTTTCTTCTGTTTTTCTACTCCCACAGTTTTTCCTCTGAAGGTGGATAATTTTTTTTTCTCTCAGATCTCTCCAAGTTGTTCAGGATCACAGCACTGCCAGTAATGGATAAGTCGATTACATTAGATTGTACAACAGTGTATTGGTCTCTGTGTACAATGTTCTGGTTCTGCTCCTTTCACTAGCAGATATGAGACTTGCAAGGGTCTGTGTGTGACTTTACAAAGTCTGGCACATGTATGGGAGGACTGCTTAAAAGGTGACACATGGAAATCTATGGGGTCTGTTGATTACTAGATATGGAGGAGAGCAGAGAGTTACTTCCTATGGCCATTTTGTAACTGGATGAAGGAGGTAGCTGAGGTTTTCTGATAAAATCTTCAAGGTTCCTCTGAACTATAAACTTCTGTGTTCTTGGGAGTTGTGGCATCTTTTCCCATCCTGACATTCTCCCTGTGTGTGAGCAGCAAAGACCCAACAACTCTATCCTAAAGATGAGCCTGACCATCTTGGCTCAGGCCTCTGGTCTCTAGCCATCTTTATCTGCCAAACTGCATACTATATAAATAAGGAATATGAATAATAATATAAATTCATTAAGTGGACCAGCTAGTCAGATGTAGGTAGCTAGAGGGGGTTAGGCAGAGAGAGAGTAGTTAGAGTAACCCCAACTTTGTTGGGGACCAAAGAGACCATTGCAGGTCAGACTGATTGGGTGGAGATAGATATTGTTAGATTCTAGGGACTCTTGCACCCTGGTCCAATGGATAGTATTTGAGAAATAAATCAAGTTACTTTTATAGCATCAAGAGATCAGTCAGATTGTGTTAACTTATTCAGGGAGGCCTAACATCTGGGTCTACAGCCTATGATCAACTATCATTGTTTTCAACACTGGTGCAAACCTCTAAACCAAAATTATTGACTTCTATCAGTTCCCAAACTTACATATTTCAAAACCCTGTTCCGTTGCTTTCCATAATATATTCCATGACTTCCAGTTCTTCAGTGGGGATGCATCCAGGTCCTGTTTTATTCTAACAGTGGTTCCATGATATCTGAATGAGTTCTTAGCAGCTTGTAATATTTTTTTCCTTAGTCTGGTAGTTATTGAATTTGGCTATAACATTCCTGGGCATTGTCAATTGGGGATTTATTACAGGAGGTGATCTGTGGATTCTTTTGATCCCTACTATACCCTCTTTTTGAAGAATATCAGGGCAACTTTCTTGGATAATTTCCTTAAGAATGATGCCCAAGCTTTTTCTTTTGTCATGATTTTCTGGTAGTCCAATATTGTCTCTCCTGAATCTATTTCTAGGTCTGTTATTTTATCAATGAGGTACTTCATATTTTCCTCAATTTTTTCATTCTTTTGATTTTGTTTTAAGGACTCTTGCTGTCTTGTCAGGTAATTTGCTTCTAGTTTGGGGATTCTAATTTTTAAAGACTGAATTTCATCCCTGACTTTTTTTTATCATCCTTTTTACTTTTGATCTGTTTTTCTTTGTAGGTCATCTTTCACTTTCTTTGTCTCATTTTCAAGCTAGTCAATTCTGACTTTTAAGAACTGTTTTCTTGTTTTAGTTCATGTGTCTCTGTTTCCAGATGATCTATTTTGCTTTTCCCAATTATCTTCAGCCTCTCAATTTTTTTTTTTGAATTGCATTTTGAGTTCTTCCAAAGTATGTGTCCAATTTACTGGACTTCCTGAGTTTTTGCTTGCTGTTCCTTGGTCCTCCTCTGTTCCATTTGTTCTTTGTTCTTTACATGTATAGAAGCTGTTGATTACAATTTCTTTTTTTCTTTTTCTGTTTTTTACTCATATTTTTTTCTTTTTCCCCTCCCCTCCACCAAATTGGCTGTATTCTTGCTTCTCTGTTTATTTGATGGATCTATGAGTTTGGGCTATTCTGTCCTGAAGGGGCTTCTTCTCTACTCTGCTGATTGACTGATAGAGTATTGGCTCTTGAAGTCAGGTCTTCCCAAGCTGGCAGCAGAAACTAAATATGTAGGTGTAGGTGTACAGGCTAAGTGGAGCTGTGCTTCCCACCCTGTTATCGAGGTATTCTGTAGTGGGTGCAGTCTTCACCCTGGGAACTTAGTCAGCAAGACTCTCAGCAGAGTCAGTGGGGGAGGGGTGTTGGAGATTGAGCTTCTCTGCCCTCTTAAGACTTCTTATATGCCCTGTGGATAAGATTAAACCAGGGTGGAGATTATCTGCAGAACTAGATGTTCATTGAGGCCAAAACCTCAAGGCAGGAGGGGTCAAGAGGAGGAGTTTGGGTTGTAGAAAGGCTGCCCTCTCCACACTTCTTCTCCAGCTGCCTCCCTGCCAACTGTGGTCAGCACCCTGAGCCTGGAACAGCTGTACCAGCAAGACACTCCCTCCTTACTAGAACCCTCATTCCAAGATTCCAGTGACTGCTGGAGACTCAGCATTCCTTCTTCCTTTTCCTTAAACCCAAGAATTCAAGTATTCAGGTTTTGTTTTGTTTTTTGGTGTATCTTTGAAGTTGAATCCAGCAGAAGGGTATCCCAGTTGTGGCCTGTTATTAGATTTGGGTTTCTGTCCCATTGAAAGCATGTTGTTGTTGACTGGTGTGGAAGGGTTTTTACAGAAGCCTGGACTTTTGCTGCATCTAAGTGTCCATCTTGATTCTGCCCCTGCAATTAATGTTTTTCCAATTGTTTAGATCTAGTTTTATTTGTGTGAAAAGTGTTTTGTAGTTGTGTTCATATAATTCCTGAGTTTGTCTGGACAGATAGATTTCCAAATATTTTATATTGTCTATGGTGATTTTAGATGGAATTTCTCTTTCTAACTCTTGCTGCAGGGATGTGTTGGAAATATATAGACATACTGATGATTTATGTGGATTTATTTTGTATTCTGCATCTTTGCTAAAATTATTATTTATTTCCACTAGCTTTTTGGTTGGTTTTCTAGAATTCTCTAGGTATAGCATCAGCAAAGAGTGAAAGTTTAGTTTCTCCATTGCCTACTTTAATCCCTTCAATTTCTTTTTCTTTTCCAATTGCTACCCCTAACACTTCTAGTACAAAATCAAATAATAGTGGTAATAGTGTACATCCTTGCTTCACTCCTGATTTAACTGGGAAGGCTCCCAACTAATCTTCATTGCAGATAATACTTGCTGATGGTTTTAGATAAATACTACTTATTTTGAGGAAAGACCCTTCTATTCCTTTGTAGTGTTTTCAGTAGGATGTTTTATGTTGTCAAAGGCTTTTTTGGCATCTACTGAGATAATTGTGAGATTTCTCTTTGGTTATTGATATGGTCAAATATGTGGATGATTTTCCTAATGTTATGCCAGACTTGAATTCCTGGTATAAATCCCACTTGGTTATAGTGAATAATCCTTGTGATGACTTGTAGTCTCTTTGCCAGTAATTTATTTAAGATTTTTGCATCTATGTTCTTAAGGAGATTGACCTCTAGCTTTCTTCCTCTGCTTTTGGTCTTCCTAGCTTGAGAATCAGTACCATAGTTGTATCAAAAGGGAATTCAATAAGATTCCTTCTTTGTTTATTTTGTTTGTTTAGTTTTGGGATTAATTGTTTAAATATTTAATAGAATTCACTTGTGAATCCATCCATCCCTGGGAATTTTTTCTTAGGGAGTTCCCTTATGGCATGTTCATTTTATTTTTCTGAGGTGTGATTATTTAATTATTCTATTTTCTCTTTTCTTAATCTAGAAAAGTTATATTTTCATAAATATTCACCCTAGATCAACACATTTGCCATGTAATTGGGCAAAAACAGCTCTTAATTGCCTTAATTTCCTCTTCATTAGAGGTGAGTGTCCTTCTAATTTTGATACTGTTAATTTAATTCTTTCTTTTTTAGTTAGATTTACCAATACTTTATTTTATTTTATTTTTATAAAGTACCAGCTCCTAGTTTTATTCATTAGTTCAATAATTCTTTTGCTTTCAATTTTATTAATTTCTCCCCTAATTTTTAATTAATTTAATCTTTGCATATGTACCATGTACTGATGAATAGAAGGTATATTTCTTTTAATTGCTGTTGTAGAAATGAAAGGCAAACTATAAAACAAGCACAGCAATGGATTGATTATTGGTTATAAAATTATTTTTACACTCTGCTTGCTGTGCTAACAAAGTATCTTCAGTTCATGTCAGAGAAGTGAAGCTCATAAATGACTTTTCTTCAGGGCCAGGTGCAAGGACTCTAAGGAGACTCTTGTTATACAAAAATAAACTATTTATTGAGAATATTAGGCTAGAAAAGGATTTCTAACTCAAAGGGATTCTAACTCCACCCAGATAAAACTCTCTGGTTCCACAAGGAACTGCTTCTCCTATTTTCACAGACTACACTAATTCTTCCTGATATGACTAACCCAAATTTTTACTATTCTAAATAATTTTTAATTCACCTCCAAGTTATAAAAATAACAAAGGTTAGCTGGTTGAGTCTCAACAAGAATCAAGTTAGGACTCTGAACCTTAGCAGTTCACACCAAAAACCAGATCTTTCTTTGGTCTTCTCACATATAAACCAATTTATAAAGACAGCAATAGATAATCACTAGTGTTTCCCAAAGAGAGACCAAAGGCCAAAGACCAACTGCCACACCAAAAAACCATTAGAATTGAAACTGACACTGTCTCAGCTCTGTTTGAAACTCCAATTCTTTCTCAAGTCAGCTTCTCTACTTCTTACCTCTAAACTAATATAATAACATGACCTAATTTCTAATATCATCCTTATACTATTTAATTTTCTCCACTTATCTATTAACTATTTTTTCTAACATTTCACTCACTACTTTATTATTTATTTTCTGGTTTGATTTATTTGTTTTTATACAGGAACATTGAAGTCCCCAACTAGTATGGTTTTACTCTCTATTTCCTCCTTAAGATTCTTTAGTTTTTTATTTAAATATCTGGATGCTATATCATTTGGTGCATAGATATTTAGTATTGATATTATTTCTATATGAGGTAGAAATATGAGTGGTTAATATAAAAGGTTGGACTAGATTATTTAGTAGGGTCACCAGGAATTTAGTCAAATTCCAAAGATATTTATTTTAACAATTTATTTATAAAATATAGAAAGAGTGAAAGTAAGAAAATCAGAGAGAGGATAGGGCAAGATATCTAGCCTACACACTAAGTATTTTTGCTCAGCCCCTGGCTCAACCCAGGCAGGGCTAATTAGTCCTTAGCCAGAGAGACCTCAGCCTTGAGCCTAGGACTTGGGATTTCAGGAAGCCTCACTTAATAGTGTAGGTCTCTCCTGAGGCTAGTACCAGGAAAGAGGTCAGTCTTTTTTCACTCACCCCATGTGGTAGTTCTATGGAAGATAGAAGCAGTCTGAGGTCCTCAGCCAGAGCTCCTCCAAGGTCAAGTTGAAGATGAAAGACCTAAAGACCTTTCACAGGAAGTTCTTGTCATTTTCAAAGACCATTTCTTTTTATCACTTCCTGTGACTTTCTTCCATTTTGCATGTACCAATTATCTTTGCTTAGGGCTGCCCAATGGGGCAGTCAGTCAATTCTGATTCATCATATCATTAATGCACTTGAAGGTCACAGACCTCTCCCTCTCAAGTATAAGTGAGGTGTATTCACTTCTGGTTATTAAATCCAAAAATGGGCAAGGGAGAGTTAATTTAATCTTCACATTTCATTGTTTATAGTACTTTTTAGCAAGATGAAATTTCCTTCCTTATCTCTTTTAAAGAGATTAATTTTTACCTTAGCTTTGTCTGATATCATAACTACTGTTCCTGCTTTTTATTACTTTAGATGATGCATAATAAATTCTGCTCCAGCATTTTACCTTTACTCTATGTGTTATCCTGCCTCAAATGTCTTTCTTGTAAACAACAGATATTAGGATTCTGGTTTCTAATCCATTCTGCTATCTGCTTCTGTTTTATGGATGTGTTCATCCCATTCACATTCCCAGTCATAATTACTGTGTATTCCTCTCTGTAGTAGATATTGAAACTCGGTGAATTATAGTAGTGGGAATTTTATAGAAGTTGCACCAGGAAGCAAGCCAAAGAAAAGACTGAATCTTGAGCCCCTACCCTACACTACTTCCTGTTCCCCTCAACTGTCTGGGAAATGGTCTTCTTACAAATGGTAAATTGTAGATTTTTCTCTTAATGACTAAATCCCACAACCAGTCCTTTAACTAAAGGGAATTTTATTTTGGGGGGAGAAGGGATAAGAAGAGGTTAGGGGAAGGGAAGAAGGAAATTAGGATTTCCCTAATTTCTAGGACATCTTGTTGATTGAAGATTTGAAATATAGTCAGTTCAGGACACAAATTTATCTTCCCCTTAGGGTAGATATTTACAGCACTGCTGACAAGTTTCTTTTGGGCTAAACCAAATTTCTCTGCAGCTCACAGTCTGTATAGAAGGCAATGGCTAGAAAGGAGACAAAGAGGGTTGTCTTCCACCTTCTGATCAAACAGCCAGAGGAAGGAAATTAATTCTCAGCCAGTTGAAGCTGTTTAACTGCTAACTTCAAGTTTCTATTGGAAGCTCCTCCCTCACTCCCTCTAATGATTGGTGTTCCAAGATGTCTGAGTACCTTACTTTTTCTGCAGATCCATTTGTCCCTGCCCCACATCATCATTTACACCTGCCCCATATCATCATTTACACCTCCATAGTATTATCCCCCTTAGATTCTGTTCCATTCCCTTTTACTCTGTTCCTCCTCACCAGTTATTTTGCTTTTGATCACCCCTACACTTCCCCATCGGTCCAATTACATTCCTCTTCCCTTGTCTTATTCCCCTTCTATTTCTCCATAGGGTAAGATAGAACTCTATGCCCCACTGAATATATTTGTTTTTTCCTCTCTAAGCCAATTATAATGAGAATAAAGTTTAAGCATTGTTCATCACCACCCTTACCCTCCCCTCCCCATAATAATTTTTCATACCTCTTTATGTTATATAATTTACCTGATTCTCTCTCTTCCTTCCCTTTCTCTCAATGCAATCCTCTTTTTCAATCCTTGATTTTTTTTACATATCATATCATCATAATAGCTTACTTCCCCACCCTCATTCTAAATATTCCTTCTATCTACTCTATTACTAAGAATAGTGTTTAAGAATTATACATATCCTTTATCCATGGAGAAATACAAAGGTTTTTACCTTAATGAGTCCCTTAAATTTCTTTTTCTTATTTTCCTTTTTGGGCTCTTGGGTCTCATGTTTGAACTTCAGATTTTTTTTGTTCGGGTTTGACTTATTCCTCAGGAATGCTTGGAAATTTTTTATCTTATTGGCTGTCAATTTTTCCCCTGAGTTTTGCTGGATAGATGACTCTGGGTTGTAAACCCAGATCTTTCTCCTTAATGAATATTATATTCCATACCTTCTGATCCCTTAATATGGAAACTGCTAAGTACTATGTGATCCTGGTATTTGAATTGTGTCTTTCTAGCTGCTTACAGTATTTTCAACTTGGCTTGGGGGGGGGGGTCTTGAATTTATCTATTCTATTCCTGGAAGCTGTCATTTGAGGAATTCTTTCTGAAGATGATCTGTGGTTTCTTTTACTTTCTGTTTTATTTCCTTGCTCAAGACTATCTGGGAAGTTTTCTTTGATAATTTTTGTATTATGATGTCCAAGCTTTTTTTTTAACATGGCTTTTAGGCAATTCAATAATTTTTACATTGTCTCCTATATCTGTTTTCCAGGTCAGTTGTTTTCATATTTTCTTCTGTTTTTTTTTTTTTACTTCTTTTGATTTTGTCTTATTGTTTCTTGATAGCTCATGAAATCATTAGTTTCTAGTTGCTCTATTCTAATTTTGAAGACATGATTTTCCTCCTTCAGTTCTTTAGTCCCCTTTCTCATTTGGTCCATTTCTTCTTGAATTGATTTCATTTCTCTTCCCCACTTTTCCTCTGCCTCTCTTAATTGGTTTTCAAAATCATTTTTGAGCTCTTCCAGATTCTTTCTCCAATCCATATTTTTATTTTGGACTTTTCATGTATTTTCTTTGCTTTCACTGTTCCTTCTGTGTCTCCATTAAAATTGTTTATGGTTAAGTGCTTTTTCAGTTGTCTGCTTATTTTTCCTACTCTCTTAAGCTTATTTATGGGTTTCTACCAATTTTAGTTCTTCCAAAATGTATGATGGCCTGAGGGCTGGAAACTCTGAGGGCTACCTCCAAATACCTTGAGATACTGAAAGTTTAAATTCTCATGTCAGCCTTTTGGTTACACTCTGTACCTGATCAGGTCAGGAACTACTTAAATTCTAACCTCAGTCTTAGGTGTAAGCTTTTGGTCTCACTCTGTGCTTGTTCTTGTCAGGCACATCATAAATTGCCCTGTCCTGGGGCTTCTCCTTGAGCTTTTGGCAAGAGGATAAGGCCCCCCACCCTCCCCGCCACTTTGGCTCTACCAATTATCCAAAACTAGGATCTATTTCCTTGCCAGAGGCCCAGACCAGAACTTCTGGTCTTTGTTCTGGACCCATACAAATCAGGTTCCTTCAGCACAGACTGCACTATACTGGAATTCCAAACTTCATTACAGATTTGGGATTTCAAGGGATGTGGGTTGTTTGGACCTCTATCTCAGGCAGGATCTCAGGATCTAGATGTTGGCTTGGACTTAAGCTCCAGACCTGCAACCACAGATGTGTGGTTGGGGGGGGGGGGAGGCCTTGCTCTTCACTTGCTCTTCACTGCTTGCGGTAGTCTCCTGCTGTCTGTGCTCCCTTCTCACCCCAGTGGCCCAGATGTTCTCTGACTACTTTTTAGGTTTTTCTCTTTTTGAAAGTTGTTTCACTCTGTCTCCTTATTGTTTTTTTTCACTCCTTTTTACATTTTGTGGTGTTGTTTTAAGATTGGTTGGAGAGGATTCTCATGGTGACTTTGAGCTTCTCTGCTCAACTCTGTCATTTTGGCTCCACCTCCATTACAGTTGTTGTAGCAACTTCAACTTAGTATAAACATAAACTGTCACAGATAAAAGGGACCACAGAGAAAATCTATGTCAGGCCTTTCTGAGACTCACAGAGGTTGTGACTTACATAAGGTCCTCTCTCTATGCATTTGCTATTCAAAGTTCTTCCTGTTACCTGCCTAGTTGGAACAACAATATTTCTTAATCATATTTTGGAATAGAATTAGAAAGTTTCCTTCCTCCCCCCCCCCCATACCACTCCAAAGCCACATTGGATTAAGAGGAATTGTCTTTTGAATTCCAATATGTCTACTTTTACCTTTACGAGCTTTTTGATTTCTTACTTTTCCTCAAAATGGCACAATACTTCTCATCTCTATGTCTTTATACTATCCTGCATTCCCTTCTCATCTCCTGTGCATCCCTTGGTTCTTTCAAAATTTAGCTCAAGCATGGAATCTTTCTTGATCCCTCCTTCTCCCTTTTACTATCCTCTTCCCCCCAAAAAAATATTAGCTCATGTAATATATTATATATATATTGTGATATATATCCCCTATGTCAGTAAGTCAATAAACATTTATTAAGCATATACTTTGTATGTGCCAGGCAGTATGCTAAGAACTTAGATGTGTAAAGTGGAAGTCTAAGGGGATCTTGAAAATAACAAGATGTACCCTTGTTAGCCATTATTCAAATAGATCAAGGAAACACATCTTTAAAATAGGAGAGAGAGAGAGAGGATCAATGTCTCACATCATGGTACTAAGACAATGTTGCCCAGAGAAAGATGTGCAGCCATGCCTCAAGTCATTGACCTAAGACAAAAATGACAAATTTTTTACAGGAAAATTCTTATAGGAAAATACAATAATCTTATTATACACATTCAAGCTTTCCTTCAAATTAACATGCTTAAGAAAATGGTCAAGAGTTGGAGACTGAGGTTTTAATCCAGAAATAAAGGATAGAAATGTTAAATGTATTACCTTTACAGTAGATACAAAGAGAGGAGTTCAGGGCTGGGTTATCTGGGAGAGACTGATTTCTTACAAAGGATACAAGACGATCATTACAGTCATGAGACTTGACCAACTGGGATAGGCCTCTGATACCTTGAAACTTCTAAGACAAAAGAGTGCTTAAGATTTAATCATTGGGTACTTCAGGGTTTACATCCAGTTGGAGATATCTGAAAGCAAATGGAAATGTGAGATTGGAGGTCAGCAAAGAGATTGGGACTGGATAGGTAGATTTGAGAATCATTAGCATAAAGATCATCATTAAATCTATGGTACTTGATGAGATCACCAAGTAAAGTAGTATATAGAGAGAATTGGGCCAAAGACAAAACTCTGTGGGACACCTATTTTACAGGTCACGATCAGGAGAAAGATCAACAGAAGAGATTGAGAAGTAGTAATTATCACAAACAGGAAAAAATATTGTCCCAAAAACCTAGAGAGGAGAAAATATCAAGGAAAAGAGGATGATAATGTCAAAGGCTGCATAAGGCTTAAAATGAATAATGATTGAGAAAAGGCCATTGGATTTGATCACTTTGTAAATAGAAATGAAGCAAAATGAGATCTGAAACCAAATTGCAAGGAGTTAAGAAGAGAGTGAGAAGAATTGGACCTTTTGAAGATTTTAGTTACAGAAGGCAGAAGACATATAGAATGGTAGATGGAATGGAAGAATCAAGCAAGTGAAAATTTTAAGGTAGGAGAGACAGGGACATGGTTTTAGGCAGTAGAAAAGGAGCTAGTAGACAGAGAGACACTAAAAATAAATGACAGAATGAGGATGAGACTGAGGGCACAATCTCTTGGAGTAGAAAGATTGCAATGAGATCTCTTGTGCAGGTACAGAGGTTAGCCTTAGTAGGACCATTTCTTCTTGTCAGACAGGGATGAAGACGGAAATAGTTGCAGAAGTTATCTGAGTTATATAAGATAAAAGGGGGGGGGGAGTTCACAGCAAATGTCTTAAAATTTTCTGAAACGCAAACATAGGTGACAGAGTAGAAGAAAGAAAAATTATTGGAAGTTTGAGCAGGGATGAAATGGATTAGACGAGCCACCATGAATTCAAACAGTGAACTGATAATTGAGGTATACTAGAATTGCCTAGAATCAGTAAGAGAGCTCAATTGATGTTATGCAACATAAACTTGTATTGGACTCAGTCAATTTTGTATTCTTCTTCACCTTTGTACAGAAACAAAGGTAGTGGTGGGAGTGAATCAAGACTGAGGCTTGGTAGGGTGCCATGTAGAACTTGGCCAGTTATGTTTATAGCTTTCCTAATATGAATCTTCCTTGCATTCCTAGTATAAATCTAGTCTGATCATGGTTATGATCTTTGTGATGCATACACTCTCCTTACTAATATGTCATCTAATTTTTTTGTCATTATTCATTTAGGAAAATTTTTCTGTAGGGGTTTTTTTCTTTAATCTCCATGGTTTAGGTAGGACTTCTTTACAAATTGTTTTCATATTTTTTTTATCATAATTAATTGAAATTTAAAATGTCTGGTAGAATTCACTTTGTAAATCCATGTAGACTTATAGCTTTTTCTTTTGGAGTTCATTTATGGCTTGTCTAGTTCATTTTCTAAGATAGGGTTATTTAAGCATTCTATTTTCTATACTATTAATCAAGGCAATTTATATTTTTGTAAATATTCATTTATTTCATTTACAGTTGAAAGCAAAGTAGCACCTAATTTATTTATTTGTTTTTTATTATTTTTGTTTAAAAAAATCAAATTAACTAATGGCTTGCCAATTTAATTGGGGGTTTTCCCGAAAATTCCATTTTTATTAGTTTTGTTAATTTTTTTTAATTTTCAATTTTGTATTTTTGTATCCTTCGAGTTTCAGAATCTCTGTTTTCATATTTAATTAAAGGCATTCAGCTTATTGGCCAGCTAAGTATTTTCAGATGAATGCCCAATTTATTGATTTGCTCATTCTTGTTTTATTAATGAAACTATTTAGATGTACAAAATTTCCCTAAACACTTCATTGGCTTCATCTTACAAACTGGCATGCTGTCTCATTTTGACAACCTTGATGAAATTATTGTTTCTATAATGTGTTCTTTGTCCCATCCTTCTTTAGGACCCTGTTTCTTCATTTTCAAATTGATGTTTAACTTTTAATGCAAAGCCCTTTATTGAGTCTAATTTTATTGCATTATAATTGGTAAATGATGCATTTAATATTTTTACTTTTTTCTATTTGGAAAATTTTTATTTTTATGCCCTACTACATAGTCAGTTTTTGTGAAGGGGCTATGTACAGCTGAATTAGACATATTTCTTTCTAAAGCCATCTAATATTCTCTAGAGGTCTATCACATCCAACTTTTAAAAAATTATATTCAATGAGGGGGTGTCCATCTCCCAGGAAATGGAACAAATTGTGGTATCTGTTGGTGATGGAATATTATTGTGCTCAAAGGAATAATGAACTGGAGGAATTCCATGTGAAATGGAATGACCTCCAGGAATTGATGCAGAGCAAAAGGAGCAGAACCAGGAGAACATTGTACACAGAGACTGTGGCACAGTCAAATGTAATAGACTTTTCTACTAGCAGCAATAAAGTGATCCAGGACAATTCAGAGGAACTTATGAGAAAGAATGCTGTCCACATCCAGAGAAATAACTGTAGAAACAGAAATGCATTTTTAAAAAATGTGATTTAAAAAATGTGATTCATCACGTAACATATGGGGATATGATTAGAGTTTTTATGTTAAAGGATCGCTCTACTGCAGATATGGGTTTTGAACACAGAAATGGGTTTTGAACAATAATATATGTATAACCCAATGGAACTGCTTGTTGGATTTGGGAGGTGGGGAGGGGAGTGTGTGTGCTATAGAAAGGAAATTAGGACTATATCTCAAATTCATGAGGGGATCATGAATCATGTAACCATGGAAAAAATTCTAAATAAAAAAAATTAATTAAAAGATTCTTTCAGGTCCTTAACTTCTTTTTTATTTTATTTTTTTATTACATGTATTAAAGTCTAAAATTGGTTAACTGAGATTTCTTTCACCCTTGTAGTTTTACTCTCTATTTCCTCTTGTAATTCCTTTTTGAATTATATAAGAATATAAAAATTTATATGACATTGGTGCCTATATCTTTAGTGTTGATATTAATTCATTTTTCAAGGTACATTTTGAGCAATTAGATGGCACTATTGAAAGAGTGTCAGGCCTGGAGTCCAGAAGAATTGATCTTCCTGAGTCCAAATCTTGCATCGGACACTTATTGGCTATGTAATTCTGGGCAAGTCACTTAACCTTGTTTGTCTTAGTTTCCTTATCTGTAAAGTGAACTGGAAAAGGAAATGAAAATCATTCTACTATCTTTGCCAAGACAATCCCAAATGAGGTCATGGTCAAACATGACTGTAAAATGACTACAACAACAATATGGTATTTTTTTTTTATCGAAATGTAATTTCCCAGTTTGTTTCTTTTAATTAGGTCAGTTTTTTTAACTTTCTTTGCTTGAAATCATTACTATTTCCAATTATATGCCAACAAATTTAACAACTTAAGTGAAATAGAAGAATATTTACAAAATTATAAACTCCCTAGACTAACAGTGAAGGAAATAGAATATTTAAATAAACATTTTAGACAAAGAAATTGTAAATGAATGTAACATGTAATGAATGTAAATAAATGACCTTTCTAAGATAAAAATATCAAGTTGAGATGGATTTATAAGTGAATTTTACAAAACACTTAAAGATCAACTAATTACAATATTAAATATTATTAAATAAATTAAATTAATATTAAATAAATTATTTGGAATATTATATAAAAAAGAAATCTAATCAAACTACTTCTATGACATAAATATGTAGCTGATATGTAAACCAGGAAGAGCAAAAACAGAGAAAGAAAACTATAAACCAATTTCATTAATGAATATGGATGCAAAAATCCTAAATTAAATACTGGCTAAGAGACTACAATATATCACAAAGACACAATGATTATTGACATACAACTGATTACATCCATTAAAAAGGTAACAAAAATCATATATCAATAGATGCAGAAAAAGCTTTTGGCAAACTGCAATACTTATTCCTATCTGTTTCAAGTGTGTTTCTCTTAAACAACACATTGTTTGAGTCTGGTCTCCAATTCTGTCTACCACCCTCTTCTTTTTAATAAATAAGTTACTTAGTCATATTCATAATTATGGCTCTGTGAATTTCTCTCCGTCCTATCCTTTATACTAGTCCTCCCCATTTTTTATGCTATCACCTCTTTTAGAGTCTCTTTTGCATCACACTAATACCTCTATTCAATGACCCGATGGCTACCCTCACAAGGTTTGGCTGGTCTGTCGAAGCCGTTGCCAGGGTGTGGCCGCTGCTACATGCTAGCAGCTACTGGGAGCCACAAGTGAGAGCTGGGTGTCAGGTGGGGGTCAGAGGCTGGAGAGCTGCCCTAGGAGGGCATGACAAGCCCTCCATACTGGAGATACTACCCCCCCAAGCACCCCATACACCCCTGGTGAACAAGGGCTTTGCTCACCCAGCATGTGAAGACTGCTTCGGCGGAACAGGCGGAAGAAACCAATAAGAAGGTTCAACGGCTGAGATGGCAATGCAGCAAAGCACTGTGGAGTGCTTAGGGCGTGTTGGAGCACAAAAGACAACACAGCCATCCAATGCAGCTGAGGAAGTCTCCAGGTGTAATGACTTTTTGTACCACTGGACCCAGGCTTCCAACGCCGAGAGAGTGGGACTGTCTCTGTGCATCAACTTTTCCACTTAAATCTCCTTCATGCACAAGTATCTTTGTGCACACTCATCTACCCTAACCCCCTCTTCAAGACCTGCGGTGATGGGGGAGTGGGGACACAACAGATGGAGGTGACCACTGTCAGTTGTAGTCATGATCCTGCACGTAGGCGGCCCATGGACCAGTGGTAGCTAGGCCCTGTAGGGCAGCAGGGATGTTCAGCAGCATCCTGGGAAACTGAGCAGCCCTCTCTAGGACAGCACTGCTCACCCTAATCAAGAGAGGTGACTAGAAAAGGTGTCCCAAACATTGCCTGCCCTACAAACACCTGGTCAGCACACCGCGGTTGGCAGGTCATCCTTTTAAGCGGTCGAAATAAAAAGAAACAAAATACAAAGAAACTCCTACTAGGAGCACGGAACATCAGAATATTACTTGATAGAGAGAATACCCCAAGACCTGAGAGAAGAACAGCTCTAATCGGTAAAGAACTAGCATGATAACATCGACATCACAGCATTAAGTGAAACACACTTACCAGAACCCACCACTCAATACACCTTCTGGAAAGGTAGAGCCACAAATGAAAACAGAATCCATGGTGTTGGCCTGGCTATCAAGACCAGCTTGCTCAAACAGCTGCCATACTTGCCTGCAGACATCAACGAGAGGCTCATGAAGATCCGTTTACCTCTCAGCAAAGACTGGTATGCCACAATCATCAGCGCATATGCCCCAACACTGACTAGCACAGAGGAGACCATCAAGCAGTTCTACTCTGAACTTAGTGTCATCCTGCACTCAGTGCCCACAAATGACAAGCTGATACTACTGGGATACTTCAACACCCGCGTTGGCCAGGAACATGAAAGATGGAAAGGAGTGCTCGGCAAACATGGCATGGGCAAAATGAACAACAGCCTACTGCTACTCAACAAATGCTCAGAGTTCAAACTCACCATCACGAACACTGTGTTCAGAATGGCGAACAAATATAAAACAACATGGATGCACCCATGATCAAAACAGTGGCATCTCATTGATTACATCATTGTATGCTGGCGAGACATCCAGGATGTACAGATCACCAGAGCCATGAGAGGAGCTGAATGCTGGACAGACCACCGATTGGTTAGAGCGACTGTTCAAATGCGCATTGTGCCTCGCCATCCAAAACGTGCCCAGACAGTTCACGCATTTTACAGTGTGAGTCGTCTTAGAGATCCATCTTATTTGCAAACATTCCAGTCTTGCCTAGATGACAAACTGTCTACCAAGGGACCACTCACTGGGAGCTCAACCGAGAAATGGAACCAGTTCAGAGACGCACTGAAGGAAACATCAAAGGCAGTCCTAGGCCCCAAACAGCGCAACCACCAGGATTGGTTCGACGAGAACAACACTGCTATTGAAGACCTATTGAGCAAAAAGAACAAAGCCTTTATGTAGCGGCAAAATAACCCAAACTCTGCTCCTATAAAGGACAGATTCAAGCCTCTCCAAGCCACGGCACAGTGTGAGATCAGGAAGATGCAAGACTGATGGGAAAAAAAGGCAGAAGAAATCCAGCATTTTGCTAATACGAAAAACTACAAACAATTTTTCAGTGCCCTCAAGACTGTCTATGGGCCATTAAAACCCACCACCACTCCCTTGCTATCCTCTGACGGTGACACTCTCATAAAAGATAAAAAAGGCATCAGCAACAGGTGGAAAGAACTCTTCAGTCAGCTTCTCAACCGACCCTCTTCAGTCGACCAAAGTGCCCTTGACCAGATCCCCCAAAACCGCGCCACTGAACAACTTGACATCCCTCCTTCATTAGAGGATGTCTCTCCTTCAATAGAGGAAGTCCAAAAAGCCATTAAACAAAAGACTGTAGGCAAGGCACCCGGTAAAGACGGGATCCCAACCGAGGTGTACAAGGCCTTAAATGGAAAGGTGCTCCAGGCATTCCACATAGTGCTGACCAGCATATGGGAAGAGGAAGACATGCGCCCAGAACTCAGAGATGCCTCCATTGTAGCCCTAGACAAGAACAAAGGCACACAAGCAGCCTGTGACAACTACAGAGGCATCTCACCACTCTCCACTGCTGGAAAGATCCTTGCCCATGTTATACTCAACAGATTCCTGTCATCTGTTTCAGAGCAGAACCTGCCTGAATCACAATGTGGCTTCCTACCAGATCACAGCACCATCGACATGGTCTTCACAGTGAGACAAATGCAGGAAAAAATGCCTTGAGCAGAACCTGAGTCTCTACATTGTCTTCATAGACTTGACAAAGGCGTTTGACACATTGAACAGGGACACATTGTGGGTGATCCTCAGCAAGCTCGGTTGCCCAGAAAAATTCGTCAAACTGATCCAGCTCTTTCATGTCAACATGACGGGAAGTCCTATCTGGTGGAGAGACTTCCGATCGCTTCAACATCTCCAATGGTGTGAAACAAGGCTGCGTCCTTGCTCCGGTGCTATTCAACCTATACTTCATCCAAGTATTACGAAATGCTGTGAGGGATCTAGACCTGGGCGTCTACATCAAATACCGACTGGATGGTTCATTATTCAACCTTCGCCGCCTGACTGCAAAAACAAAGACAACAGAGAGACTCATCCTGGAAGCTCTCTTTACAGATGACTGTGCTCTCATGGCCCACCAAGAAAATCATCTCCAAACCATTGTGGACAGGTTCTCTATAGCATCAAAACTGTTTGGCCTGACTATTAGCCTCAGCAAAACAGAGGTGCTGTTCCAACCTGCACCAGGGAGGCCAACTAACCAGCCGTGCATTACAAGTGATGGCACACAGCTTTCTAACGTCAACACTTTCACTTGGTGCTGGGCAGCACCATCACCAACGACGGGTTCCTAGACCATGAGATCAATGCTAGGATCCAAAAGGCCAGCCAGGCACTCGGGCGGCTGCGCTGAAAAGTCCTCCAACACAGCGGTGTAAGCACTGTGACAGCTCAAAGTGTATAACGCAGTGGTCCTCAGCTCGCTCCTGTACGGTTGTGAGACATGGACACTGTACCGGAAGCACATGAAGCAGTTGGAGCAATTCCACCAACGCTCCCTCCAGTCAATCATGAGGATCCGATGTCAGGACCGAATCACCAACCAGGAAGTCCTCGACAGAGCCAACTCCACCAGCATAGAAGTAATGGTCCTCAAAACCTAGCTACGATTGTCTGGACACGTCGTCCTCATGGACCCACAGTGAATACCAAGACAGGTATTCTATGGTGAACTGTCAGCTGGACTCAGGAAACAAGGTCGACCAAAGAAAAGATTCAAGGATCAGCTAAAGTCAAACTTGAAGTGGGCTGGCATTACACCAAAGCAACTAGAACTTGCTGCCTCTGACAGAAGCAGCTGGAGAACCCACATTAACCATGCTGCCACCACCTTTGAAGATGAGCGACATCGACGTCTTGCCGCTGCACGTGAACACCGACACCAGGCCACAACCGCACCTCCCGTAACAACTGGCGTCCCATACCCTATGTTCCACAAACTTTGCGCCTCAGTCTTTGGACTTCAAAAGCCACATGAGGGTACATCAATAGATGATAATGCACAAAGACAATTGTCCTTCTCGGTCACCGAGAGACTACCACTAATACCTCTATTCTAGCCTTCCTTTTATTTTCTCCTTTCTCTAATATCTTTCGTTCTTATTTCCCTTTTAGGTAAGGGAAATTTTTTTTTTATTTTTTTAAATTTATTTTATTACTTTTTATTTTTATCTCCCTAGGTATATGTGTATTTTCCCCTCATTTAACCAGCTCAGATGAGAACAACATTCAAAGGTTGTCCAACCCCTCACCTCCTTGCTGTATAAGCTAGTCAATGCACACTCCATTTATGTGAGCTAAATTTCCCCATTCCTTGTCTCCCTCCTCCTCTCTCCAAATGTATTATTCTTTCCTTTACTTCATTCTTTTTGAGATCATCTAAAAATGTTAGAATAACTAGAATCTTACCCAGATCCTCCAATTAGAAATCCCTTAAAGCTGCTGTTGATGATAAAGTTTGAGGAGTTATGTGTATTATCTTCCCAGATAAAAATGTAAATAGTTCAACTCGGTTTAATCCTTTAATGATTTCTTGCTCATGTTTATCTTAAGTCCTTGGTTTGAATATCAAATTTTCTATTTAGCCCTAGTCTTTTCATCAGAAATGTTATTTCATTAAAAATCCTTTTTTCTCCTTTAGTATTTAGTATTTCACATTTTTGTTGAGTAGGTTATTGTTAGTGGTAATCCAACATTGTCTGCCTTCTGGAACACTATGTTCCAAGCTCTCCTCCTATTAATTAGTGTATTAGGGGAGTACTTCTTTAAATATTTTATGGCCCTGTAAGATTGCTAGGCAATCCTACACAACCCTACAGACCAATGAGAAATTTGTGATTCAGACTCTGCCTCCCTGGAGCCTCTTCCTCCCACTTTCAGTTAGATTTCAGATGGAGTCCAATTCAGTAATGAGTAAGTATCCTGATTTTGGTTTGATAACTCACTCAATCTGTACGTGTTGGAAGAAGGGCTTTATTTAGAAAATGGAAGTAAGGATATTCGAATGGGAGAAGGGGTTTAGAGTTTCCTTGATCTTAGTAGTCTTAAACAGCGAATAAAATTATAAAGTCCTAGATGAAAAGACAGGGATGGCAGGATTGAGGATCTTTGAGTTCTTTTAAAGGGAAAGTCAATAATAGCCAAGGGCCAAAGGAAAAGTCAGTACCTTTCAGGTGTCAGGAAAGAGAGGTTCAGGTATTTCTAGGTGCCAAGAGCTTTTGAGAAAGAGAGACAGAAGAAGTCTTTCCAGGCAGTTATGAATATCTTTTCAACTTCTTCCCAATGACATTCTCTTCCGGAATTCACCTTGACTGAAAGTTCTGCAAACTTGCGTACCCTTGCCTCTGTTTGCAGGCTTCCTTCATTTCACTTTTCCACATTAGTAGCTGTCAAGTTTTGCATGATTGTGAATTCACTTTTTGTGGTTGCTTGCTATATTTTTTTCCTTGATCTGAGAATTCTGGATTTTGTCAATAATGTTACTAGAGATTTCAATTTGGGATTTCTTTCAGAAGTTAGTTGATGGATTCTTTCAATATTTAATTTTCCTCTATTAATATGATATTTGAATAGACATGATTTTTTGAAATGTGATATTTATTTTTTCTGGTTTTATTTTTTTAAATTTATTTAGTCAATTTAGAACATTATTCCTTAGTTACAAGATTCATATTCTTTCCCTCCCTCTCCTCCTCCCATTCCTTCCAGTAGCTGACATGAAATTCCACTGGGTTTTACATGTGTCCTTGATCAGAACCTATTTCCATGTTGTTGATGTTTACACTACGATGATCATTTAGAGACTACATCCCCAGTAATAGCCCCCTAGACCCATGTAATTAACCAGTTGTTTTTCTCCAGTATTTCTACTTCCACAGTTTTTCCTCTGAATGTGGATAGTGTTCTTTCTTGTAAACCCTTCCAAGATGTTCAGGATAATTGCATTGCCATGAATGGAAAAGTCCATTACATTCGATTGTACCACAGTGTATCAGGCTCTGTGTACAATGTTCTCCTGACTATGCTCATTTCACTCTACATAACTTCCTGGAGGTTGTTCCAGTTCACATGGAATGCCTCCAGTTTATTATTCCTTTGAGCACAATAGTATTCTATCACCAATATATACCACAATTTGTTCAGCCATTCCCCAATTGAAGGGCATCCCCTCATTTCCCAATTTTTTGCCACCACAAAGAGCACAGCTATGAATATTCTCATACAAGTCTTCAGTGTAGATGCAGCCAGATACTGTGTTATCCTCCTTGTGGTTCCATGATATCTGAGTGACTTCTTCTCAGCAGCTTGTAATATTTTTTCCTTGGTCTGATTTTTCTTGAATTTTGGCAATAACATTCTTGGGTGTTGTCAGTTGGGGATTAAGTACAGGAGGTGATCTGTGGATTCATTCCATCTTCACTTTGACCTCCTGTTCTAGAATATTGGGGCAGTTTTCTTGGACAATTTCCTATAATATGATGTCCAGTCTTTTTCTTCTGTCATGGTCTTCTGGTAAACCAATGTTTCTTAAGTTGTCTCCACTGGAACAATTTTCTAAATCTTCTGTTTTGAGAATGAGGTGCTTTATATTTTCCTCAATTTTTTCATCCCTTTGATTTTGTTTTATAGTGTCCTGCTGCCTTGTGAAGTTGGTTGTTTGTAGTTGTTGTAGTCTTGATTTTAAAGACTGGATTTCATCCCTGACTTTTTGGTCATCCTCCTTTTGGTCAGATTTTCTTTGGAGGTCATCTTTCATCTTCTTTGCCTCAACTTTCATTTTCTTTGCCTCAGCTTTCATCTCCTCTTCCTCATCTTTCATCTCCCTTGCCTCATTTTCAAACTGGTTAATTTTGGCTTTCAAGACGCTATTTTCTTGTTTTACTTCAAGTGCCTCTGTCTCCAGATGACATCTTAGTTTTTAAGTTCTTTTCCCAGTTGTCTTCATCCTCTCTTGATTGTGTTTTGTATTGTAGTTTGAGTTCTCCAAAACCTCTATCCAATTCACTGGGGTTTCTGTTTTGTTTTTTTTTTTTTTTGCTTGGTGTTCCCTCATTGTTCTCTGTTACATTTGTTCTTTGTTCATTGCCGGTATAGAAGCTGTCGATTGTAATTTCTTTTTTTCATTTCCTGTTTTTTGCTCATATTTGTCCCTTCTTTACTCCCTGCAGTTGCTTGTACTCTTGCTCCTCTCATTTCTTTTGTGTGGTTTTGGGCTTTTCTTTCAGTTTTCACCCTTGGAGGTTTGTCAGCAAATCCCTCAGTGCAGTCTGTGGGGGAGGAGTGTTGGAGTTTGAGCTTCCCTTTCCTCTGAAGGATTTGATGGGATTACGTCCAACTGTGTTGAGCTTTATGTGCCCTGAGGCCAAAACCTCAGGAAGGGAAGGGGGGGGGCAATATGGAGTGTCTCCACTACTGTAACTAGGCTGCCCACTCTGAACTCTGTGCTTCTTCTCTAAATGCTTCACCACCACCTATGTTAGATGCTCTGAGACTGGCAGTGCTTTGTCCACAAGGCACTCCCTCCAGACTAGCACCTTTTCCCAACCCAGCCAGAGATTCCAGCCACTGCTGGAGGCTCAGTACTTTAGGTGGAGGGGGAGTCCTTGGACCTTCCTTCTTCCTTCACCTTAAATCCAAGTGTTCTCGAATTCAGGCTTTTTGGGGGTGTATTTTTTAAGTTGAGTCCAGAAGGAGGTTTCCTTAACTCTGTCCTATTGTTAGATTTGGTTTTCAGTCCGCTAGGAGCATTTTGTTTTTAATTGATTAGGAAGGGTTTTCAGAGTTCTGAACTTTCACCGGCTCTGTGCTGCCATCTTGACCACACATACCTGAAATATATTTAGGATCTCTTTTCATTCATGGTTTTCTGATAATCCAATGATTCTTAAATTGCCTCTCCTTAATCTCTTTTTTCAGTAAATTATTTTTCCTATGAGAGAAGAGACAAATTTATTATTGTTATTGTTAAATATTCTTTGGACTTTTTCTAGACTCTTTCATTAATGGAAGAATTTTGTAATCTGGATCGAGACATTGAAGGGTCTGCCAAACATTGGAAAAAATTTGTGGACTCAGAGTGTCCTGAAAAGGAGAAATTCCCCCAAGCATGGAAAAACAAGTCATCTCTACAAAAACTGTGTATGATGAGGGCAATGAGACCTGACCGAATGACATATGCTATGAGGTAAAGATCCAGGTTGGCAGGGAAGGTTTATTGTGGGAAGGACATCAAGACAATTAAGGAAATACTCACTAAGTAGGAGCCTCAGAGTCCCCACTTTATTCAAGACTCAAAACCATCCAAAGGAGGAGTTAGGACTCATTGAGTTTATGGTAAAATAACACTGCTTTGATACCTCTCAATCCCTTTGTTCCCCATAGAAGATAATTTTTTATATTCTATTACCATACCAATTTATTTTCTTAAGTTCCAAAAGAGGCAAATGGGGAATGTTTAGTAATCAGAATATGAACATGTAAAGCAGGAAATGGTTACACTTTGATCAACGTAGGACAAGAAGTTAGATAGTAGTGGAAAACTCAAACAATACTGAAACATCAATTTATTCTGAGGTTTCCTGGAACCTACAAATACATGTCCATGTCACATTCACCTACTTCCCATTACAGATCATTTAGTCTGATCCCCTCATTTTATAAATGAAAATGATATTTATACTGATATTTGTGCAGTGAAATGTTAAAGGAACTCCTATATTATCAGATTAAGTTCTTTAACCTCTGCTTTCCAGAATATGTACCAAGATTTTTGCTCTCTTCCATCACACATCATTGAATCACTCATCCCATACCTCAGTGAATTACTGGTGAAAATCTAGTCATTATTTCCACTTCATCTGGGTGAAATATGCCATCAGGACAGGTTCCTTTTTTCATATGCAATCCCAAACATCAAACCTGTAGGATTTAAATTAATGTCCAATTCTTCAAGTGTTATTTTTATAAAGCTTATTATCTGGCAAAACAGAACCAAGTGACTAAGTTTTTTCTACCTGCTCAAATTTCCCCATTCCACCAATATTGGAACAGGAAGGACAAAAAGAGAGCTGCACCTCCACTCAATTTATATCCTGTCTACATCAGCATGTAATGACTGGAAGTGAGTGAGGTTCTGGGAATAGTAGTTTTGCTGGGGATCATAGTTTTTAGAATAACAGTCTAATTACACAAACCTAAACACTCTCTAAGATCATGGTGTTCCTGAGAGAATTCATATCTTTCAGTTTTTACTCTTCACATTTGAAGAGTAAAAACTGAAAGATATGAATATGATAAGAGATTATATATAATATTATAATATAATATGATAAGATGTGAAGAGTAAAAACTGAAAGATATGAATATGATAAGATATTTTTTACTCTTTGGAATTCATCTGCAGTACCCAAGGACTTTGGGCATGAGCTGCTTTGTACTTCCTTCAAGTTTTAAATTATTTGATTCTATTAAATATAGTCAATATTCACTTCACATTCATATGTCAAGGAAAGATCAATAAATTATAACCTGGGAATCCTTGTTTCTAGTCCTCTTTCTACTATTAGCTATGTGTATAACCTTAGAAAAGTTACCTCCTCTGACTTGGCCTCTTCACCTACAAAATTACTATTTGATCTTATTTTTTTTCCTGGCAGAGATTTTGTGGAAGAAAAGCTAGGAAGCAAATATGTGGTGGGCAGAGCATTAGATCTCTCTACCTCTTTAGAAGAATCAGGGTCTGCAACTCCCATGTTCTTCATACTGTCGCCAGGTGTTGACCCACTGAAAGATGTGGAGAAGGAAGGTAAGAAGACCTTGCATCAGAACCAAACTCAAGTCAATATCATGGTCTTTATTATTTTTATTTAAAATGAAATAAATTAGTATTTCCATATGAAAAGTGGAACAGAAAAAAAGAGAATTATATATGAAACCAGAAATATAACATTACAACTTGCTTTTGCTTTGAATATTGTTATAATTAACAAGTAATTATTTTATTACAGTTTTAATGAAGTTTAATTTAAAGAAAAACAGCATAAAAGACAGAAAAAGCAGAATGAGCCAGTTTTAATGAGAATGTATTTACATTCAAGAAGGATAGTCAGGGATGAAGGAAACCAGTCAGCTCCTCTGGGACTCCAGATAGAATCAGGCACCCAAACCATTAAAATTTGATGGGTTTTTATAGGATTTTTAAATGGGTCAAACAGGATTAGGCAAAGAGGAAAGGGGAAAGAGAGTGAGGAGGCTGGACCCTATTATTGGTGCTGATTCATTCTAGTGTGGTGGAGGGTGGTGGGGAGAAGAAAGAAGGAACTGAGAGACATTCACACTCCCCACTAGCTTTTATTTTAACCAAGTGACTCATGGGATTTGAGCATTCCTGGGGCATCATTTAGTGGGGTAGGGAAGTTCATGGGGTCTTCACTCTGCCTTGAATCCCCACAAATGAAGTAAAACTTGTTCTATCAAGTTTAATCCACAGAAATCTGCCTCTGGTGCAAAATCCAAGGGTCTACCTGTGCTAGGAGTCAGTTATGTGGTAGTTTTATGAGCCTGTCCTGGTCTTAGTCCACCCAGAAACCTCAGTGGATCCAGATCCCCCAGAAATCCCAATAGTGTCAGGAGACAAAGTTCACAATTCCTTTCCCTGGCCTAATTAATATCTCTCTTTTCTATGGTGATGGATTGATTGTATCCTGTTCCTTAGGCAAGTTAATGTATCTGATCATTTTCCCTGTGTTACTGATCCAGACACACATGTGTACACACACACCACACCTCTCCCACCTCTGACAAATTAACAAATGGTGGAATAGAGAGGCATACACTCTTAGAATGAATGGAGTAGTGATAACAAAACAGGAAGAGAAGGAATGCAAAGGGGACAATTGTGGTACTTTATGTCATTGATGGAGGCTTTATAACCCAGCCCAGAGCATACAGGAGGTCAGCAAAGTTCTCCAGCTCCTGGTGCACAGGACATGATGGTAAGATTTGTCAGACATCCCATGCCACTTTCTGCAGAAAGTTATCTTAATGTCAGAGATCTGCTGTTCCAAGCTGCTTGTAGTCAAAAACCAAACAAAATAATGACAACACTAATTACTTTCATCTCAAATGCCAGTCAAGACTGCAAGTCTATCAGCTGCCACCTTGGAATCAGTAAAATTTGGACCCTCCTTTCCTCAGGCTTGGGCAAAGCTTGATAGACCTGACATCTATTTATTTATATATATTCTCATTGTTCATTATTTTATTCAATAAGGTTAACAAACTCCATCATAAATTTACCTGGTCACAAAAAGACTCTGCAAGTGTATTATATAATACCTTAGGTAGAAGCAAATAGTTGTTTTAACTTGCTTTTCTTCAATTATTAGTGATTTAGAACATTTTTTCACATGGCAATTGATATTGGATTTCTTCTTAGAAAATTGCTTGTTCATATCTTTGAACATTTTTCAATTGGGGAATGGGTTGCCACATACTCTTTCCCCCCCCCCCATGGTTACATGATTCTTCTTTTCTACCTCTCCTTTCCCCTCCCCCTACCAGAGAAAGCAATTTCACTGGGTTATATATGTATCATCACTCAAATCCTATTTCCATATTATTTGTTTTTGTAATAGAGTAATCATTGAAACCAAAACCCCAAATCATATACCCATAAAAACAAATGATAAAATCCTATCTTGTCTTATGGATTTCTACTCCCACAGTTCTTTCTCTAGACGTGGATAGCATTCTTTCTCATAAGTTCACAGTTGTCCAATGCAATGGATCATTGCATTGCTTTTAGTAGCAAAGTCAACTATATTTAATTGTTCCACAGTGTTTCACTTTGTGTGTATAATGTTCTCTT
Organism: Monodelphis domestica; assembly: GCF_027887165.1. NCBI lineage: Eukaryota > Metazoa > Chordata > Mammalia > Didelphimorphia > Didelphidae > Monodelphis > Monodelphis domestica. The sequence continues at coordinate 245,572,406 of NC_077228.1, forward strand.
GGTTCTTCTCATCAGTTCCTTATGGTTCTTCCAGTTCATATAGAAATCCTCTAGTTCATGAAATAATATTCCATCACCATCATATATTACAATTTGTTCAGCCGTTCCCCAACTGAGGAATGTATTCTCATTTTCCAATTTTTTTTTGACAACTCAGAAAGTGTAGCTATAAATATTTTTGTACAAAAAGAACCTTTCCCTTTTTTTATCTCTTTGGGATACAAACCCAGTAGTGGTATTCCTGGATCAAAGGTCATGCATCCTTTTAAAGTCCTTTCCAAATTGCCTTCCAGACTTGTTGGGACAATTCACAACTTCATCAGCAATGTATTATTGTCCCAATTTTGTCACATCCCCTCCAACATTTATTATTTTCCTTTACTGTCATATTGGCCACTCTGCTAGGTATAAGGTGGTACCTCATAGTTGTTTTGATTTGCATTTCTCTAATCAGGAGTAATTTAGAACATTTTTCATATGATTATTGATGGTTTTGATTTCTTCATATAAAAATTGCCTATTCATATTCCTTGTTAATTTGCCAATTGGGGAATGATTTAATTTCTTATGAATTTGACTTAGTTCTTTATATATTTGAGAAATTAGATCTTTGCCTGACAGCTACTCATTTGCTGAGCTAAACCTAACTTAATCCTTTGCAGAAGTCATAGTCATTAAGTATAATGGTGGCAATAATATTCCAAGTAAATGGACTCTAAGGCCTCTTAACAGATTGACCCGCTGCTCCCTTTCCTCGTGTCTTCAAGAATGAAAATAGTGTCCAACCAATCTCCTCAGCTATCATTTATTTAGGCAAGAGAGATGATGAGAATTGACTGCCTAATATATAAAGAAACCCTTGGGCCTAGGCTTATCTTGACCTTCCAATGACAAAGCAAGGTTTAGCACTCAGAGGCCAGGGGAATTTTTAAACATCTGAAGCACATAGATAAGAAGTGTCTATCAGGAGAAGCCCTGAGATTACATAATTGGACAGCAATATGTATTTGATTATAAACTGATTGGCCAGGAGGTATGAAGAAGGTGTAATTTGGGGGGACTCACACTCCTTAGATGGAGAATAAGTATTGAAGGAAATGAGGAAAATGTTGATGAAAATGGCTTCCCTCACTACTCCCTTCCAGAGTCCCTGAATTACTTGAGGTAGACAAAATGGAGATCTCCCCTCAGTGAAGACATGCCCTTTGATGGTCATGCCAGCCCTCAAGGGCAGCAGGGAGGTCTCCTCTACCAGGAGAGATATGTGAGACCTCAATCCAGATATACACTGTTTTGGGGAACTCACAAGCCTTGTGACACCTTGAAAACTGGCAACAAGATGGAGTCTGTCAATGGGCTTATTCTCTAGATGTAAATAAATGAAATTGAATTAACTATCTGACTGCTTATTTGATTTAATTGTTGATTGGGGCAAAGGGTAAAGGTTATAGGGGTTGTAGGTCACACTCAATATCTTTCTAAATAAATCTAATTACTGAAGTACAAGGTTTTCTTGTAGTTAGGAGAGAGAAAAAGGAAAAAGGGGAGATCATTCTCACTGATTTGAGTCCATTATCTCAATAGTTTTGTTAAAATTAATTGTGGTTGGACTCTGAATATTTATATATGTGGAGCAGAACCAGGAAAACATTGTACACAGAGACTGATACACTGTGGTACAATCGAACATAATGGACTTCTCCATTAGTGCCAATCCAATATCCCTGAACAATCCACAGGGATCAAGGAGAAAAAAACACTTCCCTCAAGCAGAGGACAAATGGTGGGAGTAAAAACACCGAGGAAAGGCAACAACTTGACTACAGGGGTGGAGAGGATATGACTGAGGAGAGACTCTGAATGAACACTCTAATGCAAATACCAACAACATGGGAAAGAGTTCTGACCGAGGACACATGTGATACCCAGAGGAATCACGCATTGCCATTGGGAGGGGTGGATGGGAGGAGGGGGAAAGGAAAATGATCTTTGTTTCTAATGAATAATTTTTAATAATGACCAAATAAAATAATGTTTAAAAGAAAAAGTCACAAAATGTAAAATAAATAATTTTGATCACATTAAACTAAAAAGTGTTTGTACAAACAAAACCAATGTATCCAAAATTAGAAGGGAAGTAACAAATTGGGGAACTATCTTTATTACAAAAACCTCTGACAAAGGTTTAATTACTCAAATTTACAAAGAGCTAAATCAATTTTACAAAAAATCAAGCCATTCTCCAATTGATAAATGGGCAAGGGACATGAATAAGCAATTTTTCAGCTAAAGAAATCAAAACTATTAATAAACCCACGAAAAAGTGTTCTACATCTCTTATAATCAGAGAAATGCAAATCAAAACAACTCTGAGGTATCACCTCACACCTAGCAGATTAGCTAACTTGACAGCAATGGAAATTAATGAATTTTGGAGGGGATGTGGCAAAGTCGGGTCATTGCAATGATCCTGAACAACCTGAGGGATCTATGAGAAAGAACACTATCCACATTCAGAGGAAAAACTGTGGGAGTAAAAACATTGAAGAAAAACAACTGCTTGATTCCATGGGTCGAGCAGGATATGATTGGGGATATAGACCCTAAATGAACATCGTAGTGCAAACATCAAAAGCATAGGTTCTGATCAAGGACACATGTAATTCTTAACGGAATTGCATGTCGGCTATGGGAAGGGCGGGAAAAGGGGAGGGAGGAATAGTATATGATTTTTGTAACCAAGGAATAATGTTTGAAATTGACCAAATAAAATTTTGTTAAAAATACAAAAAAAATTGTTAAAAAAGAATTTTGTTGAGAATCTTTGGTATTCATTTGTCTCTAAAATTAACAGACTGATAAAATATACCTAATTCACACAAGATAATTAAGAGACTAGGCAACTTGACTACAGAATAACTTGTCAATCTGAATAAACAAAACTACCAAAGTAGTAATAATAAAAGGGTTTTTAATAGAGGCAAAAATATTATAATCTGGGATCTCTTAAGTACTGAGGTCTCCAATAAGGAATAAAGGGTACTAAGTTTAAACACATTCAAGAAGCAGAGCCTTGAAAATAGATTTTGCATAAATTATTTTACCCAATAATTAAAAGTAATAGACTGGGAAAGATAATAGCCAAATAGTCAAGTAGTGGTACTTGCCCTCAAAAAATTCTTAGTCCTGGAAAGAACAATATAGACAGTAAGTTTGACTGATGATCATCAGCAAGGTCAATTGATGGTCAGCTATTACATTCAACAGACCTTATCAATAAAATTCATCAGCCAGGCATAGATAGTTACTAATTTGTGCCACTTTGGGCTTCCCTAACTAGAATTGAAAAAAGCTGCTCTAAGAGATGTAATAATTGGACCAGGTTTAATGAGATGACCTCAACTCTCTCCCTTGACTGAGACAGTGAAGGAATCATCTTTGTTCAGGAGAGGGGGGAATTAGAACAGGTTGTAGGACTTGTCAACATACCAAACTGTTCACATATGCCCACATACTGTTCCTGTCTTCCCACTACTCTGTTCTTTTCCTTAATACCACTTATTCTCATTATTATATAAAGAATTTAGCTACTGCTGATTTATTTTATATGAAATGAAATAAAGAATATAAAACTTAGAGTAAGCTAGGTGGCTCAGTAAATAAAATATTGGACTTGGAGTCAGGAAGAGCTGCATTAAAATCTAGTCTTTGATACTAGTTGTTTTTAATCTTTGGCCAGTCACTTAACCTTCATGAATCCTAAAAAAAAAAAAAAAAAATTTAAATAATAATCAAACAAAGCTGTTTTTATAGCCATTATTTTTATTTCCTTAGAAAAAAAGAATGCATATACATATGCATGGCACCCAGATTAAAAACTGAGTTCACCAAATGGATACAGGATTTCAAGTTATATACTTTTCGTGTCAGTTGTATTGCTACTACTGTTATTGGAGTGGGGTAGGGGAAGCAAAAGGATGGAAAAACACATTTTGGTTTTGGTTTTTTGTTTTTTTTAAATATTGGATTTAGAGCAGCCAGTCCCAATAATTCTGACAAGAGCAGAAAATCGTTTTTCTGCTTAGATTCCTTTCCCCTTGTGGAAAGGAAGAAGATACAGACCACTGAGGAATTGTTCTATTAGCAGTGTATTACACTATTAGAATCTTTCCCTGACTGGGGGACAGTAAAGAAAGATAATTCCCAAGAGCACTTTGGGTTAATTTACCAAACATTTTTCTTACAATTATAGCAAACACTTTCCTTAGCCACAGCAATTCAGTTGTTTATCCTAATATCTTTGACAGAAAAAGGTTAAGAACAAGGCAAAATACCCAGATCCTGCATAGCACCAATATAAAGACTACCACACAAAGTCCAAACCTACTTCACACTCTCTTTAAGCAGCTTTCTCTCAGAATTCTCCTGGAAACAACTCTATCATTCTCAATCCCACAATGTTAATAATGGTAGACTCAGGGGAAGCATCTATATAGCAATGCTGCCCTAATTCAAAAAGGTTGATGATTTGTACACATTTATTTTATATTTTGATCCTTTGATAAAGCAGTTTTGTTTGGGGGAGTTTACACCCCAAGAAGCCTGGTAAAACCTGTACAATGTTTCTATGATTGCCTAATTTAAAAGGAATTCCATGATGCTGAAAGAAATAGGTATGGTTGATGAAAGACCACATAGTTTTAACTGAAGATACTGAAAAGCCAGAACAGAGAAAGAGGCATCAGCAAAAAGAAGACAGTGAAGCAGCACCCACTTGCCCCCAAAATGAGGAACCAGCTAATATCTTAAATCCTGTTGAACTATCTGCCCCATACCTGATTTGATAAAGGGTTCAAGATGTCTAGCAAGGTTAGTGTACCCTGTCAGATGCATCTGTGTGGGATTAAAAAAAATTTTTTTAAACGACTGCCCACTCCCATTACAATTACAAAATTGAAGTCAGAAAGTGAGAATAGAAGAGGCAGAAGTTTATTTCTTCTGTCTCATGAGAAAGGGCAAGTGCCCTAATGGGAAAATGCAATGCATGGGTGCAGACACAGACATTATATTAGTTCCTGATGTGAGAACCCCCTTGTCCAACTCCAATTGTCAGGACTTACAATCTAGGCATGAAGTCTACCCCAATCAGAAAACAACAAGTACATAGCATGAGTTCATCATGAGCCCCTACTTGGAAGGAGTAAAATTATGGGAAAGTAGCCATGTCCACAAAAGTGACTCCCTTAGCTTTTAAACATATGTACTGCCTTCTTCATTTCTTGAGCTGGCAGGATATCCTTAGATAAGAAGCAAAAGGGACCTCTCATCTACCCATTTCACCAGACCTGCCTCCCAAATCTATTAAGCAAATAAACAAGAAGTCCTTGAAACTAAAACAGACTTGCTTACACATACCATTTTGAGAATTATTCTTCCTGAGAATAATGCACTTAATCATATTTCATTCATATCCGTACTCTTGGGCTCTCTATACTTGAGATACTATGTAGGAAAAATGTTGGTTGCTTTCCTCACTTGTCTGAACTTGAATACTCTACAGTTCTAGGCAAAATTATAGGTTTTCTTTGTACTATGTCTTCCTCACTAGACACATACCTTGCTAAGATTATTTTACAATTTAAACAATATATTTATAACTTATAGACAGTCTCTTTTTAAAGTACCAGGAAATAATTACTCATCAGTATTTTCCATTACTTTTTTATTACTATGAAAAGAACACTTACTTATATTTGTATTCTCTGAACAGTAGTTGTCAAATAATAAACACAATAAATATCCTTTTTTCATTAATTTATTATTCATATAAACCCAAACTGGAGGGATCTAAAACTTTGGGAGTGCTTTTCAGGTGCCAACTCTTGGTGACAACTTGGGGTGAATCCAGCTGTGTAACAAGTAAATTGTTGTAACATATAGTATGTATTCTTAAAATATTTCTCATGGTCACAAAATATGTATTGGGAACATATTAGAACAAAACTTGAGGGGATGATGGTCAACATCTGGAATAGGAAAATATGTTTGGTATGATATGTTTATGTATATGTTTGCATATGTCTGTGTCTGGAAGAAATAAATGGTAAAATGACATAAGACAATAAAGACAAGAGAAATAATGATGGTGAATTCCTTATTCCTTTTTTAGGGAAGAAACTTGGTTATACCTTCAACAACCAGAACTTCCATAATGTGTCCTTGGGTCAAGGACAAGAGGTAGTAGCAGAGGCTGCATTGGATCTGGCTGCCAAGAATGGCCACTGGGTTATCTTACAGGTAACACCCACTATTACACCAACAACCCTAATTATAGAGGATCCCGTATCAGTACTATCTCCCTTCCATCGGTTTGTCCTCTTAATAATGTGACATTAGGATAAAGGAGTAACAATTTGTTTTTGTTTCAATAAATTTATTGTCAAATTTGATTTGGTATCACATGCAATTGCCTCCTTCTTAGTTTTGAGTTCAGGAGTTGAGAAAGCACCACTTTTTTGAGGGATCTCCTCCAAAAGAAAAGAAGATTCCTCTTGATCCCACTGAGTTGTTGCAGGGCTGTAAAAGGAATGGCTTTTCCATCAGTCAGGTATACTTTTGGTGATGAATTTGTGATTCTGGTCTCCACTTGTTCCCATGAAGGTATGATTGTCTCACTCAGCTTTAACTAACAAAAGAAAAATTGCAAACCCTGTGTTGACTTGAATCTTGTGTTCTACCACATTCAGAATTTTGAGCCTTCATTCACTAAGAATTTTTAGAGGTTTTTTTTCCTAGCCTTTATTACTTTGCATTTCAGAGATCATTAATTTGATTACTCAATGCCAAACAATCAGACATTATTTGATTGAATGTAACATGAGGGCAATGATTTCAACTCAGAAACTGATCTCTGCAGGCTTAATATTGAATTTTTAAAATTACAAATTAACATTATCAGTGCTGCATTGTAGTTTTATTCATTTTGTTATTGTATTTATTTATTTTGTTTCACATAATTGGGAAACATTACATTGTAATTTGGTTTGGCACACTCAGTTTTTTGGCCCTACTGGCTGTGACTATGACACTTCTGCAAAAGAGCATAATAGAGATCCAGCCTCAGACAATTCCTAATTGTGTGACCCTGGGTAATTTACTTAACTCCAAATGTCTAGCCCTCACTGCTCTTCTGCCTTAGAACTGATCTAAGAAGTAAAAGTTTTTTTTTAAAAGGAATATCATGTGTAGTTGTTGAGTCCTGTTAATTTTCTTGGCTGGAATGGTTTTCCATTTCACTTTACAGATGAGGAACTTGGGCAGAGTTAAATAACTCACCCAGGTTCATACATCTAGTAAGTGCCTGAGGCTGGATCTGAAGATGAGTCTTGCTGATTCCCAGCCTAGTGCTCTATCCACTGCACCACCTATCTACCTCAGAGTACCTTATAGACTCAATCTATGTAAAGTTTTAAGGAAATATATTCAGAAATTCTTCTGCTTGTTGCAAATAACTAACTCTCGACTCTAAGACTCTCTTGTCTAAGGAGCTCTTCAGAGAATTAGAACACAAAATAGACTTTTAGGAGTCCGAGATCACTCATTAATGTCTCTAGACTCTGAGGCACTTTAAGTTCAGTAGAGTATCCTAAACTACCCCAAAGTTGAAGGACCTCTCTAGAGTGGCTCCAAGAAACATCTTATCTTCAGAAATCTGCTCTGGATTCAACCTGATCTCTTAAAAAACAAATTCCAAATCCTCTGTATCTTCCAGAGGAACACATTGGTTCCAGCAATTTTCTAAGGTTCTGAACGAAATTGAACTGGAATTCTTTACAAAATCCATTGGAAAGCAGCCTAGAATCTTGAGTTTCCTTGATGACCATGGGAAATATACTGTTAACCTTTCTTAAATCTTCCAGGTAAAAACTCAGTTCAAAATTCATAAAAGTTACTCCCTCGTCCACCAAAATGAGGATTTACCTCCCCACTTTGTTCACTCTCTTAGTGCTCAGAGAAATTAGGCTCTCTAGAACTAAATTTTTCTCTTTAAATTTTTTTTCTTATAAATAGAATTTATTCACGTGTCCCAGCTTCTTCCCCCTTTCCCATATCACAGTAGGCAGGAGAAAGCCATGTTCATACAAATTATGAATTTCATGTTTCTACCTTTCAGTTCATTTTCTGATAATAATATTTATAATTTATTCTTCAAGAATTAAATCTGTAGCCGTGTGTGATGTTCCTCGGATCTTCATTATCCCATGTAGTTCTTCCCCATTTTCATTAAAAAAATAACCTACTCATTATCATATACAACAATGGGCATCCCCTCAATTTTCAAAGGACTATCCTTGATTTAAGTGCTTCAAGCAGTCCCAAATACAGATGAAAAGCTTCCTCCACCAGAATATCCAGATAATAACATAAACGTGTTCCTCAAAAAATCAGCCAAGTATTTGTTACTTGTGAGTCACTAGCATTTGCTTAGCAAATTGGTACTTTGGCTAAAATATTCCCTGTACTCTATAAGTTATTGAGACTCTATAGTCCAGAAAGATAATCATTCCTGTAAACACCTGGACCCTGAAAAGAGTTTATAGTCTAGTTGGTTAACTATTCAGATTCACATACATATGTACATGCACATGTATTAAAACCTTAAGGACTAATAATTGTAACTGAAATAGAGCACATGGGAATGAGGATACCCATTATGGACTGGGTTCATTGTAAAAGTATTCATGGAGTAGATGAATGTGGTTCTGTAATTTTTGAGTAACTAGAGAAGACATTTCAGGTTAGGTGGGGAGAAGAGAAGGAGGGGAACATCATAAGCAATATGGAATATCAAACCTAGAAAGTACCCTAGAGGGGGCAGCTAGGTGACTCAGTGGATTGAAAGGCAGGCCTAGAGATGGGAGATCTTGGTTTACATCTGAACTCAGCTATTTCCATCTGTGTGACCCTGGGCAAGTTACTTAATCCCTGTTGCCTAACCCTTACATTCTCATCTGCCTTGGAACCAATAAACAGTATTGATTCTAAGACAGAAGGTAAGGATTTAAAAAAAAGGAAGTACCTTAGAGATCACCAACTCTACCCCTCCCTTACGTTGTAGGGAGTGGGAAACTGAGACCCAGACTATTGAAATGATTTGTCCAGGTTAACATAGTAAAAAGGCAGAATTTTAACCCAGGTTTCTAGACTCCTACTTTAGAACTATTTCTATGATGTCAAACTTAAGATCATGGCAAGATTGTATAAGATATTGAAAGCCAAGCCTTGGGAGTCTTTCTTTGCTGAGATGCAGAGAAAAATATTAAGTGCTTACTATGTGGCAAGATTCTGAATATTGGGGACACAAATACAAATAAGAAAGAAAGATGGCACCTATCCCTAAGGAGGAGCTTGCATTCTAAAGGGTGAAGATAACACATAAAAGAACTAGAAAGAGAGGTGTATAAAGAAGAGAGGTATACCCACTGCATCATAGTATAGATATGGCTAAGAAGTATCCTTGAGGCTTTTTCCAGGCAAGATAAGACAAAAGCTCTTCTCTCAGAATCATCTTTATTCCAGGGCTAACGCCTAGTTTCCAATGCAGGGGAGAGAATGATTACCAAAGTGCAGATAGTGTGATGTGTAACATTTGGTTAGTAAATGTCAGTGTTTATTTTTGAGCAAGGAAATAGCATGGTGAAAATTGTTTAAGAAAGTTAGTCTTGGAAATAGTGTGCAAGATGAATTTAAGACTAGAACTTCAAGGTAAGGATAACCACTTTGCTGGACTCTGCAGTGGTAATTCCTTAGGAAAAGGGCCAGGCAACCAAAAGATGAGGTTTTATATGGGGTGCTGTCTAATTTAGTTGACCTCCCAGCCTTACTCCAGAGTATGAATTCTTGGAAACCAGGTTCAAGGTCAGATTGTTACTGTCAGGTACAAACTAGTGGCTTCTTCACTGCTAACATAAAGCATAGAAAAATAACTCTCTTCTTGCTAGAACATCCATCTGGTAGCCAAATGGCTTGGATCCCTTGAGAAGAAGTTGGAACAACATAGCAAGAGCAGTCATCATGAGTTCAGAGTCTTCATGAGTGCTGAGCCTGCAGCTTCTCCTGATGGTCACATCATTCCCCAAGGCATCCTAGAAAATTCAATAAAGATCACTAATGAGCCTCCCATGGGCATGCATGCCAAACTGCACAAGGCCCTGGACAACTTCACTCAGGTATCACCTTAGGGGAAGTGGGTAATTTGCTTCAACAGTCCCAATGAACACTGAGAATTCAACTGTGAGATGTGCTCAGGCTATGCTGAAAGTAAGGGAAATAGAGGCTATTGTTTTTAAATTATCCTCTGTCCATTTTGTCCCCAAAAATGTTTCTCTGGCAAGAGATCTTACATGTTTGGAGGTAAATGGGAATATGTCTTAAAATCACTGAATCACTGAATTTTAGAGTTAGAAGTGACATCTGCAACCATTTATCAAAAAGTCATCCCCCTGGTGGCCATCCAGACTTAATTTAAAAACATCCTAAGAGGGAGAACTCATCTCCTGAAGCATCCTATTCCACTTGTGGCCAACTCTTTTCCTCTTTGCAACTTCATATTGTTCTAATTTGGTCCTTTGGAGCCAAACAAAACAATCTAATCCCTCTTTCCTGTGAAAGCCCTTCACATATTTGAAACACAGCTTTAATGTTCGCAATCGGGTTTTTGGTTTTTTGACTGCAGAGAGGGGACAAGCTTAATATCTCTAATTCTTTCATGCTTATCAGAATATGGTACAATTTTAAGGCCATTTACTATCCTTCCCATTATTCCCTAGTCACTTTCCAGATTAGCAATGTCCTTCCTAAACTGGGGCAACCAGAATTTGACACAATATACCATCAGCTCTCTTACCAGGGCAAAGAACAAGGGGACCCTCACCTCCTTTCCTGGAAGTTGTGCCTCTCTTAATTCAGGCTGGGGTTGCATTTTTTTTTGTACTACTGCATCATAGGGCTGATAAGAATAAACTAGTTAAATTTTAAATCCTCATTTTAAAACCTCATTTCTTTTTCAGACCAAAATTCTAAAGAGTCTAGCCCATCTCATACTTGGACTCTATTTTAACCCCTACAGAATTTCATTTGGTTAGATTCTATCCAATCTTCCAGCCTGTCGAATCACCTTCCCAGCTCTGTTTGGTCTCCTTCCCAGCTCTGTTATCTGCAAATTGGATAAGCAGTCTGTCCCTTTGTCGAAATAATTGCTACATAATGCCATTTTAGCCATTTGAAAGCAAAATTTAAGGCCCTTTTTTTTAATTGTCTTCACCAGCATATGTGCTATCTTGTATTATTTCTGTGACCAACTTGTTTCATTTTTGTGATCCTACTCTGAGCTGGTTGTAACATTTTAATATGCAATTTCTGTTTAGACAGAGTAATTTTCTTTTCTTCTAATTTTTATATTACAATTTTTTCTTCCCTTCAACACCTTTCCTACTCATTAAGAAAGAAATACAATATTCATTATATAAATTCATGTAAACATATTTCAACATTAGCCATGCTCTAAAAAAAAAAGCAAGAAATGTAAAGAAAAAAATGTTTCCATCTGCAATCAGAGTTCTCTTCTAGAGGCATTTTTCATCATGAGTCCTTTGGAAATGCTATGGCTCTATAACTGTGAATGATACAACACTGTTTTTACTATGTATGTTATTTTTCTGATTCTGTCCACTTCACTTTGAATCAGTACATATAAGTCTTCCCAAGTTTTTCTGAAACCATCCCCTTCATCATTTCTTACAACAAAATAAAATAATATTCCATTACATTCATATACTACAGGTCATTCAGCCATTCTCTAATTGATAGGCATCCCTTCATTTTCCAGTTCTCTGCCACAACACAAGGAGTTGTTATAAATATTTTTGTATATATGGATCATTTACCTTTTCCTTTGATCTCTTAGAGGCATTTTCAAGTATGGACGTAATTTTTTTTAATCTAGAAACAAAAATCCTCCAATAACCCTAGCCAGACTAAAAATATTATTAAATTGACATTGACCACTATTTATTTTTCAATATCTGGTGTAAAGATTAAAATTTAGGGGAGACTGAGGCAGGTAGAAATTAGTTTCTCTCTGCAAGGACTATTATATTTTTATGAGGTTTATTAAAGGTTAAGGATTAAAGAAAATACAGAATAAGAAAGCACATGCCTAGGCCAGAGAGGCCTAGACAAGATAACCTCACATCATGAAAGAGAGGTATCTGCTCCAAAACAGAAGTCCAAAAGAGACCGAGCCTATTCACAAACAAATTTAAATACCCCATCTAGCTCTCGGCCCAGGTGAGAGTTCAGTGAGATTAGAGGGCATTCTGGGGAAGTGGAGCAAGGATTTCTGGGGATTGAAGTCCTTTATTCGAGTCTATTTTTACACTGGAAGACTATGGAGGAGAGCCCAGGGTCAAGTCAATTATAAAACAATCATAGTTCCCTATGAGAATTCAAGAATGTGGGTGACTGATTTGAAGGAGAAAAGGAGAGGATGTCATAAACTTCACCTGCAAAAAAAAGGTTTTCGATGGGTCATTCCTAAAAATAATAAACAGTATATATCTAAAACCATCAACTAATATCATCTGCAATGGGGATAAACTAGATGCATTCCCATTAAGATCAGGAGTGAAACAAGTATGCCCATTATCACCCCTATTATTTGACATTGTACTAGAAACACTAGCAGTAGAAATTAGAGAAGAAAAAGAATGTAACTAAAATCAGAAGGGAAGCAACAAATTGGGAAACAATCTTCATAAAAACCTCTGACAAATGTTTAATTACTCAAATTTACAAAGAGCTACATCACTCATACAAAAAATCAAGCCATTCTCCAATTGATAAAGGGGCAAGGGACATGAACAGGCAGTTTTCAGATAAAGAAATCAAAACTATTAATAAGTACATGAAAAAGTGTTCTACATCTCTTATAATCAGAGAGATGGAAATCAAAAAAACTCTGAGGTATCACCTCACACTTAGCAGATTGGCTAACATGACAGCTATGGAAAGTAATGAATGCTGGAGGGGATGTGGCAAAGTAGGGACATTAATTCATTGCTGGTGGAGTTGTGAATTGATCCAACCATTCTGGAGAGCAAATTGGAACTATGCCCAAAGGGTATTAAAAGACTGCCCTTTGAACTGTGACAAGGAAATCACTTTTAAAAGACTGATATATATTAATTTAAGATCTCCAAGGAATTCAGCTATGTAATTCCTAAATGAAAACTCAAGTCAGCCGTCAACCTTTTATAGAGTTTAATTACAGACAGGAGGAAGAAAGGAATTAGAGATAGAGAGAGAGAGGGAGAGAGACAGGGGAGAGAAGGGAATAGGGCTTAAATACCCCTTCTGTTTAGGCTGGGCCAAAGGGCCCAAGCCCTTAGATAGCTGGGGCAAAGGAAAAGAGATCAGTCCCTATTACTCATGTGACCAAAATGGAGAAAAAGTCTCAGAGGCCCCCACCTTCAACTTCCTTCAGAGCAAGCTTCTCAGAGCACCTCTTCAACCACTCAAAGCCAAAACTCTCCAACCACCCTCAGTCCTCAGACCCCTCTCTCTTTAAGGAAACCATCCAAGTTCCCTCCCCTCAGTTCTCACATCTACCAATCACTGTCCATCAATTTCCCTGTGCCAATGGTGGCTCTAGCTTAACCCAGGACCGCCCAGAGGTCTGTGGCTTTGCACATGTCTGTTGGAGGTCATATTCTCAAATAATTAAATTTTGATCTATGCTGCAGCCCTTCCTAAATCCTGTTAGGACTGAGTGGGGTGGAAATTGTATTTTCCAATACCTGATTCTGTCATTTCAAGTATCTCTATTGTATCAATTCTAAAATCAATCATGACTCAAAGAAATTCCTGTTCTGTGCTTAAGCATAGGTCAAAGCCCTTTCCATTGTTCAGCAAAAGGTTTCTGTCCTAAAGTAATCTTAAGAAGGGAGAAGGAACCTCCCATGCCAATGGGGTTCACATTCCAATACACTATCAGTAAGAAATTTTCCAAGTATGAAATTTCCCAATGGTGAAATTTCCAACATTTATAAGTCTAAGAAATTTTAAGGTTTACAATCCCCCCTGATGATCATTGGGAGACTAGTCTCCCCATTGATCATTTAACATAATCATTTTGTAGTTCTAAATTCACTTCTAACTAAAGATATACACAATATTCAATTTTCTAAGAGAAATTAGAATAGTGAGAAAGGAAATAGAAAAGAAAAGAAAGCAAAACCAATGTTTGCTAGGCGCATTGACAGAAAGCCAAATTAGGGGCAGTCCCTTTTGGCATAAATGTGTACAGTTACAATAAATGTTCAATCAAAAGTTCAGTCCAATCAATCACATCCAAAGTTCATTCTTGATCTTCTTGATGAAGTGTAGGTTTTCGGCATCTTTCTGCAACAGTTCATTCTCTGGATATAAAAGTTTCAAGCTTCTTTCTTGAATATCTTTTCTCAAACAGAATCAAAATCTTTGAATTTTTTTATAAAAGTAAAATCTTAAACAAAATTCTTGGATTTTTATAAAAATACAATCTCAAACAAAAAAAAAATTCAAAAATTCTTAGATTTTAAATTAAAATACAATCCCCCCTGAAGTAAGTATTTAAAAAAAATATCAAGTTTAGCTCAGAATGCAATGTTCAGTTATGGGGGTGTATGTGTCAATTATCAAAAGAATAGAAAAATAATCAAAAACATAAGAAAAATTCAAAATAGACCTTGTATAGGTCCAGTTTAAAGTAATTTCTATCCCACAAGTATGTAGGACAGAATGCAGTAATATTTCACTTAGCCATTTGTAGCCAAGACTACAGGAAGTTGCCATAATATAAGAAGAAAAGAATTAGAATTCTATTTTGATGGGGAAATGTCATTCCCTTGTCCAATTTTTTCCTCAGGGATATAGGGAGCCAGCATGATAGTCAAGCTTTGTACTTGTTTGAGTACTTCAAAAAGAGTGTAGATACAAGGAAGTCCTACGACTTAAACATAAGTTAAGCGTTGCAACCTCGAGTCTCACTTTAATATTTCTTGTGTGCTCTATTGGCACTATTCAGGTTTTGTCTGTGCTCCTTGTTTTTATCCCTTTTCCTGGAATCAGACACAAACATTAATCACAGTCCTATAATATTTTATCAATAAATGGCAGGTTCCCATAGTTTAAAGCTTTTAGGCATATATTGATATTATAGCAAGAGTATATATATTAACTTATATTACTGCAGGGAAAATAATATTAATATTAATTATGTGTACCTTCAGTACAAAAAATGAGAAAAAAATCAAATATTCTGATCAAAAAATAAAAGAAAAGAAATAAGAAAAAATCAGTAATTCAATATATTCTTGAAAAAAAACAGCATCCATTTGTCTATGGATTATTATCTCCAATTCATATGATAAGATAGTCACAATTCATATGATAGGATAGAGTCAATCAGTCTCAGCAGAAGATGCTTTCTTCACATGTGAGCAGTGAATCCAAGAGTCTCTTTCTCCAATCTTTATAGATGTTGGAGTAGTTAATAATATTTGGAATGGTCCTTCCCATGAAGGTTGAGTTGCTCCAGTTCACTTGAAATTCTTGATATAAACTTTATCTCCTGGGTTCAGGTAATGCAGAGAAAAGTCTAATGGTCCGGCTTGTACTGCAGCTCCGGATTCATGAAGTTCACGTAGTTTGTGCTGTAACTCCTGTATATAGGAAGCAATAGTAATATCTCCCCCTAATAGCGATGTATAAGCCGGGGAGAAAGGCTTAGCCTGTATAGGCGGATGTCCAAAAAGCATCTCAAATGGTGAAATATGTAAGTCTCCTCTAGGCCTGCTTCTAAGATAAAATAGGGCCAGAGGGAGAATTTCAGGCCATTTTAAATGGGTCTCAGTGCATAATTTGCCAATCATAGTCTTAAGTTCTTTATTCATCCTCTCCACTTGGCCTGAGCTCTGGGGGTGATATGGAACATGGAATTTTGGAGTTATCCTCAAACAAGAATATATATGATTTAAGACAGAATCAGTAAAATGACTCCTTCTATCGGAGTCAATATGTGCTGGTAGGCCAAAACGAGGAATAATTTCTTTTAAAAGTATCTTTGCAACAAAATCTGCTGTGGCTCGGGTTGTAGGAAATGCTTCCAGCCATCTGGTTAGTTGATCTACAATTACTAGACAAAATTTATAATGTCCAGCCTTTGGCATCGTTATGAAATCTATCTGTAGATGTTCAAAAGGTGTGTAAGCCAGAGGACGTCCCCCAAAGGACTGTCTGCCCTTTGATCCAGCTATAGCACTGCTGGGTTTGTACCCCAAAGAGACAATAAGGAAAAAGACTTGTTCAAGAATATTCATAGCTGCACTCTTTGTGGTGGCCAAAAATTGGAAAATGAGGGGATGCCCTTCAATTGAGGAGTGGCTGAACAAATTGTGGTATATGTTGGCGATGGAATACTATTGTGCTAAAAAGAATAATAAAGTAGAGGAATTCATGGAGACTGGAACAACCCCCAGGAAGTTATGCAGAGCGAAAGGAGCAGAACCAGGAAAACATTGTACACATAGCCTGATACACTGTGGTACAATCGAAGGTAATGGACTTCTCCATTAGCGACAATGCAATGTCCCTGAACAATCTGCAGGGATCTAAAAAACACTACCCTCAAGCAGAGGACAAATGGTGGGAGTAAAAACACCAAGGAAAAGCAACTGCTTGACTACAGGGGGGAAGGGGATACGACTGAGGAGAGACTCTAAATGAACACTCTAATGCAAATACCAACAACATGGAAATGGGTTCGAACCAAGAACACATGTGATACCCAGTGTAATCGTGTGTTGGCTATGGGAGAGGTGGTGGGAAGGGGGTTGGGGGGCATGAAAAGAAAATGATCTTTGTTTCCAATGAATAATGTTTGGAAATGACCAAATAAAATAATGTTTAAATGGAAAAAAAGAAGTTTTCTTGTGAGATTCCTGATTTCCCTTACTGACTCAGACTACAAAAATCTGTAGAACATTCCTGGAAGAAAACTATGGGTAAGATTGACCTTGTGGAAAGGAAACTAAAACAAGTTCTGTACTTTCTGCCACTGTGTTGGAACAAGCAACAGTGGGAATATCAGAGAGAGTAGAAATTGACAAGAATGACAGTTGGTGGAGGAAGGGGAAACTGGGAGTGGCAGTTAGTCTTGTGACTAGCACTTTCTGCCTGGCATGGGAAGTAGGAGGAGCTTTTCTTCCCAGTCTCTAGACAGAAGTGCCTCAATTTTCTTCAGACTGAAGAGACAGGCCCAATCAGCTCTGAAATTCAGAACTTTTCTTGTTGCTTGCTGTCTACTGCTAAGACTTTGAAATTAAGAAAGCTAGCACAGATATAGTGTAGACAGGAATAAGAGAAACTCTCTTCCAGCCTGTGAGGCCTGGCCTCAGCTCCAAAGCCAAGAAAGATTACAACCTTATTTAGGGACATCCCTCTTCCCTTTTTCCTGATAGCTCTCCAATCCAAACTGGTTATTAAAATTTATCTTATTTGAATCTCTCAGTCAGATAAGTGGAATATCTTTTATGGGGGCATAGAGGGAGCTGAATCTCAGGTTAGTCATTCAACTACAAACAGTCCTTATTGTACCCCTGCTAGGTGATCAAAGTCTGGGGAGAGACTTGTCCCTCAGGAGGGTCCGTGTTTACCTGCTCTGGGGCATCTTTAGCATCAATCCATAGAGAAGACATCCCCTCCAGCTATCATAAGTGGCTCATTTCTTGGACACCCCATTTTGTTAAAAAATAGCCTCTCTGCAAGCGGCATCTCTCTCCTTTGCCTCACTGGCAACTATATTCCTTCTCTCCCTTTAACACCTCCATTCCCTGCTACAAACCTTCCATATCACCTGTTCTTCATATCCACCCATTCTTTTCTTAAAATATTACGGTTTTTGGCAGAGCCAGCTAGGTGTTCCAACCTATTTTGTCAAGAATTTGGGAAAAAAGAAGGCAGTTGGAGGTGTCAGAGAAGTTGCAGAGAAATTGGGCCTACATATATTTCAAAATCCTGTGTGACTGTGGAAAGCAGCCATTTTGAGAGCAGTGTTGAATGCAACTAATCTGCCTAGTAACACCACAGCCAAAAGAAACCACTCCTTTTGAAGGGAGGAGGCAACTCTTAAAGGGCTGTTTTTTCTGTTGCAAAAAGCTTTTCAAGATACAAGATGGCAAAGAAACTATTACTTGCCATGGGTTATCTAGGCTGGATTGGACATTTCTTTTATATGTTTTACAACTTAATTTTTGTCAAGATTCCAGATTATATTTATTTTCTGCTTAAGATCTATGAAAATTTGCAATGGCTGAATATAAGTGTAAATCGCTTGATTTCATTCATTCCCATATATACTGGAGCATTGTTCTTCTTAATCCAATTATACTATGCCCTAAAAAAGGTGTGCATCTAATTTATGGGAAAAAAAGCAAAGGACAATGAAATGGTCATGATGATTTTAGCCTTGAGGGAGAGGATGACACAACTAAAGCAAGTGATTAAGCAACTGAATGAGGAGAAACAAAGTGGCAAATATATTAACACACAACATGACATACCTAAAAATAACAATGTAGTTAAGCAAGAAAATACAAATGGGGCTGAAGGGGGAATACCAATATTGCCACTAAGAGATCAAACAAGACTACAACCAGATATAAAACACATAAACCATTTACAACAACTGACCTTGAAAGTCTGAAAAAATGGATGCCTTCTTGGTTTTCAGAACCAGTGAGATGTTTGAAAGAATTTAAAAGAGCAATTACACTTTATGATCCAGATTTCCGGGACACTGAAATTCTTCTCTCAGAATCATTTTCAAAAAGGGAAAAACAACAATTCATTGATGAAACTAGAGTCCATATTGAAGAAATGTCATTTATAAGCTTGCACACTGCAAAGACTTTCTTAATATGAAATTGTGTTACTAAGCAATAAAAATATCACTTTAAAATGTTGCCAACCATTGAATCTGGCATCCTTGATTGCAGATCTGCCTTTTGAAGGGGAACCAATACATAATTGCCAGGAAACAATATCATTAGAAAAACCAAGAAATGATTTAAAAGACACTCCCCTGGAAAAACCCGACATTGAAATGTTCCTACTTAAACCTTGAGCTGATCTACCCTTCCCAACCCCATCTAAGGAGCCAGAGTCAGAGTCAGCGTGCACCAGAATCAGTGAGCGAGGGGCACATCTATAGTGAGTAAGGGGTAAGGTCTTTGAGAGCTGACTAAGACCACCAAAGACCTTCCACTGATAGCAGCTACACCTGAAACCCCATCAGACTGAAGAGCACAGACTCTGGGTGCTCACGGGAAAATAGCACAGAGAAGGGCAGCAAACAGCAGAAGCTGTGGATATTTGAGAGCTTGCCTCAAGCAAAATCCTTGCTCCTCATTTCCATACACAGAGAGCCTACCCTTATCACTCAGATTTCTGACTAAACAGAGAAGGAAAAACCTCCACAGTGATAGCAAATTTTGCCCAGGATCAACAACCTCCCTCCAAGAAAAACAAGAAGAAGGTGTTGACTCTGGAAAATTTTTATGGAGGAAAAACCCAGGCTACAGAAGAAATATAGGAGGAAATTCAAATAAACCCAAAACCTTCCCCCCAAAATGGAAATTGTCCAAAGCTCTGGAAGAATTTAAATTGGAGGTTATCAAAAAGATGGACCCCTTCTGGCAAGAAAAGTGGGAAATAATTCAAAGTGAAAATAACAGTTACAGTGTAAAGGACAAGAGCTCCCAATTGGAGAAACAGCTGGAAGCCATGGAAAGCAGGATAGACCAAACCAAAAAGGAAAATCAAAATATTATAGCAGAAAATCCATCCTTAAAGACCAGAATTAGGCAACTGGAAGATAACGATCCTAAAACACAGCAAGAATTAATAAAACAGAGTCAAAAGACTGACAAAATACAAGAAAACACTAAATATCTCACTTATGAGATGAAATATCAGGAAAACAGAGAAAGGAGAGACAATTTGAGAATCACTGGTCTACCTGAAAAGCCAGAAATAAACAGAAATCTTGACATCATACTACAAGAAATCTTACAAGACAACTGCCCTGATGTTCTTGAACAAAGGGGCAAAGTAGACATTGAAAGAGTTCATAGAACAACTTCTACACTAAATCCCCAAAAGACAACTATCAGGAATGTAATTGCCAAATTCCAGAGTTTTCAAGCTAAGGAGAAAAATTCTACAAGAAGTAAAAATAAAGAGACAATTAAGATACCAAGGAGCACCAATCAGGATCACTCAAGACCTGGCAGCTTCCACACTAAAGGACCACAAAGCTTGGAACATGGTATTCAGAAAGGCAAGAGGTCTTCAACCAAGGATCACCTATCCATCAGAACTGACTATAGGGGGCAGCTGGGTAGCTCAGTGGAATGAGAGCCAGGCCTAGAGATGGGAGGTCCTAGGTTCAAATCTGACCTCAGACACTTCTCAGCTGTGTGACCCTGGGCAAGTCACTTAACCCCCATTGCCTAGCCCTTACCACTCTTCTGCCTTGGAGCTAATACACAGTATTGACTCCAAGACGGAAGGTAAGGGTTTAAAAAAAAACTGATTATACACTTCCAGGGGAAAGTATGGGCATTTAACAAAATAGAAGATTCCCAAGTGGTTTGTAAAGAAAAGACCAGAACTAAGTCAAAAGTTTGATATTCAAACACAAAAATCAAGAGAAACATGAAAAGCTAAAGAAGAAAGAGAAGGGAAAGGGGGAAAATGTTTTTTTATTCAAACATTCTTCTTTAAGGGCTAAAATTATATCAAATTAGATATATATGTGTATATAATATTAATATATGAGGAAATGTTATTTGTAACACTTAAAAATTGTATTCACTATTATAGTAATTAGAAGAATTATTCACAGGAAGAGATTGGGATAATAAGTGATATAAGATGATATAAAAAAAGAAAAATGGAGGAGGGAATCGAAGATGGCACCAAGAGATACTTGAAATAAAATAAATAGGATAATCTTTATCACACAAAGATACACATGGGAAGGGGAGGAGAAGAATACTCTTGAAGAAGGAGAGGAAGAGAGTGCTAATGGTAATACTTAAACCTTACTCTCAGTGATATCAATTCTGAGATCCATTGGGGTCTTGAATTCTGTCTTATCCCACAGGGAAAGTGAAAAGGGAAAAATAAGGGGGATATGGAGGGGAGTACAAAAAGTGAGGGAAAGAGAGGAGAGAGAGAACTTAACAGACCCTAAAAAAACAAGAAGGGAACAAAAAGGGAAGGGCCAGAAAGGAAAGCCTATCAAGGGAGGAGATTAGGGGGATTGCTTAGAAATAAACCATTGCTTTAAAAGGATATAGAAAAAGAAGAAAGGACAGAAATAGTGCAGGATACCAAATGGCTAGGGCATACACAAGTGACGATCATAACTTTGAATATGAATGGGATAAACTCATCCATAAAAAAAAAAAATGGAGAGTGGATTAGAATAAAAAATCCTATCATGTATTGTCTACAAGAAACACACCTGAGGTGGGTAGATACTCACAAGTTTAGAATCAAAGGTTGTAGTAAAAGCTATTGGGCCTCAACTGACAGAAAGAAGGCAGGAGTTGCAATCATGATATATGACAAAGCCAAAGTAAAAATAGATCTGATTAAAAAAGAAAGGGAAGGTAAATACATCCTGATAAAAGGGAGTGTGGACAATGAGGAAATATCAGCAATGAACATGTATGTACCAAATTCTATAGCATGCACATTTCTAAAGGAGAAACTAGTGGAATTGAAGGAGGAAATAGTAAAACTATAATAGTGGGAGACCTGAACCTACCACTATCAAATTTAGATACATTAAATAAAAAAAATAAGAGGTAAAAGATGTGAATGAAATCTTAGAAAAATTAGAATTAATAGATATATGGAGAAAAATAAAAAGGGACAAAAAGGAATACGCCTTCTTTTCAGCAGCACATGGTACATTCGCAAAGATTAATCATGTACTAAGTCATTAAAAATATGGCAAACAAATGTAAAAAAGCAGAAATAATAAATGCAACCTGTTCAGATCATAAGGCAATAAAAATAATGTTCATTAATAGTACGTGGAGAGCCAAATCAAAAATTAATTGGAAATTAAATAATATGATTCTCCAAAATTGGTTAGTTAGAGAACAAATCATAGAAACAATTAATACTTTCAATGAAGAAAATGACAATGATGAGACATCCTTTCAAAATCTATGGGATTCAGCCAAAGCAGTACTCAGGGAAAAATGTATATCCTTGAGTTCATATATTAACAAATTATAGAGGGCAGAGGTCAATGAATTGGACATGCAAATCAAAAAAACTTGAAAGTGAAGAAATCAAAACCCCCCAGAAGAAAACTAAATTAGAGATCCTAAAAATTAAGGGAGAAATTAATAAAATCAAAAGTGAAAGAACTATTGAACTAATAAATAAGACTAGAAGCTGGTGTTTTGAAAAAAAAAAGATAGACAAAACACTGGTCAATCTAATAAAAAAAGGAAAGGTTCTGATCAACAACACATATAATACCCAGTGGAATTACATGTTGGCTACAGGAAGAGTAGGGGAAAGGGGAGGGAGGAATAGAATATAATTTTTGTATCCAAGGAAGAATGTTTGAAATTGACTAAATAAAATTTTTTAAAAAGAGAATCAAATGGCTTACTTAAAGACACAGAGCAAGTATGTAAGAGTGGTTGAACTGTCCTGACATGCCTTAATAGTGTTATCCAGTTTTTTTTATTCAGATGAAGTTGTCTTACTTTCTATTTATTATTTAATTTCCTATGAATATTAATTACGGTTTTCTTCTCTTTTTTGGAACATAATGTTGTTTACTTTGTCACTCTCTCTTCTGTAACCAAATCACTTTTTGAACTGCATTTTGAACCTTTCAGCTGCATGAGCAGTGTTATTTTATTCATACACAGTATTCTAAAAATGGGGTGAGATTTGGAGAGAAAGAAAAAGAGTTCTCTGGATATACAACAGAACCTCATTTTATGCATCCTCAAAATACACAAATTGATGTCTATGTGACTGGAAAAGTATTTAAAATAAAAAATTTAATTACACATATTTCACGCAATCATGCTCATTCTCAATCTAAGAAGCATTCATCTGTCATTATATAGTTTTGAGCCAAACATTAGTCCCACATGAGTCTTTGTTTAACTCTTTATTTCTACCATATTAATAATTCCAAGACAAAAGGCAAGGGCCAGGCAAACAGGATAAAATTACTTTCCTAGGACCACATTGCTAGGAAGGTAACTGATACTAAATTTGAACCCATGTCCTCCTAATGCCAGGACTAGCATTAAACCCTCCTGCATCATTTATTGTTCAGAGTTTTTATTTTATTTTTTCTTGTTTCTCTGTCTTTTTTTAACATTATTTTATTTGGTCATTTCCAAACATTATTCATTGGAAACAAATATCATTTTCTTTTCCTCCCCCCGCTCCCACCACCTCTCCCATAGCAGACACATGATTCCACTGGGTATCACATGTGTCCTTGATTTGAACCCATTTCCATGTTGTTGGTATTTGCATTAGAGTGTTCATTTAGAGTCTCTCCTCAGTCATATCCCTTCACCCCTGTAGTCAAGCAGTTGCTTTTCCTCAGTGTTTTTACTCCCACCATTTGTCCTCTGCTTGAGGGTAGTGTTTTTTAGATCCCTGCAGATTGTTCAGGGACATTGCATTGTCCCTAAAGGAGAAGTCCATTACCTTCGATTGTACCACAGTGTATCAGGCTATGTGTACAATGTTTTCCTGGTTCTGCTCCTTTCGCTCTGCATAACTTCCTGGAGGTTGTTCCAGTCTTCATGGGATTACTCCACTTTATTATTCCTTTTAGCACAATAGTATTCCAACACCAACATATAACACAATTTGTTCAGTCATTCCCCAATTGAAGGGCATCCCCTCATTTTTGGCCACCACAAAGAGTGCAGCTATGAATATTCTTGAACAAGTCTTTTTCCTTATTATCTCTTTGGGGTACAAACCCAGCAGTGCTATGGCTGGATCAAAGGGAAGACAGTCTTTTATCACCCTTTGGGCATAGTTCCAAATTGCCCTCCAGAATGATTGGATCAATTCACAACTCCACCAGCAGTGAATTCGTGTCCCTACTTTGCCACATCCCCTCCAGCATTCATTACTTTCCATAGCTGTTATGTTAGCCAATCTGCTAGGTGTGAGGTGATACCTCAGAGTTGTTTTGATTTGCATCTCTCTGTGGAGTCTTTTTGCTACTATCCTATTTAAGATTTTTGCATCTATATTCATTAGGGAGATTGGTCTATAGTTTTCTTTCTCTGTTTTTGACGTGCCTGGCTGTGGGATCTGTACCATGTTTGTGTCGTAAAATAAATTTGGTAGAACTCCTTCTTGGCTTATTCTGTCAAATAGTTTGTTTAATATTAGGGTTAGTTGTTCTTCCAATGTTTGATAGAATTCATTTGTGAATCCATCTGGACCTCAGGATTTTTTCTTAGGGAGTTCTTTGATGGCTTGTTCAATTTCTTTTTCTAATATAGGGTTGTTAAGGTAATTTATTTCTTCCTCTTTTAGTCTAAGCAATTTATATTTTTGTAAATATTCATCCATATCACCTAGATTGCCATATTTGTTGCCATATAATTGGGCATAGTAGTTTGTAATGATTACCTTAATTTCCTCTTCATTAGAGGTGAGGTCTCCTTTTTCATCTTGGATACTGTCAATTTGGTTTATTTCTTTCCTTTTTTTCATTGACTGACTAGTACTTTGTCTATTTTACTTGTTTTTTTCAAAGTACCAGCTTCTAGTCTTTTTTTATTAAATCAATAGTTCTTTGACTTTCAGTTTTATTAATTTCTCCTTTGAGTTTTAGGATCTCTAATTTAGTCTTCATCTGAGGCTTTTTAATTTGTTCGCTTTCTAATTTTTTAATTTTCATGCCCAATTCATTGACCTCTCTCCTTCTTAATTTGTTAATATATGAACTCAAGGCTATAAATTTCCCCCTGAGTACTGCTTTGGCTGCATCCATAGGTTTTGAAAGGACAGAGTTTTTATTTTCAACAAGTCATGTCCGCATCAGAGCAGTGGTTTTCTTTCTTTCAGTAACACTTATTTAGGCATCAATAATGTCCCCAAAGAACAAGTAATGATACAGGTATCTCTGATAAGTCTAAGAGAAGTCATAAAGTATCTAGGTATATTCATATAAGAAATACTTATAGAATAATGGGGTTCACTATTATGTGTGATTTCCAACTTATACAAAGGGACTTTAAACCTATTAATCAACATAAAACAAGGCCCTACTGAATTATATTGAAGATATCTACTGAACATCTTTAGATGTTAGATGTTAGATGTTTACTGAACATGCAGTTTTAGATATCTGAAATGGAGTTAGAGATGTGAGATTGGAGGAAAGCAGAGAGATTAGGGCAGGATAGAATAAAGTTGAGAATCATTAGCATAGAGATTGTAATTAAATTCATGGAAGCTGATGAGATAACCAAACGAAGTAATATAGAGGAAGTTTTTTCAATATACTAGTCACCTATTTCTTTAGGTTTCCTTATCTTATGCATGTTCTTAGTAAAATTTAATATCCAGAATTGAACACATTATTCAAGATGTAGTCTGATTGGGATAGAGTACAAAGGGACTTTGCAAGAGTAAATCAGTCAGTAAACATTAAAAAAAAAAACTTAATATGTGCCAGAACCTGCATTAAGCAGTGAATGCACAAAGAAAACTGATTGGGTAATTAATATCTCAACTACTAGATACATATGTAATATATTCAGAATAGATGAATACAACACTTCTTAATATAGTCCAGAATCACTTTGGGGGAAGCTTGTAACATTACATTGTTACCACATATCAAACTTGTAGACCACTAAAAATTCCAGGGTTTTTTTTTTTTCCAAATGAACAGTAATCTAGCTATGCCTTTTCCAATGTTATGAAATCAGTTATTTAACCCAACAGTATTTATATATTTACCCTTTAAAAATTTTGTTTTATTAGATTTGGCCCAATATTCTAGGCCATCATGGAGAAACTGTCATCTAATATGTTAGCTATAGGGAGGGAAATCTGAGTAGCTCAGTGCGTTGAGAGCCAGGCCTAGAGATGCGTGAAATTTAGATTACTACACCCTACTTATATCTTACTTTATGGTGAAGATAAAATTGTAAGCTCCTGATTGAACAATGACGGTACTTAGTTCTTACATTATAGTGATGCTAGATCTTTAAGGTAAGTCTGTTTTTAGATCTTACTACAAAAAGGTGTTAAGTAACTATAATAGGTAAATTAATCACAAAAAGGTTAAGTAACTAACAAAAGGTGAACTTAACAAAGAAGTGTTAAGCAACTCAAAAGATATAATCTAGTCAAAGAAGATGAGAACTAAAGAATGGGCAGTCCTGGAGAAAGCCTCTGATGTGATCGGTAGATGTGAAAATTCAGAGGAGGAGACACAAGAGTAAAAGGTCTATATATTTTGCATCACTTTCTCTCTCCAGTACTTTTTGTGGCAGAGAGGTGGCTGGTGGCAGCGTACTTGGGCTTTCGGCATTTTGACATGGTTACAGCTATTTTCTGTTTCGATGGTGAGTTTCTAGCTGAGTTTCTCTCCTTTACTTTCCAACTTTATCCTCTTAGAAGCCTCTAATCTTTTTCAGAGACCTAGTGGTGGAAATCTAGAACTCCCCCTGGCACAGGCCAGGCAGGAGAAATCTTCCCTCTTTCTCCTTAAAATCCTTCCCTCTATATTGATTAAAATTAACATAAATTTCCAGAACGACTTGAATATTTTATTTGAGATTTTTCCCTGGAGACCAGTTAATTTAGATTTAAGTCACAACCCTAAAATTATCTTTACAGATGGAAGGTCCTAGGTTCAAATCTGGACTCAGACACTTTTAGCTGTGTGGCCCTGGGCAAGGCCCTATTGCCTCACCCTTAACACTCTTGGTTCTAAGGCAAAAGGTAAGGGCTTTATATCTATATATTGTTATCAAGGGATATTGAAGGGGAAGAAACAAGAAGTAAACATCTAAATATTTTGACTTTATTAATGGGGAAATGGAATAGGAATAAGGGTAACAAGAAGGGAAATAAATCTTATCCCCAACACAAATAGCTACCTATTGACTATCATCCTAAGCTAAATAAGTTAAGTCTCACATTAATAGTATGTCACAAAGTTGAGTTCATGATGGGCCAAAGTCCAAAAGGAAAGATAACAGCTCCCGGTCATGCAAATTAATCTTCCTTTTATTCTCCAGTCCAGCTGACCTGCAGTCTGGCTGAAGTAATCCCTCTCCACAGCTGTCTTTCAAGGACCAGTGGTATCGTTTATAGTTGAAATTTTAGCTATCAACCAAATTATTTCTACTTCAGCAAGAAAACTGTCGTCAATTAGGACAAACCTCCCCCAAGCTACTTGCTTAGAATCTTGACCTAGAGCGCCATGTGGTTCTGTTACATGTCTCTGTCAATCAAAATGAAGACTTTTCTCTTCCTTAATACAGCCCCCCCCCCCATTGCACAAAGCCTAAATCATGTTAAAAACACTATTTTGGCATTTGTGCAGAACCTAAAATACTTAGCAATTACCTAAACTAGCATATCTACCCAAAATAAAAAACAACCTATACTCAACTATCTTAATATAACTAATACTAATCTATTCTAAGCAATTTAACAAGAAAAAAGGAAAAGGAATTAAATAATGAACAAGTACAAATGTCAAACAGAAGCAAAAGCAAAACAAGCAAATAACATCAAAACAAAAGATGAACATAACTTCCATGCAAACATCAGACTACTCCTATCAGCTAGTACAGAATATTCTACTACTATTGTAATACATTAACATCAAATTTAGAGAAAAAACTTTTTTAAAATTACAATAAACACAGAGTTGCATAAGTTTTACACTGAAAATGTAGGGTTTTCCTTAATGGACTTCCCTGACCAGCAGGGTCCTACAAGGGAAGGGGCTCCCCTTTGTGATGGGACCTGAGGAGAGGTAGGAACCGAGAACCAGGGTGGAAATGAAAGACACGGACAAGTCAGTGTTTGAATAGGGCAGGCAAACCCTATGATACTCCCTTTGATAGGAGAGTATGAGTACGATTAAGATAGGAAATGCAGGCCTAGACGGTTACAGCCTCAGGGAAGGAGAAGGTCAAGAGGAGAGAGAGACATAGTCATTGAGGAGCCCAGTGGAGCTCCATGGAAGGGAGAAAGGCCAAGAGGAAGTTCATGGGTTTGCCTCTGAATTTATTCCTGTCCTGCCTGGGCGGTACTCCCGAGGACATAGTACCCACATCACAAAGTATAGACAATTAAGATTGGGTGGCAAGGTAGAGGGAACACCTTTGGGCGTGTAGATTGCAAACCGTGGTGCTTTCCCGGGGAATTGAGTCTGAGCATGTTAATGAGTTTGTCTTAGCCAAGGGCCACATGGCCAGTTCAAGGTTACATTCACAAACCTCATTGGTATAACCTTATGCTTGGAGACACAGTCGCCATACAGTCATTTATATTTCATAGATGAGAATATGCTTGGGATGCTACAGAAAATCAAACCAAACATTAAGCTCACTTATGCAAATACATGTAACAATAGATATAAGTGAACTGTGTACATAATTTTATACATATGTATAGTATGTACTTATAATACATACATTTAAACTATATGTGTGCACATACATGCACTTCATATTCACAGACATGTTACATATACATACACTATAATGCAATTAATTTTAGAATCCTATTATATACACTATTTACATATATTTACAATTTTGTTTGATATGTGATGTCATATGTTATTTGTGTTGTGTAATATATGATGCAGTGCAAGACAGTACCTAATTTTCTTCTTTTATCTACTTAATCCTACTTAATCCCTACCTTCAAAATTCTTCTAACTAGATTTCTATACTTAAACTAAATCTAAATACCTATGTTTTGTTAGTAACTAACTTATCTATAGCTAATTATAACAATGTTAGTACTCTAACTATATTGAATCCCTGCCATAAGTGTGACTTCTACAATGGATTACAGCTAGCTGTTTAGGCTTCTGGATACAACAACTCTGTTATTACTTCTACATGAGCAATTGGTTTCCCCAATGCAGTAATAAAACCTTGTTGTTTCCAGATCTTTCCTGTAGCATGACAAACTGAAAAAGCATATCAAGAGTCTCTCTCTCTCTATATATATATATACACACACACATATATGTGTATATATGTATATATATATATATATATATATATATATATATATATATATATATATATATGTTTGCGCTTTTCCATCAGAGAGAAAACATGCTTGCTTCAAAGAGACCAACTTTGCACCTTGAGCACTAAGGATACTAGGCAATGATCCATACCACAGTGTCTCAAAATTCTGTGACAACTGTAGCACCTATACATCGAATTCCATTACACAAATATGAAGAACCATTCGGGAATAAAACCAGGTCTGGGTTTCCAACTGGAATGTCTTTTAAATCCATCCTAGGCATATCCACTAGATCTACTACTTCTACACATTCACCATTCTTTGGCAAATCAGGAAGAAGTATAGCCAGATTTAAAACACTACACCTCCTCAATTCAATGTTTTCACTACCTGGAAGTATAATTTCATACATGGATATTCTTTAGTCAGAAGATGCTTTAGTATGAAATTTCCTCATTAGTGCTTCTATTTGATATGAACAATATACAGTCAATAGATATCCCAAAACTAAATCTAATGACTTCTGGACTAACACAGCTGCAGCTGCTACACCCCTTAGACAAGGAATTATACCAGCAGCAGCTGACAACTATAGTATCTAATTGGACTATATAACTTTGTCCTAAATTCTGTGTCAGTACACGAGAAGTAATTCCTTTGGTCTCATTCACAAACAATTGAAAAGTTTTAATATAGTCTATGATTTCAAGGGCTGGTACAGATAAAATCGCTTCCTTAAGCTTATTTAAGGTTTTCAGATGTTCAAGTTTGAGTTTCAGAGGTTCTGGTTCTGTATTCCTGGTTAGATCTGTTAAACATTTAGTAATTTCACTATACTGAGGTTCAACGGCTGAGAGGGCAACCTAGCAAAGCACTGTGGAGTGCTTAAGGCACTTAAGT
This sequence comes from Monodelphis domestica, assembly GCF_027887165.1. Classification (NCBI taxonomy): domain Eukaryota; kingdom Metazoa; phylum Chordata; class Mammalia; order Didelphimorphia; family Didelphidae; genus Monodelphis; species Monodelphis domestica. Next base: position 245,602,727 of record NC_077228.1, read on the forward strand.
GTTGGAGCACAAAAGACAACATGGCCATCCAATGCAGCCAAGGAGGTCTCCAGGTATAAGATTTTTCATGCCAATGGACCCAGGCTTCCAACGCCGAGAGTGGGACTGTCTTTGTTCATCGACTTTTCCACTTAAATCTCCTTCATGCACAAGTGTTTTCTGTGCACTCTCATCTACATCACAGATGAAAGAGCACAAAGACAATCGTCATCCTTGGTTACCGAGAGACTATTACATACTGAGGTATCCATTGTTTACAGAAACCAGTGGTTCCAAGAACAACTCTGAGTTGCTTTTCAGTCTTAGGTGCTCTTGGTTTCTGGATATCAGTTATTCTTTTCCGAGTAATACTTCTGGAACACTCTGACAACACAAATCCAAGATATTCAATGTGAGGCAATACCAACTGTAGTTTTGCCTTAGAGATTTTATGCCCATATTTGTATAATTCATTCAAGAGAATATTGCTATTGTGTCAAGGCAGCATATTATTTCAATTCTTACACTATCCCTTAAACACACTTTAGCAGATGGAGATGCTAGGAGGATATCATCAACAAAATGTACTATTTTAGTCTCCTTGAATGTTATTGTTTTAAGGTCTCTGTTAAAAATCTGTATTTGCTCAGGCTATTGGTGAATCCCAGTGGGACATGAGTCCATGTCCACTTGATTTTTCTCCTATGTAAAAGCAAAGATCTGTTGAGAATCCTCGTGAATTGGTATCAAGAAAAATACTGAGCCTAAATCTACCATGGTGAAATATCTTGCTTGACTTGGGTTGGAAGAGACTATAGCAATTGAGTTTAGTACTATAGGATGTGTCTTTATTATGTTATCATTTACACCTCTCAGATCTTGGCTGAATCGGTAAACATTTTGTCATTTTGATCTAGCTTTGGCTTTTTTTATTGGATGTATGGGTGTATTATACTTCAAGAAGCATGATATTATTATCCCTTGTTGGATTAGAGACTCAATGATAGGTCCTATACCGTCTATTGCTTCTTTACTCAAGGGATATTGAGGAACACAAGGAACTGGTCCTTCCTTGGTTCTCACTCTTACAAGTAGCTGATTTCAATACATCTGTGGAAGACTTTGACCATAAATCTTCTGAGATATCCTCAGGAATAGGATAGATAGAATCCAACTCATTCTCTGTACTTACTGAATGTGAGACCAGCAATGGAAAAGCTTTCAGAGATTCTCCTGAGACTTGTAATGCTATATACCCAGTGTCAGTACGTTGAATCATTGCTCGTAACTTAAACAGTAAATCCCTACCAAGAAGGTTCATGTGGCATTCTTGCATACAAAGAAATGCATGCTCCACAGATAAAGGACCTAAAGTTACCATTCTAGGTTGTATTTTTGCTCCGTTCTCTGGTTTTCCAGTAGCTCCAATCACTTCCATAGTACCAAAAGCTTTACAATCTTTAGGAAATTTGCAAAACAGATTTACTGGCTCCAGTATCCACCAAAAGATCTGATCCTCTAAAGTTATAGAAATATAGGGATCAGTGCTTTTTAGAGGTTGGGAGGTTTCAAGAACTGGTGCAAGAACAGTAACATCAGTACAAAACTCAGTCATTTCCTGTCCATTCAAGGTAACATCTGCTTGAATTACATGACTTTCCCAGGATTCTGTATCATCAGCTTTTTATGTTACTCTCATTAGTCCTTATATTCTCCATCTTAGTATCATTGTTCTCATTTACAATTTCATTATTATTCAGTTTATATTCTTCAGTAATTTCTCTTATTTTTACATTTATTGGAATTTCCCATTAAATTTATATTACAATGCTCTTTCTCTGTACAGTTATTTATACTAATTAGATTATCTTTTGAATTAATTCATTTGTATCACTATCTACCTTATTTTCATTACACTCAATTTTATTTATCCTCAACTCATTTTCATTTATACCACACTCATTATTTCCAGACTCATTTTCTTATGGACTTAGGGTAAACCTTCATAAGCTACAAGCCCCCTTACTCTGGTCACCTTTTACTACCTGGATGTTCTTTGGTCTAGCTCCAGAATTTACCCATGATTACATTGTCACGAGATCTGGTGCTTGTTGGCTACAAATGTTTGTCATCCAAGTCAATGATAAAAATGTTAAATTGATCTATTTGTATTTCTGAACATATAAATTGGCTATTAATCTCACAACCTAGTGAGAAATCTTGAGAAATATAGTGAGTAGAATCTGGATGTTATGTTTATATTCATTTTTTAATTAGTTTGTATAATAAATCATTATCAGTTATTTTTCTGATATTTTCCTATACTTTTAATTTTCTTTTGATATTTATTTTAGTACAATTTATTATTCAAAAGCCTATTTAATAATTATATATTGTAATATGTTATCTTTTATTATTTTATTCATTCCTTCTCAAATAAGATAAATATCCTATGCCATTTTCTTTTTTTTAATATGTACTCTTTATCTTTAAAATATTAGCACATTTGGAGTGTAAGGCCACATATGTTATAAGATATTAATTCAAGTTAGTTTTTCTTCATTTTTCTTCTCACCTCATTCTCTCTCCCTCTGAACAAGTCTTCCCTTATTAAAAAAAAAAGAAAAAGAGTCCATCAGAATTAACACAGTGCCAGTATTAGTTTATGCAAAATTCCATACCTTAGTACCTCTCCAATAAAAGGATAATCACATGTCATTTTGGCAATTATTATTTTGTTAAATGTTTTAAAATCTGACAATAAGTCATTAACACTTTTAGAGAACACATTATTTTTTATTCTTGCCTTTTTTTTCATGAAGGTGCAGTTCACTATTAAATTGTCAAATTCTCTAAAATACTCCTAGGGAATTTTCATTGGAATGTCATTAAACCTGTATATTAGCTTGAGACAGTGCTGTCACATTTAGTCTATCTAATAAGGGATAAGATATATCTCTCTCTACATGTATTCTTGTCTCTTTTATTTATCCCACTGGGGCTTAACCAAGTCATATAGCCTGTATAAGTCCCAATTTTATCATACATTAAAACAGGTAAATAAATAGTTATTAAATAATTACACTACTTTACCTCTCCAGTTTGTTATGATAAAAATACCTTTTTAACCTTAAAATCCTGTGAGTATGATTTTTTTATTACTATAATCAGTTCCTAACCCAAATGCTAACTTTTCTCTTCTGTAATAGGATCTGATATTTGGAGCACAAGATAAATTAATATCATCTAGTGCAATGATGACAAACCTTTTAGAGACTGAATGTTGTGCCCCACCCCCTGCTACCTTGTCACAGATAGGGGAGGGAGGAAGTGTTCCCAGTGGGTTGCTGGGCAGAGGGCCAGGGGACTCAGGTATCTGGAGAGGGAGAGGAGAGTCACTCAACTGCTCTGCTCCCCTCCAGCTCTGCTCCCTGTAAAGGATAATTTTAGTGTTGTGACCTCAACTATATTTAATTATTGGTCACTATGGGATTTCCCAAATAATAAAATACCCAAGTCAGCTGGATATTATGGTGACGTATGGGTGCAGACATTCCTGACCTTGTTAGACTAAGTAGGGTGGAGCAATGTAAAGTTACCAAGACATTCCTGATTCTGTTAGACCAAGTATCTCCATTGTTACAATCAGGAGGTAGCTAAGTGAAATCTTCACATCCCCTCCAGCTCTGTGCCACACTGTAAGCTGTTCTCCCCTCAAACCTAGCTCCTCTCCAGCCCTACCACAGGAATCACTTTTACCACAGACTTAACAGGCTACACTAGCAGCATGTGAGCCACCCACTTCCCTACAGACAAGGGAAGGAGGTAGCACTCCCATTGGACTGCTGGAGATAGGGGAGAGTCATGTTAAAAAATGTCCTCAGGCATGTGGAGAGGGGAGGGGAGCAGCTTCCCCCAAGTCCCTCTGGCTTTCTAGTAAGGAACTCTGATGTGTAAAGTTGGGCATGCCTACAGAGAGGGCTCTGTATGCCCTCTCCTGCATACATGCCATAGATTTACCACTGTGGATCTAATGCTGCGTTCCTTTTACAGATGAGGAAATGGGCCCAGAAAGGTAACAAAATTGCCCCAAGTTCCTACAGAGAGTAACAGAGCTGAGAGTCAATGTTAAGTACTCAAATGCCAAATCCCTCTAGAATCTTCCCATTACATTAGGCTGCTTAATTTGAAGTCTTGTTCTTTGAAATCTGAAGCAATTATATTTCTTTCAGAATACTCTGGAAATGTGTACCCGAGAAACAGAGTTTAAGAGTATTTTATTTGCACTTTGTTACTTCCACGCTGTTGTAGCAGAAAGGCACAAATTTGGACCTCAAGGCTGGAATCGCACTTACCCTTTTAACACTGGAGACCTTACCATCTCAGTGAATGTGCTCTATAACTTTCTTGAGGCCAATGCCAAGGTAAGGATAATAAATGAGATCCTAGATGTTTATACCAGGGTGAAAATAACTATAGATAGGAGTCTGAACCTTCCTTAATTTCAACTCAAGAATAGTGCCATCCTTTGAATGAAGAGGAGAATCAGTGTCAATGAAAGGCTATCACCCAGTATTTCCTAAAAAGAGATATTTAGGGTTCAGGACAATGACTCTGATGTGAGTGCAAGATGTATGAATTTGGTAAAAACCAATCCATATATAACAGGGTTCACACTAAACTGTATGTAGTGCTCTCACAGGTTGTAAAGCTACCATAATGGCATAAAGTGCTAAGCAACAATTCTCAGGAGCTCTTCAGGATCAACATACCAACCATCATGCTTTTCTATCTGCCACTGATTCATTTCCTTTCCAATTCTCTATATAGTTTCTAAGGCAAAAGCTGTGTTCTGATGTTTCTTCATAAATTAATAGCAATGTATGATCATTTTCAATAATTAATCAATTAGCTCTGAAGGCCCTCAGTCTAGCTTACAAATAAGCTAGATAAATCTCTAATGCCTAAAATTCCATTTTTATCTCAAACTCGTAGGTTTAGACAGACATCAATGTTTCTGGCTATACCATTTATTGAGATAGTAATGAAAATTACAAAGATATAATTAAATGTTTCAACAAGGCATCATTTTCAAGAAGGATCACAGCTATATGATTTACATAGAAAAACCTTAGATATTGAACTAAAATGAATAGAAACCATAATTTTAACAGGATAGTAGCATATGAAATAAAAACACAAAACATCAATATGTATTACCAAAAAACTCTAGCAGAAAGAGATCAAAAAGAAATTCTATACAAAAAGACATATCACAGACAAATTAAAGAACCGAAGAGATATTTTTACAGATATGACTAAGGTTTTTGACAAAACAAAGAAGAGAGATAATTGAGGGAGATTAAAATGGATAATTTTATTATATAAAATGGAAATTATTTTGCATAAATAAAATATCCATTAGATGAATCAAAAAATTTTAAAGGAAAAGGAAAATTGTTAGAGGAGATACAAGAATATAGACATAGTAATGTCAGGTTGTAAGGTGATCCAATCATTGTGGAAATCAACTTGGGTGACACAATATCCATAAAGTTACTAAAAGCTATACATACCAGAAATAATACTACCATGCCTCCAAGGAGATAAAAAAAATGAAAAGAACACTATTTATAATAGCAGTTTTTATCATAGTGAAGAACAGGAAACAAAGTGGCTGTTCATAAATTGGGTGATGGCTGAATAAACTATTAATTTACAACAAATTAATCACGTAATTAATATTACTTATTAATGTAATATTATTTCATCATAAAAATGAAAACAAGGAAAATTTCACAGAAACCTTAGAAGAATTGTATGACCCAATTAAGAATGAAATTAACAGAACTGAGAGAAGTTTTTTTTCAATGCCAAACTTTGTACAGGAAGCCAATATTGAAATATGTTATGAAGGGTGCAGCCAACAGAGCAGAGAAGGGACAGATCCTTATCCGAGCTCCAACAAATTACCCTCCAAAAAGATTATTATATAATGCCTTAGAACAAAATCTGGAACAGCAGAATCCACAAAAAGACAAGGTGGAGTAATTTTCCAGTGGAAAACAACTTAGAAAGCCAATACCCAGATATAGTGCACTGGATAGGCCTTGGGTGCAGCTGAAGTTATAGCAAAGGCTTCTGGAATTCTCAACCACAGAAGGTATGGGGGGATTGGAAGGAGATTGATTACAAGGATCCCTTTGCTGGCTCTAGGTGCAAGGCTTTTGTCTCATTACCCCTACACAGAACCAGGGCTCATAGTGGTGAGAAGCACTAGCAGATAGCTGTGCTTGCAGCAACAGGAGAGAAGAGGACACTGGTCATAGTTCCAACCAAAGGCGAAAAGAGTGCTTTGGATTACTCATAGACCAGAGCACAGGCCTCAAGAGTATTAAACACACCTCTCCTTACATCATAGCACCTTGGAAGAACTGAAAGCAGACAGATACCCAGAGCTAGCTCTGAAGGCAGCTGCCCAAAGAAACTGTAACTTGGAACTGTGTTCTTTTCACCATAGATGTGGAGCCCAACTTTAACATTTTTTAAGATAAAAGAAACTTAAAAAGCTAGAAAATGAGCACGCAACAGGAAAACTCAACAGAGAAAGTTATTTTGGTGACAAAGAACACAAACTCATAAGAAGACAACAAAAAAAACTTCCAAGAAAAATAGGAATTGCTCTCAAGGCCAAAATAGAATTGCTGGGAAAACTCGAAAAGGATTTTAAAAATCAAACAAGAGTAGTAGAGGAAAAATTGGGAAAAGAAATGAGTGATAAAGGAGGATCATATGAACCTTACTTTCATCAGAATTTTGATTCAGTGAGGGAAGAACATACACAATAAATTGGGTATAGAGAAAGCTATCTTACCCTAAAGTTAGTAGGAGGGAAAAAAGATAACAGAAATAGGGTGGGACTGATAGAAAAGAGGGCAAAATGATGAAGAAGGAGGTCAGAACCGAAACATGGGTAATAAGATGGAGAGTAATACAATTATCATAATGGTGCAAAAATTTTTCACAAGTCTCCATAAAAAGGTCTCATTTCTCAAATACATTAAAAATTAAATATATAACATCATTCTCCACTTGATAAATGGTCAAAGTATATGAATAGGCAGTTCTCAAAGTAATTAAAGCTCTCTATTAGTCATGCAAAAAAATACTCAAAAACCACTATTAAAGAAACACAAATTAAAATAACAATCAGATTGGCTTTTATGACAGAAAAGGAAAATAACAAAACTTGGAGGGAATATGGAAAAGGTGACACACTGATGCCCTATTGGGGGAGTTCTGAACTGATTTAACCATTCTGTAGAGCAATTTAGACCTATGCCCAAAGGGCTATGACAGTAGATACCCTTTGACCCAGAAATACCATTACTAGATTTATATCCCCAACAGAGAAAAAACAAAAAGGGGAAGGACCTATAATATTTAAAGCAGCTCTTTGGAAGGAGGTGCAAAGAATTGGAAAGTAAGGGAATACCCACCCACTGGGGAATGGCTGAGTAAGTTATAGTATATGATGGTAATAGAATAATATTGGGCAATAAGAAATGACAAGGAAGAGCTAAAAAAAACCTGGAAAGTCTTCCATGAACTGAAGCAGAATGAAATAAGCAGAATTGGGAGAATATTGAACACATTGATAGGAATACTATACAATGAACAACTGTGAAAAACAGCTATTCTCAGCAATCTAAAACTATCCCCAAAGAGCTCATGATAAAAAAAATGCCATCTGCTTCCAGAGAAAAAAATGACTAATAAGAGTCTAAATCCAGACTAAAGCAAACTTTTTTAATTTTTTTATTTGAGTTTTCTTCTACAAAAGGATTAATATGGGAAAATCTTTTCCGTGATTGCACATATAAAATCCATATAAGATTGCTTACCATCTCAACATGGGTGGGAGTTGAGGGGAAAGGAAGAAGGGAGAGAATGCAAGGTCCAATATGCTTTTAAAAATGTTGGAAGCTGGGGGCAGCTGGGTAGCTCAGTGGACTGAGAACTAGGCCTAGAGACGGGAGGTCCTAGGTTCAAATCCGGCCTCAGCCACTTCCTAGCTGTGTGACCCTGGGCAAGTCACTTGACCCCCATTGCCTAGCCCTTACCACTCTTCTGCCTTGGAGCCAATACACAGGATTGACTCTAAGACAGAAGGTAAGGGTTATTTAAAAAAATGTTGGAAGCTATTAATTATTACATGTAATTGGAAAAAATTAAATTAAGATAAAAATAAATAACTATGTAAAAACTCAGATCATCCAATGCAACCAATAATGAAAGATTCCAAAGGATTGATGAAAAAGATTGCTATCAAATTCTTGGTGGGGAGATGATGGACTATGGACAAATTTTCAGATATTTTCAATAAAAAAATACTTTGCTTGGCTATACTTATGGGGGCAGGAAATTGTGGGACACTGATAATGATGCAAAAGAGAAAATAGGGGGGAAAGAGTATAAATAAAATGTATTGCTCAGAGGAGAACAGAAGAATGTTGAGAAGGGGACACAGACAAGGGAGGCAATGCTGGTACTACCACATTAAGTGTATACATATATCCAAGCTATAAAAATATTTTTTCTATGCAATAGGCTTGCATTTTCACATATAATTCTCTTTTCCTGGTCTTTGTGTGACATGTGCTTGTAGCAGATATTCTGGCCCCACTCTCTAAAGGCCAGATAGGTTATATCTACATTCAAAGTTTCAAGGTATCTGGAGAGATTTAAGGAAAAATTTTCCCTACTGTCATTAGATCTAGCCACCATCAGCTTTGTTCTTCTATATTAGGGGGCTAGTAACTTAAACCTCAGTTCCATTTGATGATCTAACATTGGATAGTTTTCACAAAAGGATATTTATTTCAAAGACATGGCAAGAAATACAAATATTTCCCCCAATATTTTACATGCATAATCCTTCCTTCACACTTTTGTTCTTGGTGAAAAGGAATAGGCCTATAATTTAGCTCATGGAGTTCCTACATGGTCCAATTAAAGCCAGAGGTGAGATTAGAGAGCAAACATTTGTAGTTGAGTAAGGATGCTTCTGTGTCTTCCAGTAGCATTCAATTGTATTGGCGTGGAAGAAGAAATAGCTGGTGAAGTCGGAGTCATTTGGAGGAAGTCAAAGTCCCTATGTTCCCCACATTTCATTGTACCTGAAATCACATTCTTTAGTGATCAAACTATTTAATCTACACATTAATTCCTATGCTGCAATTCAGTCTAATTTCATTCCCATTCTCTGTCTCTTAGGTACCCTATGATGACTTGCGCTATCTCTTTGGTGAGATCATGTATGGAGGTCACATCACAGATAACTGGGACAGGAGGCTTTGTAGAACATACCTGGAGGAATTCATTAAGCCAGAAATGTTAGAAGGAGAAATGTTTCTGGCTCCAGGGTTCCCGATGCCAGGCAATATGGATTACAACAGTTATCACCAGGTAATCTTCCCATACTATGTGAACTTTACCTCCCTAGGTTTATTACTCTGTTTTAAAATGAAAAAGTTGGAGATGGGACTAGATAGTTTCAAAGATCCCTTCTAGCCCTATATTCTCTAGAAAACATAATGCTTTAGGCTGTTCCAGCAATACTTTTAAAGTCATTTTGAAATATACTTGCTGGAATGGCTCTCAAAGCTCTATTTCCCTGGTTAAGGAAGTTTATGAGTTCCTAAACTCAGGTAATACTTGTCATTAATATCAAATTGGATGTGTCTTTTTTCATGACATCAGCAATATGGAAATATGTATTGCATCAAAGCACTAGTATATATTGGACTATTTATTGCCTTAGGAAGGGTATTGGGGGAGGGGAGATGAAAGAAAAAAATCAGTGAATGCTAAAATGTCAGAAAACAATAGTTAAAAATTGTTTCCACTTGCTCATCAGCTTCAGGAGGGGGGAGGGAAGAGGGAAGGGAAAGAACATGAATCATGTAACCATGGAAAAATAGTCTAAATTAATTAAATAACTTTTTTAATTGTTTCCATAATGTAAATTAAAAAAAATTTTTTTTAAATCAAATTGGTCCATTCTTATCACAAGGATTTCAGTTCTTACTGAAATGTATGTTTCTCAATTCCAAATGCAATATCAAAGAAATGCATTTCATTACTTGAATATAAAAAATAACCAAGACCTAGTTAAAAGCAAATTCCTAGTAAAGAATTTAGCCCATTTCTACTAAATAATAATGTTTATCCTTAAACTTTTCAATGGATCACAACTTTATAATCTTCTACTCTTTCTGATGCTTGCTGGCCACTACAAAAATGGTTTCACAATGAGAAATTTCTTCATAGTACAAAATCTCTATGTTCTTTTCTTTTTTTATAATCACTTTCCTATGGCACCCTCACCTCAATAGAATTCTTCCTGGAATAAGGAACTACAACTAAGCAAAAGAAATCATTGCATTAGGAAAACATGCTTCAGTCCATATTTGTACTCACCATCTGTCCCCTAAAGAGGAAGGCATTAAATCCCTGATAGTTCACTGAAGCTTCTGTTAATTACTACATTGTACAAAGTTCTGATGTATTTTAATGTCAATGAACATATCTTTAGTGAATGCTTACTTACACAACACAATGTTTGGTGCTATAAGGATATAGGAGATAGGGACAGCTAGGTTGCTCAGTGGATAGAGCAATAGACCTAGAGTCAAGAAGACCTGGGCTCAAATGTGACCTGACAGTTATGTGACACTGGGCAAGTTACAGCCCCAATTGTTTAGCCCTCATCACTCTTGTGCCTTAGAATCAATACTTAGTATTGGTTCCAATACAGAATGTAAAGGTTGAAAAAAAAAGATATAGAAGATATGGTTTCTGCCATTAGGATTTTATAATCTAGTTTTATGTAAAGGAGACAAAACTAATACTGATAAGTCGGTCAATAAAATTGTGTCCGCTATGTTCCTGGGAACTGTACTAAGCATTGAGACTAAAAAGACAAAACATTGTCCCTGCCCTTAAGGATGGGCATATCTGTTGGGGGATGGGTAACAGGAATGGGAGGACAATGCCTAGTGGGAGGGGCATAACAAAGTCCAGAGGAATGTAGGTGAGTGGGAAATGAAGAGACAATTGGTCTGGATCCCATCTTTAAATGAAGGACTTGGGAGGAACTCTCTACTGTTCACTTTCCACATTCTCCTATCGCAGGCAGGGTAGAAACCCAGGAGCAGAGGGTACTGCAGAGATGTGAGTTCCAGGATTGATGTGATCCATAAAACAATTTAAAAAACATTAAGTGCTGGCCACTACAGGGCCTGTAATGTAACTATGGGACTTAGACTGATTTTTTAAACCCTTGCCTTCTGACTTGGAATTAGTACTTAGTATTAGTTACAAGGCAGAGGACTAATAAGTGTTAGACAATTAGGATTAAGTGACTTGCCCAGGGACACACAGATAATAAGTATCTGAGGCTAGATTTGAACTGAGGATCTCCTTGTTCCAGGCCTGGCTCTCCCTTCACTGAGCCACATAACTGCTGGCTCAGACTTATTTTAAGTGCAATAGCATGAGCCTAGAATATTGGTTATGAACTTACTTTCCCTTCCACAATAATGTATCTCTTTGCGGGTGAGTGAATCCCAGGCTTTAATTAATTTACTAAAGAGAAAAGGTTTCTTCCTAGGAGACCCAGCTTGCAAGTTAAGGTTGGAAGAGTAGCCCAGAAACAGAAGTTATACATTGGAGTTTTATCTGGAATATATTTGAGTGTCCTTTTAAAAAGGTTCTCTACCTCTTGTTCTTTTTCTTGGCTGCTCCAGTTTTGCAGGAATCAACTAAAGAAAAAAATTTCTTTTGTTGTAAATTATAATTGAGCAGTCGGCTTCACGTTTAATGAGAGTAGTTGCTCTGAGATAATTTTGTTTATATCAGTGAATCTATTCATATATGGAAGGTGATATAAGTAATATGAATCCATAGACTATTAGCACCCATCAATGAAGCTAAAGTTACACAGAGGACTCAATAAAGGAGTACCACATGACTTCAGAGATAAACCTATTGAGAGCATCAAGATGCTATAAATACTTTAGGAAAATGTGAAGTACTCATCAAATTATGTTTCTGTAGGTTATTTGAGAATACAAATCTTCCTAAAATTCCTGATAAGATAGGAATTTCAAAAATACAAGACCTTTCAGATGAAGAATCAAAACTATCAATAATCACCTAAAAAAAGGTTCTAAATCCCTCCTGATTAGAGAAATGTGAATCAGAACAACTCTGAGACACTACCTCACATCTAGAAGATTAGCCAATATGACAGTAAAGGATGGACTAAATATTGGAGGGGATGTGGCAAAATTGGGATACTAATGCATTGCTGGTGGAGTTGTGAATTGATACAACCATTCAGGAAGGCAATTTGTTTTGTTTTGTTTTTAATTGAGAGATGTGAATTTTTTGTTATTTTTATTGTTTTATAAATTTAAGTATTTTTCTATGATTACATGATTCATGCTCTTTCCCTCCCCTTTTCCCTTTCCTCTCCCAGAGTGAACAATCAATTCCACTTGATTATACATGTATTATCACTCAATATCTATTTTCACATTATCCATTTTTGTAATAAAGTAATCTTTTAAAAAACAAAACCCCACATCCTATATCACTTGCATCAGTTCATGAAGGTCTTTCCAGCTCACATAAAAATCAAGCAGTTTATCTTCCCTTAGTGCACAATAATATTCCATCACCATCATATACCACAATTTGTTCAGCCACTATCCAGTAGAGGCATCCCCTCTCATTTGTTGCCACCCCAAAGAGTGCAGATATGAATTATACAAGTATTTCACCTTATTATCTCTTTGGGGTAAAAACCTAGTAGTAGCTGGATCTAAGGGTATGCATTCTTTTAAAATCCTTTGGGCATAATGACAAATCACCTTTCAGAATGTTTGGATCAGTTCACAACTTCACCAGCACTGTATTTTACATTTTATAATGTTCTCTATCTTTCTTGGTTTTAAATTCCATCCTTTCCCACAGATCTGACAAACATACTATTCTATATTCACATAATTTACTTATAATTTCCCTTTTTATATTTAAGTCATTTACCCATTTTGCATTTATATTGGTATAAGGTATGACATATTGATCTAAACCTAATTTTTCCCATACTGTTTTCCAATTTCCCCAGCAGTTTTTGTCAAGTAGTGAGTTCTTGTTCTGGAAGTTGGGATCTTTGGATTTATTGAACACTAGCTTGCTGAGGTCATTTACCGCTAGTCTATTCCAGTACCATATTGTTTTGATGATGACTGCTTTGTAGTACAGTTTAAGATTGTAATGATAAATTCCTGATCAATTGTAATTAAACCTAAGGAAGCTGTTACTTGTAGACAGATGAGTGAGGAAAGGCAGGAGACAAGATGGACTGACTCCTATAGTACTCTCTAACTCACTTTTCCTGGGCTGTGATAACAGGGAATATCATAGGGAAATGGGTATCCTGATTTGTAGGCTTGTCAGTTGGTAAGTTGATTTACGAAGAATTATGTCACTATTGCTAAATTTTTTAAGAATCTCATATAAGGATATATAATTAGAAAGAATCTAAAGCAAGAAGACAAGAAAGATCAACTTGACTGAACACATCAGAAGCCAATGGAGATTACTGGAATAAAGAATGTGAAAAGGCTTTTATGGTTTACTTTAGCAGTCACCACAATCAATCTATGCAAACCATTACCTTTATTTGTGGTTGGACTTGAATAAATATTTGGTGGTCTCCCGGAATTTAATTTCTAAATCCCAATTTAAACTTCTAAATCCCAAAATGAATTATTAAAGTAAAATGTAAATTTTTGGTAGTTTTATTTACAATATTTTATTTTATTTTATTTTATTTACAATAGAAGGAAGATATTAAGGAATAAGAGAGACAACTCCAGCTTCCTCTGAGCCAAGTAGAAATTCTAAGGCCCTAATCAGGGAAAAAAAGTCTCAAGATGATGGGTCTTTCTAAACCTCTGAGAAAGGCAGGGTTACTAAGTCAGCCTTTCACTGATCAACAGTGACCTTCTAAAAGGAAAGCAGTCTGAGGGCTCCTGCACGAGCTCCTCCAGGAGTCCAGTTACACAGGGAGTGTCTGTCTTCCAGTCTCTCCTCCAAGTGAGAGTTCTATCTAACTCAAATTGAACATAATCTCTTCTGGTCTCTGGTCCTCTTTTTAAAGATCTTTTTCTCTTGTGTCACCTCCTGTAAATTTCACATCTACGAATCACAGCAGACACTCCTTTCCAGGACTGTCCACTCTCTATTTTTTTTTAAACCCTTACCTTCCATCTTGGAGTATGTATTGACTCCAAGACAGAAGAGTGGTAAGGGCCAGGCAATGAGGTTTAAGTGACTTGACCAGGGTCACACAGCTGGGAAGTGTCTGAGGCCAGATTTGAACCTAGGACCTTCCGTCTCTAGGCCTGGCTCTCAAGTCACTGAGCTACCCAGCTGCCCCATCCCACTCTTTAATTCATACCTTCTTTGGTTAGATTATACCTTTTTTGGTTACTTAACACCTTTTTTTGTTAGTACACATTTTGTAGTTAGTTAACACCTTTTTGTAGTTAAAATGGGTAGCTCTACTTCAAATATTGAGTTACCCTAACCTTTGGGGGATTAAAATCTAAAAATAGACTGGATTACAATTCAATCTTCCCAATAAAGGAAGAGCTAAGTGCCTTCATTGTTACAATCAGGGGATTACAATTTGATTTTCACAATAAAGGAAGAGCTAAGTATCTTCATTGTTACAATCAGGCGAATACTAAATCCAATCTTTGCAATCCCCCCCATGATCATTGGGAGACTAGTATCCCCATTGATCATTTAACAGAATCATCTTGTAGTCCTAAAACTTTCTAACTACAGATGTATACAATATTTCAATTTCTAAGCGGAAATTACAACAGTTAGAGAGAAATAGAAAAGAGAGGAAGCTTGCTAGGCGCATTGACAAAAAGCCAAATTAGGGGGCAGTTCCCTTTGGCATAAAAGTATACATTTACAATAAAGGTTAAATCCCCTTTTGTTCAATATATTGCACCTAAAAGTTCATTCTCGATGCAATGTAGGTTTTTGCAAGCATCTTTTTTCAAAGAGTTCATTCTTCTGGATTCAAGGAGTTAGCAAACTTCTTTTCCTGAAATTTTTCTCAAACAAAATTTTAAATCTTGGATTATTTAAAATAAAAATAAAATAAAATCCCCCCTGAAGAGGGTGTTTGCCAACACTCAGATCAACTCAAAATGGTTGCTATGTGTGTATGAGTCAATTATCAAAAGAAAAAACCAAAAACATAAAAAATTAAGTTTTGAGAGAAATAAGTCAAAATAAGAATCAAAACTCCATATTTATATTTATAGACTATGTCTATAAAATTTATGAATTAAAAAAGGATAAATTCATAATAGGTCCTTGTTATTAGGGTCCAATTAAAGTAAATTTTATCCCACAAGTCTGTAGGGGAAAAAATGCAGTGATATTTTATTTACCCATTATAAGTCAGGACTACAGGAAGTTGTCATAATATAAGAGAGAAAAAAGAGAAGCTAGATTTTTGTATAAGAGGAAAGTGTCATTCCTTAGTCTGATCTTTCATCATTTCTCAGGGATATGGGAGCCAGACAAGCCAATTATTAGGTAATTTCATAGAAAGTATTTAACAAAGAGTGTAGTTCAAGGAGTCCTGCATCTTAACATATGTCAAGGGCTGCAACCTCAAGTCTCACACTAGGTACAAGTCCTTTCATACTGGTGTAGAAATTCATCACTCCCACATGGATTGGCTTCTTTTGACCTGTGTGCTCTTTTGGCACCTTTCAGGTTAAATCTGTGCTTCTATGGCAGTATGTAGATAAAATCTATGCTCCCTTTATAAAATTTTATTTCCTAGAATTAGAGACAATCATAAATTACAGGTTTCCATAGTCTAAAGCTTTTGGGGTATGCATTTTTATGCTAAGAAAATAGTCATCTTAGCTTATTGCAAAAATCAAAAATAGAAAGAAAAAATTTCCAATACAATTACATGTGCTTCAAATGCAAAAATGAGAGAAAGAAGAAAAAATAAAATACTGTATGGCAGAAATAAAATGCAATAAAATAGTACAGATACATCAATAGGGAAATCTTATCATAATCAACAGTTAAATACTATCAATAAAGTCAATTATTCATTATCAATAGAGGGTACTCGTTTTACATGACTACAATGAATCCATGAGTCCCTCTCTCCAATTTTAATAGCTGTTGGTGTAGTTACTAGGACTTGGAATGGTCCATCACAAGCAGGTTCAGTCAACCCAGTATGTTTCAAATTCTTTATATACACACCTGGGTTTAAATCATGAATTTACATGAAAATACATTATGGTCAGAGGGCATCCCAATACCAGGTCAGCTGATTTGGTTACTATTAAAGCTGCATCAGCTACTCCTCTAAGGCATGGTAGTGCTCCAGCAGCTACTGGATCTAGCATTGAGGAGGTCCCAAAAGTTGAGTTAGAACACCTAAAAATACCCCTTTTTGTTTATATATATATATATATATATATATATATATATGCATATATATATATATTAAATGGTTTATCATATTTGGGATGCCTAGAGCAGGGGCAGACAGGATAGCCTGTTTTAAATTTGAAAGATCTGTTAGGTGTACTGTTTCTAATTTAAGTGGTTCAGGGACCAGGTTTTTTGTAAGTGATACAAGGGATTTAGTGATTTTCCCCACAACAAGGAATCCACTGCCTACAAAATTCTGTTGCTCCAAGAATTGCCCTCAATTGCCTTTTAGTGGTAGGTGCACTTAATTTTTGAATGTTTTCTATGCACTTAGGAGAAATTATGTGGGCACCAGCAGTTATAATGAATCTCAAGTATTCTACTTTTGGGAGACAACACTGAACCTTTTCCTCCGAAATCTTGTGTCCTCTTTTGTATAGTTCTAGGGGGAGGTGCTTACTATCCTCTTGGCATGCTTCAGAATTTGTCTAAGCCATCTACATATTTTTATTAATTTGCTGTTTTTAAATTTTATATTGTCACTGTCGACTTAAAATTTGTGCAAAAAATCCTGTACTTTCCACAAAACCTTGAGGCAGACAAGTTCATGTCCACTGAGAGTCCTTCCATGTGAAGGCAAAAATATGCCTGGAATTTTAATGTACAAGAAGGCAGAGCACAACTGTACTACTATAAAGTATGTAGCTGTGCTAGGAATAGAAGAAATAATAGTATTTATGTTATGTTACGTTATGTTATGTTATGTTATGTTATGTTATGTTATGTTATGTTGTGTTGTGTTGCGTTGCGTTGCGTTGCTTTGCGTTGCGTTGCGTTGCGTTGCGTTGCGTTACGTTACGTTATGTTACGTTACGTTACGTTATGTTGTGTTATGTTAGAAAATACAGGTTGTCTCTTTATAACATGTTTGTTCACTGCTCTCAGGTCTTGTACAAATCTATAGCGGTGCTTGCCATTGGGCCCCAATGGCAGGATGGGCATATTGTATTCAGATTTACAGGGGATTATGATTCCCTGGTCAATTAATGAATTTATTACTGGGGTAATATCCTCAATTGCCTCTTTTGAGAGTAGGTACTGAAGAATAGAAGGATATGGACTAGATTTAGTTTTAATTGGGAAGGGATAGCTGATTTAATTAAGCCTACATCAGAAGATGTGGCCCAAAGAGACTCTGATATATCTGCAGGTCTTGCAAAGTTTGGAGGCTCTTTTACCTCCTGGCTATCTGAGAGAAGGAGAAGGAGTAAATTTAAAGATTCCTCAGGTCCAATGATAAAGAGTCTTCTGGAGCACAAATTATTGTGGCCTGTAGTTTGCATGGTGAATCCCTCCCAGCAAGTTTGTGGGGCATCCAGGCATTAAAAGAAAAGAGTATTCAACGGTTAGGGGTCCCATGCATACCATGCAAGGAGAAAGTTTTGGGACCTTTTGAGGTGTTCTGATATACCTACTGCATTTATAGAGCCAATAGAGTCACATTTTGCATCTGGTTTGGTTACCAAGACCTACCTACAGGCTCCAGTGTCCACAAGACAATTGTAGTATGAATTCCCCACCTTTAAGGGGACATAAGGTTCCTTACTATGTGTGTGTATGTGGGGGTGTACAGGGATAATTGGCATTAAAATATCATGATCTGGAAAATCAAAAGTTTTGTTCTTTAATTTCAAAGCCCTTACCACCACTACCACCACCCCCATCATACCATCAGAAAGATGCTTGGGCAATTTTCTGGGATTCTCCATGTGGATGGGGATTTTCACCCTGGTTATAGCGTGAAAGAGCTCCATTTTTTAATTATTGTTTGATATTTTATTGTGTGTTCCTTTGTCACAGTTGGAGCATTATTTCCCCAATTTATATTTCTAGAAATTTGATTTCTAAAATTTTGATTCCTATAGTCATTATAGTTATTTCTATCAATTCTAAAGTCATGATTTCTATGATCATTATTATAGTCGTTCTATAATTATTTCTAAAGTTGTTATTATTTCTGGGGTAGTTGACCCATAGTGCCAGAAGGATGAGAAGTAGAAGCAGTATGGGAAATGAATGGGGCAGGGTGGGAAGGAGGGGCAAAGGAAAAAGGGGCAGTAGCAGAGGGGAAGGATTCAGAGGGGATGGGGCAGGAAAAATGGGCAGAGTGTGAAGTTAGGGTAGAGAGGTTGGGGTAGTCAGCATGGGTGGGGGGAGGAGTGGGTTGGATAGTAGGGGAAGGAGTAAGTTGAGTATGGGAGGTGATTGTTTGGGAACTAGGATTAATTTCATTGTTTTTTATAAAAGCCATGATCTTCCCCAAACTTTCCTCTCTAAGCTCAAGTTAAGCAACTGGTCATTTTGACCGGGAAATGGGTTTTTCAAGGGGAGACTGACATACTTCTCCTATCTGGTTCTCTAGCTTATGTATGGTATCTTCCAGTTTTCTCTTAGAGAAAAATAGATGCAATATTAAAGCTCCAACAATTAAAATCTCAACCAGGTGCAGTGTGGAGTATATCCATTTCCATACATTCTCTGGGATTCTGAAATAGGCAAAGAACAATGTTTTTCCAATTTTGGTCATTTTACTGAAAAGCCAGTTGTTAATTAAGTTGTGAGCTGGCTGTAACCACATTTTTTTAGGTGTTTGGGTGTGGTCCTTTTTCAAGTTTCAATCAAATTAATTCTTCTGGGTGAAAGGTCAGAGTGAGAGAAGGCTAAAACTTAATACTCTCTCTAGCAGGGCTACTTTTCCAGGTTTTTCTCACAGCTAATTAACATTTCAGTCAGTCAGTATTGCCAGTGAGGATTGGCTAATTGGGTTGTTTGTTCTCTAAGGCAAGGGAGATTTAGAAACAGTAAACTTATTTCTTCAGCTGATTTGTGTAGATTCAAAATAAGCCATTAAAAGCTGACTTCAGGATAGTCACAATAAAGGAAAACTAGGAAAGTTAAGAAGATTGAGGGTATTTTGTCACAAATGGCATGGTCAGTGAAAAATTTGTTAAATTTATCTGTGATTGGACTTGAATTTAATTTCTAAACCCCAAAATGAATTATTAAAGTAAAATGTAAATTTATTGTAGTTTTATTTACAATAGAGGGAAGATATTAAGGAATGAGAGAAAGAGAGACAACTCCGGCTTCCAAGGAGCCAGTAGAAATTATAAGACCCTAATCAGGGAAAAAACTCTCAAGATGATGGGCCTTTCTCAAACCTCTGAGAAAGGCAGGGTTACTAAGTCAGTCTTTCACTCACCACGGTGACCTTCTAAAAGGAAAGCATTCTGAGGGCTCCTGCATGAGCCTCTCCAGGGGTCCAGTTCCACAGGGAGTGTCTGTGTTCCAGTCTCTCCTCCAAGTGAGAGTTCTTCAGTCTAACTCAAATTGAATATAATCTCTTCTGGTCTCTGGACCTCTTTTTAAATTTCTTTTTCTTTTTCTTTTTCTCTTGTGTCACCTCCCCTAAATTTCACATCTACGAATCACAGAAGACACTCCTTTCCAGGACTGCCCACTCTTTAGTTCACACCTTCTTTGGATAGATTATACCTTTTTTGTTACTTAACACCTTTTTTTGTTAGTTCACCTTTTGTTAAAAGTTTAAAAGTTAACACATTTATGTAGTTAAAATGGGTAGCTCTACTTCAAATACTGAGTATTCAAATACCTTTGGGGGACTAAAATATAAAAATAGACTGGATTACAATTCAATCTTCCCAATAAAGGAAGAGCTAAGTACCTTCATTGTTACAATCATGGGATTACAATTTAATTTTCACAATAAAGGAAGAACTAAGTATCAGGGGAGAGCTAAATCCAATCTTCACAAAACCCATACAAACCCTTTCTGCTGCATACTGATATTAGCTTGGATAGTTAGAAGTTCTTCTGTTCTAAGGGAGTGGCAGTTACCAAAACCCTATTGCAATCAAGGGAAATGCCATAGAGAAGTTCAAAGATTAAATGTAAAAAACTAAATTACAAGTGTGAATGGACAAGAATTCACTTACAAATTTTAAGCAGTGTCAAGTAGATGCTATCTGCCAAAAATGAATAGTATTATTGGCTATGAGTTCCGTTTGCCTAACAACTTAGGAAGACCTATTAAGGATCCAGACACCCTGTCCCACAGGCCTCATGATACCAAAATTATATTTACATATATATGCATATGAAGAATGAAGGCTATTTGAAGCATTTGGAAAGCTAGTTTGCAAGGAAAAGGGTGTAAATTATAAAACAACTTGCTCACACTCAGTAATGTTCTTCCAGGTTCTGAGACAAGCTTTCATCTGTTATATCACACTCCCTCTCTTGAAGGAAAACAAGACATAAGATAAGCAAGGGGCCTGTGAGGGCCTGACCCTCAGGTCATCAAGTTTCATTCCTTGAAGAAAATCTTACTGTTAAGACAATGACAAAAGTTTATATTGCAGTGGAGAGCTCTACTAGACTATAAGTTACCTCACACATAGTTACAGGGAGTACCAATTGGTGCTTCCCATGCATATGAAGGCATAGTATGTTAGCTATTTGGGTCCAAAGAAGCCTTCAACTATTTAGAAACACATTTTACTGGTCCAAAATTGAGGCAGAGGGGTATAGAAAGTGAGTGACGTGTTCAATATGTCTAAAGAAAAGGGCTATTAATTGCAATTTGTTTGCTTCTTGTCTCACTGAGTAGACTGTGAGTTCCAAAAGGGCAGGGACTGTCTTACTTCTCTTTGTATCCCCAGAGCTTAGCACTATGCCTGCTGGAACTTAATAAATGCTTATTGACTGTTGAAAGAATAGTCAAAACTGGTTGTGACTAACCATTTCCTGGATAGAAATATCCAGGAAATAGAAAGCTACTAGAGTAGTTAAAGTGTTATAGGGGAAATATTCTCACTGTACCTCCCAGCCAAAATTCACTCTGAACAAAGTAAAGACTTCAAGGGGCAGCTAGGTAGCTCAGTGACTTGAGAGCCAGGCCTAGAGACAGGAGGTCCTAGGTTCAAATCTGGCCTCAGACACTTCCTAGCTGTGTGACCCTGAGCAAGTCACTTGAACCCCATTGCCTAGCCCTTACCACTCTTCTGCCTTGGAGCCAATACACAGTATTGACTCCAAGATGGAAGGTAAGGGTTTAATTAAAAAATAATAATAAAATTGAATTAAATTAAATAAAGACTTCAAAAGCCAAGAACCTAAAGAGATGTTGGCCTTAAGAGGAATTTTAAGATCTAGAGGTACCAACATAGGAGGGAAATTGTGAGGATCAAATGTTATAATATCTATAAAGTGTTTAGCATAATGTATATAATAAGCACTATATAGTTGTTTACTCTTCCCCTTTCCCTATCTCCTCCATAGAGATTCGTAGCCTGAGTAGCCTGAGTATAAGGACCTTGAGTCTGAGCAAATATCTCAGTGGATTAAACATGTGGCATTTCTAGTGGCTATATACAATGTTAGTAGGAATAATGTTGAATAATAGTTAAAATCAGAGGCAGAGTCAAGATGGCAGCAAAGAGGCAGCAGTAGTTCAGACCTCTCCTTACCATTTATAACCTAAATGCTCCTAGGGGACTGAAAATCAAACCTAACAACAAGACAGAGACAAGGAACCTTCCTGCTGGACTCAATGTAAAAGGTACCCCCCCCCAAAAAAAGCTGGAATTTGAGAAAACTCAGATTTAAGGGGAAGGGAGAAGGAAGGTCCCTAGACCCCTACCCCCACCTAGAGGTCTATGACTCCACTGGCAGCTGGAAACTCTGGACAGGCAAAGGCTCTGGTCTGTAGGGAGTACCTTGTGGGCAAAGCTGTGTCAGGTCCAGAGCATCGAACCCAAGTGATGGGGAAGGAGCTAGAGAAGGAGCGGAGAGCCTAGGTGCAGCAGCTGAGACCTTCCATATTGGTCCCCCCTTCCAGGAGGATTTGGCCTCAGGGCACATTCAAACCAATGGACTTAATCCCATCAAAAGTCTACAGAGGGCCAGGAAGCTCAAGCTCCAACACCCCTCTCCCAGACTGCTGGACTTTAATCCAATCAAACTACCAGAGGGCCTGGAAGCAAAAGCCCCAATACCCCTCCCCCACAGACTGCACTGAGAGACTTGCTGACAGAACTCCAAGTCGGAAGACTGACAGAAAAGCCCAAAACAAAAAAAAAAAATGAGAGGAGCAAGAGCACAGACAATTGCAGGAAGTAAAGAAGGGGTAAATATGAGGAAACAACAGAAAAAGAAAAAAGAAATTACAATCAACAGCTTCTATCTAGGCAATGAACAAAGAGCAAATGGAACAGAGGAGGGGGGAACACGAAGCAATAAAACAGAAAACCCAACAAATTGGACACAGGTTTTGGAAGAACTCAAAACACAATTCAAAACACAATTAAGGGAGTCTGAAGACAATTGGGAAAAGAAAGAAAAACTAAGATAAGACATCTGGAAACAGAAACACTTGAACTAAAATCAGAAAATACTGTCTTGAAAGTCAAAATCAATCAGATTGAGAATGAGGCAAAGGAGATGAAAGATCATTTAAAGAGGATGAAAGATAACCTCCAAAGAAAATCAGACCAGAAGGAGAATGACCAAAAAGCAATGAATGAAATCCAGTCTTTAAGAACCAGAATACAGCAACTAGAATCAAGTGATTTCATAAGGTAGAAGGACACTATAAAACAAAATCTAAAGGATGACAAAATTGAGGAAAAATATGAAGCATCTCATACAAAAAAAAAAGAAGATTTAGAAAATTGCTCCAGGAGAGATAATTTAAGAATCATTGGTCTTTTTTTTTAACATTATTTTATTTGGTCATTTCCAAACATTATTCATTGGACACAAAGATCATTTTCTTTTCCTCTCCCCCACCTCCTACCACCTGCCCCATACCCGACGCATGATTCCACTGGGTATCACATGTGTTCTTGATTCAAACCCATTTCCATGTTGTTGGTACTTACACTAGAGGGTTCATTTAGAGTCTCTCCTCAGTCATATCCTCTCAACCCCTGTAGTCAAGCAGTTACTTTTCATCGGTGTTTTTACTCCCACAGTTTATCCTATGCTTGTGGACAGTGGTTTTTTAGATAGGAACATTGCATTGTCCCTAATAGAGAAGTCCATTACCTTCAATTCTACCAATGTTTTCCTGGTTCTGCTCCTTTCGCTCTGCATCACTTCCTGGAGATTGTTCCAGTCTCCATGGAATACCTCCACTGTATAATTCCTTTTACCACAATAGTATTCCATCACCAACATATACCACAATCTGTTCAACCATTACCCAATTGAAGGGCATCCATCCCTTCATTTTCCAATTTTTGGCTACCACAAAGAGTACACCTATGAATATTCTTGTACAAGTCTTTTTCCTTATTATCTCTTTGGGGTACAAACCCAGCAGTGCTAAGGCTGGATCAAAGGGTAGACAGTCTGTTATCGTCCTTTTGGCATAGTTCCAAATTGCCCTCCAGAGTGGTTGGATCAATTCACAACTCCACCAGCAATGAATTAGTGTCCCTACTTTGCCACATCCCCTCCAGCAATCATTGCTTTCCATAACTGTCATGTTAGCCAATCTGCTAAGTGTGAGGTGATACCTCAGAGTTGTTTTGATTTCCATCTCTATGATTATAAGAGATGTAGAGCACATTTTCATGTACTTATTGATAGTTTTGATTTCTTTATCTGAAAACTGCCTGTTCATGTCCCTTGCCCCTTTATCAATTGGAGAATGGCTTGATTTTTTGTATGAGTGATGTAGCTTTTTGTAAATTTGAGTAATTAAACATTTGTCAGAGGTTTTTATGAAGGTTGTTTCCCAATTTGTTGCTTCCCTTCTGATTTTAGTTACATTGGTTTGTTTGTACCAAAACTTTTTAATTTGATGTATTCCTGATTATTTATTTTACATTTTGTAACTCTTTCTAAGTCTTGCTTGGTTTTAAAGCCTCTCCCTTACCAAAGGTCTGACATGTATACTATTCTGTGTTTGCCTAATTTTCTTATAGTTTCCTTCTTTATTTTCAAGTCATTCACCCATTTTGAATTTATCTTGGTGTAGGGTGTGAGGTGTTGATCTAAGCCTAATCTTTCCCATACTGTCCTCCAATTTTCCCAGCAGTTTTTATGAAATAATGGATTTTTGTCCCCAAAGCTGGGATCTTTGGGTTTGTCATATACTTTTTTGCTGAGGTCACTTACCCCGAGTCTATTCCACTGATCCTCCTTTCTGTCTCTTAGCCAGTACCAAATTGTTTTTATGACCGCTGCTTTATAATATAGTCTGAGACCTGGGACTGCATGGCCCCCTTCCTTTGTATTTTTTTTTCATTATTTCCCTGGATATCCTTGATCCTTTGTTCTTCCAAATGAACTTTGTTATGTCTTTTTCTAAATCAGTAAAAAAAAATTTTTTTTGGAAGTTCAATGGGTATAACACTGAACAGATCAATAAGTTTGGGTAGGATGGTCATTTTTATTATATTGGCTCATCCTATCCATGAGCAGTTAATGTTTTTCCAATTGTTCAAGTCCAGTTTTACTTGTGTGGAGAGTGTTTTGTAGTTGTGTTCATATAGTTCCTGTGTTTGTCTCAGGAGATAGATTCCTAAGTATTTTATTTTGTCTAAGGTGATTTTGAATGGGATTGCTCTTTCTAGTTCTTGCTGCGGAGCTGTGTTGGAAATATATAGAAACACTGATGACTTATGTGGGTTTATTTTGTATCCTGCAACTTTGCTAAAGTTGTTGATTATTTCAATTAGCTTTTTGGTTCAGTCTCTAGGATTCTTTAAGTAGACCATCATGTCATCCACAAAGAGTGATAACTTGGTCTCCTCCTTGCCTATTTTAATGCCTTCAATTTATTTTTCTTCTCTAATTGCTTCTGCTAGTGTTTCTAGTACAATGTCAAATAGTAGAGGTGATAATGGGCATCTTTGTTTCACTCCTGATCTTATTGGGAATGCATCTAGTTTATCCCCATGCAGATGATATTAGCTGATGGTTTTAGATATATACTGTTTATTATTTTTAGTAATGATCCTTCAATTCCTATGCTTTCTAGTGTTTTTAATAGGAATGGGTGTTATATTTTATCAAATGATTTTTCTGAGTCTATTGAGATAATCATGTGATTTTTGTTGGTTTGCTTGTTGATGTGGTAAATTATGTGGATGGTTTTCCTAATATTGAACCAGCCCTGCATCTCAGGTATAAATCCTGCATCTCAGGTATAAATCCTACTTGATCATAGTGGATGGCCCTTCTGATCACTTGCTGGATGCTGGAGTCTTTTTCCTAGTATCCTATTTAAGATTGTTGCATCTATATTCATTAGGGAGATTGGTCTGTAATTTTCTTTCTCTGTTTTTGGCCTGCCTGACTTTGGAATTAGTAACATGTTTGTGTCATAAAAGGAATTTGGTAGAACTCCCTCTTTGCTTATTATGTCAAATAGTTTGTATAGTATTAGGGTTAGCTGTTCTTTGAATGTTTGATAGAATTCACTGGTGAATCCATCAGGCCCTGGTGATTTTTTCTTAGCAAGTTCTTTGATGGCCTGTTAGATTTCTTTTTCTGATATGGGATTATTTAAGAAATCTATTTCTTCGTCTGTTAGTCTAGGCAATTTATATTTTTGGTATATTTATTGCCATATAGTTGGGCAAAGTAGTTTTTAATAATTGCCTTAATTTCCTCTTCATTGGAGTGAGGTCCCCCTTTTCATCCTTGATGCTATTAATTTGCCTTTCTTCTTTCCTTTTTTAATTAGATTGACCAGTACTTTGTCTATTTTGTCTGTTTTTTCAAAGTACCAGCTTCTAGTCTTGTTTATTAGTTCAATAGTTCTATCACTTTCGATTTTATTAATTTCTCCCTTAATTTTTAGGATCTCTAGTTTGCTTTTCTTCTGGGGGTTTTTAATTTGATCACTTTTGAGATTTTTTTATTTGCATTTCCAATTTATTGATCTCTGCCCGCCCTAATTTGTTAATATATGCACTCAAGGATATGAATTTTCCTCTAAGTACTGCTTTGGCTGCATCCCATAAGGTTTGAAAGGATGTCTCACCATTGTCATTTTCCTCAATGAAATTACTAATTGTTTCTATGATTTCTTCTCTAACTAAATGATTTTGGAGTATCATATTATTTAATTTCCAATTAATTTTTATTTGGCTCTCCATGTACCCTTACTGATCAATATTTTTATTGCCTTATGATCTGAAAAGGTTGCATTTATTATTTCTGCTTTTCTGCATTTGAGTGCCATGTTTCTGTGACCTAGTGTATGATCTATTTTTGTGAATGTGCCATGTGATGCTGAGAAGAAGGTGTATTCCTTTTTGTCCCTATTTATTTTTTCCATATGTCTATTAACTCTAATTTTTCTAAGATTTCATTCACCTCTTTTACCTCTTTCTTATTTATTTTTTGGTTTGATTTATCTAAATTTGATAGTGATTGGTTCAAGTCTCCCACTAATATGATTTTACTGTCTATTTCCTCCTTCAATTCGCCTAGTTTCTCCATTAGAAATTTGGGTGCTATATTATTTGGTGCATACATGTTGATTAGTGATATTTCCTCATTGTCTAACTCCCTTTTAACAGAATATAATTACCTTCCCTATCCCTTTTGATCAGGTCTATTTGTGCTTTGGCTTTGTCAGATATCATGATTGCACCTCCTGCCTTCTTTCTATCCGTTGAGGCCCAAAAGGTTTTACTCCATCCTTTAATTCTAACCTTGTGAGTATCAACCCGCCTCATATGTGTTTCTTGAAGACAACATATGGTAGGGTTTTAGGTTCTAATCCAATCTGCTATTTGTCTACGTTTTATGGATGAGTTCATCCCATTCACGTTCAAAGTTATGATTGTCACTTGTGGATTCTCTGGCATTTTGATATCTTCCCCTAGTTCTGTCTGACCTTTCTTCTTTAGCTATAACCTTTTAAGCCAGTGTTTTACTTTAGGTCAGTGCCCCTATTCCCCTCCCTTGATATGCTTCCCTTTCTAGCTCCTCCCTTTTTATGCTCCCTTCCCCTCCCCCATTTCCTTCCCTCCCTTTTTATACTCCCTCACCCCTCCCCCTCCTTAATTTTCCTTTCCTTCTTACCCTGTTGGATAAGATAGCATTCAGGATCCCAATGGATCTAGATGTTCTTCCCTCTCAGAGTTGATTTCACTGAGAGTAAAGTTTAAGTAATACCACTTCACGCTCTCTTCCTCTCTTTCTCATATGAGAGTTCTTCCCCTCCCCTTCCCATGTGTCTCTTTGTATGGGAAAGATTATTCTATTTAGTTCCCCCCATTTCTTGAAGTAAATCTTAATATCATCGATGATTCCCCCCTCCCTTGTTCTTTCTTAGCCACCCCTTTTACCAAATCTTTATGATGCCCCAATCTTTCCCTATGCATGATTCTTCTAACTACTCTTATGATGCATACAATTTTTGAGTTACACAATACATTTTCCCCACATATATAATTTGATGTAAATGTAGTCCTTATAGAAGAAAGTTTGACAGAAAAAGATTATATTTATCTCCTTTTCCTTTTCTTTCATATTTACCTTTTCATGTTTCTCTTGCTTTCTGTGATTGGATATCAAATTGTCCACTAAGTTCTGGTCTTTTCTTAGCAAATGCTTGGGAATCTTCTATTAAAATGGACCATTTACTTCTTGTTACAAATAACTCAGGTAGGCAAAATGATCAGTCAGAGTTTTTGAAATAAAAAAAAATCTAAAAATCAAATTTAACGAACTCTTAAAATCAATTTGAGATCTTTAGCTCATTAAATTTTCCAAAGGTTGTTACAGTTTTGATGAAATCCATCCATCATCTATATGACAATTTACAAAGCCAAAATGGAAGAAAAAGCTGTTTTTTTATGTGCTTACTCAATAATATTTGTTCAGTATAGTTATAGGGTAAAGGTAACAATATAACAGCAGTTAAAACACAGTAGATTCTGTGTAATTGAATTGTATTGAATACATTAGTATATGAACTTAAAACAACAAAATTAAATTTTAAAGCAGACAATCAGCAAAATACAATAAGATAGAGACTTTCATTAAAAAATGGAGTGTGAAAGGGCTTAAAATTTCCACCTCCAGTCTCTTTAAAGTTCTTTTCTCTATCCATCCAGATTCCTTTTGTCAGAACTATGGGATTTCCCAGCGTGAGAGAGAACATGGGTTTGAGGAATCTCAAACTGGATGAATCTGAGAGACTGGGTGGCCCAAGTGGCAAAAGGTTATAGGAAGATAAATTTCTTCCCTGAATCTCAGGCAAGATAAATGAAAAGATCAGTGTACTCATGAATGGCAGAAGCTGTTTGAAATTGGCAAGGTACCGCTCTTTCATAGAGTATGCCATGCTTGGAAGAGTAACTTCCTTCTTCCCTTCCCCCCTGAGGTAAAACACTAGGGAGCAGCCTGTCTCCCAAGCTACATGGATATGGAGTTAGGAGGCTAATCATTGCCGAAGGAAATTATACCCCAGTTTTTACCAGCTAGTTTGTGATTCTGAAAACACAGTTGCAGCTACCTGCAGGACTGAGGCTGGCGCTGGGCTGGGGCTGGAGATTGAGGAGTATTCAGGAGTAGGAGCTGGCAGTAGCAGCAACAGCAATGCCAGAAGCAGCAATGAGGTGTTAGGGTTTGAGTGGAAGTACCCCACAAAGGAACAAGCAAAGACAATGCAAAAACAACAGAGAGAGGTTTACTAGCACTAGGACAGTTCGCCAAAAGAACCGTGTCTGGTAGGATTGGGAGTGCACATATATAGAGCAACTGAAAAGAACAGGCCTTCTTGTGGCCTTGTCTGTTTCAACAGTTGTGGCCTTGGGGAGTCCTCCCCTTAGTTTTTCCCGGTTATCTGTCTTAACTGTGGGCTTGCAGTTTTCTCAGGATATTTGTCTCAACTGTGGCCTTGCAGTTTTTCCCAGGAACTGTTCATTTGGACACAGTGCAACCCCCACTCCCTTCATTCCCCAATTCTTTTGATTTTATGATGTTCATTCAGGGGTGAGCGGAGACCTCCAGGGGCAGGGCATTAGCGTAGCCTTCGGGGGGCCTGTCAGGGCCTAATACTGCTGCCTGAGGACCATGAGCTGGACTGTGTGGACCTGGTCCTTCACAAAGCGGACCAGTCGGTGGACAATACAAGGCCCAAAAGTGATAAGGAAGAAGAGAATTAACATTGGTCCGGCTATAGTGGAGATGAGGGTGGTGAGCCGGGGAGATTTCGCAAACACTTGCTGGTACCAAGGTTAGGCATGAGTGCATTTGCATTCTCCGGGCATCTAAACTACACTTAAGTCTGGCTACTGACTCCCTGACTACCCCTGTGTGGTCTGTATATATGCAGCACTCTTCCTTGAGGGTGACACAGAGGCTTCCCTCCTTGAGGAACAAAAGATCAAGGCCCCTCCAGGTCTGAAGTATGACTTCTGAAAGGGAGGACAGCAATTTCTCAAGGTCATCTAGTGATTTTTCTGTATGCCTGAGGTCCACCTCTCCGGCAGTGTGTAAGTGCCTTAGGTCTGCTGTTTGAAAGAGGGAGGCTATACCTGTGCCAATCCCTGCCAAGCCAAAGATCATGGCTAGGGTCAGTGCACGGACAGGCTCCTGTTACTGGTGGCCGATTCTTTGATGTTCCCAATAGTTCAGCAGCTCCATCCCAGGATGGTATAGTACTCGGGGCAGGATGGTGACTAGGATACAAAGCTCAGGGTCCTGGGACAAAGTCGAGGAGGAAACACAATCCTGAGGAGGTGCAAGCCCAATTCCCCCTGATGGGGGAATGTCGTAATATGGTGGTCTGGTGGTGAGGTTAGGTGGGGTTTAACTACCACTGAGGCATTTTCATGTTTGTTGGATAGGCTTCTGCCCAATCTGAAAAGGTGTCTACCAGAACTAAAAGGCACCTGTACCCATATATCCCTGGCTTTATTTCTTTTTTTTTTTAAATATATTTTATTTGATCATTTCCAAGCATTATTCGTTAAAGATCATTTTCTTTTCCTCCCCCCCACCCCCCATAGCCGACGCGTAAGTCCACTGGGCATTAGATGTTTTCTTGATTTGAACCCATTGCTTTGTTGATAGTATTTGCACTAGAGTGTTCATTTAGAGTCTGTCCTCTGTCATGTCCCCTCAACCTCTGTATTCAGGCAGTTGCTTTTCCTCGGTGTTTCCACTCCCATAGTTTATCCTTTGCTTATGAATGGTGTTTTTTTCTCCTGGATCCCTGCAAGTTGTTCAGGGACATTACACCGCCACTAATGGAGAAGTCCATTACGTTCGATTATACCACAGTGTATTAGTCTCTGTGTACAATGTTCTCCTGGTTCTGCTCCTCTCGCTCTGCATCACTTCCTGGAGGTTGTTCCAGTCTCCATGGAACTTCTCCACTTTATTATTCCTTTTAGCACAATAGTACTCCATCACCAACATATACCACAGTTTGTTCAGCCATTCCCCAATTGATGGGCATCCCCTCGTTTTCCAGTTTTGGGCCACCACAAAGAGCGCAGCTATGAATATTTTTGTACAAGTCTTTTTGTCCATTATCTCTTTGGGTTACAGACCCAGCAGTGCTATGGCTGGGTCAAAGGGTAGATATTCTTTTGTCGCCCTTTGGGCATAGTTCCAAATTGCCCTCCAGAATGGTTGGATCAATTCACAACTCCACCAGCAATGAATTAATGTCCCTACTTTGCCACATCCCCTCCAGCATTCATTACTTTCCTTTGCTGTAATGTTAGCCAATCTGCTAGGTGTGAGGTGATACCTCAGAGTTGTTTTGATTTGCATCTCTCTGATTATAAGAGATGTAGAGCACTTCTTCATGTGCTTGTTAATAGTTTTGATTTCTTTATCTGAGAACTGCCTATCCATGTCCCTTGCCCATTTATCAATTGGAGAATGGCTTGATTTTTTGTACAATTGATTTAGCTCATTATAAATATGAGTAATTAAACCTTTGTCAGAGGTTTCTATGAAGATTTTTTCCCAATTTGTTGTTTCCCTTCTGATTTTAGT
This sequence comes from Monodelphis domestica, assembly GCF_027887165.1. NCBI lineage: Eukaryota > Metazoa > Chordata > Mammalia > Didelphimorphia > Didelphidae > Monodelphis > Monodelphis domestica. Next base: position 245,634,332 of record NC_077228.1, read on the forward strand.
TATATTGGTTTTGTTTGTACAAAAGCTTTTTAGTTTGATGTAGTCAAAATTATTTATTTTACATTTTGTGATTCTTTCTATATCTTGCTTGGTTTTAAAGCCTTTCCCCTCCCAAAGGTCTGACATGTATACTATTCTTTGTTTACCCAATTTACTTATGGTTTCCTTCTTTATGTTTAATTCACTCACCCATTTTGAATTTATCTTGGTGTAGGGTGTGAGGTGTTGATCTATTCCTAGTCTCTCCCACACTGTCTTCCAATTTTCCCAGCAGTTTTTATCGAATAGTGGATTTTTGTCCCAAAAGCTGGGATCTTTGGGTTTATCGTATACTGTCTTGCTGAGGTTGCTTTTCCCCAGTCTATTCCACTGATCTTCCTTTCTGTTTCTTAGCCAGTACCAAATTGTTTTGATGACTGCTGCTTTGTAATATAGTTTTAGGTCAGGGACTGCAAGGCCCCCATCGTATGTGTTTTTTTTCATTATTTCCCTGGATATCCTTGATCTTTTGTTCTTCCAAATGAACTTTGTTATGGTTTTTTCTAAATCAGTGAAGAAGTATTTTGGTAGTTCAATGGGTATGGCACTAAATAGATAAATAAGTTTGGGTAGGATGGTCATTTTTATTATATTGGCTCGTCCTATCCATGAGCAGTTAATGTTTTTCCATTTGTTCAGGTCTAGTTTTAGTTGTGTGGCGAGTGTTTTGTAGTTGTGTTCATATAGTTCCTGTGTTTGTCTTGGGAGATAGATTCCTAGGTATTTTATTTTGTCTAAGGTGATTTTGAATGGGATTTCTCTTTCTAGTTCTTGCTGCTGAGCTGTGTTGGAGATATATAGAAACACTGATGACTTATGTGGGTTTATTTTGTATCCTGCAACTTTGCTAAAGTTGTTGATTATTTCAATTAGCGTTTTGGTTGAATCTCTAGGATTCTTTAAGTAGACCATCATGTCATCCGCAAAGAGTGATAACTTGGTCTCCTCCTTGCCTATTTTGATGCCTTCAATTTCTTTATCTTCTCTAATTGCTACTGCTAGTGTTTCTAGTACAATGTCAAATAGTAGGGGTGATAATGGGCATCCTTGTTTCACTCCTGATCTTATTGGGAATGCATCTAGTTTATCCCCATTGCAGATGATATTAGCTGTTGGTTTTAGATATATACTGTTTATTATTTTTAGGAATGACCCTTTTATTCCTATGCTTTCTAGTGTTTTTAATAGGAATGGGTGTTGTATTTTATCAAAGGCTTTTTCTGCATCTATTGAGATAATCATGTGGTTCTTGCTAGTTTGCTTGTTGATGTGGTCAATTATGTGGATGGTTTTCCTAATGTTGAACCAGCCCTGCATCCCTGGTATGAATCCTACTTGATCATGGTGAATGATCCTTCTGATCACTTGCTGGAGTCTTTTTGCTAGTATCCTATTTAAGATTTTTGCATCTATATTCATTAGGGAGATTGGCCTATAGTTTTCTTTCTCTGTTTTTGACCTGCCTGGTTTTGGAATCAGTACCATGTTTGTGTCGTAAAAGGAGTTTGGTAGAACTCCCTCTTTGCTTATTATGTCAAATAGTTTGTATAGTATTGGGGTTAACTGTTCTCTGAATGTTTGATAGAATTCACAGGTGAATCCATCAGGCCCTGGGGATTTTTTCTTAGGAAGTTCTTTGATGGCTTGATGGATTTCAATTTCTGATATGGGATTATTTAAGAATTCTATTTCCTCTTCTGTTAGTCTAGGCAGTTTGTATTTTTGTATATATTCATCCATTTCTCCTAAATTGGTGTATTTGTTGCCATACAATTGGGCAAAGTAATTTCTAATGATTGCCTTAATTTCCTCCTCATTGGAGGTGCTGTCCCCCTTTTCATCTTTAATGCTGTGAATTTGCTTTTCTTCCTTCCTTTTTTTAATTAGATTGACCAGTACTTTGTCTATTTTGTTTGTTTTTTCAAAGTACCAGCTTCTTGTCTTATTTATTAAATCAATAGTTCTATCACTTTCGATTTTATTAATTTCTCCCTTAATTTTTAGGATTTCTAATTTGGTTTTCTGCTGGGGGTTTTTAATTTGATCGCTTTCGAGTTTTTTCAATTGCATTTCCAATTGATTGATCTCTGCTCTCCCTTGTTTGTTAATATAAGCTTTCAGGGATATGAATTTGCCTCTGATTACCGCTTTGGCTGCATCCCAAAAGGTTTGAAAGGATGTTTCGCCATTGTCATTTTCCTCGATGAAATTATTAATTGTTTCTATGATTTCTTCTTTAACTAAACGGTTTTGGAGTATCATATTGTTTAATTTCCAATTGGTTTTAGATTTGGTTTTCCATGTACCCTTACTAATCATTATTTTTATTGCCTTGTGATCTGAGAAGGCTGCATTCATTATTTCTGCTTTTTTGCATTTGTGTGCTATGTTTCTGTGACCTAATGTATGGTCAATTTTTGTGAATGTGCCATGTGGTGCTGAGAAGGTGTATTCCTTTTTATCCCTATTTATTTTTCTCCATATGTCTATTAATTCTAATTTTTCTAAGATTTCATTCACTTCTTTTACCTCTTTCTTATTTATTTTTTGATTTGATTTATCTAAATTTGATAATGGTTGGTTTAAGTCTCCCACTAGTATGGTTTTATTGTCTATTTCTTCCTTCAATTCGCCTAGTTTCTCCATTAGAAATTTGGGTGCTATATTATTTGGTGCATACATGTTGATTAATGATATTTCCTCGTTGTCTAGAGTCCCTTTTAACAAAATATAATTACCTTCCCTATCCCTTTTGATCAGGTCTATTTTTGCATTGGCTTTATCAGATATCATGATTACCACTCCTGCCTTCTTTCTATCAGTTGAGGCCCAGAAGGTCTTACTCCATCCTTTAATTCTGACCTTGTGGGTGTCAACCCGCCTCATGTGTGTTTCTTGAAGACAACATATGGTAGGGTTTTGGATTCTAATCCATTCTGCTATTCGTCTACGTTTTATGGGTGAGTTCATCCCATTCACGTTCAAAGTTATGATTGTCATTTGTGGACTCCCTGGCATTTTGATTGCCTTCCCTAATTCTAACCTTTTCTTCTTCGGCTCTACCTTTTAGTCCAGTGATTTACTTTGAATCAGTGCCCCTTGTCCCCTCCCTTGATGTTTCCCTTTTTAGTCCCTCCCTTTTTCTTCCCTCCCCCTCCCCCCTCTCTTTCCCTCCCTTTTTGTTCTCCCTCTCCCCTTCCCCCCCTTGGTTTTCCCTTCTCCTTACCCTTGTTGGGTAAGATAGAATTCAAGATCCCAATGGATCTGGATGTTTTTCCCTCTCAGAGTTGATTTCACTGAGATTGAGGTTTAAGTAAACCCCCCCCCTCTCTTCCTCTCCTTCTTATAGGAGTTTTCTTCCCCTCCCCTTCCCATGTGAATCTTTGTGTGAGAACCATTATTCTATTTGGTCTTTCTTTACCCCCTATTTATACATTACATTTTCCCCACATGTTAGTATACATAGATTGATATAAATGTAGTCCTTATAGAAGAGAGTTTGAGTAAAAGAAGAAGATAACATTTTTCCCCTTTCCTTAATATTTACCTTTTCAGGTATTCCTTGCTCTTTGATTTTCGGTATCAAACTTTCCACAGAACTCTGGTCTTTTCTTTGCAAAAAGTTGGAAGTCTTCTATTTTGTTGAATGCCCATACTTTCCCTTGGAAGTATATAGTCAGTTTTGTTGGGTAGCTGATTCTTGGTTTGAGACCCAGCTCTCTTGCCTTTCTGAAGATCATGTTCCATGCCTTACGATCATTCAGAGTAGAACTTGCAAGGTCTTGTGTGACCCTGATTGGTATTCCTTTATATCTAAATTGTCTTTTTCTGGCTTCCTGTAGGATTTTTTCTTTTGTTTGATAGCTTTGGAATTTGGCAATTACATTCCTGGGAGTTGTCTTTTGGGGGTTTAGTGTAGAAGGTGTTCTGTGAGCTCTGTCAGTGGCTGTATTGCCCCCTTGTTCTAGAATCTCTGGGCAATTTTCTTTGATTATATCTTGTATCACCATGTCCAGTTTGGTGTTTATTTCTGGCTTTTCTGGGAGTCCAATTATTCTTAAATTTTCTCTTCTCCCTCTATTTTCCAGATCTATCACCTTGTCGGTGAGATATTTTATGTTCTCTTCTAATTTCTTGGTGTTTTGGCTTTGCTTTATTAGTTCTTGCTTTAAAGCCTGGTTTTCTTTTACAGTTTGGTCAAACTGGTTTTGTAGATGCATGAATTTCTTTTGCATTATTTCCCACTTTTCCTCCCAGAGGGCTTCCATCTTTTTGGTCATTTCTGATTCAAATTCTTCATGGGTTTGTGGAGAGTTTCTATTTCCTTTGGAAGATTTTGGAGAATTTTCTTGTATATCTTCTTCTATCTGCTCTGTATTTTGTATTTTGGCTCCATAGAATGTGTCCAAAGTCGCCCCTTTCTTCTTATTTTTCTTGGTATTTTGGGGCTTCTGTGCTTCTGTGGAGTTTGTCATCTCTGAATGTGGAGGATTAGCTTTTCTTATCTCTGTCTGGTGATCAGAGGCTTTAGTCCTGGGCAGATGGTTCTATGAGCTTTCCCTGGGTTAAACTGAATATGCCTCACTGGAACTGGAATGGAAGGGTCGGACCACGAGGCCACACTCTCCCCCTGGCTCGCTTTCCGGAAGTTGCCTTCAGAATCGCTGGCCGTGAGGCTGTTTCGTCGGCCTGCGGGGGGGATGGGCTGCAGCTTTCCCAAGCTCCGAGGGCAAGGACTTTCACTGAGACTTGGATAGCAGGATCCAGCCCGTGAGGCTGTCTTGCCCGCCCTGAGGGTTGCTGTTGTTTAGACCAGCTCTCTGCAGCGGAAGCCCCAGGCAGTAACTTTCACTGGGACTCGGGTAGAAGGCCCTGAGGGTTCTGCTCTCTGAGCCCAGCCGGGCTGCGGCTTCCGGGAGCCTTGGACTCTGCGCTCCTACCCCTGAGGTCCGAGTGATCTCGGGTTCTGGCTTTTGAGGGGAGCCGTACCTTTTGAACCGGGTCCAGGTCCAGGAGGAGGGTTCCCAGGGTCTGTGCTGTTGATCGTTTTGAATTTCGGCGCCTTAGGAGCTTATAGTTTGAGATCGGTCGGGAAGGGTTTTCCGGAGATCTGAGCTTTAGCTTTCTCTAAGCCGCCATCTTAACCGGAAGTCCGTCCCCTGGCTTTATTTCTGTAAAGTCTACCTCCCACTGTTCTCTTGGCTCCAGCCCTCTTCACCGGGTGCCCCCTGGTTCCTTCGGTCCCCCCTTTTGATTAACCCCCACACATGTTTCACATCTCTAAGTGATGCCTTTGCAGATTCTGTGCATAGTATGAAAGAAAAAGTCTCCGTCCAGTATATCACTCAGTTTTGTACCTCTCCTATGTATGGTGTCATGTATTTTTTTTTTTTGCTATCTGTCTCCCCACTGCTTCTGGTGAGTCATGCCATCTGGCAGGCCCAGCTATCCATAAGGGATAGCCTCCATGAGGAGGCTCCACACAGACTCCATGAGGGTCAGAATCTCAGGCCCCACTTGGTTCAGTGCCCCCTGCCATCCTATCCCCTCCCCTCTCCAAGTATCTAAGGGAAAAGGGGTGATGGCCTCAGTATTCTGTTACTTCTTTATAGCCGAGAATGGGTGTAGAGCTGTCCCTGCCTATCTCTGTCCCTTCAAAACCCTCTCCTTAAAAAGTAGAACACAACTCCCATTCTTCCATCATAAACCGGCATACTCAGGCTTTTATGGACTTTAGATCAAAGTCTCTCTGACTTCCAAATTCAAACCCAACATACCTCCCCACCTTCTCTGACATGCTTTTACCATCATAAGTCAAATAACTATTCCCCTGGTATCACTTCAATTGCTAATCAGTAACCCAAAAGAATTCTGATTTAAAGGATTACATCACTAAACCATCTTTAGCATAGGGCTCATAGATTATAAATTACAGTTCATAGAACAAATATGTAAACTGAGGTAACCAGTAAGTATTGAACAAAACCTATGGTAGAATCAGGTTAACAATGAGCTGTTGTTTACATCCAAACAATACTTAAAATGCGTAGTTCAAAAGCAACCCACATAACATTTCTAAAATTATTTCATAAAGCATTCAGTATTATAGGATCTATTCCAAATTTAGAGATATGAAACTTGTAAGGACCGTAAACCTTAAAGCAAGACTTTTGACAAGCAGGCTGATTATCTATTGCTGAGACCAAGAAGTTAAAGGTAATAATAAAGTTAGTCCAGCATTAATACACTGGAAGGAAAACAATTGAGATGAAAGCCATTTGATAATTTTAAACAAAAACCCATTTTAGGTAAGTTTAAACACTTAAACCCATTTTCATTTTCCCTTAAAACCTCTTATGACAGAACGATAGATAAGGATGGAATACCCCTTCTTGAGGATATTCTGCTAAAGCTCATTTTACCTTTTTAGATCCCTATTTCAGTCCCTAAGTATCAGTGTAGAATAATTACAAGCACTTCTTTCTCCTCCCTGTGTGCAAGGAAGGGGTTCAACTGCTAAGCAAAGTATCCCAAGGCTGCTTGGATTGGTTTAGAATGTATTACTTAGCAACCTTATCCCATCCATCTTTAAGTGAGCTTACTATAATTTTAAAAGATTGAATGTATCAAACTCCCTTCAAAATAATTTACTCTCAGTAGATTTCAGTTTGACCTCCACACTTCCAAATAACTCTGATCAAGTCCTTTAGCAATGTTTCAGTGCAACCAAACTGAATGCAAAGAGTTTACCTGCACTTCTCTCAAACCTGTCTAAAGCTCAAAACATTGCTACATTCCTAATTAAAGTCCATCAACATTATTCCAATTTATAATTTGTTGTGTCTATTCCATGCTAGAATTCATAATATCAACTAGTAACTCTATTCAGTATTCTTATTTCTTCTGGTTCCTCCTTTTTGCCATTACTGTAAGTAGAGGAAAGATACTGTACTGAATTGCATGTAATCCCCATGACAAGCCCTAAAATCAAGAAGGGCTTGTCAAGGTTGTCTTGTTAAGGACATACAGGACATATTTAAGGACATCTACCCCTAACCTGTGTAAAACTTAACTCTCTCTATAGTACGAATGCACACATAATTTGTATTTACTTCATTACTTTCCAGGAATTTGTATCTGAATACATGTCCATCTCTGGATCACAAATTCCTTTCTATACATTGTGCAAAAAATTTTCCCCCAAAAACAATACACATTACCTTAGTCAAAGACAACACTGTTTTAGAAATTCTCTTTTGCAAAATGCCAAAATTCTTAACACTTACATTATTAATTCCCCTGCACAGATTAACCACAACAACAACAAAAAAAAAACTTGTGTCATATGCGTTCTTCCTGCTAGTTCTGACAGCACATACATTAAACAAATCTGATTTGAAGGATTCCCAATTTTAAAATCTAGAATAAATTCTTCTCAAAAACATAACTTTTTCTGAATGACTTTTATATCCATAAAGTACATCTATAAAGTAGCCAGTACATTTTCTGTCCATATAGAATAAACATTTCTCTCCGTGTCAGACTGGCTATCAATCACATTTAGACAATTCTCAAATTCACTGAAATCATTATGAATTGCAAGGTTTAACAAAACGAAACTCTAAACATGAGTTTTTGTGCTCAATAAAAGCATTTGATCAGGGTCCTTCTCCTATGTCCCTCCCCGGGGCCACTCACTCCTGAAGGTTGGCCATTCTGAATTGCAAAGGGTTTGTACTTTCCATTTTGAACTGAGACTCCCAGATTCTACACCCGAGTTTTAAAATAGGGGTATTGGCTCAGGACAAGATCTAGGGAGGTAGTTTGATTCTGACCCATCTTCGTACCTTTGCTTATGAGAATAGTGGACAAACCAAAGACAATCACACAGATAATAGACAGACAAAAATTCCTTTTAGTTGATTGGAACAATGTTTGAAGTGGGGAGGGAGCTTGCTCAAGGCTCCTCCTCGCCTTTCCTGGTGCCTTGCCAAAAAGGCCCAGTGCCCTTGTGCTTGCGGGGCCTCAGGTGCATCCACCCTGAGACTCTTACCTGGGGACTAGATTACACCACAGGGGCCTCTCGCGGGAAGCAGGAAATTCAATACCAACCAGTCCTCACTCAAGAGACGTCAAGGAGGTGGCCTGTCACCTCTGCCTGGTCAGGCGGAGTGACCCAGTGGCTTAACATAGGAGAGCCCCCTACAACCCAGGGGACACGGTAAATATTTGTCCACTAAGTCATATGTCAATCCGATACCCACGTCCCCCCTTACACAATCACTCTCACACTCACTCTCACAGTCACTCATCAATCAATCAACTCACCTTCAGAGTTTCAGCACAAGAGATGGAAGAGCCTTCCCTTTGTCCTGGTGTTTCCTAGAGGGGTCCTACTACTATCCCAGTGAGCCCCCATATGTTAGGGTCCAAGTGGAAGTACCCCGCAAAGGAACAAGTAAAGACAATGCAAAAAACAGTAGGGAGAGGTTTATTTACTAGCACTAGGACGGTTCCCCAAAAGAACCGTGCCCCGGTAGGATTGGGAATGCACATATATAGAGCAGCTGAAAAGAACAGGCCTTGTTCTTGTGACCTTGTCTGTTTCAACAGTTTTGGCCTTGGGGAGGATGTCTTAGTTTTTCCCGGTTATCTGTCTTGACTGTGGCCTTGAAGTTTTCTCAGGATATTTGTGTCAACTGTGGTCTTGCAGTTTTTCCCAGGAACTATTCATATGGACAGAGTGGAAACCCCACTCCCTTCAGAGGAACTGAGGAATATGGGCTCAAGCAGATGAGTTTATTTTTGGGATTTTGTCTTTATGTTTTGGCTTTTTCCTTCTCTTATAAAGATAATTTTAAGGTTGTGACTTAAAATCTAAATTAATTGGTTGCCAGGGAAAAAATCCCAAATAAAATACCCAAGTCAGTCTGGAAATTTATGGTAATTTTAATTAATATAGAGGGAAAGATTTTAAGGAGAAAGAGGGAAGAGGGTATAGGTTTTCTCCCACCTGGCCTGCGCCAGTGGGAATTCAAGATCTCTGCTGCTAGGTCTCTCAAGGAGATTAGAGGCTTCTAAGAGGATAAAGTTTGGAAAGTAAAGGAAGAAAAAACTCAACCAGAAACTCACCACCAAACCAGACAATAGCTGTTGCCACACCAAGATGCTGAGAGGCCCAGCACACTGTCACCAGCCACCTCTCCCTGCCAAAGGTACCGGAGAGAGGAAGTGATGCAAAATATATAGACCCTTTACTCTTGTGTCCCCTCCTCTAAATTTTCATGTCTACCAATCACATCAGGGGCTTTTCTTTTCTTTTTTTTTTTTTAAACACTTACCTTCTCCGTCTTGAAGTCAATACTGTGCATTGGCTCCATGGCAGAAGAGTGGTAAGAGATAGGCAATGGGGGTCAAGTGACTTGCCCAGGGTCACACAGCTGGGAAGTGTCTGAGGCCATATTTGAACCCAGGGCCTCCTGTCTCTAGGCTTGGCTCTCAATCCACTGAGCTACCCAGCTGCCCCCACATCAGAGGCTTTCTGCAGGACTGCCCATTTTTTAGTTCTCATCTTCTTTGATTAGACTATACCTTTTGAGTTACTTATCACTTCTTTGTTAAGTTCACCTGTTAGTTACTTAACCTTTTTGTGACTAATTTAACCTTTAGCTAAACACTTTTTTTGTATTAAGATTTAAAAATAGTCGTAACTTAAAGTTTTGTTGCAGCTTGTATACAACCTTTAGAGAATTTAATGAGCTAAGAATTTAAATTAATTTTAAGGGGTCTTCAGAAATGATTTTTACATATCTAGCAACTTCTGTAATGATAGGTAGAATGATTGATATATATGTTATATCAATGTTATAGATAATATAATATAGAATAATTAAATAATATATAATATAATAAAATGATATGGAATGTTATATTAAAGGTAGAGAACCAAATAGAAGTTCCTGCCAGAGAAAAAAGCTTTATATAAAGCAGGAAGCTAAAAGGAGCTTCTGCAAACATGAATCTACTTCCACCAGAAAAATCTAGATTTCTTGGTGATGTTATAGACCCAAAAGGGTTTCCTCAACAATACAAAGGTCTGTGTTTTTTCTAGACAATTCTGCAAAATTTTGAAATAATGGCAGTAATATTTTGTTTATATCCATCAGTTCATAGGTCTTTTTAAAGTCATACAGAAACTCATGTGAATCCTATATGATAGTGGTTTTATTTGCTATTCTCATTAGCTGGACTATTGTGAATTTGGGGGTTTTTGGTACTTTCTTTAAATGTGCATTATCTACTACATTGCTGTTACTTTGTGGGAAAATCATTTGCACTCACACAGTGGTTCATAGCCATGTTTGAAAAGGAAATCGATGTCATTTTGGTGAGGAACCTTTGTATTCTACCTCTCCTTGGCTAACACTCTGTGTCACTGATTGTAAGCTATATATTTTTTATTTTAAAAACTTTTTTATTGTTGTTTTTCCTTGCATGTACAATATAGTACTTGTTTTATTTTTTCTCTTCTTTTTATATTTGAAGCACATATCACCAGTATTGAGAAGATTTTCTTTAACTTTTTTGATTTTGCAGTAATATAAGTTTAAAATAAATTTGCCCTAATATCAATGTATACCCCAAAATGTTTATACTGTAAAAATGATGACACTGATTGTTTAAAAATTATGGGACTTTACTTAATGATTCTGTCTGCTTCAGAAGAAGGGAATACAAAAAAGAGCCACTGCATACTGCCTATCGAGCACAAGGTCAAAGAAACCAAATCCTAGTAGGATTTATGAGATTTTTCAGTAAAGACAAGAGGACTTAAACTTGTTTGGTGTTCAAGGTTACAGCTGTTTTGACATATGTCAGAGGCAGGACTTCCTCTGAGTCCTAACAAGCACCTCACTTTGGCCACCATTCTGGCTCCTATAATCTAGTCCCTTTTCTGTCTTTCATAGTGTGGCAAACTTTCTGTAGTCCTGGCAACTGATTGGTTCAGTGCATAATTACTTATATCATTTTAATTTGACCCTGCTTCAAGGACCTGTTCTAGATTTGTTTCTCCTTTATTTAGATTTTTTAGACATAAAGATTTTGATATTTGAATTTTTTGATGTTTTTTATTCCTTTTGCCAATTGATTCATATACCTCATAACTCAACCATGCATCCCCGGTGATCCCTGTGTTTGTCACCATCCTCCTCAAGGGGGACTGTAATCCTATAAAGCAATGTTTAAATTCTATTGAGAGTAATTTTAGGATAAGAAACCAGAGACTATCTCCCAGAATCCAGAAAGGGAACTGATTGGAGGTGCCATTAAGATGCCTGCAAAGACCATATTCTACACCAGAAGATATAGAGTGAACTTTGGGATGTTCTAAATTGAACTTGGTGGGGGGGAGTGAATGTATTTGTTTTGACTGTACTCTCTTATTCTAAAGAGGATTGCCCCCAACTTGGCTTTTTGTCAACCTAGTAGTCATTGGTTTTGTTCTTTTTCCCTTATTTTCCTTTTATTCACAAATATTGCAATTTACATTGTAATTACAATTGTAATTGTAAAATTACATCTCCCTTGTAGGGAGACTGATCTCCCAATAGGATCACAGGGAAGAATGTATAGGTGGAAATTCTTGAACCCCTTATACTGCATTACCCAAAATATCCTTCAGTATTACCTAGAATTTTTTCCCCTTTTCCTGCACATTTGCATGGTCATGTTATTGTTTTATAAATTCTGTAGCTCCTCCCTCTGGCTCTCTTCTCTTGTGTCCGGGCTGGGTTTAGGTAGTTTTTTTTTTTACTTTAGTTATTATTAATAAAACTTTAAAAAATAGTACTGAGTTGTTGAATATTATTTTTAATCTTTACAGGCCCAAGGGTAAGTGCTCAAACCACTCTGGTCATACGTCTGGTTAAGCCCTGCTCTGGTTCCTGACCTGAATCTGTAATCTGCTCTTGGAAACCCAAGCTGCTGGCCCAGCCTTTGTATGAACTGTTGCATTAGGCCTCTTTTGAAGACCCCTTGCTGTTTATTGGCTTTTAACTAGGACTAGATACATGACTACCTCTAAGTATTCTGTGCTTTGATGCTAACCTAGCCCTGGGAAAGCTCGGCGCCCTAATGAGATCCCAAGCTTCCAGCTGACCTGATCCCAGGGCTGACTTCACCATTTGTTGAGGGTGATTAGCTGTTTTCCTGAGTGAACCAGGATTGAGTCCATCATATGCTCTGGGTACACAATGGTTCTGGTCCTTTGCATGGGATATACCCCAGATCTATTTTGGTATACTCTACTTGGAGTCTCATTCACAGACTAGAACTGAGTCCTAGATTTGCTTTTAATGACCCTGTCCACTACCTGGGAGAAGCAGAGGGCTGAGTCCACAATCCCAGCCCATTCCTGTTGTACTTTTCCTGTTCTGATCACCTGTCCTAGGCAAACTTGTGATTTTAGTCTGAAAAGATGCCCCACAATGATTTCTCCTTAGATTTCCCACCTTCTACTACTAAGCCTTGTTATGTTTATCTCCATTACCTCTCACATTCTAATCCTTTCTATTCACACAGGGCCTCATCACTTTTGAACTAAATTATTGCAGAAGCTTCCTAACTGGCATGTCTACCTAAGTCTTCTCCTCAATCTAGCCCTTCATATACACTGCTACCAAAATGAATTTTCTTTAACAAAGATCTGACTGTCACTTCCGTACTCAATAATCTCTTGTAAGTCCCTATTATACATTCATCTCTTTAAATTTAAAAGTTCTTCCCAACAATTTTTTCAGCCTTGTTGTACATTACTAATCCCTACAATCTCACACACATTTTGCAATAGTCAAACTAACCATTTCCCTGTTCCTCAAGTACAGCCCTCCATAACCCAGTTCCATGTATTTTCAGTCTTCCATATTTAGAATTCACTCCCTTCTCAACTCTACTTCAAAGAATCCTTCTTCCTTTAATATGCAGCTCAAGCATATCAAAATGTTTTGTATCTCTTCAGATTTCTTTTTGTGTGTATATGTGCACACAAGTCCATACAAATATGTATATGTGTGTGTATATATACATATATTGTCATATATATGTATGCATGTATGTATGTGTATTTGATTGTTGTCTCCAACACTGGAATATAAACTCCTTGAGAGTAGGGATTATTTCATTATTTCTATTTTTGTTCCCCAGTGCCTAGCATAGTACAAGGCATGAATCTAAGTACTTTATAAATGTTTATTGATTTATTGTAAGGGTGATAGCGTATCCAGTCTGATAAAGTTTGCAGTATTTTGAAGTATGCGAGGTAGGAGACATATTTTGGAGATACTGATAGAGACAAGATTTGCAAGGCATAACTTATTGGTAAATGGAGAAAGGCTAAAAAGTACAAGTAACCAACACACATTTTCACTGAGCTGTTTTCCCAGATGAGATTCTTTGCATTAGTTAAAACACTTAAATCACATAAAGCATCATATGCTCTCTATGACATGTTCTGGCTTTTTAATTTCCTTCAAAACTCAAATCATTTGGGTAGAAAAAAGATCACACCAGCGGTTTCAGCATATAGTGAGTATATCCTTATTTTTCAGTTCATTGATGACATGCTGCCAACAGAGTCACCATATTTGTATGGGCTTCACCCCAATGCTGAAATTGGCTTTCTGACCCACACCGCAGAAAAGCTCTTCCATACAGTGCTAGAAATGCAGCCTCGGGACAGCCAAGATGGAGATGGAGGAGGGATCACAAGAGAAGAAAAGGTAAATGGTGGGAAGCAATACTGAATTTCCTTGCTAAGAATTGAGTCAACTGATTTGGTAGTACAATGAGTGACTTAAATGGAGGATTTCATTCTGGGTATAATTCTCCCTAATGTACCTGACTATCTGGCCTGACAATATAAAATACTTTAGGGCATAATTTTTGTCTACTGCTTACTCAAACCCTAAGCTCCTGAACTTATCTCTGCTAAACTCACATATTCTCACCATCATTCATTCATCATTCACTAACCACAATCTATTCAATAATGATTTTTTCTATCTCCCCACTTATTTTTGTAATCAATTAAATCACAAATTTAATGATATTCTCAACAAATACAAAACAATATTGAACTGAATTCAGTAGTAAAATCATGTTTGATAAAACTAAAAGCTTTAACAAGAGTATTATTATTCCTTTTTAATCTTCGCAATGTTACAGACAAAAGAGTGGTTGCCATAAACTGTGACCGCAAAAATGTAGGTTTCAAGACTTTGAATTGCCAAAACTGTAAGATAATTTTTAGTTTCTTGATTTTATATTAAAAATAAAGTGGTCACCATGGGAAAAATTCCCAAATATGAAATACCCAAGTCAGCTGGGTTTTATGGAGATTTTAATTAATACAAATTAAGGAATTAAGGAAAAGGAGAGAGAATAAGAGAAATATAATATGAAGGGCCTAGGCCAACATGGTCTAGGACTGAGCCTTAAGAGAGGCTAGTCAGTCTTTTATCAACTCACCACAAGATCCTTCCAAGCAAAACTCTAGTGTTCAGAGATCCAGCTACTCCAACTAGTCCGAGCTCCAACTCAGCTACCAAAAGTTGCACTCCGTTCAGAGGCCTTCTGACTGCTTTTTAAAGAGAATTTTCTCCTATGTCACCTCCCTTAAGTTTTCACATCTACCAATCAATGTAGACATTTTCCAAAGGACTGAACATTCTTAATTCACACTTTAGTAGACTAAAACTTTTGAGTAATTCAAACCTGAGTAGACTAATCTTGTCCTTTGCAAGTTGACTAGATTAATTTGATCTTCATAGGTACTTAGCACCCCTTTGTATTAGATCTAAAAATAGACCTAGCTTAAGGGTTCTTGCTTCACTTTAAGTATGGGTTGAGTACTTTTCATTGTTCAGTAAGGAGTTGATAACTTTATCTTCCCCTAAAGTATGCCTAAGTATGGGTGGAGTAATGTTGGAGTTCCCACCTTCCTGACCAAAGTCCCTTCATTGTTTTAAAATGGGGAATAGCTTAATCAAATCTTCTATAGTAGAGTCTGAGAATTTTTAAGATTCACAAGTCTGAGAAATTTTAAGATTCACAGCAATCTGCATACTTATAAAGTTTACTTACCATTGCTAATTATTTAATATAGAATTGCTTCCAATACATTGGATGAATCTCTTGTAGAACTTATATAAGACATAAATGAGTGACATAGGGCAAATAAGGGTGGAATTTCATCTGAATCTGACAAGAGTCAGTCAGTCAGCAAGCATTAAGCACTAGTAATTTTACTAGTAATCCAGTAATTATGCTAAAGACAGTCCTGGCCCTTAAATAGCTTACATTAGAATGTGAAATGTCAAAACAGCTGCAACCTTGAACACAAGTTTAAGTCCTTTTGTCTTTACTGAAAAATCTCATAAATCCTGCTAGGATTTGGTTTCTTTGACCTTGTGCTCGATAGGCAGTATGCAGTGGCTCTTTTTTGTATTCCCTTCTTCTGAAGCAGAAAGCTGCAACCTTGAACACCAAACAAGTTTTTGCTGTTTTGCTTTTAAAAATAAAGCAGTTTTATATACATATATATTAGGAGCTTTCTCCCCCCTTTAGCAATATTCTCAGCAATATAACTGCTAGGTTATAATGTCCTTATTGGTATTTAAAATACTGGGATGTCACAATGAAAACCAGGCTCATTGGCCTTAGGGAGAGACAAGTCCTGAACTTTTTTTTAAAAATTCCTGCTTTGGAGAACTTATAAGTAGTGAAAATATTGAATAAGTGACTCCTAATATATGTCTACAGTGAGACAATCTATAACAGTGGACCAGGGATTGGGGTTCCCAGGAACCAAGAAGGGAACCTCCAAATCAATATTAAAACAATCAGAATGTTCTGTTGCACATTTAGATTACAAAAGGATACCAAAAAGTACATATATCCAAGCTGACCACATTTTTATAGAGCAAAAGTTGGTATAAAATAAAACATTTCATGAAAATCAAAAGCATGGCAAAGTTTGTTAATATAAGCCGTCTTTATGCCTCTTAGTGCCCTTAGAAGGAAAACCACTGTTAAAGCAGCTCCCAGGTAGCTCATAGCTCTGCTGCTGATGGCAAGTACCACTCTTTTGTATCTCCAGGGCCTTATCCTGCTATCCTTTGCCACACATTCAAATTTTATATATATAAGAACCACTCCAGGAGTTTGTCTAAACACCTGATAAACATTAAATAAAAATAAATGTTTAACTACTCACTTTAATTGCTAGTTGCAAAGGTAGAGGAAGAGTTGAAGAATTACATACAACAAGTTAATTGTACTCATGAAACTCAACTAGTTCAATCACTATTTAACTAATGTAGGATTCCAGCAATTGTTTACAAGTCCTAGTGGATTAAAGTATTGCTTGCCTTTTTATTGATCTCCATAGTTAATCTTGTTTTCTCTACAGTACTACAATCCAAGACTCAATTCTCACTATTAGTTTCTTTAAGGTTAAAAAAAATAGCTGCTTACTATGCATACATGCATGGAACTCCTGCTTTCCAAGGCCAGTTTTCTGGTTTGTTTTTTTTCCCTTCAAAAACAGAAGAGCCTAGAAGCACTCTTTCTTTTCTTTGTCCTGGGTTCAAATGTGACCTCAGATACTTCAGGGCTGTGTGACCCTGGGCAAGTTACTTAACCTCATTTGCCTAGCCCTTGCCACTCTCCGGTCTTAGAATGGACACTTAAAAAGAATGTAAGGGAAAAAGGAAAGCTCCAAATAACTGATTAAAAATGCAAATGAATATTAGAAAACGCATATTAGGAAGTGAATGTGAGAAAAATGCAAATTAAAACGCCTCTGGGGTACCACCTTACAACCTAGCAGGTTGGCAAATATGATGGAAAAGGTAAAGGACAAATGTTGAATGGGATATGGTAAAAATAGGACCCACTGGTGGGTTGGTGAGCAACTTAAAACTATGCCCAGAGGGCTATAAAATTGTGTATACCCTTTGCCACAGCAATACTAGGTCTTTATTCCAAAGAGAGGTTTTTTTAAAAGAGGAAAAGGCTTTTTTTGTACAAAATCACTTTTTATAACTCTTTTAGTGGGGGCAAAAAAAAACTAGAAATTGAAGGATGTCCATCAATTGGGGGATGACTAAAAAGGTTGTGATATATGATTATCGCCTGAAAAGACACATGAATTGAGAGTGAAGTGAGCAGAACCCAGAGAATAGTCTAGTGGTAGTCTCTCGGTGATCGAGAATAACTATTGTCTTTGTGCAGTTTCATCTACGGTATACCCTCATGTGGCTTTGGAACCCAGAGAATACTGAAATATTATATACAGTAATAGCAATACTACATGATGAATACAATGATCCAAAGGACTCGTAATGAAAAATCCTATCCACCTCCAAAGAACTGGCTGAAAGCAGATCAAAGAATACTTCCACTTTTATTTTCTTCATGAGTTTTTTTAATGTTTCTTCTTCCATAATATAATAAATATGGAAATGTTTTGAATGATAGCAAATGTATAGATAATTTCAAATTGCTTACCATCTCAGGAAGGGCAGAAGGAGAAAATTTGGAACTCAAAATGTCAGAAAGTATTGCTTTTAAAATTTTGTTTTTATGTGTAATTGGCAAAATATATTATTGACAATTTAAAAAATTTCTATAAATATTTCTTTTTCAGTCAAGAAAAGCTTGTTTTTTAATCATTTCTCTTTCCTTCTTTATCAATATTCAATAAAAACTGAATAGCTTTTCTCTGCTACTTCTGAGATCTGAAACTTCCTTGTTCCTTTGTACATTTAAAAAGTATGTTTAAAGAAAACAAAACAAAACAATCATATTTTTATAAAAGTTTCATATCTGGATTCCAATTTTTCATGGTGGCATTCCTTGTAATTTGAAAAGGCCTGGGTTTTTGAGACCCTATATTTTAATTAAAATACAATCTCTTCAATTACTTTACTTTTCTCTAACTGGCCTGTCAATTACCTAACTCTTCCAAAGAACTTTCACTCATACAGCTTAAAGATATTTACTGAAATTAAATACACTTTAGCTCTCACCAGATTTTCTTTTGCATCTCCTTGTGGATAATATTCAAATGACTTATGTTTTCTCCAGATTCAGCTCTAGAAACAGAATTGTGATGTATTCATGGCAATTTTCTCCAAGTACAAGTAATGGCTTCCATTTGTCATTTAAATCAGATTCCCATTTTCTGCTATGAGAGACACAAAGGCTCATATCTAACTGTGAGAAGGGTTTTTGCCTTCTTTTTTTTTTTAATAGCATCAACATTTTCCTGGAAACAGTATTTATGTGTGATTAGTGACAGGAGTAAAAAAGCAGGATGAAAATCTTATCTTCTCTCATATTTGACATAAAACTCATGGGAGCATTTTAATGTTTATCAACTACCTTCCCAGGCAAGCAATGTGAAGTAGCAGAAAGAGTGCTAGATCACAATTTCTGTGAAATGCAATCTGTAAAGTGGAAGTATGGCAATACTGTGCACACTAACTGCATAGTAGTATTACTGATTTCTATAACCACAAAATAATATTAATGTGACATAATTACACCATCCCTAAGTCACAAGGTAAAAAAATCAGTCACCTCAATTTTTTAAAAATTTACTCAGGGAGCAGCTGGGTGGCTCAGTGGATTGAGAACCAGGCCTAGAGATGGGAGTCCTCATACACTTCCTAGCATTATAACCCTGAGCAAGTCACTTGACCCCCATTGCCTAGCCCTTACCATTCTTCTGCCTTGGAACCAATACATAGTATTGACTCCAAGACAGAAGGTAAGGGTTTAAAAAAAAAAATTATTCCAGGGGTGCAGCTAGGTGGCTTAGTGGATTCAGAACCAGACCTAGAGATAGAAGGTCCTGGGTTCAAATCTGGCCTCAGAAACTTCCTAGCTCTGTGACCCTGGGCAAGTCACTTAACCCCCATTGCCTAGTCCTTACCACTCTTATGCCTTAGAACCAACATCCAGTATTGATAAGGTAAGGGTTTAAAGAAAAAATTAATCCCATGGGGCCTATGGCCTCAGATTTCTAGTCCATTCATTACTGATTAGGTTTCTCCTTGGGTCAGGTAAAAGCCTTTCTGGATGAAATATTAGAGAAGATAACTGAAGAGTTTAACATTGCAGAGTTGATGGCTAGGGTAGAAGAACGTACCCCCTACGTTGTGGTTACCTTTCAAGAATGTGAAAGAATGAACCTCCTTATCAGAGAAATACAGCACTCGTTGAAAGAACTGGATCTGAGTCTGAAGGTAAGTAAATTCCTGTTGTCACCAATTTTGTCTCCTAAGATTCAGCACAACTCTCCTGGCCAACTCTTTTAGGATTCTGACATATCACAATTTTGCTATCTCTGGGGACATTCTGTTATATATGCCTATGCACCATTTCAGGTGTCATTCGCATGGTACTAACTACTGTATCTGCAAGCATGATGTAATTAAGCTCTAGAAAACATACCACAAAAATTCTAAACTAGTAAGTAATGACAAATGAAACATCCTTGAGAATCAACAAAAAGGGTCTGTTTGTTTGTTTGTTTGTTTTTTATGTTGGCTCACTGCATAAATATACTTCATTGTCCTCCTGTCTATGCCTTCTCACTGTCTCAGTTTTCTGGCTCTATATCCTTAGGGTGAGCTAACAATGACCAGCAACATGGAGAGCTTACAGAGAGCTCTGTACCTAGATACTGTACCAGCGTCGTGGGCCAAGAAAGCATACCCATCAACAGCAGGCCTGGCAAGCTGGATTGTGGATCTGCTCACCCGAATTAAAGAGCTGGAAAGATGGATGGGAGACTTTGCATTACCCTCTGCTGTCTGGCTAGCAGGATTTTTTAACCCCCAATCATTCCTAACGGCCATCATGCAGTCCATGGCTCATAAGAATAAGTGGCCACTGGATAAGATAGCCCTGCAGTGTGAAGTGACTAAGAAGAATCGGGAAGATTTCAGTAGCCCACCTCGGGAAGGGGCCTATATCTATGGTCTGTTCATGGAAGGGGCCTGTTGGGATACACAGGTAATAATTAAGGGTTTTAAACAAAATGCTATTTATGACAGGTATTTGAGGATTGAATGTCTCTTAAGGGGTATAAAAATAATCAGAAATATAAATATAGATAACCTGCCAATCTTAGACTTTCTATCAGTCATAAGATTTTGTAGCAGTACCTTTCCAAACAAAGCCCACTGCCATAATTGAAGGTAGAAAGCTCCAAACTGGCCCAATACAACACATATCTATAGAGTCCTTAAACTTTAGAATATTACACATTACATTTTGTTCTGCTCTGTAAATTTGAAACCGTGGCAGAAGTTTCTTAAAGGAATAAAGTTGGGGGGAGGGGTTACCCTAAAACAATAAATAAAATAAAGATATTTTCCAACACATAAGCTTTGGTATTAAGCACAATATTTAGACATAATTTTTTAAACTATCTTTCCTATTTTTTTAAATATACTTACTTATTTTTTTGTCAGATTTTTCCTTTTGCCAAACAAACTTTGAATTGCTACCTATTTTTATACTCAAAATCATCTGTTCTACTTTTGTCTTTTTTATTTTAAAAATGACATTACGGAAATTTTCACCAAAAGTGAAAAAAAATCATAACAGCATTGTGTAGTAGAACTAGGAGGTACATAGAATATTCTAAAAAGGCTAGTTTGTTATAAAAAGGTATACATTTTCTAGTGTAAGTTAGGTTAGACTGCCCTTTCAAATCTGAAATTGTGACATTGGCCTAATAAAAATGATTCCTCCTCATGTTAGAGGTTGGACATAGACACCGGTATCTTTCAAAGACATTTTCAAAAACACTGGTGTCTGATGAGATATATTTCTACCTTTTAAAAAAAATTACACACTGTGGGGGAAATAAATATTAAATTTAGATTAAAGTATCTCCTCTTAGACTCTAGCAATAGGATAAAACACAAATTATTACATAATAATAATTTATATAATAAAGTGCTTATATGAGGTCCTAGGTCCTAACTGGAAAGCATTATTAAAAGATCTCATGAGGGAAGTTACATGTAAGAGGTGAAATTTTAAAGGATAAATTTTAAAGGTCTGTTAAAAAGTCTCGTTTGGTTAGTAACAGAGTCCATGGAGAATAAATAGTATGATATAGGAAAGTAGTGTGGGTCCAGATTGTAGGAAACAGTGAATACCAAACAACAGAGTTTGAAATAAATATGCTAAGCAATAGAGAGCCTAAATAATTCTGAGTAAAAAAGCAATTCTGCCAGATATCTGCATAAAGATTAAGTAGTATGAATTAGGAGGCAGGAAGACATCATGTTACTGCAATAGTCTAGGAGAGAGGTTAGCAAACTAAGAATTTTTGGGTCACAGCCCAAACAAAAACAAGTGGCCTGCAAGATATTATTTGACAACCCTTGGCCTAGAATAATACTGTGAGAACTAGTATTTGAGAAACAGCAATAGGAATAAAGGAAGGGAGGGATAAGATGACCTCAGAACAAATATTCATACCTTCTCACATATTTCCCTTGGTACCTTTGGTAAACAAACATTGGGATAGATCAGTTTCATGGCTATTCTATTATGTTCTCTTCTCCTCAGGCTGGAAATATCACAGAGGCTAGACTGAAGGATCTGACTCCACTCATGCCTGTGATATTCATCAAAGCTGTCCCTGTGGACAAGCAAGACAATCGAAATATCTATCCTTGTCCAGTATACAAGACTTGTCAGCGGGGACCCACTTATATTTGGACATTTGGTCTGAAAACTAAAGAAGCTCCATCCAAATGGGTATTAGCTGGTGTGGCCTTGCTTTTGCAGATTTAGTTTCTGTGAGAAGCTCTTGAAGGCAATGAGGCCTGTGTTGCAAATTTCCTAAGGGAAACTATGCTGATTAGGTAGTTGCTTTGGTCAATAAGCTAAGATAAGAAAGGGAAACAAATGTTTAAAATGGATGTAAGGATAGATTTTTGTAACCTCAACTGCTAAAGTGAAAGCATTTTCCCTTAGCTGAGGAAAAGTTAAGCACTGTCCTTAGATCAGGGGTCAGAAAGATGCCCTTAAAGTTAGAAGAATAAGGCTTCAGACCATTATTCACCCACATTTAATGTTCAAATCTTTGTCTCCAGAGCACTATTATTCTCGTTTTATTCTCTACTCCTTGAACTCCTTAGAGATTTCTGTTTAGGCTGGGTGGGTAATATGAGTAAATCTAGAAGCGAATTAAGGAAAAGATCCTTTTCTCTGAAAATAATTGCCTTTTACTTCCCTCTAAGTATTCCAGAATCCCTGAGAAACTCCCCAAAGTCAGTAATGTGAGCAAAAACAGATTGGGAAGGGGTTACAGGAAAGGGGGAGGACTTCAATACAATGTAATTTTCCTAATATCTTATTTGACTACATAGAGCAATAGGGACTAACAATGAGTGTTTATTGAGCAAGCACTCTCCCTGGTATCATAGGAGTTAGAAGAGAAGTAGAAAAATGTGATTCTTCAACATAACTAAATGGAACATGAGGAAAACTGCCTTTGGAGAGGGAAACTAGTCTAGGGGCAACCTTCGCAAAAGCGGTTTTCCTTTTGGGTTTACCACTTATATACAAAAAAAATTTTCACCTCCTACTTCCCTACAAAAAAATACTTTTAATCTATAAATTCTGCTGAACTGACTGTACATACTGTTTCCCTCTCATCCCCCTTATCAGATGCCTAGTTCCTTCCCTCATTCTCCATCTACTGACAGTTTTCCTTATCCTAAAGGATCCACTCCCACTTGAATAGAGGGAACTCCTGAGTCTTGCATTTCTTCAGCTTTTCCCACCTTTGCTTTGGTAAAGTAGAATACCTTGACACCCTTTCATCACTTTAAACTGCACATGAAAGTTTGTAGGTTCACCTATGTACCTAAAAGTGCCACTACTATTCATGTGAGCTCAGAGGGATGAGGCAGAGAAAGAATGAGGGTATGAGATGATAGATAAATCCATGTAAAATGATTTTGGTTAATTATGTGACTTATCAGATTCAAGTGAACACAAGAAACAACACTGGGAGGTGAGTTGGGGAATGACTCTTTTCTGACAAGCAAGTCTAGAGCCACATTATCTATGTTTAGGCTGATAAAATGGACTATAGAACCTCCCCTTTAATCCAATCAGAAGGAATGGTTTCCAAAATTAGGCATATCCATCAATGGGTATAATTCCTTCTATGTTATTTCTCTATAACATGGATTTTTTTAAATGGACTATTAAATGGGATTTCTCTACGTTTTGGTTATTTAAAAGATTTTTCTCCTGTGTGGGATCTTTGATGTTTATCAAGGCTTGAGCTCCAGCTGAAGCATTTCCCACAGCAAGAGCACTTAAAAGGTTTCTCTCCTGTGTGAACCCTCTGATGTCTCTTAAAGTTTGACCCCTGAATAAAACTTTTCCCACAAATAGAACATTTGTATGGTTTCTCTCCTGTATGCGTTCTTCGATGATGACGTAATCCTGAGAAATCACTAAAACCTTTCCCACAATAATCACATTTATAGGGTTTCTCCCCTGTGTGGATTCTCTGGTGTTTCCTAAGGTCTGAGCTCCGACCAAAGCTTTTTCCACAGGTGGAACACTGATGGTGTCTTTCTCCAGTATGGATTTTTTGGTGAATGACAAGTTGAGATTTGTGAGCAAAGCTTTTCCCACAGTCAACACATCTATTTGTAACATACTTCTGTCCCACAAGGGTGCGCAGCTGGCCTTTCTGGCAGATCTCTTTCTTTTCCTCCTTCCATTGAGAATCTTGTTCCACTGGACTAGACAAATGCTGACCTAAGAGTTTCCCTAAATTCTTTTCCAAAAAAAGACTTTTCTCTGCTTTTATTCTATCCTGATGATTTTCCTGGATAATAAGATCTTTTTTTACTCCAGAGCTTCTTAGACCATCCTCAATGAATTCATTCAAGGAAGCCGGTGAAGGTACCTTTTCTGAGGTTTGCTGGAAACAGATCTTTTGAGATTCCTGGACTTTTATATTTTCCAAATGAAGATTCTCTTTGTCATTCTCTCTCCTGTCTCCTGAAGGAAGACATATTAAACATATTAAGCCTGATTTTTAAGCCATATGAGAAGAAGGTCTAGCATAAGGAAAGTACTCATGGATTCACTATTAAATGAAGGCAGGTAGTGAAGATATTATACATAATTATACACCACAAAAACAGTCTCACTAAAGCATATGGCCTTTCTCCTGCTTCCTATGAAATGATTATAAATTAATTTACCATTGTGTTTACACTGGTAACTATGTTCTGATTCAGCTTTCAGCAGAACCTCAGTGATCAGCTAATTTATCAGATCAGATTCAAAGAAGGCTTTTCAAATAGACACTATCAGGGAAAACAATACATGACATTATTCTGAAAACATGGAGAGAAGTAATTAATGAAAATATGACCAATTATAGGCAATACCCAGGGTTAATATTAGCCATATTTTGGAGGAAAAATGTGACCCATGTTCAGAACAACATGATATGTTCAGAACAAAACCTAGTAGTGAGGAAGCAGTTGCGCTAGAACTGAATTTTGACACTCAATTTGCTGTGCTAACTATTCTCTTATTATTTTATTATATCATGTAATTCTCTTAAACTTTGGAGTTAGAAGAGAGTGGAAAGGAGAAACAAAAGGGGTGAGGTGTCACTCACCTATGCAAATGTTTCTAGGAATTTCTTCATTTGCAAGAGAATGTGATCCATCAAGCTTTTCCCTTCTATCTACCAGGTTAGTTAGGTCTGGTTTAGAAACAGGAATTCCTGACACAAAAAAAAAAACAAAGATGAATTTGGGTGGGAGTAGAGGAATGAATCAATATCTTCAAACATCATAAGGATTTTTATGTTTAAGAAAAGAGAGACATTCTCTTTGGTACACAGGGTAAGAAATAGAACCAAAGGGAAGTTAAAAACAGATTCAGACAAAACTAAGAAGACTGTGCAAGGGTTAATATAACAGTTTTTTACTGCTTCTGTCTGCCACTTACTTACCTCAATGCCTAGGTTGCACCATAGATGTATTCCAGATGGCTAGGCATCAACTGTACAACAATTGGTATATAAAAACCTTTATAAACTGGATCTGTAAGAGGGTATAGCTCACTTCATAATAGTAGGTTTGCCCGAATTATGATTATCCTACCTCCAGAAATTTTACTGTTCCAAATCCTTACCTAGTGAAACCACTTTCCCATAATCCTCCAGCATGGCATCCCAGTAAATTTCTTTCTGAATGTGATTCAGGTACTGCCACTGCTCCTAGAAACAAACATATAGGAAGGCAAAAAAGTTTTTTAAAAAGCCTTTTTTAAAAAGTAGCTTCAAAAGAAGAGCTCTTCTTTATAATACTTTGATATTTACAACTATATTACTCAAAGTCACACAATTACGGTTAGAACTGGAGTTCAAACCTAATCCTTCTAACTCCAGGTCTTATAATACATATTTTACTCTGATCCCACATCTAAAACAATGGGAAAAACATATCAATCTAGATTGGTTCCTACTAAAAAGTCAGGGGCCTATTTTTCAAATTTATTTTTTAAATTGCATCTGCTTAGGACCTTATTTCTACTATAACACAGAGAGGTCCTGGAAAATGTAGTACTACAACATTCTTTATCAACCAATAAAAATTCTAGTAAATATTGTCTATTAAGAATGAATTCAGGGGAGACTTCCGGTCAAGATGGCGGCTTAGAGAAAGCTAAAGTTCAGATCTCCTGAAACCCTCCCTTACCGATCTCAAACCAAATGCTCCTAGGGCACTGAAATTCAAAACGATCAACAGCATAGACCCTGGGAGTCCTCCTCCTGGACCTGGACTTGGACCAAAAGGTACAGCCCCCCCCCAAAAGCGAGAACCCAAGACCACTCCTACACTACTCCTACACTAAGGAGTAGGCAGGAAGAGGGTCCCAGGTCCCATCCCCCCCAACCCAGAGTGCTGAGTCCAAGGCAGCAGCGGGAACGTAAGAGCCAGCAAAAGGACCCCAGGGCCGGCTATTCTGAAGGCAGCTTCCTGAAAACAACCTGACCCAGTCGAGGGGGCACCCAGACAGCAGGGAAAGAGAGACGGGGGGAGCTTGTAACCCCCTGGCTGGATCCCTCCATCCAACTGAGTGTCAGTTCCCTGCCTCAGGGCACACTCAATTCAACCCAGGGAAAGCTAATCTTCTTATCAGGAGCCTTGGGAGCTCTGGGAAGCCGCGGCCCCTCCCCATCAGAGAGCAAGGTCTTCTGAAACAAAAGCAACCCTCAGGGCTGGCAAAAGGACCCCAGGGACGGCTATTCTGAAGGCCGCACCCTGAAAACAACCTGACCCAGTCTTGGGGGCACCCAGACAGCAGGGAAACAGAGAGAGACGGGGGAGCTCGTAACCCCCTGGCTGGAACCTTACATCCGAATCTCAGTTCAACCCAGGGAAAGCTAATCTTCTTATCAGGAGCCCTCCCCCAGAGCTCCTGGAAACCTCGCCCCTCCCCCTCAGAGAGCAGGGTCTTCTGAAATAACAGCAACCCTCAGGACTGGCAAAAGGGCATTGGGAGCTGGCTATTCTGAAGGCCACATCCTGAAAACAACCTAACCCAGTCAAGGAGGCACCCAGACAGCAGGGAAACAGAGAGAGAGGGGGGAGCTTGTAACACCCTGGCTGGATCCTTCCATCGGAGTTTCACGAAAAAAGTCCCTACCTCAAGGCATACTAAATTCAACCCAGGGAAAGCTAATCTCATTAGGAGCCCTCAGAGCTCCGGGAAGCTGCGGCCCCTCCCCCCTCAGAGAGCAGGCTCATCTGGCCTGCTAAGGCACAGGAACAAGGGCCAAGCTAGGCTTAGAGCATGGAAGTAAGGCAACGGAGAAGCATCAAGGGGGTGCCGAGGAGAGTGGGCAATAACAGGGACACACCAGCAACTCCTGGCTTCCCGGGAAGATAGAACAACAACTGCATAGAACGGACAATCTACCTAGGGCTAAAACCTCTGAACACCAGACAGAGATAAGAAAAGCTAATCTCCCCCCCCCCCAGATAGAGATGGCAAACTCCACAGAAGCACAAAAGTCCCAAAATTCAAAAAAAAAAAAAAAAACAAGAAGGAGGGGGAGACTTTGGACACATTTTATGGAGCAAAAATACAAAACACAGAGGAGATAGAAGAGGAAACACAAGCAAATACTCCAAAACCCTCTAAAGGAAATGGAAACTCTCCACAAACCCATGAAGAATTTGAATCTGAAATGATCAAAAAGATGGAAGCCTTCTGGGAGGAAAAGTGGGAAATAATGCAAAAGAAATTCACACATCTACAAAACCAGTTTGACCAAACTGTAAAAGAAAACTAGGCTTTAAAGCAAGAACTAATAAAGCAAAGCCAAAAGAGCAAGAAATTAGAAGAGAACATAAAATATCTCACTGACAAAGTGACAGATTGGGAAAATAGAGGGAGAAGAGATAATTTAAGAATAATTAGACTACCAGAAAACCCGAAATAAATAGCAAACTCAACATCGTAATACAAGAGATAATCAAAGAAAATTGCCCATAGATTCTAGAACAAGGGGGCAATACAGCCACTGACAGAGCTCACAGAACACCCTCTACACTAAACCCCTAAAAGACAACTCCCAGGAATGTAAGTGCCAAATTCCAAAACTCTCAAACAAAAGAAAAAATCCTGCAAGAAGTCAGAAAAAGACAATTTAGATATAAAGGAATGCCAATCAGGGTCACACAAAACCTTGCAAGTTCTACTCTAAATGATCGTAAGACATGGAACATGACCTTCAGAAAGGCAAGAGACCTGGGTCTTCAACCAAGAATCAGCTATCCAGCAAAACTGACTATATACTTCCAAGGGAAAGTATGGGCATTCAACAAAATAGAAGATTTCCAACTTTTTGCAATGAAAAGACCAGAGCTCTGTGGAAAGTTCAATATCGAAAATCAAAGAGCATGGAATACCTGAAAAGGTAAATATGAAGGAAAGGGAAAAGGGGAAAAATGTTATCTTCTTCATTTACTCAAATTCTCTTCTATAAGGACTATATTTATATCAATCTATTTATACTAACATGTGGGGAAAATGTAATGTATAAATAGGGGGAAAAGAAAGACGAAATAGAATAATCGTTCTCTCACAAAGATTCATATGGGAAGGGGAGGGGAAGGAAACTCCTATAAGAAGGAGAGGAAGAGAGTTTTTACTTAAACCTTACTCTCAGGGAAATCAACTCTGAGAGGGAAAAACATCCAGATCCATTGGGATCTTGAATTCTATCTTACCCAACAAGGGTAGGGAGAAGGGAAAACCAAGGGGGGAGGGGGAGAGGAAAAACAAAAGGGGAGGGAAAGAGAGGGAGGGAAAGGGGAGGGAACAAAAAGGGAGGGACTAAAAAGGGAAACATATCAAGGAAGGGGACAAGGGGGGCCAATTTAAAGTAAATCACTGGACTAAAAGGTAGAGCCGAAGAAGAAAAGGTTAGAACCAGGAAAGGATATCAAAATGCCAGGGAGTCCACAAATGAAAGTCATAACTTTGAACGTGAATGGGATGAACTCACCCATAAAACGTAGACAAATAGCAGAATGGATTAGAATCCAAAACCCTACCATATGTTGTCTTCAAGAAACACACATGAGGCGGGTTGACTCCCACAAGGTCAGAATTAAAGGATGGAGTAAGACCTTCTGGGCCTCAACTGACAGAAAGAAGGCAGGAGTGGTAATCATAATATCTGATAAAGCCAAAGCAAAAATAGACCTGATCAAAAGGGATAGGGAAGGTAATTATATTTTGTTAAAAGGGACTTTAGATAATGGGGAAATATCACTAATCAACATGTATGCACCAAATAATATAGCACCCAAATTTCTAATGGAGAAACTAGGAGAATTGAAGGAAGAAATAGACAGTAAAACCATATTAGCGGGAGACTTAAACCAACCATTATCAAATTTAGATAAATCAAATAAAAAAATAAATAAGAAAGAGGTAAAAGAAGTGAATGAAATCTTAGAAAAATTAGAATTAATAGACATGGAGAAAAATAAATAGGGATAAAAAGGAATACACCTTCTTCTCAGCAACACATGGCACATTCACAAAAATTGACCATACATTAGGTCACAGAAACATGCAGAAAAGCAGTAATAATAAATGCAGCCTTCTCAGATCACAAGGCAATAAAAATAATGATCAGTAAAGGTACATGGAAAACCAAATCAAAAACTAATTGGAAATTAAACAATATGATACTCCAAAATCATTTAGTTAGAGAAGAAATCATAGAAACAATTAATACTTTTATCTAGGAAAATGACAATGGTGAGACATCCTTTCAAACCTTTTGGGATGCAGCCAAAGTGGTAATTAGAGGTAAATTCATATCCCTGAGTGCATATATCAACAAACTAGGGAGAGCAGAGATCAATCAATTGGAAATGCAAATAAAAAAACTCGAAAGCAATCAAATTAAAAACCCCCAGCAGAAAACCAAACTAGAAATCCTAAAAATTAAGGGAGAAATTAATAAAATCGAAAGTGATAGAACTATTGATTTAATAAGACAAGAAGCTGGTACTTTGAAAAAACAAACAAAATAGACAAAGTACTGGTCAATCTAATTAAAAAAAGGAAGGAAGAAAAGCAAATTAACAGCATCAAAGATGAAAAGGGGGACAACACCTCCGATGAAGAGGAAATTAAGGCGATCATTAGAAATTACTTTGCCCAATTATATGGCAATAAATACACCAATTTAGGTGATATGGATGAATATATACAAAAATACAAACTGCCTAGACTAACAGAAGAGGAAATAGAATTCTTAAACAATCCCATATCAGAAAATGAAATCCACCAAGCCATCAAAGAACTTCCTAAGAAAAAATCCCCAAGGCCTGATGGATTCACCAGTGAATTCTATCAAACGTTCAGAGAACAGCTAACCCCAATACTATACAAACTATTTGACATAATAAGCAAAGAGGGAGTTCTACCAAACACTTTCTATGACACAAACATGGTACTGATTCCAAAACCAGGCAGGTCAAAAACAGAGAAAGAAAACTATAGACCAATCTCCCTAATGAATATAGATGCAAAAATCTTAAATAGGATACTAGGAAAAAGACTCCAGCAAGTGATCAGAAGGGTCATCCACCATGATCAAGTAGGATTTATACCAGGGATGTAGGGCTGGTTCAATATTAGGAAAACCATCCACATAATTGACCACATCAACAAGCAAACCAACAAGAACCACATGATTATCTCAATAGATGCAGAAAAAGCCTTTGATAAAATACAACACCCATTCCTATTAAAAACACTAGAAAGCATAGGAATAGAAGGATCGTTCCTAAAAATAATAAGCAGTATATATCTAAAACCATCAGCTAATATCATCTGCAATGGGGATAAACTAGACGCATTCCCAATAAGATAAGGAGTGAAACAAGGATGCCCATTATCACCTCTACTATTTGACATTGTACTAGAAACACTAGCAGTAGCAATTAAAGAAGAAAAATAAATTGAAGGCATCAAAATAGGCAAGGAGGAGACCAAGTTATCACTCTTTGCAGATGACATGATGGTCTACTTAAAGAATCCTAGAGATTCAACCAAAACGCTAATTGAAATAATCAACAACTTTAGCAAAGTTGCAGGATACAAAATAAACCCACATAAGTCATCAGTGTTTCTATATATCTCCAACACAGCTCAGCAGCAAAAACTAGAAAGCGCAATCCCATTCAAAATCACCTTAGACAAAATAAAATACCTAGGAATCTATCTCCCGAGACAAACACAGGAAGTATATGAACACAACTACAAAACACTCTCCACACAATTAAAACTAGACTTGAACAACTGTAAAAACATTAACTGCTCATGGATAGGACGAGCCAATATAATAAAAATGACCATCCTACCCAAACTTATTTATCTATTTAGTGCCATACCCACTGAACTCCCAAAATATTTCTTTACTGATTTAGAAAAAAACCATAACAAAATTCATTTGGAATAACAAAAGATCAAGGATATTCAGGGAAATAATGAAAAAAAAACACATACGATGGGGGTTTTGCAGTCCCTGACCTTAAACTATATTACAAAGCAGCAGTCATCAAAACAATTTGGTACTGGCTAAGAAACAGAAAGGAAGATCAGTGGAATAGACTGGGGGAAAGTGACCTCAGCAAGACAGTATACGATAAACCCGAAGATCCCAGCTTTTGGGACAAAAATCCACTATTCGATAAAAACTGCTGGGAAAATTGGAAGACAGTGTGGGAGAGATTAGGAATAGATCAACACCTCACACCCTACACCAAGATAAACCAAAATGGGTGAGTGACTTAAACATAAAGAAGGAAACCATAAGTAAATTGGGTAAACACAGAATAGTATACATGTCAGACCTTTGGGAGGGGAAAGGCTTTAAAACCAAGCAAGACATAGAAAGAATCACAAAATGTAAAATAAATAATTTTGACTACATCAAATTAAAAAGCTTTTGTACAAACAAAACCAATGTAACTAAAATCAGAAGGGAAACAACAAATTGGGAAAAAATCTTCATAGAAACCTCTGAAAAAGATTTAATTACTCAAATTTATAAAGAGCTAAATCAATTGTACAAAAAATCAAGTCATTCTCCAATTGATAAATGGGCAAGGGACATGGATAGGCAGTTCTCAGATAAAGAAATCAAAACTATTAATAAACACATGAAGAAGTGTTCTAAATCTCTTATAATCAGAGAGATGCAAATCAAAACAACTCTGAGGTATCACCTCACACCAAGCAGACTGACCAGCATGATAGCAAAGGAAAGTAATGAATGTTGGAAGGGATGTGGAAAAGTAGGGACATTAATTCATTGCTGGTGGAGTTGTGAACTGATCCAACCATTCTGGAAGGCAATTTGGAACTATGCCCAAAGGGCGACAAAAGAATATCTACCCTTTGATCCAGCCATAGCACTGCTGGGTCTGTACCCCAAAGAGATAATGGACAAAAAGACTTGTACAAATATATTCATAGCTGCGCTCTTTGTGGTGGCCAAAAACTGGAAAACGAGGGGATGCCCATCAATTGGGGAATGGCTGAGCAAATTGTGGTATATGTTGGTGATGGAATACTATTGTGCAAAAAGGAATAATAAAGTGGAGGAATTCCATGGAGACTGGAATAACCTCCAGGAACTGATGCAGAGCAAAAGGAGCGGAGCCAGGAAAATATTGTACCCAGAGACTAATACACTGTGGTATAATCGAATGTAATGGACTTCTCCATTGGTGGTGGTGTAATGTCCCTGAACAATTTGCAGGGATCTAGAAGAAAAAACACTATTCATAAGCAAAGGATAAACTATGGGAGTGGAAACACCGAGGAACAGCAACTGCCTGACTATAGCGGTTGAGGGGACATGACAGAGGAGAGACTCTAAACGAAACTCTAATGCAAATATTGACAACCTAGAAATGGGTTCGAATCAAGAACACATGTGACACACAGTGGAATCACGCGTCAGCTATGGGGGATGGGGGGGAGGAAAAGAAAATTATCTTCGTCTTTAATGAATAATGCTTGGAAATGATCAAATAAAATATTATTTTTAAAAAAAAGAATGAATTCAGTGTTAGGCTTTCTCTTCTTTCTAACTCCTGTCCTTATATTACAAGTCTGACATTTCTATACTGATAGTACTAAAAAACTTAACCTTAAAATTCCTCAAATTACTCATATCCTCTGACTACTTTTCCTTCCCACCACAGCTACATACAATGAATTCTAAAAAACCTTTATCTTATAATATGTTTTCATCCTACTTTTCCTTCTGCATCACAACTCCGAACTCTCACTATGACCTTATGTAAAGAGAACACGCCCCACCCACCAGGAATTACATACTGAGATTGCCCTTCCTACATCCCTGTGCTATGTGTACTATGTCACATGAGAGCTTGGGACGGGGACCTAGGCACACAACCCAGAAGGGAAAGGTCAGGAACCGGGAGTAAAGGAGAAGAAATAAAAGAGAAGGTTCTAAGATGCATGGGCTCTTGCTATTCCCTTGGATAGCAGTGGTGGAGGACAGTGGTTGAGAGAGATAGCCTATATTTTCATCCAGAAATTTTTCTTTTCTTTTGGATTTTCTGATGTCTTTTTAATATCTCTTGCCAATTGATTCATATACCTCATACCTCAGCCATGCATCCCTAACTTATTCTGAATCTTTCAATCACCCACAACACGGGGGAATGTAAAAAAAATATCATTATTTAAATTGCAAAGTTTAAATTCCTTTTGAGAAGAATTTTAGGTAAAGAAGATGCTACCTCTCTGAATCCAGAACTGAACTGTTGGAGAAGCCACCATGAAAAAGCCTCCAGACCACAAGTTGCACAAAATTGAACTTTGGGTGTGGTTGATTGAACATTTATTTGTATGTATACTTTTATGCCAAAGGGGACTGCCCCCTAACGGCTTTTTGTCAATGTGTCCAGCAATTATTGGTTTTATTCTTTTTTCTCTTATCCTCACACTATTGTAATCTTTTAAGTTTATTATGTTTTTATGATCCTTTTGGGGGAAAATTAATTTTTCCAAAAATGATCACACTAGGGCATGTAAAAAATAGACTCGAATACAGGACTACAATCCCCACGAGCCTTTGCTCCACTTCCTCAGAATGCCTTGTAATCTCACCTGGGCCGAGATCAAGAAGGTATTTAAGCTGATTCAAAGGCTTTTGAGGCTCGCTCTCTCGCTCTTGGTTCTTTTTGGACTTCCATTTTGGTGCAGGCTCGTCTCTTGCGTGATGTGAGGTTATTTTGTCTAGGCCTCTGGCCTAGGCACATGTTTCTTACTTGTATATTCTTTAATCTTTAGCCTTTAATAAACCTCTAAAAAATATAATACTCCTTGCAGAGAGAAACTAATTTCTACCTGCCTCAGTCTCCCCATATTCCTAAATTTTAATCTTTACAGTTGGCAACCTAATGAGGAAAAAAGAACTTTCAATCTTCTGATTTCTTTTCTGATCTTAAATTCAGTTTTAATATCTAGTACCTAGAAAAAAAAATTTTTTTTGAGCCATATCTCTCTGGCCAAGGTTTTCTACCCTCAGAAAGCTGCTACAGGCTCCGGACCTGCTGCCCACTGTAAACCTTAAAATTTCTTAGACTTATAATTGTTGGAAATTTCACCATTGGGAAATTTCATACTTGAAAAATTTCCTATTGAGAATGGGAACTCTATTGGAATGTGAACCCCATTAGCATGGGAGGTTCCTCCTCCTCCCTTCTTAAGATTACTTTAGGACAGAAACCTTTTGCTGAACAATGGAAAGGGCTTTGACCTATGCTTAAGCATAGAACAGGAATTTCTTTGAGTCATGATTGATTTTAGAATTGATACAATGGAGATACTTGGAATGACAGAACCAGGTCTTGGAAATTGCAATCTCCACCCTACTCAGTCCTAACAGGATTTAGGAAGGGCTGCAGCATAGATCAAAATTTAATTATTCCAATCTCTACCCTACTCAGGGTAACAGGATTTAGGAAGGGTCGTAGCAAAAGATCAAGATTTAATTATTTGAGAATATGACCTTCAACAGACATGTGCAAAGCCACAGACCTCTGGGCGGTCCTGGGTTAAGCTAGAGCCACCATTGGCACAGGGAAAATGATGGACAGTGATTGGTAGATATGAGAACTGAGGGGAGGGAACTTGGATGGTTTCCTTAAAGATAGAGGTGTCTGAGGACTGGTGGGGGGTGGTTGGAGAGTTTTGGCTCTGGTGGGTTGGAGAGTTTTTTGGCTCTGAGAGGTTGTGCTGCTCTGAAGGAAGCTGGAGGTGGAGGCCGCTGAGACAGTTTCTCCATTTTGGTCACGTGAGTAATAGGGACTGATCTCCTTTCTTTGCCTTAGCTATCTAAGGGCTTGGGCCTTTTGGCCCAGCCTAAACAGAAGGGGTATTAAGCCCTATTCCCTTCTCTCCCCTTTCTCTCTCCCTCTCTCTCTATATCTCTAATTCCTTTCTTTCTCCTGTTTGTAATTAAACTCTATAAAAGGTTGACGGCTGACTTGAGTTTTCATTTAGGAATTACATAGCTGAATTCCTTGGCAACCTTAAATTAATATATATCAGTCTTTTAAAGTGATTTCCTTGTCACACCACCCAACCTGGCTAGCCTGCAGCCCTGATAGTCCTCACCTGGTACCTGGTCCCAGCCTTGCCCACCCCCGCAGCCGCTCCTGCTCCTGGCCTCTCACTGGCCCGCTGCCTGCCTTTTTCTGCTCCCCAGACCCATGAGCACAACCCCAGACGGCTCATCACCCAGATCCTTGGAGCAGTTCGCTCAGGACTCATTGCGACCAGCTGGTAACAGTATTGGCCACGTGGGCGGAGGGGAGAGAGGAGACGGAAAGGAGACTGGGCAATTTTCCCTTAGGCTAAGCCTCCACGTGGATGGGGGTATTGGCCACAGGGGGATCAGAAAGGGGAAAGAGAGAAAAGACTAGAGAGAAGAAACAGATCTTTTCAAATAGAAACCTAAAAAGCAATGGGCTGTTTAAAAGGATTTTTGACTCTTCTGGCAATTTCATTGATTTTGCCTGCCTGTCAGGGAGCAGACTCAGCCCAAAGATTCAACTTTAACTTTGGGGAGGAAAATGGGTGGCCCAGCGAACTGGAAGCCAGGCCCAGAGACGGGAGGTCTCTAGTTAAAATCTGGCCTCCGATGCTTCCCAGCTATGGGGCCCTGGACGGATCCCTTGAACCCCATAGCCTAGCCTTTACTACTCTACCTTCGGACAATAGACATTTAAATGGATAATTAAAAACAAACAAACAAACAAAAAAACCCAAGGAACTTTGAAGAGACTAAAGGCTATATTCTAAGGCATTTCAGACTTCAATGGTTTATAAAAAATCTCTGTATTCTATTGCATTGTTTTGTTTAAGATATAACTTTGTGATTTTAAGTTCATATATTACTGGATTGAATATTATTCTGTCAACTGAAGGTTGATTGAATTTATTTTGAATGTACTGAGTTTTAAAATTCTGTTGGTTTTCCCCTATAACTGTGTTGAACAAATATTATTGCGAATAAGCCCATATATGAAAAAAACAGCCTTTTTCTATTTTGCTGAGGATAAATGGACTTCAGAACTGGTTATAATTGTATTAACAACCTTTGGAAATTTTAATGTGCTAAATACCTCAAATGATTTGATTTTAAGGGTTTTTTTTAAATATGATTTTTGGAATTTTTTTTAACAATCTGGTTATTTTTGCCTGCTCCTACCACGAGGTAAGGCCCATTAGCTGAAGTGAAATACATTTTATAAACCCCAACCTTCCCACATGTGAATGGAAGTTGGGCAGTTAATCTCAGGGCATTTGTATCCCTAAAAGCCTCCAAGAAAAAGGAGCACCCCTTTATTTATGCTCGTCAGCTCACTTCTTTACTTCTACCAGAATGATATATAGATTTCTTGATTATGTTCTAAACCCAAGATGAGTTTTACTTTGTTTTAAAAAATATGTTTAAATACCAAGGTTGAAGGATTGCTATGTTTGTAAAAGTTGTGACAAATGTCCATCAATTCATAGGTTTTAAAAATGTCATACAGCAACTTATGTGAAATATGAAAGTGTGTTTATTTGCTATTGTAATTAATTAGGCTATTGAGAATTTTGGGGATTTTGATATCTACATATTTGTACTACTGTATTTTAAAGATGAAAAAATTGTTAACCTTGTTCAATTCATTTGCCTTCTACTCACAGTGATCATGGCCAGATATTAAGAGGAAATGGATCTCATTTTTTGTGAGAAAGCCTTGTCATTTTATATTTTCTTAGCTGACACAGTGTCAATGATTATAAGCTATATTTTTGAATTTTTAAGCTCTTTTATTATTATATTTTTCTTGCATGTGCAATATACTTTTTCAGTTTTTTATTTATTTTTCTCTCCTTTTTATATTTGAAGCACATGTCACCAGCATTAAGATTTTCTTTAACTTTTTGACTTTTCAGTGCTACAAGTTTAAGATACATTTGCTAATACATGCCCTAAAAGGCTTGTGACTTTAAATAAATTATGGACTTTGCTTAATGATTCTTTCTGATTCCAGGACAAGAGATACACACAAGAGCCATTTCCTAGGGCTAAAGAAAGGCCAATCTAGGATGGATTGATGCACTTCTAGGCCAATACAAAGGTCTTGAACCTAGTGTGAAGACTCGAGGTTACTATGTTTAACATGTGTTAAGACATAGCCTTCCTTGTATCTACACTCACCCTGAAAATACTCACAAACGAGTATTCCCAAAACCTTGGCTCCTATAATCTGGTCCCCTTTTCTGCCTCTCATAATGTGGT
Source organism: Monodelphis domestica (assembly GCF_027887165.1). Taxonomy (NCBI): domain Eukaryota; kingdom Metazoa; phylum Chordata; class Mammalia; order Didelphimorphia; family Didelphidae; genus Monodelphis; species Monodelphis domestica. The sequence goes on from NC_077228.1 coordinate 245,671,878, forward strand.
ACCTTTCTGTAGTCCTGGCACTGATTGGGTAAATGCATCATTACTTAGATCATTTTGATTGGGCCCTGATTGAAGGACCTGTTATAGATTTATTTTTCTTCTACTTGGAATTTTTACACATAAGATTTTGATAGTCTATATTTTCATCCAGAAATTTTTCTTTTCTTTTGGATTTTCTGATGTCTTTTTAATATCTCTTGCCAATTGATTCATATACCTCATACCTCAGCCATGCATCCCTAACTTATTCTGAATCTTTCAATCACCCACAACACGGGGGAATGTAAAAAAAATATCATTATTTAAATTGCAAAGTTTAAATTCCTTTTGAGAAGAATTTTAGGTAAAGAAGATGCTACCTCTCTGAATCCAGAACTGAACTGTTGGAGAAGCCACCATGAAAAAGCCTCCAGACCACAAGTTGCACAAAATTGAACTTTGGGTGTGGTTGATTGAACATTTATTTGTATGTATACTTTTATGCCAAAGGGGACTGCCCCCTAACGGCTTTTTGTCAATGTGTCCAGCAATTATTGGTTTTATTCTTTTTTCTCTTATCCTCACACTATTGTAATCTTTTAAGTTTATTATGTTTTTATGATCCTTTTGGGGGAAAATTAATTTTTCCAAAAATGATCACACTAGGGCATGTAAAAAATAGACTCGAATACAGGACTACAATACCCACGAGCCTTTGCTCCACTTCCCCAGAATGCCTTGTGATCTCACCTGGGCTGAGATCAAGAAGGTATTTAAGCTGATTCAAAGGCTTTTGAGGCTCGCTCTCTCGCTCTTGGCTCTTTTTGGACTTCCATTTTGGTGCAGGCTCGTCTCTTGCGTGATGTGAGGTTATTTTGTTTCTTACTTGTATATTCTTTAATCTTTAGCCTTTAATAAACCTCTAAAAAATATAATACTCCTTGCAGAGAGAAACTAATTTCTACCTGCCTCAGTCTCCCCATATTCCTAAATTTTAATCTTTACAGTACTCTAAAGATTTAGACAGCCAAGAACCCTTTGATATGAATAAATATACTTTTGTGTTTTTTTTTTTAAAAGGGTGGAATAAAGTTGGAGGAAAAAAACACAAAATTTTGTTGATTAGGTTCAGTAGAAATTTGTTACATAATCTCAACTGGGACCTGACTACAGCAAGGAAATAATTTTAAACCTCCTACTCAATTTACTATCTCATTCACCAGAGCACCTATGCTTAAGCCTTTTCATTCATACTCAAACCTCCTACAGTTTCTCCCTTCCTCATTCTCCTAAAAACTGTAACTCATACTTCACTGAAAAAATTGAGGCTTTTGCCAAGAGCTCTCCCCTCTATTGTCTTCATCTCACATTACTGAAATGCCCAATTTTGCCAGGATTAAAACATTGGGATTTCTTTTATTTTAGATCTTTTAAAATATTTTTTTTCCAATTACATGTAAAAACAATTTTCAGCATTCTTTTCTTTTTAAATTTTGAGTTCCAAATTCTCTTCCCTCCTTTCCTTTCTTCTTCATTTAAAAGGCAAGCAATTCGACATGGAATTATCTTAATTCATCATATTGCTAAGAATAGCAAAGTCATTCAGAGTTGATAATCATATAATATTGTTGTTTCTGTGTACAATGCTCTCCTAGTTCTGTTCACTACAGTTTTGCATGACTTTTCTAAGGTTTTTTTGAAAGCATCCTGCTTGTCATTTCTTATATTTCTCATAATACCATCCCAATCATACTACAATTTTTTCAGCCATTTCCCAATTGATGGACATCCTAGATTTCCAATTCTTTTCCACCACAAAAAGAGCTTCTATAAATATTTTTGTACATATAGGTCCTTTTCTTTAAAAAAAAAATCTCTTTAAGCTAGACCTAGTAATGGTATTGCTTATAGTATATATGGAATATATGCCCTATGGGCATAGTCAAATTGCTCTCCAGAATTGTTTTTATCAGTTCACAACTCCATCAACAGTGAAAGCATTACTTATTACCTTAGAGGAAATGATAGGCTCCTTAATCTGGTCAATCAAGACTTGGTAAGAATATATTTAACAGAAGTCTTGATAGTTTCATAACTAATTCATAAGTTTCAAATTGAAAATAACCAGGAGGGGGAAAACCCTACTTATACCCATTGTAGATGCCTTAGAATATAAATACAATATAGGAAGAAAAGATGGGTACAAGTTGATAGGATATGAAATATAAACAAAGAATCCAGTAACAAATCCCAAGGCTATGTATTTATGTATAAATACAGAAAATACGTGCAATATTCAAGATACTAAGAGATTCTAATGCAAGGAGGCAAATTTTATGTCAAAGCTATGAATGGAATTTCCAAGGACTGGAATATGGTTCTGGAGGAAAATTCTTTATTCAAAAGGTATTGGGATACATAAAAGGGTAATGGGAAATAGTAATCTTATTTAGTAGGAGGCTATATTCCTACAAAGAAATAAAAGGAACAAAGTGGGAAACATGAGGAATAGTAAAAAGTAAGAAGAAAAGGTGGTGTCAAATTATCATCAATGTATACTAGAAAAAATATGAAGAGAAATAGTTCAGCAAACAAAGCACAAACTGGTATAGAAACAAGAAATAATACTAATAGTGGACTTTAGATAAAGTGCCAACAATTTCCTGACTTGCCTCAACAACTATTTCAGCCTTCAAAAGACAGAAGAACAAAAAGGAAAATTCTATTCTGGATCTGATTTTTCCTCAACAAGGATGATTACTAGAATGAAAATGACAGGAAACCAATTTTTTTAAGTTGAGCTGTGAAAGGGAGGAAATTAGATAGTTCTTATTATTGAGGGTTTTTTTTTTTAAAGATGGAGGAAATTTGGACAACTTTAAAAGCAACAGAGAAGGAACCAATAGACAAGAAATACTGTCTGGCCAAAAGATCAACAAGAGAAGGTGATGGTGGAGATTCTAAGAGGCAGTGGTTAGGGTGGAAAAGCAACCCAGGAATAAGATACATCCAGTATAGTTCTTGACAAATATGAAGTTTAGAAAGATAGGAAGGGGCCAAGTTGTAAAGAACTATTCCAAAAAGAGGAGTTTATATATATGACTGTAGACATAATAGGGAAATCATAGATATTTAATGAGGGGATGCCACAGACGTTAGAAAAATCATTTTGGCAGCTGTATATTGGAGTGGATAGATTAGCATGAAGAAAAACTTTAGGTAGTGAAACCATTTAGAAATCTAGGAAATTCAAACTGGACCTCTAACAGTTCTAGGGTATAGTCTTGCTCACTTCTTTCTCCTTTAATGGCAAGTGATCTGATTTCTTTATATTTCATTTGTCCCAGGAAGTGAATGAGATAATATTCATTGAGCACTTACACCTGTACCTGCCACAAAGCAGGCCCTTGATAAATGCTTATTCCTTTCGCTTTTTAAGTAGGATAATCTTTGCAATGTTACACTAATCACTAATCAAACTATCAAGAGATACAAGGAAGTTAGAAAAAATAATAACAATTAATTTGGTAGAACAAAAGATCTGGAATATCAAAAGAAACAATGAACTATATATAATGAAGTGGTAGTCATCAAAAGCATTTGGCATTAGAAACTAGTATTAAAAATAGAAAAATAGGTCAACTGAATAGACTAGATGAGGACGAATCAAAAATAATTTTAGCCCAATAACCCATGTTCAATAAACCCAGATATGTGTTACTTAGGAAAGGATGCCTTATGTGACAAGATTATTAGGAAAACCAAAAAAGCTGACAGCAATTAGTTTAAGCCAAAAAATCAGACCAATTTCAAAATGAATAGTGTGATCTGGCTATTAAAGATTATAGCATAAGAAAATAAGTAAAGTAGATCATGTACTTTCCCAGCTATGGATAGGAGATGGATAGGAGACCAAACAAGACAGAGGATATAGAGGCAATTACAAAACTAGAGAATTTTGATTACATGAAATTGACTCATCTTTCTGAATTCAAATCTGGCCTTACACACTTACTATCTATATGACCCTGGGCAAGCCTGAGTTCCTCATCTAAAAAATGAGATAATGAAAGAAATGGCAAACTATTCCAGTATCTTTGCTAGGAAAATCCCAAATGGGGCACATGACTGAAAAATAACAACCACCACCATGAGACCCAGAAATTTCACATACTTCAAAAAAATTAGATAAAAACAAAGGTTCCACATACAACAAAACTCTTATGGTAACTTTTTTTGCATTTGGTAGCAGAGACCCAGAGATAAAGTAGATTCCTGTGAATTAGAATTAGCAAAATAAATTGTGGTGCATGAACATAATAGAATATTGCTTTATTGCATGAAACAGTGAAAATTATAAATACAGATAAACGGTGAAATGTACATAAATTTATGCAGTAAAATTAGCAGAAAGGAATGATGAACTGGAGGATTTCTATATGAACTGGAAAGACCTCCAGGAATTGATGCAGAGTGAAATGAGCAGAACCAGGAGAACTTTGTACACAGAAAATGAAACATGGTGGAACAATCACATGCAAAAGACTTTTCTACTAGTAGTAAAGCAATGAACTAGGACAATTCTGAGGGACTTATGAGAAAGACTGCTATCCACATTCAGAAAAAAGAACCAGGGGAGTAGAAATGCAGAAGAAAAACACATTACATGGTTCAATGGGGATATGATTGGGGTTTTGGCTTTAAAAGATTACTCTGTGGCAAATACAAATAATATGGAAATAAAGTTTTGAACAATGATACATGTGAATTTCAAAACTATTCCACCCTAATCAGACCATTCTTTAGAAGATCTGATTTAGCTATTTTCTGATCAATAAAAATAGAAATACTTGGAATAACAGAATCAGGTCTTGGAAACTACATTTCTCCTCCCTTCTTAGTTTAACAAGATTAGGAAGGTCTGCATTAAACTCAAGATTTAATTATCTGAGAAAATGGCCTTCAACAGACATGTGCAAAAAAAGGACAGATGTCTGGGCTGTCCTAACTCAAGCTTGAGCCGCCATTGGCACATGTGAGATGCAGGAAGTGAGGTAGAGAACAGCCTCTGGAGTTCTCGTGACTTTCTGTGGAGCTTGAGCTTGGAGGAGCCTCGCAGACAGCTTTCCTTTAGACCAGTCACGTAAGTGATAAGGACTTTCCTTTCTTTGCCTTGGCTTTCCAAGGCCTTGAGCCAGAGTGGTTCTGAGTTAAACTCCTTTCCTTCTCTCCCTCTCTCTCTCTCCCTCTAATATTTTCTTCTTCCTGTTGTTATTAAATCACCATAAAAATTTGGCAGCTGACTTGGGTTATTTTATTATTTGGGATTTCCCTTGGTGACCATTTAAATTTAGATTTTTTCAGTCTCAACCATAATATTCACCCTTTACAGTTTGGCTGATACGTCAGTGTGACGAAATACCCTCAATCTTCTTAACTTTCCTAAACTTTTTTCTACTGTGACTATTTTTTTTTAATAGCTTATTTTGATCAGCTATACAGGTAAGTAAATTTGGATTTTATTTTATTTTCTCCCTCTCCTTAAATTAGATAGAACACAGCTGTTTTAAATCTTAGCAACAGGGCCCTAAGGTCCTGGCTGGGAGAGCTGTTTCTAAATCGCCTTTGCCTTAGGGAACAACTGCCTAGATTAGGAAAAAAATCTGTGGAAAGTTTTGGTTTTGTCCTGCTCCTCACGTGTTTTGTGAAGACTGCTAGAAAAATAATTACCAAAAAAAAAAAAAATATATATATATATATATATAAATGAATGCTACATTCTTCGACATTTATATGGAGATTGAATTATTAGGGATATTGAGGAATACAGCATACCTCCACTTTTTTATATTAATAGGCAATGTCATTTTTGTACTCCCCAGTACTGTGTTTAGAGATGCTAAAATTAAAAAAATTGAGGATAAAATGCAAGCCCAATTAGAAGATCTAAAATGTTTCTTACAGGATCAATTGGCAAACATCCACCCTACCAGAAACAGACCTGTTTCAGAACCTGTGAATGAGGAAATTTCCTTCCCCGAAATAGAAATGGAAAACACCTTCCCTATAGCTAAGCTAACAGACTGGCTCTCTCATGGTCACCAGCTCTTGGCTGAATTTAATCCCCAAAACCCTTCCCCTTCAATCCCAGTTTCTCCTGTTCCTTCTCCTACACAAAACCAAATTCCAGCTCAAAGGAGATCTCGTCCTCCTAGAGAAATGCATCTTAGTCGAACTGATCCACAGGTACAAAATTCAACTAGAGGCCTATTTCCTCTAAGAGAAGTACCTGAAATTGGACAGAATGGGGATATGGTGACTTTAAGGCACAATATACGTTTACTCTCCAAGAAATAAATGAATTTGCACAAAATGTTCCCACATATGAACAAGCTCCCTTTTTAATAACAAAAAAGATGACAGACATATTTTTTTCAGTATAATCTGTCTTACAAGGACATTGAAAACTTGCTACAGGCTTTTTTAACTGAACGTGAGAAAAATAATTGCTCATGTCAACAAAACTCAGGGAGCACATTGGCCATCTCAGGATCCCAAATGGGACTATAACAACCCAGAGAATTATCTACAACTATACCATTGTAGAGAGGCCATCCTTACAGCAATGAGGGAATGTGCATACAGTACAGATAAGTGGATGGAACTTGAAAAAATTAAGCAAAATGAAGAAACACGCTCCAGAATGGATAGAATAATAGAGTTTGAGGACAGATAACCTGGATTTTGACCTATCTAAAGAAAATAGCTTAAGGTAAGTTAGAAGGATCTTTCTCAATAACTCTTGCAAAGTGATTAAGGATTATTTTAGAACACATTGTCCAAGATGGCCAGAGATGGACCTTGAAGAATTGTGAAAAACAGCTATATATGTTTTAAAAGGAAACAAAGAAAAGGAGGAAGACAATAATGATGTCATAGAGGAAATGAAGAAAGAATTGAGATGTTTAAAAGATAAGATAGCTAAAATAGAAAGTAGGCATGATAATGAACACTTGCCCCTCTCCAGAAATCTAATTATCAATCCAGTACCTGCCACTTCTGTGGGAAGAAGGGCCACAGAATGGTAGAATGTAGAGCTTTTCTCAAGATTATCGGAAGGAATACACAGTTTAATAACAACTACAGAGGTGATAATTATAGAAATAACTATAATGACTATAGAAATAAAAACTTTAGAAAACAAAATTATAGAAATAGAAATTGGGAAAATAATGACAGTGCTACAAATGAAGAAAATGATAATACCCAACACAATGTCCAACAACAATATATAAAAAAATGGTGCTCATCCAAAAAATACTCAAGGTGCTAATGCCCCTGGGGGGGGTGGGTGCCTAAGGAATGTCCCAAATATAATGAAGGTGGTTCTTCTTAGACTCTATTGATTTTATTGATAGTAATTAACCTTTTTCAGTTTTGTCTCCCCTCCAAATAGTAGGAAAGGATGAACAAAGAACTTAAAATTATGATTGGAGTATTATGCACTGAGACACATTTAAAATGGCCTGAAATTCTCCCTCTGGCCCTATTTTAACTTAAAAGCAGACCTAGAGGAGACCTACACATCTCACTATTTGAGATGCTTTTTGAACATCCGCCTATACAGGCTAAGCCTTTCTCCCCAGCATATACTTTACTATTAGAGGGCGATACTATTATCGCTTCTTATATACAGGAATTACAGCATAAACTGCATGAACTTCATGAATCTGGAGCTGCAGTACAAGCTGGACCACTAGACTTTTCACTTCATGACCTGAACCGGGAGACAAGGTGTATATTAAGAAGTTCCAGTGTACTGGAGCAATTCAGCCTTCCTGGGAGGGACCATTCCAAATACTGTTAACTACTCCAACATCTATAAAAGCTGGAGAGAAGGACCCTTGGATTCCTTGCTCACATGTAAAGATGTTCATCTTCTGTTGAGACTGATTGACTGTAACCTATCATATGCATTGAAGATAATAATCCATTGACAAGTGGATGCTGTTTTTCAAGAACACATTGAATTCCTGATTTTTTTCTTCTTTTTCCCTTATTTTTTATTATTGCTTTTCTTTTAATTATAATATTTGATTTTTCCCCATTTTCCTCATTTCTTGTACTAAAGGTACATACAATTAAATTTTTTTCTTTCTCTCTGCAGTAATATAAGTTTAATATATATACTTACTATAATATCAATACATACCCCAAAGCTTTAAACTGTGGGAACCTGCCATTTATTGATAAAATGTTATGGGACTATGATTAATGTTTGTGTCTGATTCCAGGAAATGGGATAAAAACAAGGAGCACAGACTTAACCTGAATAGTGCCTACCAGAGCACACAGGAAATACTAATGTGAACTCGAGTTTGCGACGCTTGACTTACCTTAAGTTGTAGGTCTATCTTGTACTTTTATGAAGTACTCATACAAGTACCAAAATTTGACTATCATGCTCGCTCCCTATATCCCTGAGAATGACTAAAAATCAGACCAAGGAATGACGCTTCCCTATCAAAACAGAATTCTAGTTCCTTTTCTTCTTATAGTATGGCAACTTCCTGTAGTCTTGGCTGCAAATGGGTAAGTGAAATATTATCGCATTCTGTCCTACAGACTTGTGGGATAGTAATTACTTTAAATTGGACCTGTACAAGGGTCCATTATGAATTCATTCTTGTTTACTCAACATTTTATATACATAGATTTTGGTATTTTGATTCTGATTTTAAATTTTTTTTCCCTTTCTTCCAAAAGTTTAACTTTCTTCCATATTTTTCCCTTTAAATATTTTTTGGGTTTTTTGTTTTGTTTTTGAATTCTTTTAATAACTGACTCATACACCCCCATAATGCAACAATGCATCCTGAGCTGAACTGGATGTGTTTTTTTTAACACCCACTTCAGAGGGGGAATTGTATTTTAATAAAAATCCAAGATTTTGAAAAAAATTTTTTTTGTTCAAGGAAGAAGCTTGCTAACTCCTAAATCCAGAGAATGAACTATTGCAGAAAGATGCCAGAAAACCTACATTACATCAAGATCAAGAATGAACCTTAGGGTGTGGTTGATTGAACTAAAGGTTGATTGAATTTATTTTGAATGTACACTCTTCTGTCAAAGGGGACTGCCCCCTAATTGGCTTTTGTCAATGCGCCCAGCAAAACATTGGTTTTGTTGTCTCTCTCTCTGCTATTTTCCCCTTATATCTAACTAGTGTAATTTCATAACTGGTATGTTTACAAGACCCGTCGGAGAGACTAGACTTCCTCGGGCCTATGGGGAGAATTGTGAATTTCAAAACTATTCCACTCTAATCAGACCCTTCTTTAGAAGATCTGCTTTAGTTATTTCCTGATCAATAACAATAGAGATGCTTGGAATAACAGAATCAGGTCTTGGAAACTACATTTCTCCTCCCTTCTTAGCTTAACTACTGGCTATCTCCATGTTTATAATGCTTTGGCCACCTCTAACTGTAAAAACGGAGATTTGAACCCCAGACTTCAATTCCCAGAAGTTCTTGGTAGTTCCCAGAATTCCCTGAAATCTCACCGGAGGTCCTCACCTGGGCTGAGAGCAAAAGGGGTATTTAAACTGACTGTACCACCTACGCCCTCTCTCCCTGCTTCCGCTTCCAAGCACAAGTGTCTCTCAAGACGCACTTTCTTATTTTGTATTTTCTTTATTTCTTAATCTTTAATAAACCTCATAAACTATAATACTTTTAGCAGAAAAACTAATTTTAATCTTAACATAACCCACCATCTTTCAAAGCAACTCAATTCTGATATTCTATGAAATGTCTTTCTTAGCTATCACCTCCTCATCCCTACCTTAAAGGCAGGAAACTTGGTTTTTGTTTTTTTCAAGAGAAATAATACGCAGATAGCACATAAAGTAAGACTTAAAAAATGATTGCTGACTGACCAAACTGACTGAAAAAAACAATATAGGGGCATAAATGCCTCAAACCAAATGCAGAAAAGCAGATAAATTAAATGGAATCTTTATTTTTTTAAACCCTTACTTTCTGTCTTGGAATCAATACTGTGTATTGGTTCCAAGGCAGAAGAGTCGTAAGGGCTAGGCAATGGGGATCAAGTGACTTGCCCAGGGTCACACAGCTGGGAAGTGTCTGAGGCCAGATTTGAACCTAGGACCTCCCGTCTCTATGCCTGGTTCTCAATCCCCTGAGCCACCCAGCTGCCCTTTTTAGAGCATAATGCTAAAGAAAAGTTACACTTAACAAAGGCCTAGACTAAAGAATAAAAATTTAAAACTAAATAATCATATTCTGTACAAGTGGGTCAAAGAACAATCATAGAAATCACTAACAATTTAATTAAAGAGAATGACAACAAGGAGACAATATACCAAAATTTTTCAAATGGAGCCAAAGAAGTACTTAGGAGAAAATTTCTGTTTCTAAATGCTTATATCAATAGGCCAGAGAAAGGGCAGATCAATGACTTGGGCAGGCAAATAAAATTAAAAAAAAAATAAATTCAAAATCTCCAATTAAACACCAAATTGGAAATCCTGAAGATAAAAGGAGAGATTAATAAAATTGAAAGTAAGAAACCAATTAACTAATAATAATAAGACAAGGAACTAGAAAAAGTAATAAAATAGATAAACCTTTGGTTAATAAGATGTTATAAAAGAAAACCAAATTTCCTGCATGAAAAATGAATAGAATAAAAATACACAACAAGTGAGGAAATTAAAGCAATTATTAGAAGTTATTTTGCTCAATATTTAGGCAATAAATCTGATGATCCAAGGAAAATATAAATTCTACAGATTAATAGAAGAGGAAATAGAATATTTAAACAAACTTATCTCATAGCAAGAAATTGAACAAGCCATCAATTTTCCCTAAGAAAAAAGCTCCCAGGGCCAAATGGATTCACAAATAAATTCTATTTTTTTTTTAAGACTAAACTATATATAAACAGTATGAAAAAACAGGTGAGGGAACTCTACCAATTTTCATCTATGACAAAAACATGGTGCTGATACCTAAATAAGGAAGATTAAAAAAGGTTGGTGGGGGGGAGAAGAAAAGTGTAGATGGGGCAAACCTTTTAGAGGGGTGAGCGAGATAAGAAATGTCCTCAGGACTTATAATTGATCACATGGTTTGACGGGGATCTGATTGGGGTTGTTGACTTTAAATGACCATTCTATTGTAAATATTAGTAAGGTGATACCTGCATCATTGAAACCATGTAGCAATCTCTCAGATATCTCTTTTAAGACACAAATATAATATTCTCATGGATTGATCTCTCTTTTTGATAAATTAAGAACACCACACAGGATCTGCTGGCATCTCAGATAATCGCACTATATGGTCAGTATATCTACCTTCTAACTTTAGTGTTCAGGCAGCTAAACATAGCACTCACATAAGCTTGCCACCTTTCTGAGGAACAAAGGGTAAATATTTAGAGAAAATTCTTGCTATACTTTGGAGCATGCCATGCTACTGGAATGCTTTGGCTCCAGAGAGGATTTCTCATCTCCTCTGGTAAAGTGATTATTAATTCTGACTTCATTAAGGCCCTCCCCTCTGCTATCCATCTACCCGAAGCCTTAGCTGTTGTTCATTACTCAGTTCACATTCAAGGAAGTAATCCAGTTACTCAAGCAGATGCTGTAGAAAAGGAAACAACTGTTACCAAACCAATCCATATTTATCCCTTCAACCCACCAACTAACAATTCCAAAGATCATTCTCCTACTCCACCAACATTTTTTTTTCTTGTCTACACTGATGGAGAAGTTAAAATTTGGAAGGAAAAATTCAAAGCAAGGTAAGATCCTGATATCTAGGTGACTGTGGATAGTAACCCATTCCTTCTCAGAAGTTTCTACCACCAGGCATGCCTCTTTATTCATAAGGGAAGTCATTTTGACACTCTGGGAATGGTAGACTCAATCAAGTGGGCTTGGGTTGCCCCAGGTATCACCTCTTTGGCAACATGAATCTGTTATTCTTATATTTGTCAAACCTACAATTAACATGGCTTTAGGACCCTTTAGCTCCCCTTAAGGTCCCTCATTCCTTTTGAACATCTCCAAATTGATTTTATTAATATGCTCAAATCTGCCTGTTAGTCTGCCACTCAGTAGGTTGAACCTTTCCAGCAAGGGAGTCAATCAAAGTTGATATAATTTTTTTTTTAAAGTAGTAGTGACACACTATATGTACATAAACCTAAACCTGCACCCATCCTGCAGGTAAAACCAAAAAAGGAGAAAAAGCAGGATTTTACCACACATGCCCTTCAGTTGGACAGAGAAGTGGAGTCCTCTCTTGGGGTATATAACTCACAATGATCAATCACTATTGCACTGAAAAAGGGAAACTACTATAAAGTCCTCTGTCCAGAGCACTATCACTAATATAAAGCTCAAAACAGTAAACAAAGGAAGACCAAAAAAGTCTGCCTCCTATGAGTTTTTCTCTCCTTAATCCTTTTATTTCACAAAACTCCATGTATGTGTTTATTGACACTTATTCTATTACCACCTACAGCCTTTTCTACAAATTACGATAGGAAAAAATTGCCTTAAGACCCACAATCAAGAGAATATTCATTTAAGGAATACTAACCTTTTGGAAAAACACAGATGTTGGATCTGCCATCATACCTATCAAGGTGGCCCTGACCCATGGATCCATCCCCATGCCTATAACTGTGAAGACCATACCTATTTAACAAAGAGGGGATAATCCCTCTAAACTTTACTGCTCCTTTTATTTTTGCTCATCATATAATAGTGTAAATTTTAACATATCTGATTATTCCAAACCAGCAAACTAATCAAAATAATCACTTAGACCCTTGACCATCTCCAGATAATTACTATGTCAGATTTCCAGTACAATTCTTTCACTTAAAAAACCAGAATGTCTCTACTATACTTACAAGAAACACTATCACCTTTTATACATTGTGTCCACACACCAATTAAGAGTAACATATTTTTAGGAGATTTTGTTCAGTGCAATTATACCCTACCTATTCCAGACATTGGCAGATTTGAGTGTTTAATTCATGCAAAAATTAGTTTTAGACAGAGATGGTACTACAATTCAAAACTATAAAATATATATATATATATATATATATATATATATATATATATATATATATATAAACTTATCTATAACAATAGAACTTCTGGAACCCCTGCAGGGTTTCAAGACAGGCCCTGGGTACTAATCACACATGGCCAATTTTTCATTGGGGGGAATGGGGGTGAGGTTCTGCTTTTCTTCCCCAGGACCTGTGGCACTGCCTACCAAGAACCCATTGTCCCATTGTTTAATCAGAGCAGAGATATGGAAAAGGTTCTCATCAGAAATTTAGGAGCAAACTGGCGATAAAAAGTTTAAAAGAGAAGTTGCTGACTATGAAAGGAAATTCTTGGTTCTCTATGTCTATTCTGAGTTTGCACTTGTGAAAAGGGAATCCTTTGTTCTCTTTGCCTAGTTGGAGTAACACTTTGGAATAACAATAACTTAAATACCCCACTAGACTGAAGACAGAATTAACTTTGTTTTTCTACTTTTGAATTAATCAACAAAAGAGAATATACCCATACTTAACCCTAAAATAAACAAAGTCCATGAACTCTTACTCCTAGGAGGAGAGTTAACACCTTTAGAAGTTAGAAGCCAGCAAGATACTTGGAAGAGCGCCACCCTTTTTTCTAACTCAAACAACCAGAAACTTTTGAATTCTTTTAAGAATTTATACACTCAGAAACCTGTGAATCCAAAGGTGTGAATCCTAGGAGGAGAGTTGCTACCTTCAGAGGTATGAAGCTGTGATTGGCTCCTCTGACGAAGGGTGGGGATAGGAAACCACCATAAAAGCCACAAAATCCTTCGGCTGGCAGGCTGGTGAAGCTGAGTCTCATGGAGATAGTCTTCAAGGGAATCTCATTGGAGACTGCCATGTGGATCCTGACTTCAACTTGGACTCTGACTCCTGGACTATTTGGTTGCGTGAGTAAAAAGGCTGACTTCTTACCTACTTTCCTAAGAGACTAGCTTCGATCTTGGAGAAGGCCACAGGATTATTCACTACTGGCCATCCTGGTATAAGTATTTTCTCTAATCTCTTTCACATTTCTCTACTTTATTGTTTCCACTCTATTTTGGTAAATAAACTACATCCAAACAATAGATTTAACCTTTATATGACAATGTAGTTGCTGAATCTAGCCATATCAAAACACTTTTCTGGACTCTGCTTCCCTAGTTCAGTATAGGAATAACCATAAAGTCAATTCGGAATATTTCCAAAGGTTGAAAAACTAGTACAATATACTTCTCAGGAGATATTACAGGTAACTAGAGTTATACCTAAATTACACTATGAAGTTAATTCACTTGCAGAAATGGTATTACAACTATTGTGAGGATTAAAATAGGGGTTTTGAAAAAAATAAGGGAGCAGCTTTTAACAATTTAGTTTAATTAAAATAGAGATGGTAAAAGGATATAGTAAAGGAGAGAAAGATAGAAAAGATGAAAAAGAGAATACTAATCTTATACCCTATAAATATACCTAGAATTTCTAATACTACCTAAAATTCTTAATAACTACCTATAACTGTCTTCTATGGACAGCTTCTTCTTGCCTGGCAAACACCAGGCCTATCTAACTTACACTATATAAATTGTTCACTAACTAACTACCTAAAATAATAGACAGTTACCACTCACTCACTCCTTCAATCAGTTTTCTATAGCAGCCCAAACTGTCAGTAGCCAACTGACAGCAAATCCTTGCCTCAGAGACAGACCTGCTATCTAGAGATCCCAGAGGCAAAAAAACCCTTTAAAGGCTAAAGCAAAAAGCCCTCTCAGAATGCTCAGGCTCGCCTTTATATTCCAGCAACTAAACGCTAACCCACACAACTAGAAACCAACCACCCACTCACACTCAGCAGCCAATTTCCCTGCAACTGCTGACCCTAACTGTCAACAACTCACTCCCCAACCGTCAGCAACTTCCAGCCTGCACCTATCACTGTGGGCTGGTTAATCCCTATATATCTCTATGGTAAGAGTCCCCCATTAAATTTAAAAAAGAATAAAGAATTCCTTTTTACACCATGCCATGTGCTTGATTTACTTAATGCTGCTCAGTGAGGAGCTTGTGTAATCATTAACCAGAATTAACCATCATGGTTTTCTTGGCTAAGAGAGCCAAGTTCCCAGAAATGGCATTTTTGCTACCATACTAAGTTGGTTTATTAATTTAATTTTAATTAAACATTATTAATTAAATATATTAATAAATATTAAGCAAAGATAATTATTTGGATTTTTATTATCTTTGATCTGTTGTGCATTCAAATGTGTCTTAGATATTGCACTAAGGTTTACTTTAATGCTATTCTAAATTCCTCTGTGACTGTGATTGGTAGTTAGAAAGCCTCCAGAGTATGAATATGATGTTGATAATCCATATAATGAATATGAATATTGTAAACCTCAAATTTCCTTAGACTTATAATTGTTGAAAATTTCACCATTGGGATATTTCATACTTGGAAAATTTCTTACTGATAGTCTATTGGAATGGGAACTCCATTGGCATGGGAGGTTCCTTCTCTTCCCTTCTTAAGATTACTTTAGGACAGAGACCCTTTGCTGAACAATGGAAAGGACTTTGACCTATGCTTAAGCATAGAACAGGAATTTCTTTGAGTCTTGATTGATTTTAGAATTGATACAATGGAGATACTCCACCCTATCCAGTCCTAATAGGATTGAGTAAGGGCTGCAGCCTAGATCAAAAATTTAATTATTCCAATCTCTACCATACTCAAGTTAACAGGATTTAGAAAGGGCTGTAACAAAAGAGTAAAGATTTAATCATTTGAAAAATATGACCTTCAACAGACATGTGCAAAAGCCAGAAACCTCTGGGCGGTCCTGGGTTAAGCGAGAGCCTCCATTGACAGGGAAATTGATGAAGAGTGATTGGTAGATGTGAGGACTGAGGGGAGGCAACTTGGATGGTTTCCTTAAAGATAGGAGGGTCTGGAGACTCATGGAGAGGATTGAGTTTTTGGTCGGTGTGGTTCCTGGACTCTGAGGAAGCTTGCTCTGAAGGAAGCTGAAGGTGGGGGGCCTCTGAGACTGTTTCTCCATTTTGGACACGTGAGTGAAAGGGACTGATCTCTTTTCTTTGCCCCAGCTATCTAAGGGCTTGGGCCTTTTGGCCCAGCCTAAACAGAAGGGGTATTTAAGCCCTATTCCCTTCTCTCCCCTTTCTCTCTCTATATATATCTCTAATTCCTTTCTTGCTCCTATTGTAATTAAACTCCAAAAAAAGGCTGACGGCTGACTTGAGTTTTTCATTTAGGAATTACATAGCTGATTCCTTGGCGACCTTAAATTAATATATATCAGTCCTTTAAAGTGATTCCCTTGTAACATTGTGGCTGACCACACGGGAGTCTAAAGAATCCTCTCAATAAAACTTTTTCCTTGCCTTTTTACTATACTGTTTCACCACTTAGTCCTTTTTTAAAAAAAAAAAAAAAACTTGGCTTAAAGACACAGCTGCTAGAACACGTGAGTATAAAAAACTTTTTCTCTTTTCTCCTTAAGTTAAATTGGAATCAGCAGTTTTTTCTTTTTCTTCCCTTTAATCTTAAGGGACAGCTGGGTAGCTCAGCGGATTGAGAGCCAGCCCTAGAGGCAGAAGGTCCTGGGTTCAAATCGGACCTCAGATACTTCCCAGCTGTGTGACTCTGATAGACAGAAAACAGCTGTTTTTAAATCTCAGCAACAGGACTCTAAAGTCCTGGCTGGAAGAACTGTTTCTAAATATCCTTTCCCTTAAGGAACAACTTCCTGGATTAAAAAAAAAAAAAAACCCTGTGGAAAGTTTGTTGCTTTGCCCTGCTCCCCACGTGTTTTGTGAAATTACAAAATATACATATAAAAATGAGTACTACATTCTTTGACAATTATATGGCAGCTGAAGAAGTAGAGGCATTGAGGAATGAAGGATACCTCCAAATTTTTATATTAATAGGTACTGTCATTTTTGTACTCCTCAATACTATATTTAGAGATGAAAAAATAAAAAATATTGAGGATAAAATAAAACAAAATGAGGATAAAATAAAACAAAATGAGGATAAAATAAAACAAAATGAGGATAAAATAAAACAAAATGAGGATAAAATAGAAAATATTGAGGATAAAATAGAAAATATTGAGGATAAAATAGAAAAAAATGAGGATAAAATAGAAAATATTGAGGATAAAATAGAAAAAATTGAGGATACAATAGAAAAAATTGAGGATACAATAGAAAAAATTGAGGATAAAATAGGAAATATTGAGAATAAAATAGAAAAACTTGAGGATAAAATAGGAAATATTGAGAATAAAATAGGAAATATTGAGGATAAAATGGGAGATATGGAAGATAAAATAGGAAAAATTGAGGAAAAAATGCAAGCCCAATTAGAAGATCTAAAATGTTTCTTACAGGATCAATGGGCAAACACCCACTCTACCAGAAACAGACCTGTTTCTGAACCTTTGAATGAGGAAATTTCCTTCCCTGAAATAGAGATGGAAAACACCTTCCCTATAGCCCAGTTAACAGACTGCTTCTCTCGTGCAGTGCAAATCTTGTCTGAATTTAATCCCCAAAACCCTTCCCCTGCAATCCCAGCTTCTCATGTTCCTTCTCCTACAGAAAACCAAATTCCAATGCAAGGGAGATCTTGTCCTCCTAGAGAAACCTGTCCTTGTCAAACTGACCCACAGGTGCAAAATTCAACTAGAGGCCTGTTTCCTCTAAGAGAAGTACCTGAAATAGGACGAAATGGGGATGTGGTGACTTTAAGACATAGGATACCGTTTACTCCCCAAGAAATAAATGAATTTACACGAAATATCCCCACATATGAACAAGATCCTTTTCTAGTAACAAAAAAGATGGGAGACATATTTTTTCAATATAATCCGTCTTACAAGGACGTTGAGAGCTTACTACAGGCTTTTTTAAGTGAACGTGAAAAAAATAAAATAATTGCTCATGTCAACAAAACCCGGGGGCGTAATGCAGCACATTGGCCATCTCAGGATCCCGAATGGGACTATAATAATCCTGAGGACTATCTACAACTATACCGTTGTAGAGAGGCCATCCTCACGGCCATGAAGGAATGTGCGGACAGTACAGATAAGTGGATGGAACTGGAAAAAATTAAGCAAAAGGAAAACGAAACACCCTCCAGATTTATGGACAGAATTATCGAGTTTGGGGACAGATACTTAGATTGGGACTTAAATAAAGAGAATAGTTTAAGACAAGTTAGAAGAATCTTTGTAAATAATTCTTGCAAAGTAATTAAAAATTATTTTAAAACACAATGCCCAAGATGGTCAGATATGGACCTTGAAGAATTGCGAAAAACAGCTATATATGTTTTTAAGGGAAACGAAGAAAAGGAGAAAGAGAATAATGATGACATGGAGGAAATGAAGAAAAAAATGAGATGTGTAATAGATAGGATAACTAAATTAGAAAGTGGGCATGATAATGAACCAACGACAATTGCCCCTCTCCAGAAATCCAATTATCAATCCATTACTTGCCACTTCTGTGAGAAGAAGGGCCACAAAATGATGGAATGTAGAACCTTTCTTAAGATGTTTGGAAGGAATACACAGTTTAATAATGGTTTTAGAAATAATAACTATAGAAATTATGATAATGGTTATAGAAACCAGAATTCTAGAAATTATAATAATGACTATGGAAATAACTATAATGAATATAGAAATAAGAACTTTAGAAACCAGAATTATAGAAATAGGAATTGGGAATTTAATGACAATGCTCAAATTGAAGAAAATTTTAATGATAATACTCAACAATATATGAGAAATGGCGCTCGTCCAAAAATTACTCGAGGTACTAATGACCCTCAGAGAGGTGCCCTTCAGGGGGGTGCCCAAGGAATATCCCAAACACAATGATGGTGCCCGGGGGGGGCTGGGGCACAGGAATCAGAGGATACAACCTTTGATTTCCCAGACCCTGATGTCCTACTACCCGTTGTCCCTATCCACTGCCCTCCCCATACTAATGAACCCCATGTTACCTTAAAAGTGGATAACACTTATTATGATTGTCTATTAGACACCGGAGCTTCCTGGTCTGTATTAAAGAGAACACCTGATTTACAATGTTATTCTATTGGCTCAGAGAATGTAATGGGAGTATCAGGAATAACCCAAAGAGTTAAAAGACTTCCTCCTAGAATGGTGTCTGTAGGACCCCTAGAGGTACAACACTCCTTCCTTTTGATGCCTGACTCCCCTTTAAATTTGCTGGGGAGGGACCTTCTATGCAAACTCAGAGCCACAATAACCTGCTCCCCAGATGGCTCATTATCATTAGAAGTACCAGAGGAATCTTTAAATTTACTCCCTGTACTTCTCTCGGAAAACCAGGAGGCAAAAGAACCTTCCATTTTTGAAATACCTAAAGATATACCGGAGTCTCTTTGGGCCACATCTTCTTCTGACGTAGGCTTACTTAAATCTGCTGTTCCTGTGCAGATAAAAACTAAATCTAGCCCACCTCCTTCTATCCCTCAGTATCCCCTCTCAAAGAAGGCAATTGAGGGTATTACACCAGTTATTAACTCATTAATAGAACAGGGAATAATAATCCCTTGCAAATCTGAATACAACACGCCCATCCTGCCAATTAAAAAACCAAAAAAAGGACCCGATGGCAAACACATCTATAGATTCGTACAGGATCTAAGGGCAGTGAATAATCACGTTATAAAGAGACACTCCGTAGTTTCTAACATACATACTATTATTTCATCTATTCCTAGCACAGCTACATACTTTACAGTAGTAGACTTGTGTTCAGCTTTCTTTTCCATACCAATACATGAAAACTCCAGGCATATTTTTGCTTTCACCTGGAAGGGCTCACAATACACCTGGTGTCGGCTGCCACAGGGTTATGTCGAAAGTCCGAGCTTATTTGAGCAAATTTTGAGCCAAGACACAGACAATATAACATTTAAAAATAGCAAATTAATCAAATATGTAGATGATCTACTCTTGGCTTCAACAGATGCAGAAACATGTCAAGAAGATAGCAAACACCTTCTTTTGGAATTGCACAAAAGAGGACATAAAATCTCTAAGGATAAAGTTCAATGGTGTCTCCAAAAAGTAGAATATTTGGGATTCATCTTGACTGCGGGTGCTCGTTATATTTCTCCAAAACGAATTGAGAACATTCAAAAATTGAGTGCTCCTACCACTAAGAAACAGCTGAGAGCAATTTTAGGAGCAACAGGGTTTTGTAGACAATGGATTCCTTGCTATGGGGAAATCACTAAACCCCTTATAGCATTAACAAAGGATTCAGTTCCTGAACCCCTCAAATTAGAGCCTGAACACTTGTCAGCTCTAACAGATCTGAAAAAGGCTATCATGTCTGCCCCTGCTCTAGGCATCCCAGATTACAACAAGCCATTTACTTTATATGTGCATGAGCGAAGAGGAGTAGCCTCTGGTGTGTTAACTCAGACTTTGGGACCTTCTCAGCGCCCAATTGCTTATTATTCTGCCCAACTAGACCCAGTAGCAGCAGGAGCACCACCATGCCTTAGAGGAGTAGCTGCTACAGCCTTACTAGTAACAAAAACCGTTGATTTAGTATTGGGATGTCCATTAACAATAATGTGCCCACATGAGATTGAAGCATTATTGGTAAAACATAGAACACAGGCATTCTCGGATCAGAGAATTACAAGGTATGAAATAACCTTATTAAATAGTGAAAATATTACCTTGAAACGCTGTTCAACTCTTAACCCTGCCACCTTGCTTCCAGATTTACCCACTTCAGGAGAACCACTACATAACTGTGAAACATTAGTGTCCATGGCAGAAAAGCCTCGAGATAATCTCTTGGACACTCCCTTAGACAATGCAGATCTGATTTTATTTACCGATGGTTCCTCTTTTATGAGGGATGGCATACGTTACACTGGAGCTGCCGTAGTCTCAGAATTTGCCACTGAATGGTCAGCTTCACTACCTTCTAACATTAGCGCTCAAGGAGCAGAACTCATAGCTCTAAAACAAGCTTGTATAATTGCCAAGGATAAAAAGGCAACAATTTATACAGATTCTAGATATGCTTTCGGCATTTGTCACTCAGTCGGGATGCTATGGCTCCAAAGAGGATTTTTAACCTCAGCTGGAAAATCCATAGCTAATGCAGAAATTATTAATGAAGTTCTTTCTGCTCTCAAACTGCCTAAAGCCCTAGCTGTAGTTCATTGCTCTGCCCATACAGGTGGCTCTGACCCTGTCTCTAGAGGAAATGACCGAGCAGATGCCGCTGCAAAACTAGCAGCCATAGAAGGACCTGGATTAATTTTAACATTAACAACCACTGATAATTTAAATTTATCACTCTCCTATAATGAAAAGGAAGTGGAAAAATGGAAACAAAAATTTAAAGCAAAACAAATTAATGGAGTATGGGTGTCATCTGAAGGAAAACCCCTGCTCCCTAGAAGTTTCTATAACCAAATTTGCCAATCTATTCATAAAAATGGTCATTTTGGCACCCAGGGCATCGTGGACTCTGTCAAGAGAGTATGGATAGCCCCTGGTATAACTACTGTAGCCTCTAAAGTATGTTCAGCCTGCCCTATTTGCCAGGCATATAACCAACATGCATATCGTGGAAAAGCCTTTGGGGGACGTCCTCTGGCTTACACACCTTTTGAACACCTACAGATAGATTTCATAACAATGCCAAAGGCTGGACGTTATAAATTTTGTCTAGTAATTGTAGATCAACTAACCAGATGGCCGGAAGCATTTCCTACAACCCGAGCCACAGCAGATTTTGTTGCAAAGATACTTTTAAAAGAAATTATCCCTCGTTTTGGCCTACCAGCACGTATTGACTCCGATAGAGGGAGTCATTTTACCGATTCTGTCTTAAATCAAATATATTCTTGCTTGGGGATAACTCCAAAATTCCATGTTCCATATCACCCCCAGAGCTCAGGCCAAGTGGAGAGGATGAATAAAGAACTTAAGACTATGATTGGCAAATTATGCACTGAGACCCATTTAAAATGGCCTGAAATTCTCCCTCTGGCCCTATTTTATCTTAGAAGCAGGCCTAGAGGAGACTTACATATTTCACCATTTGAGATGCTTTTTGGACATCCGCCTATACAGGCTAAGCCTTTCTCCCCGGCTTATACATCGCTATTAGGGGGAGATATTACTATTGCTTCCTATATACAGGAGTTACAGCACAAACTACGTGAACTTCATGAATCTGGAGCTGCAGTACAAGCTGGACCATTAGACTTTTCTCTGCATGACCTGAACCCAGGAGATAAAGTTTATATCAAGAATTTCAAGCGAACTGGAGCAACTGAACCTTCATGGGAAGGACCATTCCAAATATTATTAACTACTCCAACATCTATAAAGATTGGAGAAAGAGACTCTTGGATTCACTGCTCACATGTGAAGAAAGCATCTTCTGCTGAGACTGATTAACTCTATCTTATCATATGAATTGTGACTCTATCTTATCATAAGAATTGGAGATAATAATCCATAGACAAATGGATGCTGGTTTTTTTTCTTTCAAGAATATATTGAATTACTGATTTTTTTTCTTATTTCTTCTTATTTCTTTTCTTTTATTTTTTATCAGAATATTTGATTTTTTTTCTCATTTTTTGTACTGAAAGTACACATAATTAATATTAATATTATTTTTTTCCCTGCAGTAATACAAGTTAATATATATACTCTTGCTATAATATCAATATATGCCTAAAAGCTTTAAACTATGGGAACCTGCCATTTATTGATAAAATATTATAGGACTGTGATTAATGTTTGTGTCTGATTCCAGGAAAAGGGATAAAAACAAGGAGCACAGACTAAACCTGAATAGTGCCAATAGAGCACACTAGAAATATTAAAGTGAGACTCGAGGTTGCGACGCTTAACTTATGTTTAAGTCATAGGACTTCCTTGTATCTACACTCTTTTTGAAGTACTCAAACAAGTACAAAGCTTGACTATCATGCTGGCTCCCTATATCTCTGAAGGAAAAAAATCAGACAAGGGAATGACATTTCCCCATCAAAACAGAATTCTAATTATTTTCTTCTTATATTATGGCAACTTCCTGTAGTCTTGGCTACAAATGGCTAAGTGAAATATTACTGCATTCTGTCCTACATACTTGTGGGATAGAAATTACTTTAAACTGGACCTATACAAGGTCTATTTTGAATTTTTCTTATGTTTTTGATTATTCTTCAATCCTTTTGATAATTGACACATACACCCCCATAACTGAACATTGCATTCTGAGCTAAACTTGATATATTTTTTTTTTAAATACTTACTTCAGGGGGGATTGTATTTTAATTTAAAATCTAAGAATTTTTGAATTTTTTTTGTTTGAGATTTTATTTTTATAAAAATCCAAGACTTTTGTTTAAGATTTTACTTTTATAAAAAATTCAAAGATTTTGATTTTGTTCAAGAAAAGATCTTCAAGAAAGAAGCTTGAAACTTTTATATCCAGAGAATGAACTGTTGCAGAAAGATGCCAAAAACCTACACTTCATCAAGAAGATCAAGAATGAACTTTGGATGTGATTGATTGGACTGAACTTTTGATTGAACATTTATTGTAACATTTATGCCAAAAGGGACTGCCCCTAATTTGGCTTTCTGTCAATGCGCCTAGCAAACATTGGTTTTGCTTTCTTTTCTTTTCTATTTCCTCTCTCACTATTCTAATTTCTCTTAGAAAATTGAATATTGTGTATATCTTTAGTTAGAAGTGAATTTAGAACTACAAAATGATTATGTTAAATGATCAATGGGGAGACTAGTCTCCCAATGATCATCAGGGGGGATTGTAAACCTCAAATTTCCTTAGACTTATAATTGTTGAAAATTTCACCATTGGGATATTTCATACTTGGAAAATTTCTTACTGATAGTCTATTGGAATGGGAACTCCATTGGCATGGGAGGTTCCTTCTCTTCCCTTCTTAAGATTACTTTAGGACAGAGACCCTTTGCTGAACAATGGAAAGGACTTTGACCTATGCTTAAGCATAGAACAGGTCTTTAAAAAACATGGACTACATAAAGAAATTGAAATATTTCCAAGAGATCCATGAGGAAAGGCATTTCCTAAAAGATCAAAGGGTGAATTGAAAGGAATAAGCTCTAAATTATTATTGATTTCCTTGATGACTTTAGCTTACAGATTAATTCCCCTTCCATAGAGATGGCCCTGCCTTTACAGCTAAATCAAACAGCATAGATATTTCCTTAAAACTAAGATACTACAGATTTAGTGGATAGATTGATAAAGACTTTGTTAACAATTATCATTCGAAAGTAATTTAGAATAAGATATATTTTATAAGAATAGAATAATTACTAGATTAAAGTAGATTTTATAAGTCCATTAGATTTAAGTTAGCTATAAAAGGCTAAATTCCACTTACTGGCACCTGGAACCTGAAGGGAAATTTTCCTCTTTCTAAGCATCTCTATCAGACCCCAAAATCGCCTACTTCCTTTCTCCATTAAGCTCCATAGATTAAGATTAGTCAATTCAGACCAGACCATTAAGGAATGCTTTCTTAAGTGTGAGTTCTAATGCAGTGAAATATTAGATTTAGAAGCTGTCACACACTAGTAACACTCCACCAAGCTCCCCACATGCCTAGAATATTGCACTTCAACTAATTTCCCAGGGAAAGATATCACAGAGCTGTAATAGACTTAAAATGATTAGATATCAGAGTAATGAGCAATATAAAGTCAAGTATAACTCTTTAAGACTGTGAAACTTAGTGCCTAAAAAATGTCTATGTCTACAAGAGAAATAGGGGAGGTTTGAAGGAAGGGAAAGTTTAGGGAGAAATAAATGAAGTTTTGTTTGTTTGTTTTTTTTAAACAAGTGGTATTTGAGTCCATACAAGGGGATATGCACATCATCTAAGTCTGTGTTGGAACTAAAAAGAAAGAACAGAGCTGCTCTGAATATAAAATTTTTGAGTCATTTAAATAGAACTGATATAGACAGTTTTTACTTTACATAAATTCAAAATTTTATGTAAAGAAGTCTGAAAAAAATCTGCACTCCCACAAAAAACAAAGCAAAACAACCATTAGCAAACAGTATTGTGCTCTCTCCATTCCTGCACCTTGTAATATTGGAGATTTGAACCCCAGTCTTCAATCCCCAGAAGTCCTTGCTAGTTCCCAGAGTGCTCTCTAATCTCACCTGAGTGGGAGGTCACAAATTGTATTTAAGCTTATGCTTAAATACTTCAGGCTCTCTCTCGGCTTCCGCTTCTAGGGACACGTGTCTCTGTAGTGAGTGAAATTGAATGGGCCTTTTGGCCCTCCTAGCCACGTGCTTTCTATATTTGTATTTTCTTTATTTCTTAATCTTTAATAAACCTCTAAAAAATATAATACTCTGGCAGAGAAACTAATTTTAATCTTAACACCCTCCTCTTGGTGCTCTGCTGCCTCCTGCCCACCACCAAACCCCTCAAAAAAAAAAACCCTCTAAATGAAAGCTGAATATAGATATACTACTACTATTTCTATCAGAATGAGAAATTGGCTTGAGAGCTCCAGAGCCAAGAGAAAACTTTGCCTCATTCCAACCCACCCAATCACATGTCCAGCTCCCATATGTCTACCTTCCATCAATCTGCACCTGGGTGTTGAGTGTTATCCCCCTGGTGCCTATGACTTGCACATCCTTTACTCACCGTATATATATCCAGCCTACATATGTCTGTTCCCAATATGTTCTTCTCAGTTCTGGCCAGACCCCCTTATGGATGGTCCCAGCCTCTACTTGTTCCCTGCTACTCTCACTTCTCTGTCTATAGCCCCACTTTGCCTATGAACCATTTGTAAAACTCCTCCCTCCAACAGTGCATAGCCACCTCTTTAGCTTTCTCTATGTCTGTGGACAAATTTACATTACATAAAATTGCTTTACTTAGAGGTCTATGAAACTGTGCCACTTATATAAAGCAAGGTCTGAAATTGAATATGTGACCTGTCAATGTGTAGCAATTTCAAGATTCTATAAATCTTTCAGTAGTCCAACTGAACAGAAATTACCTCTTCTTTTTCCTTTTGTATTTCATACCACCAGTCTCCCACTCAATAGGGCTGAGAGTGGAAGGTGACATTGTTTTGATGTCACACTTTGTAAGTAATTGATTAAAGAGTACACTACTCAAGTTCAACATATCATTCAGTCCATTGAATTCAGGGAAATTCAGGAACACAGAGTACTTGATGGTCGGAATGTACTAGGAAAGAGAAAATAAGAAGGTGCATAAAATGTGGAACCAAACTCCAGAAAAACTTGCATCAGCCAAATATATTTCATGATAATCTCTTTTAAAAAATTAGAAACTAAATTGGGACAAGAAAATCCCTTCTTTACCTTCAATTGAGGAAATACCTTGTTGGGAGGGGGGGGCAGCTGGGTAGCTCAGTGGATTAAGAGCCAGGCCTAGAGACAGGAGGTCCTAGGTTCAAATCTAGCCTCAGACACTTCTCAGTTGTGTGACCCTGGGCAAGTCACTTGACCCCCCACTGCCTAGCCCTTACTGCTCTTTTGCCTTGGAGCCAATATACAGTATTGACTCCAAGACAGACAGTAAGGGTTTAAAAAAAAAGGTTCAGAGGGGAGATTGATTTTGAAATCAGATGTGGAAATAGCTCCATCTTGTGGAGTTTTTAAGGATATTATGACTAAAGGTCATTTTTGACATTTTTTTTTGAATAGGCATACTTCAGGAACTCATCATAGACTTCTGCTTTCCTAAAGGTCTTGAAGGCCATGCCTATGGAACTTCTTTGCAGACCTGATCAATTTGGGATACTTCCTGGCAAAGTTTCAAGGAAGAGGGGTTACACAATATATGCTTTGGATTGGCTTCATCTCAGATTCTTCCAAAAGCCCTGTACACCGAAAGTTTTGTCCAAAGCATAGAGGAATTACATGTACAAAGTGAGTATCCAGAACAAGGAAATCACATCTCATGTAAGTATTGAAGTATAAATGAAATTTTTATCTGATTCTTCCATAATTTGCCAAACTACTTCCCTATAAAGTAATTCTACCTCTGAATAATAAGTCCCTCTATGAAATTTGTTTACCTCATTATCTGAGATACCAGTGTATATAAGGGACTTATAGTACAAAAGGATCCTAATGTGGAAAAACACTTTCCTGAATTTACATTTTATCCAAACCTGATAACTTCACCAGAACTTAGCAAGCACTGGACCATAAAATTTAGAGCTAGAAAAGACTTTGGAATCCATCCAGTGAAAAGGTTCTTAATCTGGGATCTGTAAACTTTTTTCTTATATTTTGATAACTACAATTACCCTGATCATTTTCTGTAGCAGTCCACCCCTAGCTATGGGCAAGGGGAACAGTTGGTATGTACAGACTGCCTTAGAAGAGAGCATGCTCAGTCTTGAGCATGCTCAGTATTGCACATGGCTGGGAAAGCCTCTGACCCTTGACCCCAGCTTCCCCCAGGTTAGGCGGGAACACTGGTTTCTTTGTGCTCACCTGGTTAAGAGAAACCACACCTATACCTTGTCATTAACCAATGAGAATCATCCCTATGTACTGTGTATATTTGCATATCAAAGACTATATTTAGCCCAGCAAGCTCCGCCTCTCTCTCTCTCTCTTTCAGGCTAGCTGATGGCTGTCCTGGCAGGAGCTTGGCCTCTGGCCAAGCTCCATCTTTAAATCTTCTCTATCTCTCTTTCATCTCTCCGACCTGTGTGGTATTAAATGTGGTCTCTGGACTGGTAAACGCCTTTGGAAGGGTCCTTTGATCAAAGCTTGACTGTGGCTTATGGAAAATTAATAAAGACTCATTCCTGTCACCTCATATCTCTAATTTGACTCCCTCATCCCCCTCGTGGTATCTAAAACTTCTATCCTGTCTCTATCTTCCTACCTTAAAGCTTCTCTCCCCTCTGAGGAAGCTTTATTTTCAATATATCTCAAGTCAGCATAAGAAAGTAAATGGGAATTTGGCGAGTTTAGCAAAAGCCACAGATGGTAGAAAAAGGCCAGCAGATGAAAAAGCAAAAGTTTAGAAACTCAGAAATGCATAGTTCCAATAAGGGAAAAAAAAAGAATTCAGACTTCTTCTCTGGTACAAAGGAAAGGCTAAAAAATTTTATGCAGATTTTCTAGATTGTGGAGTTCCTAACCTCCTCAATATGGAAGGGATAACTGCAGAGTTATTAGTTTAGGTAAGGTTGTCATTGTAAAATGGCTCTAGCCAATCATGAATATTCAATTATTTAAATCTGATTAATTTAAGTTTGTGTAAAAAGTGTTTTGTAACCCTTGGATTGTTTCAGCAGGTACACACTCAGGTATTTTATTCCGTATTATTTTAAATAGGGTATCTCTATTTCTTCTTGAAGGTCTTTATTAGTGATACACAGAAATGCTGATGACTTATGAGTTTATTTTACATTCCACTACTTTATTAAAAATTATTTTTTCAACTATCTAGCTGAATGTCTAGGATTTTCCACATATACCATCAGATCATCTACAATAAGGGATAGTTTTATTACTTTTGTCCTTTTTGATTCCTTCAATGTCTTTCTCTTCTCATTATTATTTCCAATATAAAATAATATTAGCAATAATGAGCATCCTTGTTTCACTCCAGTACTGGGAAGGTTTCTTGATTACCTCAGTTACAAGTAATATTTACTGATGGTTTTTGGTAGATGCTTCTTATTTATCATTTTAAGAAAAAATCCATTTATACCTAAGCTTTCCAGTATTTCTAACTGGAATTTGCATTATATTTTGTCAAAATCTTTCTCTGCATCCAGTGATATAACATGATTTTTGTTGCTTTTGTTATTGACAGAATCATATTAATAATTTTCCTTATAATAAATCATCCCTGCATTCTTTATATAGATTCTTTTTGGTCATAATGTATAATCTTGTGAAAATCTACTATAGTCTCTTACCTAATATTTTATTTAGCATTTTTTAAAATTTCAATAATATACACTGTTATTTCTTAATTTTCCCCAATACATTTTCTTTTAATTTTCAGTCCAGAATTCTCTCCCTCCATCTCTTTCCTCCTCCCTCACTTATATAGATTTTACATGTGCAATCAAATAAAACATCTTTCCCATATTTTAATCCCTTTGTGGAAGAAAACTTTAACAAGAAAATTAGGAAATAAAGTAAGACATGCTTCGGTCTGGATTCAGACTCCATCAGTTCTTTCTCTGGTAGCAGATGGCATTATCTTGGATTATTATAATGATGAAAATAGCTAAATTATTCACAGTGTATATGTATAATAATTGATTATACTGTAGTTCTGCTTATTTCACTCTTCATCAGTTTGTGAAAGTCTTTCCAGGTTTATCTGAAATTCTCCTGCTCATCATTTCTTTTGGCACAATAGTATTCCATTTATACTCATATACCAAAACTACTCAGCCACTCCCCACTTGATGGGTATATGTTCACTTTCCAATTCTTTGCCACCACAAAAAGAACTTCTACAAATACTTTTGCAGACATTCATTTTCCTTTTCTATCATAATAGCTAATCTCATAGGTAGAGACTGTTACCAAAGAGTTCCTTTCATTTGTAATTCTCTAATAGATATTTACAGCATTTTTTCACATTAGTATAAGTAGTTTTAGTTATTTTATCTGAGAGTTCCCTGCTCATATCCTTTGACCATTTATCAACTGGAGAATGAATTGACCCATTTCATTAGAGACTTAAATAATGTTTTTTACCATTATGAGCACTATTATCCTCATCTATTTATCCTACTCTCTCCTTTCACCCTGTCCATCCTCAAAAATGTTTTGTTTCTGACAACCGTCTACCCCAATTTCCCTCTTACCAGCAGCTCCCACTCTCTTATTCCCTTCCCCTGATCCCCTCAGATTAAATGAGATTTTTATATACAACTGAGTATGTATATTCTCCCTTCTTTGAGCCAATTCTAATGAGTAAGGTTAAAGTGCTTCCCCTCTCCATTCCCCCATCTTCCTCTTTAGTATAAAAGCTTTTTTTGTGCCTTTTATATAATTTACCCCATTGTGTCTTTCTCCCTTCTCCCAATGTGTTCCTCTTTCTCACCTCTTTATTTTTTAAAAATTTATCATTCCATCATACTTAACTCTCTCCTTTGACCTCTTTCTATATATACTCCTTCTAACTACTCTAATAATAATAAAGTTCTTAAGAGTTACATGTATCATCTTCCTATCTACAGATATAAGCAGTTTAAATTTGCTGAATCTCTAATGGTTTCTCTTTCCTCTTCACCTTTTTATGCTTCAGTCTTGTGTTCTGAGAGTCAAATTTTCTATTCAACTCTGATCATTTCATCAGAAATGCTTTAAAGTTTTCTATTTCACTGAATATCTACTTTTCCCCAGAAGGATTATAGTCAGTTTTGCTGACAAGTGATTTTTTTAACACTTACCCTCCGTCTTAGAGTCAATACTGTGTATTGGCTCCAAGGCAGAAGAGTGATAAGGGGCAATGGGGGTCAAGTGACTTGCCCAGGGTCACACAACTGGGAAGTGTCTGAGGCTAGATTTGAACCTAGGACCTCCCATCTCTAGGCCTACCTCTTAATCCACTGAGCTACCCAGCTGCCCTCTGACAAGTGATTCTTGAATGTACTCCTTGGCCCTCTGGAATACCATATTCCAAGCCATATGATCTTTTAAGGCAGAACCTGCTAAGCATTACACTATTCTAACTGTGACTACATAACATTTGAATTTTCTTTTTGGCTCCTTGAAATATTTTCTCTTTAATCTGGGAGTTCTGAAATGTCTATTATGTTCCTCAGAACTCACTCTTTCAGGATATAATCAGTGGAGTCTTTCCATTTTTATTTTAACATCTGGTACTAGAATATCAGGGCTATTTTTCCTCACAATTTATTGAAAGATGATGTCTATGCTTTTATAAAAAAAAATTTTAATTATCTCTCCTGCATCTATTTTCCAAGTCTCTAGTTTTTCCAAGGAGATAATTCGCATTTTCATCTATTTTTTCATCTTTTTTACTTTGTTTAATTGTTTCTTAATGTTCCATTAAGTCATTAGCTTCTAACCTCCCCAAATCTAATTTTTAATTTCTTTCTTCAGTGAGCTTTTATACTTCCTTTTCCATTCAGACAATTCTTTTTAAGTTCTTTTCCTATATGTGTACAAAAATATTCATAGCCACGCTCTTTATAGGGGCAAAAAATTGGAAAATGAAGGGGTGTCCCTTGACTAGGAAATGCCTGAACAAATTGTGGCATCTGATGGTGATGAAATACTATTGTGCTGAAAGGAATGATGAACTGGAGGAATTCCATATGAACTGGAAAGACCTCTAGGAATTGATGCAGAATGAAATGAGCAGAACCAGGTGAACATTGAACGCAGAAACTGATACACTGTGGCACAATGAAATGTAATGGACTTCTCTACTAGTAGCAATGCAATGATTCAGGACAATCAAGAGGGTCTTATGAGAAAGAATGCTATCCACATCCCAGAGAAAGAACTGTGAGAATAGAAACACAGAAGAAAACACTTATTGAACAAATGGTTCAATAAGTAGATGATTGGGGATTTTGAGTTTAAATAATCGCTCTATTGCAAATACTAATAATATGGAAATAGGTTTTGAACAATGATACATGTATAACCCAATGGAATTGCTTGTCAGCTCTGGGAGGGGAGAGGGAAGAGGGGAGGGAAAGAACATGAATCATGTAACCATGGAAAAATATTCTTAATTGATTAATTTTTTAAAAGTTGTTCTTTTCCTCAGTGAATTTCTGTACATCTTTTTCCATGGAGCCAATTCTGCTATTTAAAGAGTTTTTCTCTTCAGTGAATTTAGGTAAACCTTTTCAAATTTGGCCAATTTTGTGCTTTAAGGGGTTCTCATCAGTAAATCTTTGTGTCTCTTTTATCAATTGGCCTATTCTGTTTTAAAGGCATTATTTTCAGAGGGTTTTTTGGCCACATTTGCCAAGCTGTTGACTCTTTTTTCATGAT
The DNA here is from genome assembly GCF_027887165.1 of Monodelphis domestica. Taxonomy (NCBI): domain Eukaryota; kingdom Metazoa; phylum Chordata; class Mammalia; order Didelphimorphia; family Didelphidae; genus Monodelphis; species Monodelphis domestica. The sequence continues at coordinate 245,704,124 of NC_077228.1, forward strand.
TTTCCTTCATCACTCTTATTTCTCTCCCCAATTTTCCTTCTACCTTTTGTATTTATTTTTTTTATGTCCTCCAGAAATTCTTTTGGGGCTTCAGACCAATTCCTATTTTTCTTTGAGGTTTTGGATACAACAGTATTGACATTATTTCTTCTTCTGAGTTTGTTCTTTGGTTTTCCTTTTCACCAAAATAATTTTCTATGTTGAGTTTCTTCTTCTGTTGTTTGTTCCTTTTCACATGTTTTCCTTGACTTTTAACTTTGAAAAACTAGTAAAAGGGGCATTATGCCTTATCAAAAACAATATTGATTACATTATGGTCTGAAAAGTATGTATGTTGTTGTTTTCGACATTTAATTTTTGTGCCCTAACATACGAACATTTTTTTGTAAAAGTACTAAATACAACAAAAATGGCATACTCCTTTCAATTCTCATTCAATTCTCTCCAGATATCATATCTAGTATATTCACCTCCTTGACTTCTTTCATTTGTGGGTTAGATTTTTCTGAGAAAAGTTTGAAGTCTCTCATTATTATTGTTATGCTATTTTTACCTACAATTCATTTAGCTTTTCCTTTAAAAATCTGGATGCTATAAAATTTGGTGCATATTGGTAATGCTTCATTATATATGGAACCTTTTAACCTTATATAGTTTCCTTGTTTAATTCTTCTAATTAAATCTATTTTAGCTTTAACTTTGATATCATAATTGCTACTCCTTTTCCCCCTATCACCTGAATTATAGCTACAGCCCTTTATTTTTACCATATGTATTTCCCTTATTTTTAAATGTTTGTCTTTAAATGTCTCTGTTGTTGGGTTTGGGTTTTTGTTTCATTCTTCTATCCATTTCAACTTCATAAGGGAATCCATCCCATTTATATTCAAAGTTATAATTACTAGTTGTGTATTTCTCTCCATTCTATTTTCCTTCATGGTTTGTCCTCTCCCTCTCTTTTAACCATATCCCTCTTCAGAAATCTGATTTACTTTCTGGCCACTAGCTCCCAAATCAGTAAGACTTCTTCCCTTATCCTCTCATCTTACCCTCATAAGTCTAAATCAATCCATCCTTCTAAAGATCCACACGTATCCCCTCTTCTTTACCTCCCAGTTCTTATTCGATCCACCCTTCTAAGAATCCTTCTTTTGTCCCCTCACTTTGCTCTCCTATTTCTTAATAGGAACTCCTTTATCTTATCCCTTTGCCTTTTCTCTTAATTTATAAGCCTTTTCTAAGAGTCCTCCTTTATCCTAGCCTATTTCTCCATAAGTTAAAAATATTTTATCCTTCTAGATGTATGTATTATTGCCTCTTTAACCCAAATATGATGAGAATATAGTACTAACACTATTGATCCAACACTTACTCCTCCATACCCATTTTCCCCCCTTGTACTGACTATACTCAGCTTTGCTGGATAAATTATTCTTGGTTGTAAATCCAGTTCATTTACTCTCAAACTCTTCTGTTTCAGAACTGTAGGAGTAGAAACAGAGAAGAAAAACAACTGCTTGATCACATGAGTCGATGGGGATATGATTGGGGATGTAGACTAAATGATCACCATAGTGCAAACATTAATACTATAGAAATTGGTCTTGATCAATGACACCTGTAAAACCCAGTGGAGTTGCTTTTCAGCTGGGGAGGGGGGAAGGGGGGGTTAGGGAGGGAAAGAACATGAATCATGTAACCATGGAAACGTAGTCTAAATTAATTAATTAAATAAATGAACTTTAAAAATATATATTGTTTCATGCCCTTCATTCTTTCCATTTGAGGCCACAAAGTCTTGTTATTCTGAATATAGTTCAACAGTACTTGTTTTTTTCTAATTGCTTATAGCATTTTCTCCTTCACCTAAGATTTATGGAACTTAGCAATTATGTTCCTGAGAATTTTTATCTTGGAGTCTCTTTCAACTGGTAATTGGTAGGTTCTTTTCATTTCTATTTTACCCAATAGTACTAAAATTTCTAGACAATTTTTCTTAGTTATTTCTTAAATTATATTATAACTTTCTGGATAGTCTGACCATTCTTACATTGTCTCTCCTTGACCTATTTTTCAGGTCATTTGTTTTTGTAATATTTCAAATTCTCAACTATTTTTTTATTTTTTTAAATTTTATTTGATTATTCCTTATCTTAAGAATTCATTAGCTTCCCAATGTCCATTTCTAATTTGAGTCATGTTTTTCTTTTGGTGAATTTCTGGCTCTCTTTTTCTACTGGGTTTATTTTTTTTTCATAATTTTTTTAATTTTTTTTGCATTGCTCTTATTTTTCCCCTAATTTTTCCTCAATCTCTTTCATTTTGTTTTCAAAGTTTTTTAAGGTCTTCCACAAATTTTCAGAAAGCTTGTGATCATTTTATATTTTTCTGTGATGGCTTAGATGTAGGTGTTTTAACTTCATTGAATTCTAAATTTGAACTCTGATCTTCTCTATTCCCATAGTAGCTACGTATGCTTGTGTTCTTTCTCTTTTGCTTACTCATTTAAAAAAAAATTTAGCAGCCAATAAATAAACTTAATTGTTAGCTTTGAGATAGAGTTGGGTTCTGGTCCTAGGGTATGAGGTATAATGCCTCAGTTTTTACTTTTTTCCTGTGGGAAGGATTTCTGATCTCTTGGGCTCTTCCAATTTCAATAATTCAGGTCTAGAGTGATCTGTAAGTGAACTCAGGTAATCCTCCTTTGCTCATTTGCCCCCAGGAGCACTGCCACAACAAGCGAACACTTTTATTCTCTGCAGTCCCCAGGTGCTTAACTTGCCCCTTTGCCTTTGAACAACAATAGGTACTTCTCTCCTTGGAGTGACCATAGCCAGCACTGTACTTGGCTCTCAGCAACCACAATTACCTAGAGCAGTGATAATGAACCTTTTAGAGACCACCTCCCTCCATAGACTGCAAGGCATGCCCTAGCCCCCCAACCTCTTTACCCCATTGAAAAGAAAAAAACCCCATTGAGCTGCTGGGGGGAAGGGTAGGTGAAGTGAGGAATGTCCTTAGCACAAATGAAAAGGAGAGGGGAATGGCTTGAGCATTCGGCTCCCTCCCAACTCTGCTTCCTGTGAGCCATCCACCTTACTTCAGATGGGAGAGAGGAAGCAATCTCAATGGGCTTCTGGGCAGAGGGGTGGGTGAAGTGAGAAAAGCCCAGGTGGAGAGGGGGAGGGGAGTATGGATTCTCATTGGGCTATTGGGCAGAGGGGTGGGTGATGTGAAAAAAGCAGCATCAGACACAGTGGAGAGGGGGAGGGGAGCAGCTCCACCTGAGCCCCTCTGCCTTTCTGGGGGAAGGGGGCATGGCAGCACATGCCCACAGAGAGCACACTGGGTACCATCTTTGGCACACATGCCATAGGTTCACCATCACAGACCTAGAGACATTTGCTCCTTGGCTCTCCTAAAGCCACAGTCTAGAGCTATCAGCAAGCCTAAGCCCCCCCCAAAGTGTTCCTTCATCAGCTGCCTAACCCCAACACAGTAGGTGGCTGGAAATCTCCAGGGTTAAGGATGGCCAAGAGCCTGTTGTTTACTGATTCCAGTAGTATTAACTCCTGGGGTGTAAACTTCCAAATGAAGCAGATGTGAGGCTGTACCTCATGGCTAATTGTTTGTTAATTCAAGATGGCATTTGCCATTCTAGAAGGCAATTTGGAATTATGCCCAATAATACAGCAATACCACTACTAGGTCTGTATCCCAAAGGAGGGGAAAATGGGAAAGAACCAGTTTGTACAAAGACATTTATAGTTGTGCTTTTTGTGGTGGCAAAGACTTGGGAACTAAAGGTCTATCCCTCAAATGGGGAATGCCTGAATAAAATGTGGTATATGATGGTGATGGAATACTATTGTGCTATAAGGAATAATGATGAACAGAATGAATTCAGAAAGGACTGTAAAGACCTACATAAACTGATGCAGAGTGAAATAAGGAGAACCAGGAGAACATTATAAACAGTAACTAAAACATTGTGGAACAATCAAATGTGATAGACTGTTGCTAACAAGAATACAATGATCCAGGACAATTACCAGGGCCTAATGAAAGAATGCTATTCACCTCTAGAGAAAGAACTGTTGGAGTATAAATGCAGATGAAAATATATAATTTGTCACTTGTTTATTGGTTATATGATTTAGAGTTTTGGTTTTAAAGATTATTCACTTATAAAAATGAATAATATGAATTTAGTCTTACATGACAAAATATGTATACCCAGATTGAATTACTTGTCAACTCCAGGAGGGGAAAGGGAAGGGAAGGGAAGGTGGGGGAAGACAACATGAATCATATAACTTTGGAAAACTTATGTGGAAATTTGTAATTAAAATAAAATAAAGAGTAAAAAAAATCTGGTCCTAGCTAAAGCAATAGAAAAGTATCATCAGGAGAACAGAACAGAAATACAACAAGCGATAGAAAAAAGATTATAGTAACCCTAGTAACCCTCTGTTTGACAAAAATTCACTATTTGGTAAAAATTATTGAGAAAACTAGAAAGCAGTCTGGCAGAAACTAGATATAGGCCAATAGCAATTATAAAGACAAGTTATATTAAAAGACATAAGAACTATGATTAATCGCAATTCTAAAGAACCAATGAGACATGCCACTCATCTCTTGACAGCAGTGATGGACTCTGTACATAATTAAAGATGTATTTTTTGGATGTGGCCAGTAGAAGCATTTGTTTGACAAGAGGGTTTTTTCTCTTTTAAGAAGAAATGAAAAAAGAAAGGGAGGGACAGAGTGAAGAAAGGAGGAAAGGAAGGAGGAAATGAGAAAGGAAAAGAGGAAGAGAAGGAAAAAGGGGAAAAGAAAGGGAGGAAATCAAGAAGGAAAGGAAGTAAAAAGAAAAGAAAAAAAAGAAGGAAAGAGAATCATTGGACTGTAAAAATCAAGATCAAAATAAGCCTGGAAATCATATTTCAAGAAATCAAAGACCATGGAATATAATATCAAAAATGCCAAAACAGATTTACAACTAGGAATAACTTACCAGAACAATTTGAGTATAATCCTACAGGATTTAAAATTCTTTTAATGAAAAAAAGTACTTATAAGCATTTCTCAAATATAAGAGCTGAAATAAGAACTTTGAAGTACAAACACTAGCATAAAGAGAAATTTAGAAAACTAAATTTGAGTATCTGGATAGAGCTGCATGATGACAATGTGTAGATATTTAATGGGGGAGAACAAATAAAACATTACTCTTTTTAAAAGTTATTGAGAAAGTGAAATAACAAAAAAAAAAGACATGAGGATAAATTGGTTCTAAGGGACAGAAAGAAAGATGAAAAGAATATACTAGAGCAGGAAGGAAAAAGGGGGGCAGAATTCATTAGGGTTTGGTTTTTTTTTTTTCTCACCACATTTGAGGTGTGTGAGAAGCTATACAAACATGGAAGAAGAGATAGTAAAATAGTATTAGATAAGCCTTACCCTTATCTGAAATGGCAAAGGTGAGCTGAATACATACACACACTAAGAGTATAGAAATATGGAAGAAAAAGGGAACATTAGCTGAACCTCACTTTTATCTGAAATGGACAAAGGAGAGTTAAAAATACATAACCACACTCTGGCAGAGATCTGTGACTACTGTAAACTTTATGTTGTTTGATATTATAAGTATAATGACAGGACCCCAGCATGGAGTATAAATGGACCTAATATCCAAAAAGAATAAGCAAAGAGTATTCTATTTTATGGTTCTGATATATGTCAGGCAATTGCTGCTCTCAGCTTCTGAGTGGATAAAAGTCTTTATTGGCTGCAACAGTCTCTGAGTGATTCCCCTTTAACAACCTTATATAGTTATCTTAGACCCTCTCCCAAGTTGCTGTTCAGAATAAAGAAATTCCTATCAGAACCTCACCCAAGACTGGAGATTCAAGGAACATCTCTATATCTAGGTCTGATTAGGAATGCCCCCTCCTATATCTGGCATTGACTAATTTGTTCTCAATTAAGTCCATTTTTAGGGTATATAATTTTGCTATATGAACCCCAACTTTGGGTAAGGGAGAAAAGCTAAAAAATAACATAGCAGAAACAAGTGAAGACTTTCTTTAATGATGGGGTGATGTGTGCATTTTTGTAGGCAGCAAGGGAAATAGCTAACAGATAATTGAATATGAGATAAAGAGAAGGAACAGATCAAAAGGACAAGTTTTCAGAATGATGGAACCAAGACAAGTAGAATGTCTTGAAAAGAAAGGACACCTAGAGCAAAGGAGAAAAAAATAAAGGATTCCCATTTATATAATCTGACAGTGCCCGGGGAAGTAAGAAGCATGAGAGGGAAATAGGAATAGAGATTCTGAAAGGTTGGATAATTCTACCAATTAAGATTAAATAAACATCATTAAAACTACAAGCAAAAGGAAAAATGTGAAGTGGACTAATAATTCAACAATAATTCAGTTGAGTGCTCCTAGAGTAGCCATAGTAAGTGCTTAATAAGCTTTTTTATTTTAATCTTTGTATTCAAAATACCCAGAACAGTGCCTGAGACAAAACAAAATGATTTAAGTAAACTAAGATTAAATTCTCAAAACCTGATTCAATGAGAAGCAAGCCAGCACTCACTTGAGATCCAGGTGTAAGAAGTGAAGCTGCCTCATTGTTGTCGCTGGTAGGACTTCCCTCAGGAAGAGTAGGAAGATGGGAAACTGCCAAACCTAGGTCAAGACATAAGATCTATTAAGACAATGGATTTGTTCCATGCTATTATATACATCCCTGTATTAGAGCTAATCTTAACCACACAAAACTATAGCACCTTGTAGCTGGACATCCTAAAAACATTTGGGAAAATAGATCTGATGCCTTTTCCTCTACTCATAACCCTATAGACTTGATTCTTATCCCTCCTCTAAAAAATAAAAATTCCCTTTAAAGTACATTATAATGACATCATCTCCACCATTATACTTGTCCCTGGTACAAATGAAGCAAAATGAATTTGCCAAACTCAAGTCAGACCAGCCAATAGGAAAAATATTGTGAGAGTCTCCAAACTAACTTTAGTTTAGCCTCTTGGCTGATCCAGGCAGGTACTATTGCTCCTTAACCCCAATATAACTCCTTCCCTGATCACTTCCTAGGCATCTCTTACAATGAACCAAGTTCATCTTCAACTCACTGTAGAGTTGGTCCTATTGTCTAAAATCTCCAGACTTCCCCACAAAACCCACAAGGAAAGCTCTCTTTCAAAATGAAGCAACTGCTCCTCACCAAACTCCAGTGAGTTATCAGACTCTTCTTTGATGCTGTAGTTCAGCTGCTCCTCCAGTGCCGAATGTGAATTCTGTATGCCTTCTTCCAGAAGCATGACCTTAGCATGAGGCTCCATTGAGATATCTGGTGATTCCATTTCCTCTGAAACAGCTTCCTGTCCCAGCACTTGGACTTTGATCTATAAATCACCCAAACCCAACCCCCCATAATTAGATGTGAGATGAGGTGACTATGGAGTAGGGGTGGGATAGTGCATTGGAATTCAGAAAACAACCACAATATCCTTTTCTTGAAATACCTTGGCTCTATCTGAAAATGTACTCAAAATTGCTAATAATTAGAAAAATAAAAAAAATTCCATGGTATCATCTTTGGCAAAGATAGTAAGATATAAAAATTCAATGTTAATAAGGTTGTGGGGAAACAAAAGAATCAGATTAAACTTACTAAAGTTCTTGGAATGATAATCATATAAATAGGTGAGAAACTAATATATATATATATATATATATATAGTATTTAGACTTTCAAAAAACTTTTAACAAGGTTCCTCAGCAAAGAAATGTTTTAGAAATCAAGTTATCATGAACAGTGGTATTCATTACTTTGCCATAGAAAGGACTAATTATCTGCTGATAGAACCATGAACTGGTCCAAATATTTTGGAAAACAATCTGGAATTAAAAATTACAAGCTGTTCAGTTCCTTTGACCCAAAGGTTCTTCTATTCAATTTACTCCTTATTCACACAAAAAAATCATAGAATCACTTTGTGTAATTAGCAAAAAGTCAAAATTGTAATACATAACTATAATAGAATATTGTACTATAATAATGAATATGAAGAACTCAAAAAACAATGGGAGGATTTGTAGGAATTAATGGAGAAAAGGGAGCAGCTAGATTATATAGTGGAGAGAGTACTCAGTTTAAGAGTCAGGAAGACTTATCCAGCTGAGTTATAATCTGGTCTCAAACAATTACTAGCTCTGTGATGCTGGGCAAATCACTTAACTCTATTTGCCTCAGTTTCCTCATCTATAAAATGAGCTGGAAAAGGACTACTTTTCTCCACATGCTCTCCTACATGTGTCCCTCCTGTCTCCATGATTTTCTACAGGTTATCACCCAAACCTGATATGCTCTCCCTGTTTATTTCCACCTTTTAAAATCCTTGGCTTCTTTCAAGATTCGGTCCAATAAAAACTCAATAAATGCTTGTTTATTGATTGATGAGTACTAACATTAATATAAAAGACTAGTTCTTTCCTATTTTTTAAGAAACTGAACTACTCAAAAGTAAACTGCTAATGTGTATGAGTACATATGTAAAAAATAACTAAAAAGAATTCTTTACTTACTATTAGAATATATTTGGCTTAAATTATCATAAAAATTGCTCAACTTTAGTAACATTTCTATAACTATATCTACTTCAAAAAGCAAACTCATTTTTTAAGAAAATATTATTTTGAAGAGTCAGATTATTAAAATGCTTTTAAACATAAATAATATTATAATGTAATTGTTTATAGAATCTGAATCTAAAATAAATTCTAGGAAGAGTTTAATTTTACCTCAACAGTTGTCCAAAAAGAAGCAATGAAAGTTGTATACTTTTTCTCTGGCCATTCTGGAGTTTTGGGGAAACAGAAATGCGAATTGTGATGTTCTCTCAATTCTAAATAGGAGAACCAAAACTCTAACTTTTGAAACTTTAAATGTTTAGTAAATACATCTGTAGTGCCTAAGAAATAGACCAAAAAAAAATGCCTTATATCCCCATTCCCTTCCAAAAGGTTATCACAAGGAAAAGAATTCTTTATTTTATAATCCCAGGACAGATAGCCAGTCCCAGACAGCCCCAGACCAACATTATGGACAGTGATTCATCAAAAGGGAGCTACTGGTTTCCATTGGTAGGTCCAAAGAGTGTTTATTTTGTTTTTTTAGTAAATAAACTATAAAGGAATACTGATGACAATATGAAGGACTTAAAAGAAACATAGAAGGACTGTAGGAAGTGACAAAGAAAGAAGTAAACATAATGAGCAAAATAATTTACAGAAAGATCACAAAAATTCAACCCCAATCTTTCTCTTAAGCTCTTTAAATTTAGTTTATTCAGAAACTCATTTTAGAGAAAAGAGTTCTCTCTTGAAAACCTGCCCTACCTAGAGACGGAAGGTCCTAGGTTGAAATCTGGCCACAGATACTTCCCAGCTGTGTGACCCTGGGCAAGTCACTTAACCCCCATTGCCTAGCCCTTACCACTCTTCTGCCTTGGAACCAATACAAAGTATTTACTCCAAGATGGAAGGTAAGGGTTTAAAGAATAGAAAAGAAAACTTGCCCTACCACAATACTTCATAAGCACTTCTTAAAACCAAGAATATTAGAATTTCTTCTACTTACCCACTGCCACAATTTCCCAGGATCTTTCTGTAGACCCTCTACCAATGTCACTGCTTCTTCTCCACTCTTTGGACACTGTTTCCGCACCCAGGTTTGGATCTCCCCAGGTAAGATGCTTAGAAACTGTTCCAGCATCAGCATTTCCAAGATCTGCTCCTTTGAGTGAATCTCTGGCCTAAGCCAGCCAAAGCAGAGCTTTCTGAGTTGTCTCATAGTCTCATGGGGCCCAGACATCAACTGGTAGTGAAATTGCCTGAAGTGTTGTCGAGCTGTCTCAGGGTTGTCCCCTCTCAGGTCAAAATTCTGTCCAGAAAAATAATCCCCTTCTGGCTTCATCAGTGGAGATGAAGGAATCAGGGACCCCAAAGCTGTAGGCATTATATATGGCTTAAAAGTCTACTTCACCTTGGGAATGGAAGAGGACTTCTGAGATTTTGAGGTTCCTCTGAACAATATTAGAGCTTCTCAAAAGCAAGTCTGAAGGAAAAAAGAAAACCAAAAAACTGTCAAGAACCAATAAATATGAAATGGAATAAGTTAATTTACAGATTTCTGAGAAAATTTGAGGTTTTCTATTAAGAAAACAATTCAAACTAGTCATCATCATGGAGTTATATGCCATCATCAAAATCACAGTCCCAGATTTTGTAAGCAAAAGTCTGAAATAAAAAATAGAAACTGAAAAGGGTAAATATAAATCAGTTATAACTATAGAAGCAATGAACCTAGGTTGAGCCTCAAATACACTTAAGAAACTGAAATTGTCATCAAAATCTAATCAAGGAACTAAAGATATCTATCAAAACTTCTCCAGAAAGATAACAACTAAAAATTGAGTCATTCAGATTTGTATAGCACTTTAAGGTCTATGTGGTATTTTTAGCTCATTACATTTCCTACAAAGTATTTCTTTTCTAATATTGCAAGGTAAATAATGCAAATATTATTATTTTTTATTTTAAAGGTAAATAAATTAAGTGACCTACTCTTGGTGGTAAAAGCTAGTACAAGTATAACTTACACATTGCAAGGTTAGGGACATAGTGCCCCCACAATTTAGAAAATCCACATAAAACTTTTTGGCCCACCCTTTTTACCCGAGAAGTCTGAATTTTTTCTTTTTCTTTTATGGGGTGTTTTCAGTAAAATTTGGGTTAAATATTTGGTCACAGGCTATATGCAAGTTAATGTTAACATTTCTTGCCTTTGTGTGTCATTTACTGGCTTTCATATTCTTTTCAAAAACTAACTTTTTACTTATTTTAACTTTAAAAATAAAATTATGTATATTTGGGGTATTAAAAAATAAAACTATTGATATTATACAATCCTATTTGGGTATTTTGTGCATTTCTGAGTTTCATAACATCTTCCATAACATCTGAATCATCTATGAAAAAAGGCTATAAAAATCTGTGCTGGGGAGCAAGGGGCAACTCAGATGGTAAGGAAGATCAGAGATCCCATTCATTGAAGGGGTGGCCAGGTCCCATTAATAAATGGTTATTGGCTCAAAATTCTGCCTCAGTGATGTTTACAGCAAATTGGACAGATTTTTTTCATGACAATTTTATCTATTATACAAAAATTTAATTAATGTAAAGGCCAGGAGCAGCTAGGTACTTCGAAACTTAATCCTCAATGTCTAGCCATTACTGCTCTTCTCCCTTGAACCAATATTTACAATCAATTCTAAAACAGAAAGTAAGAGTTTTGTTTTGTTTGTTTTTTTAAGAAAATTTTTATTTAAAAGGAGTCCATAATCTACTCAACTGTAGAAGAAGCAGCTGCCTCTTGTGACACGGTGGATAAGTACAGGGCCTGCAGTAAAGCCTGAGTTCAACTATAGCCTCACACATTTACTAGCTATGTGACTTAACTTCTGTTTGCCCCAGTTAATAAACAGCACTTATTTCCTAAGGCTGTTATAAGGATAAAATGAAATAGTATTTGTAAAGCCCTTAAGTATATTGCATAGTACCTAGTAGGTGCTGTATAAATGTTTATTCCATTCCTTATGTGCAGTAACATGCTCTAGGTACTGCTGTCATAAAGGAAAGAAGGTAGTTTATATGAAGTCTAAAAAAATGTAGCACCTAATACAGCTGTCAACCTCTAGACTGTCCAAGGGGAAAATGTGCTGATTCTAGGTAATATTTATTGGACAGAAATATTTCTTGAGTAGTGAAAGACAATTAATTATATGATAATGAAAATTTTTCCACAAAATATCAAATCGCTTCTTCTTTAATTCAATATTTAAAAGAAATTCTGCTGACTCCAATTTTGTCTTCTAAAGCTACTTATCCATTATATAGATCTACTTTTTACCGGTACTAATTTTAATGTTAATTCTTCAAACAGCCTATGGGGCTTATAAGTTAATAGTGTTCCTGGGTATTAGCTTTCATTTTAAATCAATGCATTGAAATGCTTTGGTGAAAACAATTTGCTTCATAGCAAAACAAACAGAAAAACTCACATTACAACCACTTACTGTTGGACCTTGAATTAAAGATTTGAACATTCTAATTATCTACTTCCCTCAATGGCTCTATCTCTCACCTCTGAAACTCTGCCTGGTATCATTCCTCAATACTAAAGTTGGCATACTCTTACCTTATTATATTCTTCCCATCCCAGTGAATCTGAACACTTGGTTATAACTGTATAAATCCCATTTCCAGTTCTCTAGTGCCTGTACCCTTACTCTCATCTCTCTCAACTATACCTCTGAATGTCCGAAGGGCACTCTGGAATGCCTTCTTCATAGTTAACAAACTTGTTTTTTATCATAAACCTTTCTGACTTTCATGTCATGTGACCAACACAAAGATAAACATTTCCTGTTTCTCCAAGACCTCTCAAATGTCTCCAAAATAGAAATTATATACCAAAGCTTAAGAAACTTCAGCTGTGCCCATGGTCTAGGCTACCCAGAATCTAAAAGAAGGTTAAAACAAAAAACACCATCAAATGACACCTATGATGAGCTCATTCAGCATCCCTCTTCCACTGGATTGCAATTAAACCCAAAGACCTGAGCATGTGGGATTACAACAAAACCCAAACCTACAACATGGTACCACCTCCTTCCTTTCAGTATCCTAAAGATCCTGGCTTCAAGTCTTAAAAGTCTGCTCTGGTCATAACAGACAAACAATGTCCCAGCAGTGATCTGATGACAACCAGCACCACAAAGGACAGCTATCTGTGCTGTAAAATATCACTACAGGATAGCAAAAATAAGGGGTAGAACATCTGTATGGGTTTGACCTAGAATCCAACATCTCATTCCACCCCACTCATCCCCCCACAGTCAGTCTGCAGACACAAACTATAAGAAAGCACCTTGAGACTGCTGGTGCTGAGCCAAAGAACTGTGAAACAGAAGTCTGGGGGGGTCAAGAGGGGGAGGGGGAGTTGCATGATGGTGGCCCTGAGGGAAAAGGTTTAGCAGATTGGACCCATTCTGATCCTCCAAAAGTAATTTGGTTAGTGAACTATGAATTGTCCAACATGGGAGGAAGCTAAGACATTTCATCCAATCCTAAAGGAAACCACCATAAAAAAGGAGGGAGTAGGAAAAGTAATAGAGGAACATAAGGGGGAATAAGAAATTTCAAAGACTGCGATCATAAGTAGGTAAATTAATAGAGAAAACATAATAACATTGGAAAGAAATAAGCCTCCAGACTTAAAAAAGGTTCAGTAATAAAATACTGCAAAACAAGGGAAAACACTTAATGAGACAGAGGACTCTATGGAATGTAAAGAAAACACTTCCTCAATGGTTCAAGAGAGTAATGAAAGTTATGAGAGCATGATTTATGATTTGCACCACAAATGGATGGAATAGAAAAACTGGAATCATCAACAACAAATTCACCAGAGACAAATGCACAAAAGGGAAAGACAGTCTGGAAGAAAAGAAACAAAAAAAGTAACACTAAAAGAAAATATGCCTACTATCCAAGTAAACCTACTGTTCTTTAAGGCTGAATGTGTAGAGACAACTTAAGGATCACTAGTCGCCCAAAAGAACAATTTAAGACCAAAAAAAAAAAACCAAAACCCTGAATACTATAATGCAAGAAATACAAGAGAAATGCCCAGAACTCCCAAACAGAGAAATTTAAATAACAATTGAAAGAATGTATAGATTACTTCTAGGGAAAAGGAACACGTTCTGCAAGCTCTCAGGAAAAAAAGATTTTTAAATATAATGAAATTCAAATCACATAAGATCATTCTGCACTCACCAAAAAACATGGAAGGGAATAGAATAATGTGTTCTAAAGAGCAATGGAGCTCAGAGTACAGCTCAGGGAGACCTAACTCTGTAAATGTTAACCACAACTGAAAAAAAGATGGATATTCAATACTAAAGAGGAAATTTAAACATTCTTAGAAAGAAAATATCCTTAAAAAGAAAGAAACAAAGATATTATTTTCTTCTCAAACAACCCAGGGAACCAAAATTAAAGAAAGAAAGATGAATAAATGTAAGTGTCAAGGACAGTCAACAGCAACAGAATTAATAACAGAAGGCAGAAGTCTTGAGGAAGTAATTCTGAAGAAGTAGTTTTGGAGCATTATGGACAGAAACTTTACACGTAAATCAATGTTTTTTAGTTTAATGGAACTATCATTACAAAATGACTAAGTATATAAAAGAGAAGGCCAGGAACAAGGGGAGAGAGAGGAATGTGTTATATGCCCAAATCAAACAGCTAGCAATGACAGAAAGGTAAAACTTCTGGTCTCGGGAAAAGAAGAGCCTGCAGAAGAGTGGGTAAAGAGGGAGAAATGAATAAAAAGTGGGAGAGGAAGGAAGCATTTACTTTGGTAATGGAAGGGGGTTCTACTAAAGATGCTCCTACAGGTGAAGAAAGCTAATCAGTAGAGGGACATGGATTGTGGTCTGGGAAATTTGGTGCTTGAAAAGACTACTTGTCTTACCTCAGAAGTGAGATAGCTCAGGGGCAGCTGGGTAGCTATGGGGATAGAGATGGGAGGTCCCAGGTTCAAATCTGGCCTCAGACACTTCCCAGTTATGTGATCCTGGGCAAGTCGCTTGACCCCCATTGCCTAGCCCTTACCACTCTTCTGCCTTGAAGCCAATACACAGTATTGACTCCAAGATGGAAGGTAAGGGTTTAAAAAAAAAGTGAGATAGCTGGAACTCCTGGGGGCAATAGAAGGATATAGATTCAGGAAGGAGGTTCTGAAGTAAATGGGGAAGACAATAACTAGGAAAATTCACATCAGTGATAAATTGTATAATCAGGAATGTGGAACGGGAAGAGTCCATCTTTAGGCAAGGTCCTCTCTGATATCTGCAGGAATTGGCATTGCTCTGGAAGTAAAGAACAACTATAATGATGATAATGGTCATAGAAACCAGAATTTTAGAAATTCTAGAATTTATAATGATGATTATGGAAATAACTATAATGAACATAGAAATAAGAACTTTAGAAACCAAAATTATAGAAATAGGAATTGGGAAAATAATGACAATGCTCCAAATGAAGAAAATGATAATACCCAACAACAAAATATAAGAAATGGAGCTCTTCCAAAAAGTAGTCGAGGTGCCCTTCAGAGGGGTGCCCAAGGAATATCCCAAACACAATGATGGTGTCTGCAAGGGTCTGGGGCAAAGGAATCAGAGGATACACACAACCTCTGATTTTCCGGACCCTGATGTCCTACTACCCGTTGTCCCTATCCACTGCCCTCTGTAAAGATTAAAATTTAGGGGAGACGGGGAGACTGAGGCATCTGAGGCAGGTAGAAATGAGTTTCTCTCTGCAAGGAGTATTATATTTTTTAGAGGTTTATTAAAGGCTGAAGATTAAGGAACATACAAGTAAGAAACATGTGCCTAGGCCAGAGGCCTAGACAAAATAACCTCACATCACGCAAGAGACGAGCCTGCTCCAAACGGAAGTCCAAAAAGAGCCAAGAGCCCTCAAAAGCCTTTGAATCAACTTAAAGACCTTCTCGATCTCGGCCCAGGTGAGATTACAAGGCATTCTGGGGAAGTGGAGCAAAGGCTCATGGGGATTGTAGTCCTGTATTCGAGTCTATTTTTTACATTCCCCCCCTTTGATCGTTTGCAAAAAATTAATTTTTTTCCAAAGGATCATGAAAACATAATCAATTTAAAGATTACAATAATTGAGGATAAGAGAAAGAAAAGAATAAAACCAATAATTACTGGACGCATTGACAGAAAGCCAGTTAGGGGGCAGTCCCCTTTGGCATGAAAGTATGCATGCAAATAAATGTTCATTAACCACACCCAAAGTTCATTTTGTGCAGTTCGTGGTCTGGAGGCTTCTTCATAATGGCTTCTCCAACAGTTCAGTTTCTGAATTCAGGGAAGTAGCATCTTCTTTACCTAAAATTCTTCTCAAAAGGAATTTAAACTTTGCAATTTAAATAATGATATTTTTTTTACATTCCCCCCATTAAGAGGGTGATATAAAAAAAAAGGGATCACTTAGGGATGCATGGCTGAGGTATGAGGTATATGAATCAATTGGCAAGAGATATTAAAAAGACATCAGAAAATCCAAAAGAAAAGAAAAATTTCTGGATGAAAATATAGACTATCAAAGTCTTATGTGTAAAAATCCCAAGTAGAAGAAAAATAAATCTATAACAGGCCCTTCAATCAGGGCCCAATCAAAATGATCTAAGTAATGATGCATTTACCCAGTCAGTGCCAGGACTACAGAAAGGTACCACACTATGAGAGGCAGAAAAGAAAGGGACCAGATTATAGAAGCCAAGTAGGAGCCAAGGTTTTGGGGATACTCATCTGTGAGTATCTTCAGAGTGAGTGTAGATACAAGGAAAGCCTATGTCTTAACACATGTTAAACATAGTAACCTTGAGTCTTCACACTAGGTTTAAGACCTTTGTATTGGCCTAGAAGTGCATCAATCCATCCTAGATTGGCCTTTCTTTGGCCCTATGAAATGGCTCTTGTGTGTATCTCTTGTCCTGGAATCAGACAGAATCATTAAGCAAAGTCCCATAATTTATTTAAATAATTAGTGGCATCATTTTTATAGTCACAAGCCTTTTAGGGCATGTATTAGCAAATGTATCTTAAACTAAAAAATCAAAAGGTTAAAGAAAATCTTAATACTGGTGACATGTGCTTCAAATATAAAAAGGAGAGAAAAAAATAATTAAAAAAACTGAAAAAGTATATTGCACATGCAAGAAAAATATAATAATAAAAGAGCTTTAAAAAATTCAAAAATATAGCTTATAATCATTGACACTCTGTGTCAGTTAAGAAAAATAAAATACAAGGCTTTCTCACCAAAAAATGAGATCCGTTTCCTCTTTGTGTCTGGCCATGATCACTGTGAGTAGAAGGCAAATGAATTGAACAAGGTTAACAATTTTTCATTTTTAAAAATACAGTAGTACAAATATGTAGATATCAAAATCCCCCAAATTCTCAATAGCCTAATTAATTACAATAGCAAACAAACACACTTTCATATTTCACATAAGTTGCTGTATGACATTTTTAAAACCTATGAATTGATGGACATTTGTCACAATTTTTACAAACATAGCAATCCTTCAACCTTGATATTTAAACATATTTTTTAAAACAAAGTAAAACTCATCTTGGGTTTAGAACATAATCAAGAAATCTATATATCATTCTGGTAGAAGTAAAATAGTGAGCTGAAGAGCATAAATAAAGGGGTGCTCCTTTTTCTTGGAGGCTTATAGGGATACAAATGCCCTGAGATTAACTGCCCAACTTCCATTCACATGTGGGAAGGTTGGGGGTTATAAAATACATTTCACTTCAGCTACTGTAATGGGCCTTACCTCGTGGTAGGAGCAGGCAAAAATAACCAGATTGTTTAAAAAAAAATTCCAAAAATCATATTTAAAAAACCCTTAAAATCAAATCATTTGAGGTATTTATATTTAGCACATTAAATTTTCCAAAGGTTGTTAATACAATTATAACCAGTTCTGAAGTCCATCTATCCTCAGCAAAATAAAAAAAAAAGCTGTTTTTTCATATATGGGCTTATTCACAACAATATTTGTTCAACAGTTATAGGGGAAAAACAACAGAATTTCAAAACTCAGTACATTCAAAATAAATTCAATCAACCTTCAGTTCACAGAATAATATTGAATCCAGTAATATATGAACTTAAAATCACAAAGTTAAACCTTAAACAAAACAATGCAATAGAATACAGAGATTTTTTTTTATAAACCATTGGAGTCTGAAATGCCTTAGAATATAGCCTTTAGTCTCTTCAAAGTTCCTTGGGGGTTTTTTTGGTTTGTTTGTTTGTTTTTAATTATCCATTTAAATGTCTATTGTCCGAAGGTAGAGTAGTAAAGGCTAGGCTATGGGGTTCAAGGGATCCGTCCAGGGCCCCATAGCTGGGAAGCATCGGAGGCCAGATTTTAACTAGAGACCTCCCGTCTCTGGGCCTGGCTTCCAGTTCGCTGGGCCACCCATTTTCCTCCCCAAAGTTAAAGTTGAATCTTTGGGCTGAGTCTGCTCCCTGACAGGCAGGCAAAATCAATGAAATTGCCAGAAGAGTCAAAAATGCTTTTAAACAGCCCATTGCTTTTTAGGTTTCTGTTTGAAAAGTCTATTTCTTCTCTCTAGTCTTTTCTCTCTTTCCCCTCTCTGATCATCCTGTGGCCAATACCCCCATCCACGTGGAGGCTTAGCCTAAGGGAAAATTGCCCAGTCTCCTTTCCCTCTCTTCTCTCCCCTCCACCCACGTGGCCAATACTGTTACCAGCTGGTCGCAATGAGTCCTCAGCAATCTGCTCCAAGGATCTGGGTGATGAGCCGGCTGGGTCGGAGGCCAGATGGGTGAGAGACAGACCGCCGGGGTGGGGTGGGTCGGGCCGGGAGCTGGAGCACAGCTCGGGCACCAGGTGAGAGGCCAGGAGCAGAAGCAGGAGCCGGAGAGGGCCGCAGGCAGGAGCTGATCAAGATGGTTTTCTAAAGAGCATCTCGGAGAACTTTGGCTTTAAAAAAAATTCTCTAGGCTAAAAAAATTTTGAGAAGTTCTCATCCAATCTAGTGGTTGCCATCTGTAAAGATTAAAATTTAGGGGAGACGGGGAGACCGAGGCATCTGAGGCAGGTAGAAATTAGTTTCTCTCTGCAAGGAGTATTATATTTTTTAGAGGTTTATTAAAGGCTGAAGATTAAGGAACATACAAGTAAGAAACATGTGCCTAGGCCAGAGGCCTAGACAAAATAACCTCACATCACGCAAGAGACGAGCCTGCTCCAAACGGAAGTCCAAAAAGAGCCAAGAGCCCTCAAAAGCCTTTGAATCAACTTAAATACCTTCTCGATCTCGGCCCAGGTGAGATTACAAGGCATTCTGGGGAAGTGGAGCAAAGGCTCATGGGGATTGTAGTCCTGTATTCGAGTCTATTTTTTACACCTCCTCATACTAATGAACCCCATGTTACCTTAAAGGTGGGTAACACCTATTATGATTGTCTATTAGACACTGGAGCTACCAGGTCTGTACTGAAGAATGTACCAGATTTAAATTGTTATTCCGTTGATTCACAAAGTGTAGTGAGGTATAAGGAATACCCCAAAGAGTTGAAAAACTTGCCCCTAGAATGGTGTCTGTAGGACCGCTAGAGGTACAACATTCCTTTCTTTTAATGCCTGACTCCCCTTTAAATTTGCTGGGGAGAGACCTTCTATGCAAACTCAGAGCCACAATAATTTGTTCACCAGATGGTTCTTTATCATTGGAAGTACCAGAGGAATCTTTAAATTTACTCCCTGTACTTCTTTTGGAAAATCAGGAGGCAAAAGAGCCTTCCACTTTTGAAATACCTAAGGACATACCGGATTCTCTTTGGGCCACATCTTCTTCTGATGTAGGCTTACTTAAATCTGCTGTTCCCGTGCAGATAAAAACTAAATCTAGCCCACCTCCTTCTATCCCTCAGTATCCCCTCTCAAAGGAGGCAATTGAGGGTATTACACCAGTTATTAACTCATTACTAGAACAGGGAATAATAATCCCTTGCAAATCTGAATACAACACGCCCATCCTGCCAGTTAAAAAACCAAAAAGATGGCAAGCACCTCTATAGATTCGTACAGGATCTGAGGGCAGTGAATAATCACGTTATAAAGAGACACTCCATAGTTTCTAACATAAATACTATTATTTCCTCTATTCCAAACACAGCTACATACTTTACAGTAGTAGACTTGTGTTCAGCTTTCTTTTCCATACCTATACATGAGAACTCCAGGCATATTTTTGCTTTTACCTGGAAGGGCTCACAATATTCATGGAGTCGGCTGCCACAGGGTTATGTGGAAAGTCCGAGTTTATTTGAGCAAATTTTGAGCCAAGACACAGACAATATAACATTTAAAAATAGCAAATTAATCAAATATGTAGATGATCTACTCTTGGCTTCAACAGACGCAGAAACGTGTCAAGAAGATAGCAAACACCTTCTTTTGGAATTGTACAAAAGAGGACATAAAATCTCTAAGGATAAAGTTCAATGGTGTCTCCAAAAAGTAGAATATTTGGGATTCATCCTGACTGCGGATGCTCGTTATATTTCTCCAAAACGAATTGAGAATATTCAAAATTTAAGCGCTCCTACTACTAAGCAACAGTTGAGAGCAATTTTAGGAGCAACAGGGTTTTGCAGACAATGGATTCCTTGCTATGGGGAAATTACTAAACCCCTTATAGCATTAACAAAGGATTCGGTTCCTGAACCCCTCAAATTAGAGCCTGAACACCTGTCAGCTCTATCAGAGCTAAAAAAGGCTATCATGTCTGCCCCTGCTCTAGGCATCCCAGATTACAACAAGCCATTTACTTTTTATGTGCATGAGCGAAGAGGAGTAGCTTCTGGCTTGTTAACTCAGACTTTGGGACCTTCTCAGTGCCCAATTGCTTATTATTCTGCTAAATTGGACCCAGTAGCAGCAGGAGCACCACCATGTCTTAGAGGAGTAGCTGCTACAGCCTTACTAGTAACAAAAACTGTTGGTTTAGTATTGGGATGTCCATTAACAATAATGTGCCCACATGAGGTAGAAGCATTGTTGATAAAACATAGAACACAGGCATTCTCGGATCAGAGAATTACAAGATATGAAATAACCTTACTAAATAGTGAAAACATTACTCTAAAACGCTGTACTACTCTTAACCCTGAAACCTTGCTTCCAGATTTACCAACTTCAGGAGAACCATTACAGAATTGTGAAACATTAGTGTCCATGGCAGAAAAGCCTCGAGATAATCTCTTGGACACTCCCTTAGACAATGCAGATCTGATTTTATTTACCGATGGTTCCTCTTTTATGAGAGATGGCATACGTTACACTGGAGCTGCCGTAGTCTCAGAATTTGCCACTGAATGGTCAGCTTCACTACCTTCTAACATTAGCGCTCAAGGAGCAGAACTCATAGCTCTAAAACAAGCTTGTATAATTGCCAAGATTAAAAAGGCAGCAATTTATACAGATTCTAGATATGCTTTTGGCATTTGTCACAGTTGGAATGTTATAGCTCCAGAGAGGATTTTTAACCTCAGCTGGAAAATTTATAGCTAATGCAGAAATTATTAATGAAGTTCTTTCTACTCTCCAGCTTCCTGAAGCCCTAGCTGTAGTTCATTGTTCTGCCCATACAGGTGGCACTGACCCTGTCTCTAGAGGAAATGATCGAGCAGATGCTGCTGCAAAGCTAGCAGCCATAGAAGGGCCTGAATTAATTTTAACATTAACAACTACTAATGATTTAAATTTACCACTTTCCTATAATGAAAAGGAAGTGGGAAAATGGAAACAAAAATTCAAAGCAAAACAAATTAATGGAGTGTGGGTGTCATCTGAAGGAAAACCCCTGCTCCCTATAAGTTTCTATAAACAAATTTGCCAATCTATTCATAAAAATGGTCATTTTGGCACCCACGGCATCGTGGACTCTGTTAAGAGAGTATGGATAGCCCCCGGTATAACTACCATAGCCTCTAAAGTATGTTCAGCCTGTTCTACCTGCCAGGTATATAACCAACATGCATTTTGTGGAAAAGCCTTTGGTGGACGTCCTCTGGCTTACACACCTTTTGAACATCTACAGATAGATTTCATTTTTACTGATTCTGTTCTAAATCAGATATAGAGACTTCCGGTCAAGATGGTGGCTTAGAGAAAGCTAAAGTTCAGATCTCCTCAAAACCCTTCCCGACCGATCTCAAACTATAAGCTCCTAAGGCGCCGAAATTCAAAACGATCAACAGCATAGACCCTGGGAATCCTCCTCCTGGACCTGGACCTGGATCAAAAGGTATGGCCCCCCTCAAAAGCCAGAACCTGAAATCACTCGAACCTAAGGGGTAGGAGCGCAGAGTCCAAGGCTCCGGGAAGCCGCAGCCCCGCCCCGCTCAGAGAGCAGGGTCGTCTGAAACAACAGCAACCCTCAGGGCCTTCTATCCGAGTCCCAGTGAAAGTCACTGCCCTCGGAGCTCCCGGAAGCCATGGCCCATCCCCTGCAGAGAGCAGGGTCCTCTGAAACAACAGCAACCCTCAGGGCCAACAAAACAGCCTCATGGCCAGCTATTCTGAAGGCAACTTCCGGAAAGCAACCCGACTCCTGCAGGGAAGCAGATAGAGCCGGGGTAGAGTGTGGCCCCCTGGTCCGACCCTTCCATTCCAGTTCCAGTGAAAGTCATTGCCCATACTCAATTTAACCCAGGGAAAGCTCATAGAACCGACAATCTGCCCAGGACTAAAGCCTCTGAACACCAGACAAGAGATAAGAAAAGCTAATCCTCCCCATTCAGAGATGGCAAACTCCACAGAAGCACAGAAGCCCCAAAATCCCAAGAAAAATAAGAAGAAAGGGGCGACTTTGGACACATTCTATGGAACCAAAATACAAAATACAGAGGAGATAGAAGACAATATACAAGAAAATGCTCCGAAACCTTCCAAAGGAAATGGAAACTCTCCACAAACCCATGAAGAATTTGAATCAGAAATGACCAAAAAGATGGAAGCCTTCTGGGAGGAAAAGTGGGAAATAATGCAAAAGAAATTCACACATCTGCAAAACCGGTGTGACCAAACTGAAAAGGAAAACCAGGCTTTAAAGGCCAGAATCAGGCAGCTGGAAGACAACGATCGTGTAAAAGAGCAAGAATTAATAAAGCAAAGCCAAAATACCAAGAAATTAGAAGAGAACATAAAATATCTCACCAACAAGGTGACAGATCTGGAAAATAGAGGGAGAAGAGATAATTTAAGAATAATTGGACTCCCAGAAAAGCCAGAAATAAACACCAAACTTGACATGGTGATACAAGATATAATCAAAGAAAACTGCCCAGAGATTCTAGAACAAGGGGGAAATACAGCCACTGACAGAGCTCACAGAACACCTTCTACACTAAACCCCCAAAAGACAACTCCCAGGAATGTAATTGCCAAATTCCAAAGCTCTCAAACAAAAGAAAAAATCCTACAGGAAGCCAGAAAAAGACAATTTAGATATAAAGGAATGCCAATCAGGGTCACACAAGACCTTGCAAGTTCTACTCTGAATGATCGTAAGGCATGGAACATGATCTTCAGAAAGGCAAGAGAGCTGGGTCTTCAACAAGAATCAGCTACCCAGCAAAACTGACTATATACTTCCAAGGGAAAGTATGGGCATTCAACAAAATAGAAGACTTCCAACTTTTTGCAAAGAAAAGACCAGAGCTCTGTGGAAAGTTTGATACCGAAAATCAAAGAGCATGGAATACCTGAAAAGGTAAATATTAAGGAAAGGGGTAAAATGTTATCTTCTTCTTTTACTCAAACTCTCTTCTATAAGGACAACATTTATATCAATCTATGTATACTAACATGTGGGGAAAATATAATGTATAAATAGGGGGTAAAGAAAGACCAAATAGAATAATCTTTCTCACACAAAGATTCACATGGGAAGGGGAGGGGAAGAAAACTCCTATAAGAAGGAGAGGAAGAGAGGGTTTTTTACTTAAACCTTAATCTCAGGAAAATCAACTCTGAGAGGGAAAAACATCCAGATCCATTGGGATCTTGAATTCTATCTTACCCAACAAGGGTAGGGAGAAGGGAAAACCAAGGGGGGAGGGGGAGAGGAAAAACAAAAGGGGAGGGAAAGAGAGGGGGGAGGGGGAGGGAACAAAAAGGGAGGGACTAAAAAGGGAAACATCAAGGGAGGGGACAAGGGGGACTGATTCAAAGTAAATCACTGGACTAAAAGGTACAGCCGAAGAAGAAAAGGTTAGAATTAGGGAAGGCTATCAAAATGCCAGGGAGTCCACAAATGACAATCATAACTTTGAACATGAATGGGATGAACTCACCCATAAAATGTAGACGAATAGCAGAATGGATTAGAATCCAAAACCCTACCATATGTTGTCTTCAAGAAACACACATGAGGCGGGTTGACACCCACAAGGTCAGAATTAAAGGATGGAGTAAGACCTTCTGGGCCTCAACTGATAGAAAGAAGGCAGGAATGGTAATCATAATATCTGATAAAGCCAAAGCAAAAATAGACCTGATCAAAAGGGATAGGGAAGGTAATTATATTTTGTTAAAAGGGACTTTAGACAATGAGGAAATATCATTAATCAACATGTATGCACCAAATAATATAGCACCCAAATTTCTAATGGAGAAACTAGGAGAATTGAAGGAAGAAATAGACAGTAAAACCATATTAGTGGGAGACTTAAACCAACCATTATCAAATTTAGATAAATCAAATCAAAAAATAAATAAGAAAAAGGTAAAAGAAGTGAATGAAATCTTAGAAAAATTAGAAATAATAGACATATGGAGAAAAATAAATAGGGATAAAAAGGAATACGCCTTCTTCTAAATCAGATATATTCTTGCTTGGGAATAACTCCAAAATTTCATGTTCCATGTCATCCCCAGAGCTCAGGCCAAGTAGAGAGGATGAACAAAGAACTTAAAACTACGATTGGCAAAATATGCACTGACACCCATTTAAAATGGCCTGAAATTCTCCCTCTGGCCCTATTTTATCTTAGAAGCAGGCCTAGAGGAGACTTACATATTTCACAATTTGAGATGCTTTCTGGACATCCACCTATACAGGCTAAGCCTTTCTCTCCGGCATATACCTCACTATTAGGGGGAGATACTACTATTGCTTCCTATATACAGGAGTTACAGCACAAACTACATGAACTTCATGAATCCAGAACTGCAGTACAAGCTGGACCACTAGACTTTTCTCTGCATGACCTGAATCCAGGAGATAAAGTTTATATTAAGAATTTCAAGCGTACCAGAGCAACTCAGCCTTCGTGGGAAGGACCATTCCAAATATTGTTAATTACTCCAACATCCATAAAGATTGGAGGAAAGGACTCTTGGATTCAGTGCTCACATGTGAAGAATGCATCTTCTGCTGAGACTGATTGACTGAAACTTGTTACATGCATTGGAGATAATAATCCTTAGATAAGTGGATGCTTTTTTTTTAGAACACATTGAATTACTGAATTTTTTCTTATTTTTCTTATTTCTTTTCTTTATTTTGATTAGAATATTTGATTTTTTCTCATTTTTGTACTGAAGGTACACATAATTAATATTAATATTTTTTCCTGCAGTAATAGAAGTTAATATATATTCTTGCTATAATATCAATATATACCTAAAAGCTTTAAACTATGGGAACCTGCCATTTATTGATAAAATATTATAGGATTGTGATTAATATATATGTATGATTCCAGAAAATGGGATAAAAAATAAGGAGCACAGTATATAATCTGAATAGTGCCAAAAAAAGAGCACACAGGAAATACTAATGGGAGACTCGAGGTTGCAACGCTTGACTTATGTTAAGTCGTAGGACTTCCTTGTATCTACACTCTCTGCGAAGTACTCATACAAGTACAAAATTTGACTATCATGCTGGCTCCCTGTATCCCTAAGAATGACAAAAAAATCATACAAAGGAATGACATTTCCCTATCAAAATAGAATTCTAATTCTTGTCTTCTTATATTATGGCAACTTCCTGTAGTCTTGGCTGCAAATGGCTAAATGACATATTATTGAATTCTGTCCTACATACTTGTTGGATAGAAATTACTTTATATTGGACCTATACAAGGGCCTATTTTGAATTTTTCCTTATGTTTTTGATTATTTTTCTCTTCTTCTGATAATTGACTCATACACCCCCATAACTCAACATTGCATTCCGAGTTGAACTGAATGTTTTTTAACACCTACTTCAGGGGGGATTGTATTTTAATTTAAAATCTAAGAATTTTTGAATTTTGAATTTTTTATTTGAGAATGTACTTTTATAAAAATTCAAGATTTTGATTTTGTTTAAGAAAAGATATTCAAGAAAGAAGCTTGAAACTTTTATATCCAGAGAATGAACTGTTGCAGAAAGATGACGGAAAACCTACACTTCATCAAGAAGATCAAGAATGAACTTTGGATATGATTGATTGAACTGAACTTTGAGTGAATATTTATTGTAAATGTACACATTTATGCCAAAAGGGACTGCCCCTAATTTGGCTTTCTGTCAATGCGCCTAGCAAAACACTGGTTTTGCTTTCTTTTCTTTACTATTCCTCTCTCACTATTCTAATTCCTCTTAGAAATTTGAAGATCATGTATATCTATAGTTAGAAGTGCATTGAGGATTACAAATAGCTTATGTTAAATGATCAATGGGGAGACTAGTCTCCCAATGATCATCAGGGAGAGGTTGTAAATCTTGAAATCTCCCAGACTTGTCAATGTTAAAAATTTCCCCATCGGGGAATTCTTAATTGGAACAAATTCCCTACTGAGAAACATTCCCCATTTTGATGTGAGAACTCGCCAGGATCAGAAATGGGAGGACCTCTACTCCAGTCATACTTAAGACTGCTTTAGGGGAGAAAACTCCTTTCTATGGGAGGACCCCTACTCTACCCGTACTTAAGACTGCTTTAGGAGAGAAAACTCCTTGCTAAACAATGAAAGTTCTTGGACCCATGCTTATAATAAAACAAGGAGTTCTTTGAGCCAGGCCTGTTTTTAGAATTGATACAAGAATTGATACAATGGGATGCTAGGTACCTAAAAGGGTTGGGCAAGTTTTCTCTTGATGAGATTAGTTGACTCAGCTGTGTTTTCTCTCTCATTCAGACTTACTGAGGATCTTGGTCGACACAGCAACATTTTTTTGATTCAGACTTACTGAGGAGATTGGTCGACTTAGCAGGAATTTAGATGGGCAGTCCTTTGGAAAGCGTCTACAGTGATTGGTAGATGTAGGGACTTAGGGGAGGTGACATGGGAGAAAAACCCCTATATAAGAAAAATCAGAATCTCTTGAGGATATATATCCTTTTGGAGAAATCCTTTTGGAGGATCTCTGATGAGGATCACTTGGGAAGAATCTCTTGAGAGAGGCTCTGGAGAAGGGAAGCTCTTGGAGGACAATCTCTAAGAAAGTCTCGCTGGAGCTCCTCTAAGGGGGCTCTGTCCCTCTGGAGGCTCTGGAGAGAGGCCCTTTGGAAAAGTCTCTGGCTGGAAGGCTCTCTGGTGAAGTCAGCTGAGATGGAGCTGGCCAGGTGTCACTAGAATCCTTATTTAGGCAGACCTTGTGGTGAGTGTTAAAAGACTGACTGATTCTCTCTCTTAAGACTCAGGTCTAGGCCATATTGGCTTGAGGCCCTTCATAATTATTCCTTTCCTACTCTTTCTCTAATTCCTCATATTATTAATTAAAAATCTCTATAAAATCCAGTTGACTTGGGTATTTGAATAATTGGTATTTCCCTGGCGACCACCTTATATTTGATTTAAAACCAAGACACTGTAGTGAAACATATTTTCTGTGGTCAAATTTACTCACCCTCTCTTATATCTATCACAATTTTTATCTTCCACCATTTTAACTCACTACAGTTTATGGGCTTCACTATTTTAAATCTAACATACCATGGAAGTTCTGATTATAAAGGAATACAGAGAATAAAAGAAAGCAGATAAGTAGCTCAGTGGATTGAAAGTCAGGCCTAGAGACAGGAGGTCCTGGTTTCGAATTAGGTCTCAAACATTTCTACAATGTATGCTCCTGGGCAAGTCACTTAACTTCCCCATACCTAGCTCTTATCTCACTTCTTCCCCAGCACCATATGGTATTGATTTTAAGATGGAAGATAAGGGTTTGAAAAAATTGTCAGGGGTGGGAATCAAAGAATGAAAGTCTAGGAAAAATGAAGGGGAATGAGAGAGATATTTTCTGGTAAGGTCTATGATAAGAATGCTATTCACATCCAGAGAAAGAACTGTGGGAGTAGAAATGCAAAAGAAAAACATGTTATCAATCACATGATTTGATGGGGATATGATTGGGGTTTTGGCTTTAAAAGCTCACTTAACTGAAAATAATAATATGGAAATAGGTTTTGAACAATGATACATGTATAACCCAGTGGAATTGTTTGACAGCTCCAGGAGAGGTAAGAAAGAGGGTTGGGAAAAATCATAAATAATATGAAAAATGGAAAAATATTATTAACTTATCAAATTTAAATTAAATTAAATTGAAAACTTAAGAAAAGAAATATAATGCTGTGTTTACAAGAGAAAAGAGGGGGGAACAATATTAGAGACAAATGGAAGAAAATATAAACCTAACTCATGACTTTAAATGTGAATAAATAAATCAACAGGAGTGACAGTTTGGATAAGAAAATAAAATTTCACAATGGTCTTTATATATCATAGACCTTTTCCTTTATCATTACAATCATCTTCTGGCTTTCACTGAGACCTCCCTACCTCCTGATAACAATACATCCCTGACCACTTTTCTAGCATTAAATGAAATTTTACTCCTGTCCTTGACCTTCCTCTCCACCCCTCCATGTTATAATGGGAGAGTTGGAATACTCCTTGCTCCCTATTACTACTTTCAGACTCTACCACCATCAATCAGTAACTCTTTATAAGGGTCATTAATCTTGATTCATTATCTTTACTCAAAAACCTTCTCCTATTGAAAATCACCCTATTACTATCAAGAGTGTCACCTTCCTCCCAGTCACCCAGGTTCACAGTCTTGGTGTCATCCTCAACTCTCCAATCCATATATCCTCTGTTGTCAAGTGTTATTGTTTCTACATATGTAATATCTCTTTATCTCTGCTCACAGCTGCTACTCTATTACAATCTCTTTTTATTTCTTGCCTAAACTATATAGTCTAAATTGGTGATAGAGAACCTTTTAGAAACTGAGTGCCCAAACTGCACCCTCACACCACACACAAGTCCCTCCCATCCCTTTACCACAGACAGAGGAGGGAGGAAATGCTCCCATTGAGTCATAGGGCAGAGGGGCAGGTGATGTGAAAAAATGTCCTCAGGTGCATGGAGAGGGGGAAAGGTGTGGCCCCGCCCTCCAGCATGCGTTCAATAGGCTCACCAACACAGGTCTAAGTAGTCTTCTTGCTTCTTTCCCTACTCCAGTTTAACACTTGATTCCCCCTCTCCACTGTGCCCGAGGGTAATTTTTTCACATGATCCACCACTCTGCCCAGCAGCCTTAGTAAACTGAATTCATTCCCCAAGGCTCATGCAACCCAGCTCTTCTTACCCAGCATCCCATTTGCATGCTTACCCTTACTCTAAATATAAACTCTTATGCCAAAGGAGATTGCCCCCAATTGGTTTTTTGTCAATATGCCTACCAAACATTGGTTTTTCTCTCTTTCTCTTTTATTTCCTTCATATCACCAAATTATTGTAATTTACCCTTAGAAAGTACAATATTGTATGAATCTCTAGTAAGAGATCTCTAGAGATATCAGCTGGTTATGATTCACTGGGGAGACTAGGCATGTAAATTTTGGAGATTTCAACATGCTCACCTCCCAGTGGAATCATAGGAAGAGTTGTGTAGATAGAATTCACTCCCCAAGGCTCGTGCAACATAGCTCATCTTACCCAGCATCCCATTAGCATGCTTGCACCGAATGAATGGATGTGAATGCACATTCACATGGGGAGGGACAGCCTGGGTTGAGAGCCAAGCAGGAGAATCCACATACAGTTAGGTTGGATTAGGCTTTAATCTGCTTTCTCTATCTTTAGTGATTATTAATAAAACTCTGGAAAATAAGAACCTAGAGTTATTGATATTGATTTATATTTTACAAACCCAATGGGAGCATTTCCTCCCTCCCCTCTGGGGTAAGAAGGCAACTCACATAAGGTCTAACAGTGCAGCTGGGGCATTCAATCTCATAAATGTTCACCATCATTGAGATTATGAGTGCCCTAAGCCTTTAACCTTTCTTTGTATCCCCAGTGCTTAGCACTATACCTGGTATATTGTAGGTGCTTAACCAAGATGATTTTCTTAATGTAAAGTTATTATTATTATCACATACATCCCCTCAATAAGCACTAGTGGCTCCCTATTACTTTCAGGATCAAATATAAAATTCTCTATTTAGCTCTATTTCACTAGTCCTTTCCTCCCCT
This sequence comes from Monodelphis domestica, assembly GCF_027887165.1. Taxonomy (NCBI): domain Eukaryota; kingdom Metazoa; phylum Chordata; class Mammalia; order Didelphimorphia; family Didelphidae; genus Monodelphis; species Monodelphis domestica. The sequence goes on from NC_077228.1 coordinate 245,734,421, forward strand.
TCATATACTCTTATGGATCCTTCAATAATGGTTTAAAAAAAAAATTAAGGTCCTGACCTTCTATATAAGCATTCATGCTAAATATTGGTTCCAAGGCAGAAGGGAGGTCTCCTTATTTCATGCCTTTTCATTGCATGTCCCCAGTGCACCTTTCATATCCCCATTCCTTACCTCCTATACAGACTTTCTTTCAGATCAGCTTCTAAAAGAGAACTTTCCTCATCCCACTTAATGCTGGTACCTTACCTCTGGGATTATTTCCCATTTACACTATAAATATTTTTTATGTGCACAATTATTTGCATATTGCTCTCCCTCTAGAATGTGAGTTTCTTGAAGACAAGGAGACCATGTTTTTGTCTTTCTATGTACTTGGTACTGTGAAGATGGGATTAACTCTCCCCTGCCCATTTTTAGATTTAATCACCAGAAGCAATACACCCCACTTATCTTTAAGTATAGACCCATGTATGTTTAAGTGGGTGATGAATCAGAACCCAATGACTGCCCCCTGGGCAGCCCAAGAAAATTTATAGACTATAATTGGTCCATGTAAAAGTGGAAGGAAGGCACAGGAAGTGATGAAAGGAATGGTCTTTAAAAGGGGCAAGAACTTCCTGTGACAAGGTCTTTCACCCTCAACTTGATCTTTTTTTTTTTTAAACCCTTACGTTCTGTCTTGGAATCAGAAGAGTGGTAAGGGCTAGGCAATGAGGGTTAAGTGACTTGCCCAGGGTCACACAGCTGGGAAATGTCTAAGGCCAGATTTGAACCTAGGACCTCCCATCTCTAGACCTGGCTCTCAATACACTGCTGCCCAACAGCCAACTTGATCTTGAAGAAGCTCCAGCTTGAGGCCTAGAATTGCTCTTGGATTTTTCCCTTAGAACTACCACATGGATGAATGAAAAAGACTGACTCCTTTTCCTGGCTTTTTCGGAGAGGTACTAACCGGAGGGGCCCCTCCTCTTGGAGGAGGCCCTATTAAAGCCAGGGCCTGGGCAAATAATCCAGCTTGTTAAGTTAGATTTCTTACTCTGCCCTCTTTGTCTACTTTTATTCTTTCTCCTTTTGTAAGTAAACTAACATAAAAAAACTACTAAAAAATGGGGTGTATAGGGTGCTCAGGGAGGAGTAGTATCTCTGGTATGGAAGGCTTGTTGTGCCCTCTTAGGGCACCTCTCCAACCTCTGACCCTCACCTGACACCCAGCTCTCACTTGTGGCTCCTAGTAGCTGCTAGCATGCAGCAGCGGCCACACCCCAGGCAAAGGCTTCGACAGACCAGCCAAACCTTGTGAGGGTAGCCATTGGGTCATAGACCCCTGGTGAACTAAGGCTTTCCTCACCCAGCATGTGAAGACTGCTTCGGCTGAACAGACGGAAGAAAACAATAAGAAGGTTCAACGGCTGAGAGGGCAACGTAGCAAAGCACTGTGGAGTGCTTAGGGCGTATTGGAGCACAAAAGACAACACAGCCATCCAATGCAGCTGAGGAAGTCTCCAGGTGTAATGATTTTTCGTGCCACTGGACCCAGGCTTCCAACGCCGAGAGAGTGGGACTGTCTCTGTGCATCGACTTTTCCACTTGATTCTCCTTCCACGCACAAGTGTTTTTTGTGCACACTCATCTACATCACAGATGAAAGCGCACAAAGACAATCGTCATGCTCGGTTACGGAAAGACTACTACTATACTATACCATAAAAAGTCATTCTGCCTTGGGTAATAATTTATGGCGACTACACTCATAAATTTCGTCCAACCCTTTAATTTTTACCCCTTACAGTACATAGTAAACATTTAATAAATGCTTGTTGACTGACTTGACTAGTCTCTATCCTTGATTATTACAATAGCTTCTTAACTAGTCTCCCTATCTTATATCACTGACCACTCAAGCCCATCTTTTGCACTTGCTGCCAAAATGATTTTCCTTAAAGGACTGACCATGTCATTCTCTTACTCAATAAGCTCCAATGGATCCCTATTTCCTATAGGAACAACTCTTACACTTGCATTTTTAAGGCATTGCTCTCTAGCTCCTGCCTATATTTCTAGGATCTTCATTTGCTACTCCCCTTTTGTATACTACATTCCAATTAAATTTAACCTATTGCTGCTCCTCACACATGAACCCTCCCCCTTTATCTTCCCCTCCATCTAACTGAATTGTTCCATTCTTCAAGTCTGATCTAAAAGTAGCAAATTCTAAATGAACTTCCCTGATCCTTGCAACTGCTCGTGTCTTCCTCACCCTACTACTTAGTATTTATGTATAGTATGTACATGTTGTCTTATCCTCATAGAATGCAAGCTTCATGGGAGAAATGTTTCATTTCTGTCTTTCTTTTCTCAGAATCTAACACACTGACCTAGTAGACATTTAATAAATGCTTAATTGACTGATTCAAAGACCTAGAACTGAAAAGGATCTTTGAGGCCATCTATCCCAACTTCCATTTTATAGCTGAGAAAATGAAGGAAACATTATGTAACTTCTAATCTACATAATTCAGAAAAATGGCAAGCATCCGAATTGGGATCTTAATTCCAAATTCTCTGAGGCCAAAGTCATTGATCTTTCACTGTACCATACAGGACTTGCTAGAGATCAAATCTAGTCCCAATCTTTCTCCTCAACACCAGTCCGATATCACCAAGTGATTTGTGAACATTTCTTGTTTTTTTAATTGTCTTTTTTAACCCTTATCTTCTGCCTTAGAATAAATACTATAGAAGAGGTGTAAAGACGAGGTAATGAGGGTCAAGTGACTTGCTCAGGGTCACACAGTTAATAAGTGTCTGACATCACATTTGAACTCAGGACTTCTTTCCCTCTCTGGATTCAATCCACCCTGGGCCACCTCACTTAATTTGTGGACATTTCAAACTCAAGATGTCCCCAAATGAACTCATTATCTCTCCCTCAAATTCCCTCCTAAAGATCTCTAATCAACTTATTACCATTAAGAGCCCTGCAATCATTCCAGTCATCAAGATTCAGTAACCGCCCCATTTTCCTCAATTCTTAATGTCATTCACTCCACTATCCAAGCCAAAACAACTGAACCCAACCCAAATCTTGTCATTTCTACTTCTACAATTTCTGTTCAATATGTTCTCTTCTTTCCACTCATACAGCCACCGCCCTAATTGCTGCCCTTATCATTCCTCATCTGAACTAGTTGCAAGAGCCTTCAAATTGTTCTCCACAATTCAAGTCTCTCCCCACTCCAATCCAGCCTCTCCACAGCTGCCAAAGGGATTTTCCAAAAGCTAGGATCTGACCATCTCCCCACCCCCTCATTCAACCTCCAAGATCAAATACAATTTTGCTTTAAATTGCACTATGATTTTGGGACACTGTAGAACTGCCACTGGCTTTTCACAATCTATCCTTCTACTATCTTCCAGTCTTCTAACACTTCACTCCTCCTCATACAACCCTACAGCCCACGGTGGTCTACTTCCTGTTCCTCCCTCACAACAATCTCCAAGTCTGTAATGCTCTACTTCACGTCCCTCCCTTTGAATCCAGAGTTTCCTTTACGACTTCCTTTACAGCTTAAATCTCACTATAGGTAGAGCAGCATTCCCATCTACTCTGTACACCTCCCCAATCAGAATGTGAGTTTTTGCAGGGTAGAGTTCGTGTTTCTGCCTTTCTTTGTCTTCCCCAGTGTAAGCACAGTGTAAACGTTTAATAAATTCTAGTCGATCGAGAAGCATAACTAAGAATATAATTCGAGTTGAGTGCTTTTTCCAGTACACCATCCAAATTTCCCTAGGGCTTGTTCTCTGGTCCGCCCTGTCAAGAAGTTACCAAGTGGAGTTAAAATTGTACCCAAGAGCAAGCTTAAAACCAGAGTTGCTAAGCTTTTCAGTTTTACTCCCATCCTTCCAGCAGCCAGAATAATCCCCTCCTCCATCAAACCTGGAAGCCCCACAGGCAGGTCTGGAAAGAAGCTAGGTGCCCAAGAGGCTAACTCTCCACACGTTCCTCACCCTGACACCCAATACCCCACATGCCCACGCCGCCACACAAACTCAACACGGCTGGGGGAAAGGAGACGGAAAGGAACAGGGAGAAGAAGGGAATTCAGTTAGGCTCCCTCAGCCCCTGAAGCGGGAAAAATGAAGACACAGACAAGCTCAAGCACCGAGCGTGCAGGATGCCTGGAGACTGCTCGGGGTCCTACCTGGATTCTCTGATAGCGGCTCAAAATCAAAATCGTCCACAAGCCGACAGGGTTCCAAATAGTTCACTTCCGGGAAAGCAGTACAGGCTGCGCGCGCATCCCCAGCCCAGTGACCTGGAGAGCCGGCACCCCAAGGGGCGGAGTAGGGAAGAGGAGAAGGGAGAGGATGAGGATCACCTAAAGGGGGTGGAGTCATTGTGAAGGATTAAAGTGCTTGCCCCAACCCCGCCCCGCCTGTAACTAAGCCTCCTTTGCCAAGGGGCCGCACCTCTCTGGTTGGCTCCATTCTTAAACAAGTTTTACAGGTTTAATTAGTTGACTTTTGGGATCCCTTACAGATTTAAAGTTGTGAACCCCACCTTCAAACAACTGGCAGTCAAATAAGGGAAATAAGAACACACTGAAAACTATAATATTAAACAGGATATTAAAAATGCATTAGAAACTATTAATCTGATTGCAAATCAAAGTATACCATCTTCCACTTTTATTTCCTACATAAGTTTTTTATTGTATGCCTGATATGTGCCTTCTGTCTGGAAATGAAGAATATGAAAATAAATACGTGCATGAAAACACTGGTATAACCTTTATCTGACTATTTACAGCCTGGGGAAGGAGGGAAAGAGAGGGAGGGAGAAAAATATGAATCATAAAATATCAGAAAACAACTGCCAAAAACTGTTTCAACGTGTAAAATGAAAAAATAAATAATACATTAGAAAATGAGAGATGGCTCAACAACTAATGATATGTGAATGTGATGGAATTCTAATGTGCTGTACGAAATGAAGGGTCATATTTCAGAGTGAAAAGAACCAAAAGAATAATTTCTACAATAACAATATTATAAAGAAAAACAATTTTGAAACACTTGGGAACTTGAACAGCTTAATGTATGGATGAACAACCATAAATCCCTGGGGACTCATAATGAAGCATTCAAAACAAACATACACACACAGAGTTCATAGATTCAGATTAAGAAACATGAATCACATATATGTACATATATATGCACCGTACTATACATTATACATACATATACACACATATTTTGGACATGGCTAATGTGAGAATTTGTTTTGTTTGATACCTGTAACCGTTTTGATTTCTCAGGGAGGGGCATGGAGTCTGAAAGAGAATGAAGACCTGAAAATGATATAAAATTGATTTTTTAAAATAACATTTTGTTTTTCAGTAGAATCTGACTCTTTGTGGACCATAGACTATACTTTCTACAGAGTTTTCTTGGCAAAGATATTGAGTTAATTTGCCACTTCTTTTCCAATAAATTGAGAGGTTAAAGTGACTTGCCCAAGGTCACACAGTGTATAAGGCTGGATATGAACCCAGTTTTTCCTGACTCCAGGCCCAGCATTCTTACCTTCTGAGCCATGTAGCTGCCTCTGATGGCAGAGGAGACAATAAATGTAAAAGCAAAGGAATGTTGTCTCTGACTAAAGCAAATAGTCCAGGAAAGATACCTAATCCCAATTTTCTTTTAATTCAGATTTGATATTTTACCAAAAAAAGGGCCCTTTGCCCTACAACAGCAAAGGACACAGCACTTAGTACAATGCCTGGTGCTTAATAAATGTTTATCAATTGATGGATTGATACAGTGTCACTAAGCTCATCTGGATACAATCCCCCTTGTCTCAGTACTGAAATGTTTCTGATCATCTGAGCATCTTGCAGTCTTCAGAGATCTATCAGGCTAAAGTATCTGACTACACATGGGTGGGATTTTTTTATGCATTTAAGTGATCAGAAAGCTGCATCAAGAGAGTCAAGAGCCATTAAGATCACAGAGATAGCTTTGCTGCCTTTTAGGGAATTGATCTTTTTTTGTCCTGGTCCAAACAAATACTACCCTTTGGTAGGTGGGCAGATCTCTAAATAAAATATAAGGATATTCTAGAAGACCTTTCACCATTTAGATTTTTTAGGGCCTTCCTACTTCCTAGTATAGGCATTACTAGCAGGAAAAGCAAAAGAAGGAAAAAAGGAAAACTACCTTTCCCATCCCCCAAAGTCATCAAAAATAAAAAGAAGAAAGAAAAAATATAAAGGATGACAAAAGCAAGAAATCCTAGGCTTTTTCTCCTCCATACACTTCCCTTCCAAGATCTTAACCATCTAGTTTACATAATATACAATGTCATATCTTTTCAATTCATAATGGGTCTCCTAAAGCAAGAAAATGAAAATGAGATAATGAAGTAGAGCAGTCCCAGTAATATGAATGACATAGCACAGATGAAGACACCTCCAACACTGTTAAAGATTCTTTCCCCTGTTTATGAGGTGGTGATGATGAGCAGAAGTAGTATGAGGAACATCAAGGCCACGTAACAAATTATGACCTTCATGGAACAAACAACAATTTTCATCATTCATCAGAATCTACTCTAGAAAAGAAGTTAAAAAGTCATATCCCTCTTGCATGAAACATCCTAATATCTAAATTGAAACTTGTCCTAATAGCTAAATTGATACTGAGATGCTCTTAATACCATCATTTTAGGATTCCTTGGCTTATCTATCAACATTTTCTCTTCCTGAGAACCAGATAAGGGGAATGATAAAAAAAAAATCTTTATCATCTTTTATTTTTTATCACCTTTATTGGAGGTGCTTCCTCCATCTTCCATAGGAACTAAAGTGTGTTCTTTACCAACATTCAGGAATTCAGAAATACCTCCAAGTGTGAATTTTAAAAGTCTCCATCTTGGTCTAGCACCCAAAAATTGTGCACACCCACACTACACGGGCATGCGCTAGTCAATGACAAATCAGAAATAACTAACTGCCCACCTGGGCTGTCCTAAGCCAAGCTAGAACCAACCATTGGATTTGTGAGACACAGGAAGTGAGGTAGGGAACAGCCTCTGGAATTCGCTGACTTCCTGTGGAGAGAGCTAGGGGGGTTGGTGTGAGGAGCTTGGAGAGGGAGGACGCCCGCAGACAGCTTTCCTTCAGATCACTCACGTGAGTTAAGGACTGATTCTTTCCACCTGGGCCTTTGGGCCTAAAACTCCCTCTGCCTTGGTCAGAGGTTGAGTAGCCCCTTTCCCTTTTCTCTTCTCTCCTTCTCTCCCTCTCCTTTCTCTACTTCCAGTGTGATTAAACCTCCATAAACTCCATTCTGACTTGAGTGTCTCATTTTAGGAATTTCATAAGTAAATTCCTTGGCGGCCATTGTTCAATATTACATAAATCCTGTAGCCACATTTTTAGCCATTACAATATTATAACCTCTCCCAGAAGCCTAAAATTTCTAACATTACACAAGTCAATCTCTTTTCTTCCAAGTAAAAGAATGTGTGTGTGTAAAATTAAAACTATCTCATGCCATTAGAAAGCAAAGTCACCTTTTTCCTTCATGTGCTTAACCATCCCAGAAGAAAAAGAACATGTCATTTGAGGAAGACCTGGACTATTTCAAGGAATATAAAGCTCTCTGAAAGTCAATGATCTTAAGGCCAAGTGTCTTTATTTTGAGGATAGAAGAAAGAACACAAAAGATCAGCCAGAACTATATCCTAAAAGAGATCATTCTTATCAATTATCAAATCAAATATCAAAAAATATGATATATATCATGATATTTCTTATCAATTGTCAGAAAATACTTACTAGAACAGAGTACTTCTCTTTCTCAGGGTAGCATTGATTTGTCATAGATATAAGCTTCTGGGCATATGACCTGGGCAATCAGGTGTGTAACAATATAGGTGTCACTTAGCAAGGGTAGACCTCTTTACCTGAGATGAAAGAAAGTCAGGAACAGAAAGAACATGAGTTAGGTGGATCTTTGACTAGCACAATATGTAAAGTATGGAAGGAGTAATGTAAGGTTCCTGAGACATTCCTAATTCTGTTAGACCAAGTATCTCCATTGTTACAATAAGGAAATAGCCAAATCAAATCTTCTAAAGTACAGTCTGAGTGGTTTTAAAGATTCACACTACCCAAGGAAGAGTATAGCTAAAGATCTTGCCAGCCATTGTGTCTGAAATTCAGCCCACTGAAGGACTTAGTTGAGGAAAAAAACTAAAATTAATACCTTGACCCAACAGGTCCAAAACCTTACTCAAGCAAGATTCACTAAAAATCTGAATAATATAGAATCACATCAATGACATCATAAGGCAAGAAGAAATGTTAAAACAAAGTCAAAAATGTTGAAAAACAAAAGAAAATATCGTGTCTCATAGTTGACCTAGAAAATAGATCAACAAGAAAAAAAAATCTAAGAATTATTAATAGGGGCCGCTGGTGGCTCAGTGGATAAAGAGCCAGGTCTGGAGAGCCAGGTCCTGGGATCCGAACTGGCCTTTCTAGCTGTCTAATCTCAGGCAAATCATTAAAACCCACTAAAGGTAAATTTTTTTTTTTTTAAAGAGAAAAGGAAGAACCAAAGGTAAAAGTGGAAATCATAATAATCTGTCAGTTACCTCCTGAAATAAACCCCCAAATGAAAACTCTGAGGAATATCATAGTCAAAATCAAGAACTTTCAGGTCAATGAAAAAAATATTGCAAGCAGTAAGATAGAAAGAATTTAAGTACCAATAAGCCATAGTCAGGATCAAGTATATTTTAGCAGCTACTATTATAAAACAGCAGGGAACTTGGAATCCAATATTCTAGAAGACAAAGAATAGATGCTTAAAGCAAAGAATAACTTACCCAGAAAAACTGAATATTAATTAACATTACAGGGAGTAAAATGGAGCATTAATGAAAGACCAGACCTGTAAAGAAATTGTGACACATAAAAGGTAAACCTGAATGAACTATGACAAAAGACTAAATAAGAATTAAACTTACACCTAAATACAAAGAAATGATACTTGTGTCTCCTCTTATCCTTATCATCATCGGGGTCAATCAGGAAATTTAATTAGACAAGGCCTGAGAGTAATTGTGTTACATCTTGATCTAAAGAAAGAATGGGAAAAAGCAAGAGGATAAGGAAGGTTAGGGGAAAATATCTAAAAATTCAGGTTATTCAAATAGACATCTATACAAAGAGGAGTGGGTGATGGAGAAGAGGTTGACATTTGAATCTTATCTGAATTGATCAAAAGAAAGAAAAATAAACACATACACATACACATGAGTTGGGTATAAAAATCCATTTCACTCAACAGAAAACTCTTCTTATCATTAGTCCTTTTTTTCCCCAAAGAGGACCAATGACATTATAGGGTGATGTCATGACTTGCATTTGAGTTGGATTTTTTTAAGTGAAGCAGGCAGAGTTGAACAAAGCTGTTAGACTCTCTCCCTCTTCTAGAGTCATTGAAATCCCGTGGTGAGACAAAAGTCAGGACTACTGGTGATGAGGCACAATGTGGCAGATGACCTTGGCATCTTTGATGTCTAAGCAAGTTTAAGTACTCCACAAAGTTTGCTTCAGCCACATTGAAACAAATTGTTCTCATCCACTCATTGTACAGAGGAAGTCTTCACATGCTTGATATAGTCATCACCCTAACTCACTGAAGGATTTGAGACCTTTCAGTCCATCTGCTAAGACAGTTTAGTCCATCTGCTGAGACAGCTTCACTGGGATGTGTCCACTGGGCATGCTATACAGCTTATTGGAATCCCATGTACAAGTTGGTGAAAAGTGGACACCAAAGCCCTGAAAAAAAGCTAAATAAGCAATAGGGAGAAGGAGAGGAGGGAAAATTAAAGGTAGGGTAGAATAAGGGAAGCATTAATCCTAAAAAAAAAATTCTAAAGATATAGAGCAATATAACTTATTTTTTGAGGCTGCTAAAGACTGTGAATCTGATAATAGCAATATTCATTTGGAAGAACAAAAATAAAGAAAAATCAAAGAAATTAATGGAAAAAGGCAGAATTTAAAATACCAGACCTTAAAACTATATTATAAAGCAGTCATTATCAAAACTATTTGGTACCAGCCGAAAAATAGAAAGGTAAATGAGTGGAACAGAACAGACATACAACAAAGGGTAGTAAAAGACTTGTATATGACAAAAAATATAGTTTGGGAGATAAGAATTCACTATTTGGCAAAGATTGCTGGAAAAATTGGAAAGTAGTTTGGCAGGACCTATATAGACTAATATCTTACATCATTCACTAAAATAAAACCAAAGAAAGAGGGAAATCTGCTTTTGCTTCAGTTTATCAGACCTTCTCTTCATCCCCTTTTTCTATTTGCCATTCTATCCTCACCCAATCATTTCCTTCACACAGTCTTGGCCTGCCAGTCAAACAGTTGGCAAGAGATGAGGTCCAGTGTGTGACCCCAGTAGAGAGAGGAAGAGTAAATTTTCTTCACACACAGATGACTCTTAGATTTACTTGTCTAGCTCTAACTTTTCTATATCTACATCCAAACTAATTTCTAAAAGCTTATCTTTCGTCTTGAATTCAAAATATCCAAAAATAGAAATTATTTTCTTCCTCTCCAAAGTTTGCCCTTTTCCCTAACTTCCTTATTACTGTTAAGGGTATTACCATTATCTCTGACTCAAATGCCCAACCTAGGAGACATCCTCAACTATTCCATTTCTCTCACCTTCCATATTTAATCACTTGTCAAGTCCTCTTGTTTCAACTTTATTTATATCTCTCCTCTGACATTGCCCTTGATATTTCAGGCATGGACTATTGTTATAGCCTGCTGGTTAGTCTTGTCAGACCCCAATCTATCCTTCATTCATCCCACTGTCAAATTGATATTCCTAAAACATTGATATTACCATATCTCGTCTCATTTTTAAAAATTCCAGAGGTTCCCTATAATCTACAGAATCCATTGTAAAACCCTATGTCTGACTTTTAAAGCCCTTCATGACCTCCTACTTTTCCTATCTTCTTACGCCTTACTTCCATCTATGTACACTGTGATCCAGTGATTCTGGCCTTCTTAATGTTCCTTCTACACAGTAAATCATCTCCTGATGCTGAGTCTTTTTATTTTTCACTCAATTCTGGGTCTCAGAGCTGTCTATAGGGCAGCTCTGGAAAGTGCTGGGAGTGGTACAGACCACTGCTTTTCTACTCACAGTTGTTATTGCACTAGAAGATAGATAACACATATGTTACCTTGATAAGGATTGGAAGTTTGTTTGGGGAATTGAATGTTGGAAGAGACAAGTTAGAAAATTATTGCAATTGCTTAAAGTCAAAAGCACCCATCAGCCATAAGCTTTGGAAGCTGAGGATTCCCTCTAAATTCAAAGAATATGAGGGTTTAATTATATATCATAGTGCTGGGTAAAAAGAGCACGCCTTTGTCACAAAAAGTGCCTAGAAATCTTTAAAAAATCAAAAAAGGACAAACGAAACATCATGTCAACTTGCTTAATGATTTCTAATCATTAAATTTTGGTAATAACAGAGAAAAATAATTAATCTTGTTATTACTTATTAGTTAATTCTCTTCTGGCAACGATTGTAATTATCATTGCCATCTGACTTCCTCAATTATACCTATATCTAGAAAAATCAAGTCCATATGAATGTGGCTTTGATCCACTAGGTTTGGCATGTCTATCATTTTCCAGAAAAAAAATTTTAGTAATAATCACATTCCTTCTTTTTACTTAGAAATTGCCCTTCTATTACCCTAGGAATAATCATAACAAGTTCTATTTGCTTACATCTAACAGACCTAAAATCATTAATTGCACACTCATCAGTAAGCCATATAGAATTGGTTATTGTCGCAGTTTTAATACAATCAACACTTAGTTTTATAGGTGCTACTGTATTAATAATTGCCCATGGCCTAACATCTTCAATACTATTATGCCTAGCTAATACAATCCATCGTCGAACAATAATCCTTGCACGAGGATTATAAATGATTCTACCACTAATATGTACCTGATTAGCTAGCCTAGCTAATCTAGCCTTACCACCATCAATTAACCTTTTTGGAGAACTTATAGTTATTATATCATCATTCTCATGATCTAGTTCATCTATTTTACTATTAGGACTAAACACAGTGATCACAGCCTTATACACCTTATATATTAATTACCTCCCAACGAGGTAAATTTACACATCATCTAACTCCTATACATCCTACAATAACATGTGAACACATATTAATGATTCTTCACATTTTACCATTATTACTTATATCATTAAACCAAAAATATATTTTATGCATTACATTTTGCAAATATAGTTTAACAAAAACATTAGATTGTGAATCTAAACATAGAAGTTTAAATCTTCTTATATGCCGAGAAAGACTCAAGAACTACTAATTCTTGTACTCTATATTTAACAATGTAGCTTTCTTACTTTGGATAAAATAATGGATAAAAGCTATCCATTGGTCTTAGGAACCAAAAACTTTGGTGCAACTCCAAATAAAAGTAATTCATTATACTTTAAATTCAAAAATTTTGCTATCAATTATTATATTAGTCTCACCATTACTATATAACATAATGCACAAAACAATATACTTGCCAACATATTGAAAATATATAATTATAATAGCTTTTATTACCAGTCTACCACCACTATTCATTTTTATATACTATGGGCAAGAATCCATTATTACAAATTGACAGATTCTCAATTAACACCTTTAACATCTCAATAAGCTTTAAATTAGATTTTTTTCTCAATTATCTTCATCCCAATTGCCCTGTTCGTAACCTGACCAATTTTCGAGTTCTCAGTATGATATATGCACACTGATTTATTCATTCATCAATTCTTCAAATATTTATCAACTTTCCTCTTAACAATAATTATTCTAGTATCGGCCAACGATTTATTTCAACTATTTATTGGATGACAACGTGTTGGAATTATATCATTTTTATTAATTGGGTGATGATATGGATGCACAGATGCCAATACCGCAGCCTTACAAGCAATTATCTACAATCATATTGGAGATATTGTATTTATACTCATAATAACATGATTCATATTAAATAATAACTCCTGAGATCTACAACACATTTTTTTCAGCTAACATAAATTCAGTTGCATTACCAAGTCTAATTATTGCCGCAACTGGAAAATCAGATCAATTTGGTCTTCATCCATGACTTCCTTCAGCAATAAAAGGACCAACTGTATCAGCCCTACTACACTCAAGCACTATAGTAGTAGCAGGTATTTTCCTATTAATCCGATTTCACCCAATAATAGAGAACAACCAAACAATTCTAACTATTATTCTATGTTTAGGGGCAATAACAACACTATTTACAGCAATTTGTGCAATCACACAAAATGATATTTAAAAAATGGTAGCATTCTCAACTTCCAGTCAATTAGGTCTAATAATGGTTATCGTAGGTCTAAATCAGCTCCACCTAGCTTTCCTACACATTTGCACACACGCATTCTTCAAAGCCATTTTATTTTTATGCTCACGCTCATTCTAGTTTAAATGATGAGCAAGACATTCGAAGAATATGTGGCCTATTGAACATCTTACCTATTACATCATCTGCATTAATAACAGATAGTCTAGCTATTAGTACCTATTAAGTACCTATTAGTACCTATTAAGATAGGTACTCCATTTTTATCTGGATTTTACTCAAAAGATTCAATTATTGAAGCCATAAATACATCATATACAAACTCATGGGCCTTAATAATAACATTCATTGCCACTTCTCTTACCGCTATTTATAGCTTACGAATTGTTTATTATGTTTTATTGGGCAACTCAGGATTCATACCCATATTACCAATTAATGAAAATAATCCAAATCTAATTAATCCTATTATACGACTAGCTATAGGAAGCATCTTCACAGGATTTCCCCTAACAATTCCACCAATATCATCAATTACTATAACCATACCAACTATAATCTTCCACCAATATCATCAATTACTATAATCATACCAACTATAATCAAACTATCAGCTCTTATAATTACCTTGATAGGTTTAACAATCAGAATAGAATGTAATTCTTTTACTAATAAGCTTACAAACCCAATAAACCATACTACTAACTTCTCAAATATACAAGGGTATTTTACTTATATTATTCATTGAGTATACTGCCTAATAAATTTATTTTCAGGCCAAAGTATTGCTACCATACTAATCTATTTAAACTGATATGAAAAAACAGGACCTAAGGGACAAACTAACATCCATTATTCAATATCATCATTAATTACTTCCATTCAAAAAGGTCTTGTTAAAATATATTTTATATCCTTTTTGATTTCAATTATATTTATTCTAGCATTTACTTCATCTATATCCATGAACAACTTCTAATACAACATAAATAGTAATAAATAAAATTCATCCTAACAAGGTTAAAGCTCACCCACCACATCAATATAATAATGAAACACCACTAAAATCTTGTCCAATACAACTTATTACAGGAAAATCAATTAATTCAATATTAGTATCTACATACACATTACCTGACATAAAGTATCATATTATTTCTATAAATAAAACAAAAAATAATATACTAAAAGCTACAATATTTCCAATTCAAGTTTCAGGGTACTCTTCCATAGCTATACTGGCAGTATAACCAAAAACTACTAATATTTCCCCTAAATAAATTTTTAAAACTACTAATCCTAAAAAAAATCTTCCAAATTAACCACTATTGCACAACCCAAACCACCACTTACAACTAAACTCAATCCTCCATAAACAGGAGAAGGTTTAGAAGAAAATGCCACAAACCCCAAAATCAAAAGCAAAGAAATAATAAAAATTGTTATCATTTTTGTTATTTTAGCATGGATTTTAACCATAACCTATGGCATGAAAAACCATTGTTGTAGTTCAACAACAAAAATTAATGACGAACCTACGGAAAACTCACCCTTTAATAAAATTATTAATCATTATATTATTTTATTATTATATTATATATATTATTATATATACATTATATATAATACATATATGTACATTATATATATTATATATAATTATATCATCACATTCATTGATTTACCAGCACCATCTAATATCTCAGCTTAATGAAACTTTGAATCACTTTTAGGTATTTGCCTAATTATTCAAATTATAACAGGGTTATTTCTAACTATACATTATACATCAGACACCCTTTCATCAGTAGCCCATATTTGCCAGGATGTAAACTACGGCTGACTAATCCGAAATATACATGCAAATGGAGCATCAATGTTCTTTATATGCTTGTTCCTTCATGTAGGTCGAGGAATCTATTATGGATCCTACTTATTCAAAGAAACTTGAAATATTGGAGAAATTCTTCTACTTACTGTTATAGCCCCTGCATTCGTAGGATATGTTCTTCCATGAGAACAAATATCCTTTTGAGGTGCCACAGTTATCACTAACTTTTTATCGGCCATTCCATACATAGGTAGCACATTATTGGAAAGAATTTGAGGAGCGTTTTCAGTAGATAAAGCTACCCTAACCTGATTCTTCACATTTCACTTCATTTTACCTTTTATTATTCTTGTTCTAGTCATTGTTCACCTTTTATTTTTACATGAAACAGAATCAAGCAACTCAACAGTAATCAATCCTGACTCAGATAAAATTCCATTTCATCCTTACTACACTATCAAAGATGCCTTAGGATTAATCCTAATAATTCTTATTTAATGTCATTAGCAATATTTTCACCGGATATATTACGTGACCCCAATAATTTCACACCAGCTAACCCATTAAATATCCCTCCACATATTAAACCAGAATGATACTTTCTATTTGCTTATGCAATTCTACGATCAATCCCAAATAAATGAGGAGTATTAGCCCTAATAGCTTCAATTCTTGTTCTATTAATTATCCCCTACTCCATACATCAAAACAACTTCGACCAATTTCACAAATCTTATTCTGATTGTTAATAGCCAACTTTTTAACCCTAACATGAACTGGAGGTGAACCAGCAGAACAACGCTTCATTATTATTGGACAACTAGCCTCAATTCTATATTTTTCATTAATTATTATTCTTATATGTTTAGCAGGAATCTTTGAAGATTATATACTCAAACCAAAATTTCCATAAATATGACCAAGTAATTTAATAAAAATACTGGTTTTGAAAGCCAGCAATGAAGGGAAACACCTTCCTTAGACATTTCAAGAAGGACTAAAACCCCACCATCAGCACCCAAAGCTGACATTCTACTTAAACTACTTCCTGATCAATCACAATTTGTTGTTGTTTTTTTTAATTTTATAGTATTTTATTTGATCATTTCCATGCATTATTCATTAAAGACAAAGATCATTTTCTTTTCCTCCCTCTCACTTCCCATAGCCGACACGTGATTCAACTGGGTATCACATGTGTTCTTGATTCGAACCCGTTGCCATGTTGTTAATATTTGCGTTAGAGTGTTCATTTAGAGTCTCTCCTCTGTCAGCCCCCTCAGCCACTGTAGTCAGGCAGTTGCTTTTCCTCGGTGTTTCTACTCCCTCAGTTTGTCCTCTGCTTATGGATAGTGTTTTTTCTCCTAGATCCCTGCAGTCAATCACAGCAGTCAATCACAATTTGTATACTATGTCAGTATTGAATTTATTTTAAATTTAAGAATTTTTTTGTCCATGTATATAGTGCATGGATTTATTTACCCCAGCATATATATTATATTACTAGATACATTAAATTCATAATTATACTAAAATCTTTTAATTCATTAAAATACTATAAATTATCTAATACATTAATATCCTTAACCTAAACATATATCATAATTTTACATAAGACATATTATGTAGATGGACATATACATTATATCCATGGTCACCGGATCAGCTGACCTAATTTTTCTGGCAGATCATCACCAGCAGGAATAACTCAATCCTCCCCTCCCAAGAGATCATCATCCCGCCATCTAAAGGCTTTTGATCCTTCAGAGGAGATGCATATATTGTGACATACCTAAATTCCTTTAAACTGGCTACTGGTTGTTACTTCAGGGTCATAAAATTGTTCATTGCATCCAAACTGCCATTAAATAAGGCATCACAATGTTACGATTACTAATCAGCCCGTAACACGGCATAACTGATTCTGACTGGCATGGGGGTAGGTTTTTTGGGTGGGAGCCGTATCCAAGGGGCAGGCACCTTGGACACCGATAAAACCTAGGACCTAACATTTAATGCTGTTCTTAAAGCTCACGTGATTAAATGAGTGAATTATATAGATGATTATTAAACATATTATTATATTATTAAAGTTACATAAGCAGTATCAAGAAATATACTATTTGATCAATTTCAAGCTGACATTAAATCAATGCTTTTAAGACATATATTTATATTATTTCCTCCCGGGTGATGTAAATGTGTGAATTTAAAATAATTTAAAATAATTTATGATAATTATAATATATATTTAAAATAATAATTTATAATAATTATTTAACGAATATAATTTTAAGCATATATTCGCTAAACCCCCTATCCCCTTAACAAAAAGTTATATCTTATTTCCATCAAATCCCAAAACTGGAAACATAATTTCAAGCACTTAAATAGGGATAGCTATAAATAGAATATAAATTTCTATTACTTACTTAAAAACTATATGATCTATCTCAAAAAAGGTTTTGGAGTTAAATATTTTTTAATTAAAAATTATTTTTACATCAATATTGACATAGTATACAAATTCATTCTATCTATAAATATTCATCATAGCACCCTTGTCCTGGAGTTAATGTAGCTTATTTAAAGCAAAGCACTGAAAATGCTTAGATGGTTTATAACATAAACCCATAAACAAAAGGTTTGGACCTGGCCTTATTGTTAATTTTAATTAGGCCTACACATGCAAGTTTCCGCTACCCTGTGAGAATGCCCTCAAACTATTCAATTAAAAGATAAGAGGAGCTGGTATCAGGCACACTAATAGTAGCCAATTACACCTTGCTTAACCACACCCCCACGGGAAACAGCAGTGATTAAAATTAAGCTATAAACCAAAGTTTGACTAAAGCATAATTATTTTCAAGGATTGTCAAATTTCGTGCCAGCCACCAGG
Organism: Monodelphis domestica; assembly: GCF_027887165.1. Taxonomy (NCBI): domain Eukaryota; kingdom Metazoa; phylum Chordata; class Mammalia; order Didelphimorphia; family Didelphidae; genus Monodelphis; species Monodelphis domestica. The sequence continues at coordinate 245,752,648 of NC_077228.1, forward strand.
GGTCATACGATTAACCCAAATTAACAAATCTTCAGCGTAAAGTGTGTTTAAGCAAAATATTAAAATAAAGTTAATACTTAACTAAACTTTAATATGCTCTAGTTAATACTAAAATAAATTATTAAAATAACTTTAATAAAGCTGATACATGACAACTAAGATACAAACTGGGATTAGATACCCCACTATGCTTAGTTGTAATCTAAAATAATTAAATAACAAAACTATTCACCAGAGAACTACTAGCTGTTGCTTAAAACTCAAAGGATTTGGCAGTACCCTAAGCCCACCTAGAGGAGCCTGTTCTATAATCGATAAACCCCCGATATACTCAACCCTATCTTGCCAATACAGCCTATATACAGCCTTCATCAGCCAACCTTAAAAAAGACAAGCAGTAAGCAAAACTATTTTCCATAAAAATGTTAGATCAAGATGTAGCACATGAAAGGGAAAGAAATGGGCTACATTCTCTAATTTAGAGAATAACAAATCACATTATGAAATTAAAGTGCTTGCAGGAGGATTTAGTAGTAAATTAAGAATAGAGTGCTTAATTGAATTAGTCAATAGGGCATGCACACACCCTCCTCAATTCAATTTATTAACATATCTAATAATTTATTTAAACAAAGAGGAGAAAAGTCAAAACGTGGTAAGTGTACAGGAAAGTGCACTTGGAATATCAAAATGTGGCTTAATTTTTAAAGGATTTAGCTTACACCTAAAATATTTCAGTTAATTCTGACCATTTTGAGCCAATTATAGCCCTGACAAATTTTAAATAAATTATTTATCCACTTACTTAAATCATTTTAACTTTCTTAGTATAGGCGATAGAACAGAAAATAACAGGAGCAATAACAACAATACCACGAGGGAAAAATGAAAGATCAATTAATAGCACAAAAAAGCAAAGATTAAACCTTGTACCTTTTGCATAATGATTTAGCTAGTTAACACGGACAAAAAGAACTTACTCTGACTCCCCGAAATTAAGTGAGCTACTATAAAAAAGTTAATTATGAACCAAAATAGTGAGAAGATTTTCTAGAAGTGAAAAACCTATCGAATAGCTGGTTATCCAAAATACAGATTTTAGTTCAACCTTAAGTTTAATATAAAGCATTTTAACAACTTAAGCATATCTTAAGCTTAATAGTTAATCAAATGAGGGACAACTCATTTGATCTAGTAGACAAACTCAATTAGAGGGTAATGACTAACTTTATTCCATTGTAGGCCTAAAAGTGGCCACCAATTAAGAAAGCATTATAGCGCAAATACAAAATTTTATTTAATACCATAAAATTATCAAAACCCCTAATAATATGTTGGATGATTCTATTTAATTATAGAAGACATAATGCTAAAATCAGTAATAAGAATTTATTCTCACATAAGCCTAAATTAGTCAATGGATAATCCACTAACACTTAAAGTAGTAATTATAAATATAAACTAGTATATTACCTCAATTATTGTTACTCCAACACAGGCATGCGTCATTACAAGGACAGATTAAAAAGAATTAAAAGGAACTCAGCAATCCAAAACCCGGTCTGTTTACCAAAAACATCACCTCTATCATTCTAAGTATTAGAGGCAATGCCTGCCCAGTGGGTTAACTTCAAAGGCCCATGGTATGCTACCTTGCAAAGGTAGCATAATCACTTGTCTCCTAAATAGAGACTTGTATGAATGGCAAAACAAGGGTTTAACTGTCTCTTTTTCTCAATCAATGAAATTGACCTACCCATGCAGAAGCGGGTATAATTATATGACAGGAAAACCCTGTGGAGCTTAAGATGACAACTTAAATAAATATACTTTTTATTCTCCTAAGGGATCAAACCCATAGAAACTTTAAGGTGAATCTTTGGTTGGGGGTGACCTCGGAGCACAAGAAAACCTCCAAATGACGTAACTAAGATTAACCAATCTAAGTTTTTGTAATTGACCCAAATTTGGATCAACGGAACAAATTGCCCCAGGGATAACAGCTCAATCCTATTTAAGAGCCCATATGGACAATTAGAGGTTTACAACCTCGATGCTGAATCAAGACACCAAATTAAAGTCCTACGTGATCTGAGTTCAGACCGGAGAAATCCAGATCGGTTTCTATCTATACAATTATTTCTCCCAGTACAAAAGGACAAGAGAATTGAGGCCAACATTATAAACAAGTCTTACAATTAATTAATGAAATTAATCTTAATTAGTTAACATAAATTTTTATTACTCTAGAAAAGAGTTATTAAGGTGGCAGAGCAGGTAATTGCATAAAACTTAAGCCTTTATTATCAGAGGTTCAAACTCTCTCCTTATGTGGCATTTTAAAGAGTGGGAGCCATAAACTGTAAGAATTAAAATAGTGGAAGACTTAAATTGTGATAGATATAAGAGTGGTTGAGTAAATTGTGACCACAGGAAATATGTTTTCACCACAGTGTCTTGTTTTAAATCAAATATAAGGTGGTCGCCAGGGAAATATTCCCAATTATGGATATACCCAAGTCAACTGGGTTTTATAGAGACTTTAATTAATAATAAAAAATAATACAATGAGGAATTAAAGAAAGAGAGAAAGAATAAGAAAGGAATAAGTATGAAGGGCCTTAAGCCAACATGGCCTAGACCTGAGTTTTAAGAGAGAGATCAGTCAGTCTTTTATCACTCACCACAAGATCTGTCTAAGCAAAGATATAGATACCAGTGCAGCCAGCCATCCTTCTCCAGAGAGAGATTCTTCTGACTGTCCTCAAGAGCACTCTCCTTCTAAAAGCCTCCTTAGAAACTGTGTTTCAAGAGACTGTCTTCTTCAACAGACTGTCCTTTTCTTATATAGGGTGTTTTCTCCTATGTCACCTCCCCTAAGTTCTTCCATCTATCAGTCACAGTAGATGTTTTCCAAAGGACAGCCCATTCTGAATTCACACCTGAGTAGACTAATCCTTTTAATAATCCACACCTGAGTAGGCTAGAATCTCTGAGTAAGTTTCTCACCTCTTTGTCCCATGTAAGTTTACAAGTTGCCTGACCTTTATAGGTACTTATCACCCCTTTGTATTAATTTTAAAAATAGGCATGGCTTAAGTATGGGTTTAAGTCTTTTTCATTGTTAAGCAAGGAGTTTTCTCCCCTAAAGCAGGCTTAAGTACGGGTGGAGTAGAGGTCTTCACATTTTTGATCTAAGTAGAGTTCTCACTGTCCAAATGGGGAATGGTCCTAATAGGGAATTGTCCCAATGGAGAATTCCCCAATGGGGATTTTTTTTTACATTCACAAGTCTGAGAAATTTCAAGATTCACACTTAATATGTGTTCTTAATTAATTTACTAACTTATAGTATTCCTATTTTATTAGCAGTAGCTTTTTTAACATTAATTGAATGAAAAGTTCTAGGCTATGTACAATTTCAAAAAGGCCCCAATATCATTGGACCCTATGGTATCCTACAACCATTTGCAGATGCCATTAAATTACTTACAAAAGAACCATTACGGCCTCTAACATCATCAATCTCAATGTTTATTCTAGCCCTATCTCTAACCATCTGAACACCCCTACCAATACCCCACACTCTAATTGATTTAAACCTAGGACTTTTGTTTATTTTAGCCTCATCAGGATTATCCGTTTATTCAATTTTAAGATCAAGACTAGCATCAAATTTTAAATACGCTCTAATTGGGGTCTTACAAGCTGTAGCCCAAACAATTTCTTATAAAGTTATATTAGCTATTTTTCTACTTTCCATTATATTAATTAATGGCTCATTTACCCTAAAAATCATTTTTAAGTAATTAATTTAAATAAATAAATAAAATGCCCCAACTTGCTACTTCCACATGATCCTTAAGAATTCTATTAATAATTATTTCATTATTTTTATTTACCAACTTAAAATAACTCAAACAATTATTCAAATTACACCCTTAAATGAAACGAAAACAACCACAAAAACTACTTTACCTTGACAAATAAAATGAATGAAAATGTATTTGCCCCATTCATCACACCAACAATTATAGGGATTATAACCCTACCACTTATTATTATATTTCCAGTATTAGTTTATCATCCCCAAAGGATGATTACCAAATTGAATTCAAATCTTACAAATTTGACTAATTCACTTAATTACTAAATGAATAATGACAATACATAATAAACAAGGATGAAGCTGAACTCTGATATTATATCTTTAATATTATTTATTGCCTCTTCCAAACTTCTAGGATTGCTTCCATACTCATTTACACCTAAAACTCAACTATCAATAAATATTGGAATAGCCATTCCACTATGAGCCGGAACAGTTATAGGATTCTGAAATAAACCTAAACTATCTCTAGCACACTTCTTACCACAAGGTACTCCAACACCCCTAATTCCTATACTAATTATTATTGAAACAATTAGTTTATTTATTCAACCTTTAGCATTGGCTGTGAGACTAAAAGCCAATGTTACTTCAGCACATCTTCTAATTCACCTAATTGGGTCACCAACTTTGGCTCTATCCTCAATCAATATAACTGTATCAACTATTCTATTCTCAATTTTATTTCTTTTAACTATTCTTGAATTAGCTGTAGCTATAATTCAAGCCTACGTATTTACACTTCTAGTTAGCCTTCATTTACATGATAACTCATAATGACCCACCAAACCCATGCATATCACATAGTAAATCCAAGCCCATGACCATTAACAGGAGCTCTTTCAGCTTTACTTTTAACTTCAGGAATAATTACATGATTTCATTATAACTCAATAATACTTTTAATAATTGGATTAGTTTCAATATTTTGTAGTCCAAAAGAGATTATGACATGGAATAATTTTATTTATCTTATCAGAACTTTTCTTTTTTTATTGGATTTTTCTGAGCATTCTATCACTCAAGTCTGGCCCTAACTCATGAATTAGGAGGTTGCTGATGTCCAACTGGTATTCATCCTCTTAATCCACTTGAAGTTCCATTACTCAACACATCTGTCCTCAGGAGCATCAATTACATGAGCTGACTCATCATAGAAGGTAATCGAAAACAAATAATTAAAGCACTAATTATTACTATTCTACTAGGTCTCTATTTTACTATTCTTCAAGCTATAGAATACTACAAAGCCTCATTTACAATTTCTGAAGGGATTTAAGGATCTACTTTTTTTGTAGCTAAAGGATTCCATGGCCTACATGTAATTATTGGATCTACATTCCTGATTCTATGCCTACTTCGACAATTCTATTTCCATTTTCTATTTCCATACTTCACTTCTATATTTCTATTTCTATTTCTATTTCCATACTTCTATATACCATTTTGGTTTTGAAGCAGCAGCTTGATACTGACATTTTGTAGACATATGATTATTCCTTTATGCATCCATCTATTGATGAGGTTCCCATTTTTCTACTATAATTAGTACTAATGGTTTCCAAATTTTACTGAATTTTCTCTATCTGCTAAAAATGTCCATGATGGCATCCTCTTCATGATCAAAAAAGGTACCTCAAAAATTGAAAGACTAAAACTATGACATAATTAAGTTCTTCCTGGAGCAGCTTGAAAGGGTGGCACAAGAAGCCAAACAAATTAAATGATACTAAAAATCTAAGCATTTTTTTGGTACCAATACTGATTTGACCTCAGGAGATGGATAACTCTATTTTCCTTGCATACACCAACTCAGTCATAGAACTCATTTATTACAACCAGATCTTTGATATTTTCCCCAAATAATCTTTAACTTTTCCACCACTGAAGGCATCCCGCTTTCAAAAATTGTCTTCTTCCTTGAAGGAGTAGGCAAATGAAAAGTACACCTGTCATTGAAAATGGTACATCTGAAATCTCCCACTTAAAGACAACAAAATATATATTGAAATCATCGGGAATTAAAGATCTAGGTAGATAAGTTTCTTCATCCCAACAACCTGGGAACTTTAAATTCAGAAATATTTGGCAGTTCAACTGAAGAACTGTTTGCAATAACTTTTTCCTAACTCATGCTCTAGTCTTTCTTGTTATGACTCTAAAATGGGACAAACAATTCAACCATATGATATAACTACTAGTGTTATGGGCACGGAAGGATACCCTTGGGGTTTGGGAAGGATACCTTTTGCAAGCATGCAATGACTCCAAAACTTAGCTTAAAAACAAAAAGAGATTTATTAATTTAGAGAGTAATGTTGAGAGTGGCCAGGAGGATAGCAAAGTGAAACAGCAAGACAGCATGAAAGGAAAGGCTGTTCCTCCATGGGGACAGCATGGATGGGGAAGCTGTCCCCCAGACAACATCAGTTCTGGGGTTTATATACTCTTTAGATGCTATGTCCTGGTGTGGGCTTTGAGAGTGTTAGTCCCTCAGGCATTTGGTGGGGTGAGGTTGTTATCTGACTGGGGTCTGCCTGGAGGCATAAAGATTCATTTCTTTGTCCACCTTAAATCTAGAGGACAAAAGAGGGTAAACATCTCAGGACCCTGGGTGGGGTCATTGGGTGTTTCTAGGTTAAGAGTCACAAGGATGCAAGGGCAAAGGAGTTTCCCTGATAATAGTTGGCCTGCGTTTTGGGGGGTACAGTGCCCATGTCATTTCCCCCTCTTCTAATATGTAAGGGAAAAAGGGACAAAGGGACAGCGGTCTGTCTTCTATAACTTCTTCACAGCTGAGTATGGGGGTAGAGATCTCCCTGCCTAAAATTAGGAGAGAACGGTATTGACTGTAGGCCATGTCCAGAGCATCAGGATGGGAGGTTATGGTGGAATCTGGCACCTGGGTGACTCCCAAGAGTGCTTTTACCCTAGAAGAAACTAGAGCGATGACAAGGTTACAAATACAAACTTCACATATCCCACGGGGAGTGGTTGCTAATATCCTTAAAGCCTCAGGTCTTGGATACACCTCAGAGGCACTGAGATCTTGGGCTAGAGGCTTGGGGTTCTCTCCACTGTGGGGTGCTTCATACACACCCAACAGTTAGAGGGACCCACTTTGGCTTACTGCTTCTCCAAGCTGAGTCAGAAAATTATATTTCCAGCTGACTTGGCATGTACTATTTAAAATACCAAAAAGGACAAAGAATGTAAGGAAAGAAATAGTCTAGAACAAGAGAGATTTATGATAACTAGGAGGAGGGTATGGGGCTACTTATTCCAAATTGTGTTCTTAGGTTGGGTCTTTCTGTGGAAGAGGAATTTGAGATCTTCCAGACGAAAGGCTGTGGGCACAGGGTCTTGGGGGCATGTTCTCAGTGAGTGCCTGTGTCCTAGGTAGCTGGAAACCTGCTTGGAGATGTGAAGGATGTCCAGCGACTGCTTCCCCTGATGGGTAGACAGGTCACAAGGGGAGAGTCAGCCCCTAAGATAGAAGTTTAGAAACCAAGACTAGGGGGATAGAAACAAGGAAAATTAATACAATAACAATTGGCATTACACCTTTGCATTTGGGTATCTTACTTCTTCAGAAATAATCTTCTGACAGGAATAGATCACTTTAGGAAATCAGAGTCCTGAGTTGTTTGCAGAGCTGGTATGCGATGTTTCTGTTAAAGAATGTCCTTTTGCGAAATACACATTAACTATAACATCTATAAACACTTGAGTAACAATATTTTACAGATGAATTTCTTTACTACAGATTTCTTGGAAAATTCAGAAGACAGAGGAGAGACTCTAAATGAACACTCAATTGCAAATACTAACAACATGACAATGGGTTCGAATCAAGAACACATGTGATACCCAGTGGAATCACATGTCAGCTATGGGGGTTGGGGGGAGGAAAAGAAAGTGATCTTTGTCTTTAATGAATAATGCTTGGAAATGATCAAATAAAATATTATTTTTTAAAAAAAAAGAAAATTCAGGAGAGCTTTGAGCTATTCCAAGCTCAAGATCCAAACTTCAATTAAGGCTGCAAATACAAGCCATGTTCCCTAACATTTTGAGAATGTCCAATTAGCCTGATAGGTTGTTTGGGGAAATGGAAACTTTAATTTTCTAATTTGTATTATGTGCTGATTATGGGGATGTCACAAAGGAAGAAGGCCCAGAAGGGAATATATCTCCTCATATCAAAGGGCATAGTGAGTGGCTTCGTGTACCAAGCAAGGTTGGCACTGCCATTGTTGTTTCACAACAGCCTAGATGGTCAAGAAAATTCAGTCCAAAGTGAGCCTTGGGCTACCTTCTCTATAACCATCCTAGGACTTTCTCCTTGGAGCACTTGCCACTGGATGCCAGAGGCCTTCTTTTCCTTAAAGGACAAGTCTCAAGTCTCACCCATTAGCAGTCCAAAAACAAATTTCCATACCCTCAAACAAGCTTTTCTGACCATTTGCCCTCTCTAAGGATTCCTTAAAGCCTATGAATCTACATTATAGCAATTATTCTTACAAATTCTGGCAAAAATTAAATTGTCACAATTTAGTCATAAAATCTACACAGGAATGTTGAGTTCATTAGTTCTACAGTAAATACAAATCAAGGCTAGATCATAGCCTGACCTTAGGTCATCTGAAGAAACTAAGACAAGACCAGTCAGGAATCTCTCTAAGGAATTTTGACTTTCCAAAACTACATACATCAATTCTAGAAATGATCCCTAAGTTAAAGACCCAATTATGAGAGCAAAACATCTATCTGTTTTCTTTCACCTTCTCTCTCTCTCTTTTCCCTCAAAACACTCTGCTTAAAAAGGCAGAACACAACTTCCATTCTTCCTTCACAAATCTACATACTCAAGCTTTATGGACTTTAGATCAAAGTCCCTCTTTCTTCTGAATTCAAACCCAACATACCTTCTCTACTTTCTCTGACTTGCTTTTACCATCATAAGTCAAACAGACATTCTATTGATATCACTTCAAATTGCTAATTGGTAACCTAAAGAATTCTGATTTAAAGGATCATTGAAACACTTTATCTTTAGCATAGTACTCATCAGTTATAAATTTCAGTTCATAGAAAAAATTGGTAAACTGAGGTAACCACTGAGTATTGAACAAAATCTATGGTAGAGTCAGTTTTACAATGAGCTTGTTTACATCTAAACAATACTTAAAATCACATAACTTTTCAAAAATTTCATAAAGCATTTAGTATTACAGGACCTATTTTAAATTTAGAGATCTGAAACCTTTTAAGGACTGTAAACCTTAAAGCAAGCCTTTTGACAAGCAGGCTGCTTATCTATTTTCAAGACCAAGAAGTTAAATGCAATAATAAAGTTAGTCCAACTTTAATACACTGGGAAGAAAACCATTGAGATTAAAAACCATTTGATAAATTTAAACAAAAACCCATTTTTGGTAAATTTAAACACTTTAACAATTTTTTTACTTTAAATCTCTTATGATGGAAAGGTAGATAAGGATGGAATGCAGTCTTTTCAAGACTATACTGCTAAAAACCTATTTTACAAAACCAATCTGTGGCTTTTCTATACAAACAAATTTCTATACAAATCAAATTTCTGACAAAATTAAATTAGGATGTTCTTTTTTAAACCCATATAAATATATATATGATCACAATTTTAAAATAAAATACCAATAAATACCTCTAAAAGATAGATTTTAAGCATTACTTCCTTTTGGCTAGCAGACAGGGAAAGGAGATTTATCAGGTCTTCTTATCTCTCCCTGTTTACCTTAAAAACAGAAGATAATTAATAGGTTGTTTTACAAGTTGGAAAAAAACCCTTCGTTTTAAAATTGTAAGACGTTTAAAATCCCCAAAATAGGGGTGTCTCACCAGTTTTTCTGTTCAGAATCGATCCTTCTTCCTCTCTGCAGTAGAGGAGGAAGGCAGATTTGATCAGTGAACTAAAAAAGCTTCCCCGCTTCCTTCCCCCTATCTCCACCTGGGTTTTTTATTGGCGGGCACTTTGCCTTAAAATCCAAGTGAAGAGTAGAGTTTGGAGAACTGGGATTCTGGTGAGAGAATAAAGCTAAAAGGTACAGAGCTTCTGTCCATAAAATATGTTCAGTTGCCACCTGGTGTTAGAATTTAGGGTAACAAAAAGTCAATTTCTTCATCTTTTTTTTTTTATGTTGCTCAGCTATTTAACACGAGAGAGAACAAACAAACAAAAAATCCAACTGAATTTTCTCTCAGGCTTAGACTTGATCTCTTCCCAAAAGGAGGGGCCTGCAAGCATGCTTCTCCCTTTGTCTTAATTGGGTTGGCTAGTCCCTATCTGGCTTTACCTCAGGCTGGAAAAAAAAGAATTTGCCATGGATAGGCCATGACTCTTGCTTATCAAAAATTTAACATGGCCAGTCAACATTACAAAAAGAAATTGGTTGCTTTTTCTTTAAGCTGTTTAGAGCCAATTTTTAAGTATACACCCCAAAGGGGAATCTCGGGGTTCTCTCTGTCTCTGTCCCATTTAGACACGGAAATGGCCAATTTCACACCGAGGTCAACAACTGTGTGTCCACAGGTTACCTGACCAAGAGAACTCAGTAATAGCACTGAGGCGAGCACTCAGCTGAACACTGAGGCAGCAAGACTTCCCACACAACTTAGAACCATCTTCCAGTATAACGGGGAGCCAATAGATAGACCCCAAACTCCAGCAGCAAGACTGATCTGGGGCCGATGGGAGAGAGCACAAAAGAGTTCCCACAAAGATATCACCCAAAAGATGGGGGTTTAAGGAGTCAAAGAAAAGACTCCTTCCTACCTGAAAAGCCGTGTCCTTGTGGACGATCCAGGGTACAGGTGTAGCTTTCAGGAGAGCCCAAAATGTTGGGTGCCAAAATGTAATGTACACGGAAGGATACCCTTGGGGTTTGGGAAGGATACCTTTTGCAAGCATGCAATGACTCCAAAACTTAGCTTAAAAACAAAAAGAGATTTATTAATTTAGAGAGTAATGTTGAGAGTAGCCAGGAGGATAGCAAGGTGCATTGATCTGAACAACTTGGAGTGATCTATGAGAAAAAAACATTATCCACATTCAGAGGGAAAACTGTGGGAGTAGAAACACAGAATAAAAACAACTGCTTGAATACATGGGTTGAGAGGATACATTTGGGGATGCAGACTCCAAATGAACAACCCAATGCAAACACCAACAGCATGGAACTGGTTTTGATCAAGAACACTTGAATTCTGCATCGGCTCCAGGAAGGGTGAGGGGAAGGAGGGAATAATGTGATTCTTGTAACAAAGAAATAATATACTGAATTGATTAAATAAATTAAATTGAATTTTAAAAATAAGTAAAATTTTTTTTAAAAAAAGGTTAGGGATAATGTTAACGAGATGTTTAGAATTGCCTCTCATTTAGGTATCAGGGTTATATTGGGCTAGTGATATGTTTAGAGTTATGCTCCCCATTAGAGTTCCATTTTGTCTCGAAGTTTCTTTAAATTTAGAGTTAGAATTAAGTTTAGTCCTTTCATCAGAGTCAGGGTATTGTATACGGTATTAGTTTGAGAAACAAATTTAGGGGTAAGGGTAGGATTTAGGGTTAGGGTTAAGGTTAGGGTTAGGATTACAGTTAGGGTTAGGATTTAGGCTTAGGGTTACGGTTAGGGATATGGTTAGGGTTAGTATTCAGCATGTATTTTATGCGATAGTGATGGGTCTCCATGATTGTTCCTATTTGTATTAGTTTCATTATGAAAGATACATTTGGTGTTCATTGCTTGGTTTTAGCTTAAAATCAAAGGTTAGTTTAAAATCAAAGGTTAGGGTTAATGTTAACATGATGTTTCGATTGGCTCTCATTTAGGTATCAGAATTACAGTTGGGGTTGATATTTGTTTAGGGATAGTTGTATGGTACATAGGTGTATGATGTATGTATGTAGGGTTAGTGTAATGTATGTAGGTTACGGTTATGAGTCACCATGTATTGTATTCATTTAGGCATAGGGTTAGGATTAGGATTCAGCATGTATTGAATGCTTTAGTGAAGGGTCTACATGATGATTCCTTTTTCCGTTAATTTATTCATGAAAGCTAAATTTGGGACAGAGTTGGTGTTCATATTCTGATTTGCTTTCTTTTAACTTAAAATCTATTAGGGTTAATGTTAACATGATGTTCCAAATTAGCTCTCATTTAAGTATCAGAATTACTGTTGGGGTATATATTTGTTTACAATTGGGTGTATGTTAGTTATCTCTAGATAGGGTTAGGGTTAGGTTAGGATTCACCATATATTGTATGCATTAGTTAAGAGTCTCCATGGTGGTTCCAATTATTGTTAGTTTCATCATGAAAGTTGTTTTTGGGACAGAGATGACATTCATGTTACGATTTGCTTTGTTTTAGCTTAAAATTAAAGTTTGGGTTAAGTTTAACATTACTTTTGTCGGTTGAGATTTGTTTATGTTTAGGTGGATGGTACATTATTGTTGTGTTAGGGTGAATTGTATCTGTTTGTGAAGGCTCACGATGTTGGTTCTTATTTGCATTAGTTTCTTTGTGAAAGTTATATCGGGGATGGAGTTTGTGTTCTGGATCCGATTTGCTTTGTTTTAGCTTTAAACCTAATATTAAGATCACTATTGAGATAACATTTCAAATTGAGTCTAATTTAGGTATCAGGATTACTATTGGGGTTTGATTTTGATTAGGTTTAGGTGTGTGATTAGGTTTAGGTGTATTTTAGGGTTAGGATTTAGCATGACTTGTAGCTGATAGGGAGGGGTCTCCATGTTGGTTTCGATTTGAGATACCTTCATTGTGAGTGTTACATTTGGCACAGAGTATGAGTTCTTGGTCCTATTTACTTTGTTGTAACTTAAAAGCTACAGTATTGGTTAATGTTAACCCAAAGTTTCAAAAGGGCTCTAATTTAGTTATCAGAATTACTGTTGGGGTTGAGATTTGGTTAGGTGTATGGTACATTAGTGTAGTGTTTTAATTACGATCCAGGATGAACTGTATCTGTTAGTGTTGCTTTGGAATTTTGTTAATTGTATCATGAGAGATACATGTGGGAGTGTTTCAGGTTTTGCTCCTATTTGCTTTGTTTAATGTTAAAACCCAAGGTTAAGATTAATGTTATTTCAAATTAGCTCACAATCAGTCTTATGGTTGCGGTTGAGATTTTGTTAGATTTACTTTTATGGTGGTTTAAAGTAGTGTTAGGGTTAGATTTCAGCACATATTGTATAAGTTAGTGAAGTTAGTGAAGGTTCTCCATGATGGTTGCTATTTATTCCTTTGTGAAACATATTTGGGACAGAGTTTGTGTTCGTGTTCCTTTTTCCTTTGTGTTAGCTTAAAACCTAAGGTTAACATTAGCATGTTTCAAATTGGCTCTCATTTACGTATCAGAATTACTATTGGGGAGTGAGATTTCCTTAGCTTTAGCTTTACATTTACGGTACATTCTTCTAGTGCTGGGGTAGGATTCAGTATGAATTCTGCTTTTCAGCGAAGAGGCTTCATGTTTGTTCGTATTTGAGTTTGTTTCATGATGTGAGTTACATTTGGGACAGGGATTAATTAATTGGTCCTATTTGCTTTGTATTAGAATAAAACCTATGGTTAAGGTTAAAATGAATATACTTTGTAGAATTGGGTCTTATTTTGGTATTAGAAAAATATAGGCTTGATATTTCCTTAGCTTTAGTGTAGTGTAGGTTTTTAATCCTAGGTAGGTTAAAGTATGAATTCTGCCTTTTATTGAAGAGCTTCATGTTTGTTCGAATTTGAGTTTGTTTCATCGTGATAATTACATTTTGGGACAGCTTGAGTTCTTAGTCCTATTTGCTTTGTATTAGCTTAAAACCTAGGATTAAAGTTAATATTGACATGATTTGTAGAATTGGTTGTTATTTAGTTATCAGAATGACTTTGGGACTGAGATTTCCTTAGCTTTAGGTGTAATATAGGTTTTTATAGTGCTGGGAATAGTACAAAGTATGAATTCTGCCTTTTATTGAAGAATCTTCATGTTTGTTCACATGTGAGTTTGTTTCATCGAGATAGTTTCATTTGGGACAGAGTTTGAGTTCTTCGTAGAATTTGCTTTGTAATAGCTTAAAACCTATTGTTAAGGTTAATAATATACTTTGTATAACTGGGTCTTACTTTGATAAAAGAATGACTGTGGGACTAGGATTTTCTTAGCTTTAGGTGTATTGTAGGTTTTTGTAGTGCTAGGGATAGAATTCAGTATAAATTATGCCTTTTATTGAAGAGGCTTCTTCATGTTTTTTGTATTTGAGTTTGTTTCATTGTGAGAGTTACATTTGGGACAGATTTTGAGTCCTTGGTCGTATTTGTAAAACCTATGGTTAAGTTTAAGAAGCACTGTGGTGTAGTGGGGAAAATGGTGGATGGAGAGTCAAGGAACCAAGTTTGAATCCTGCCCCTACCCTTGATAAATTTCTTTTTTTTCAAACCCCTTACTGTAAATCTTTGAATACTCTTTATTGCTTCAAAGGCAGAAAAACAATAAGGCTTAAGTGACAGTATGTATCTAAGACCAGATTTGAACCCAGAACCTACTATTTCTTGGACTAGGACTCACCTAGTTCCCCCATAATGATCCCTTTTGTCGTTGTTCAATAATTTAGTCATGTCTGACTTGCTATGACCCCATGGGTTTTCTAGGCAAAGAATCTGGAGTGGTATCCCATTTCATTCTCCAAATTATCACTTTTTGACAGCTGAATAACTGAGACAAACAGGGATTAAGTGACTTGTCCAGAGTTACACAGCTAACCAGAGACAGAGACTGAGACCAGATTAAACTCATGGAAATGAATCTTCCTGACTCCAAGCCTACTGCTCTATCCACTATGCTGCCTCGCTGCCCACATGATCTTTGGCAAGTCAATTAATCCCTTAGATTCAGTTTCTTCACCTGTAAAATGAAAGGGTAAGGCTAGACATCCTCTAAGGTCATTTCCAACTCTGAATCCAAGATCCTATAAAAAGGCTTTGTTCTTTTTTTGAAAGATTTTTTTTTTAAGATCAGCACTTTCCTAGAGCCTCTGACATCAGAGCAGCTTGCTCTTTGTCTATTACACTTAATTGGTTGGAACACTCTGTTAGCTTGATGGCATCTTATTTCATGGGGAAATATCACTTTGTGATTAAATTGATTATTAACTATTAAAATATTATTTCATAATTACTTCATCTTTCCCTGGGAATCCAATAGCACCAAATCACTAAGTAGTCTCTGCCCTACAGGTATATCTGGCCGCTCTTTATACAAAGAGCTAGTGAGAGACTCTCTTCAAAGAATTCCTTCCTCACTCCATACTCCACTGGTACTAAATGTGACCTGCATGGAGCCTGGAGATAGAGATACCAACCTCATGAACCAGAGGAGTTATCAGGAGGTGAAAAGACATGGGAGTAAGAAGAGAATCTCTCTTTCCTGGTTTTTTTTAGATGGAGTGACTTTTGATGACTTGTAACCTTCACTAGAAACACAAAAACATATATAAATGGAAGTCATACTACATGTCTATGGACACAGTCTTTTTCAAAGGAGAGGAGAGAAGATAAATATCAATCAATCAACAAGTATTCATTTTAATTAGTCTTTTCAGGTTAATTTTTTTTTTAAATTCTTTCCCAATGAAAAGCAATAACAATTTTTCAACATACAGTTTCTGAAACTTTGAGAGCTATACTGTCTCCTTTTCTCCTTTCCTCCTTCTTGAGATGGCAAGCAATTTGATCAAATTGACATGTATGATCATGCAAAATAATATTTTCACACTGCTTATGTTGTGAGAGAATGCTCATATAAAACCCAAAAGACCAAAAGAAACATACACAAATGAAATAAAATGAAATGAAAAGTAGTATGCTTTGATCTGCATTCAGACTCCATCAGTTCTTCCTCTGGAGGTGGTAACATTTTTTCATCTGTAGAAGAGGAATGCAAAGGACAGAAGCTGTCAATCAAAGGAAAATTCTATTTGGAATGTTCCCAGGAAAAGAAGTTTGGAGTCAAGCCAATGGGGACTGGTTTTGAAATCTTGCACTGATGGTGGTGACTCTGAAGGAAGGAGATGCCTTGGGATAACCAAATTGGAGGTGGCTTGGCTGATTTGAAGGCAGAAGAAGAAGGACAATAGTCCTTATCTCTCTCTCTGAGTGGCTCTGTTTCATACTAGTCACTGAATTGCCATTTCTCTCAATATCCTCCAACCAACTCACTGTAGATAATAGGGAATTCCCACTCCTCTTATCTTATCCTCTATCTTTCCTGTTTTCCCCAATAAACCCTTACTTGAGATAAAAAAAGAAATGAGCATTTCCTCTGAAACATCATAGAAGGAGACTGAAGAAGAAGGGGTAAGGGGAAACTGAAGGGAAGAAGAGGGGAGGAAGGGAGGTATAAAAGGGAGGGTAGGCAAAAAGAAGATCTGATCCATTAATTATCTAGCATCAATCAAATATACCCTCCAATATCCTCTATTACAGTTTGGCACCCCTAAAAATTGAACTTTACAATCCCTAAGAAATAGCAGAAAAATGTTTAAGCAAGTGCTCTGTGGAGCTGTTGTGCTTGCAGACATTATTGGATTTTGGGTCTATAACATCCTTTATAGCAAAATGACCACCATGATTTTTGATTCTCTGGATTATCTTAGCAACACCATTATGTTCATACTCCAGTTGCCATTTTAAACTAAAACTATACTCTGACAGATTTTGACTCAAGTTTACATCATTTCTATGGCAGCTTTACAGACTCTGACCTATTTGAAGAATATCTATAGATTTGTAATCCCCAAAAAGGCAGCACAGATAATGGTGGTGGATACTAACCTGGAAAATGTTATTAAGAACATGTTTGAGGAACTGATCAAGGCTAAAGAGCTATACCAGATTAAGGAAAGGAACAATGGCAACAAAGGTTAATGGGAAGGGAAATGGCAGTGACAAGGACACTAAGTCTGATAGTAAACCTGAAAAATGTTTCCACTAAAGGATGTCACTAAATTATCAAGTACAACTTGTGTGTTACAATCAAAAGCATATAGACAGTTTACAACCCAGGAGCTTGATTCCTTGAAGAAACGGGTTTCAAAATTTATCCATCAATCTGTCTTTAAGACTCAGAAAGAACTCATACATGCTTTCAGGATCTTTGATTCAGATTTCCAAGATGTAGAATTTCTCTTGTCTGAACTGTTCAGTCCCCATGAGCATAGTCAAATCATTGAAAAGACCAGGTCAGAAAACAAACTGACTAGGTGGCCCACAGAGGAGTGTCAAATGGAAAAAAATGCAAAACTATTAAATAGTCAAAATCACTCTTTAATCAAGGAGAAAGGGGCTAGCGCTACTAAGTTGTGACAACGGAGCTGCTTCCCGAGACTGCACAGAGTCTGGACGCCCTGGTCACTGACCCCTGGGAGTGCCACCGACTCAGGAACACTGACTCCAAGGAACACAAGAACTTGGGGAATCTATATACTATTTGGGGAGTCCGGGGACAATGAAAGATGATTGACATCACTATAGCTACAAAGAAAATGGGAGCGTTCAAACTACCCTGACAGGATACAATCAAGCTTGGGAAAGGATAGCTAGAGGCTAGAGTGTAAGAGAAGAGTCCTCATATGCTTAGTCTCACCCAGCTAGGATTGTCATTCCCCAGAGGGTTCCCCCACTCAGTCTGAAACTTCTAACTTGGGATTCCCTTCAGGGTAGATTCCCATGGGAAAATGGAAAAAGTACAAGCTTTGGGGTCTCCAATCTACAAGCTAGTCCTGAAACTTGGGTTCATCAGAGCTCACTAGGTAACAAGTTTGGAACTCCTAAATTCCATGTTGACAGTTAGCAAAGGGAAGACCTTGATTTTGCAAATCCCACAAGCATGACCTACTTAAGGAAATGCAGGGAAGGCTTGCTCCAAGCTATTAAGTTCTGTTGCTTCAAGCCTAATACATGAGCAAGGGTTGACAAACTCATTCAAAATAAAGGGGAACATCCAGCTTCATTTATAGATCATCTCTCTGAAATGGCTGAATCAATTATGGGTTTAGAGGCAAATAGTGAGGAATCTACTAGTCAAGTGAGAAGACAGTTTTTGAAGGGATGCACACCTCACTTGAAAAAAATTTTTAAACATTACTTATTACACATCACAAGTCCTTCAGAACTATCTTGGATCATTGTATTGCAGAGAATAACTAAGCCTTTTACATTTGATCATCATACAATATTGTATGCAATGTGTCCCTGATTTTGCTCATTTCATTCTGCATCAGTTCATGTTAATCTTTCCAGGTTTTTCTGAAGCCATCTTTGCAAGTTAATTTTTTAAAAAAACATGGAAAAACCTGCATGAAACTATGAATAATGAAAGAAACAGCATCAAGAGAACATTTATATACAGCAACAGAAAGAGAAACAAACAAGACATAGTTTACATATATATTTATTATTATCATTTTTTTGTCAAATGATGCCTTCTCCAGGGGAGGGAGGGAAATACCTGGGATTTTTTTTAACCTTTACTTTCTGTCTTAGAATCAGTACTGGGCATTGGTTCTAAGGCAGAAGAGCAGTAAAGGGTTAGACAATGGAGGTTATGTGACTTGCCAAGAATCACACAGCTAGGAAGTGTCTGAGGTCAGATTTGAACCCTGGACCTCCCGTCTCTAGGTCTAACTCTCCATCCACTGAACCACTTTAGTGTCCCCATGGGAATTTTAATGTAGCAAAATAATTAATTTTTAAAGTGTTCATTAAGCACCTACTATGTACTGGACTGCCTGTCCCAGGAACCAACGCCACACAGCATTTCCAGGATCGGCAGCAATGACAGGTCTCATTGTTCTCAGAATTTGCCTCAAGTGCCATAGCTCTCAGTTATGGTTGTAGCTGTGAATGAGAGTCACATCTTAGTCTTTTTAACATGATAATCTTTTGGCTATTGAAAGTCTAGTCTACTGGGGAGAATACAATTCAGCCGCTGCTCAAGATACCTTGTAGCTGACACATAAAAATGGTGAGACTAGACTAGGTCCTTCACTAACCCACTAAATCAGGAATGCTTAATCTTTTTTATGGCCATGGGCTCCTTTGACAGTCTATTCAAGCCTATGGACTCCATCTCAGAATAATATATGTGTATATATATGTTTTTATTAAACCCTTACCTTCTGCCTTAGACTCAATACTGTTTTGGTTCTAAGGCAGAGGAGTGATAAGGGCTAGGCAACGGGGGTTAAGTGACTTGCCCAGGATTGTAAACCTTAAAATTCCTTAGACTTATAAATGTTGGAAATTTCACCATTGGGATATTTCATACTTGAAAAATTTCTTACTGATAGTCTATTGGAATGGGAACCCCATTGGCATGGGAGGTTCCTTCTCTTCCCTTCTTAAGATTACTTTAGGACAGAAACCTTTTGCTGAACAATGGAAAGGACTTTGACCTATGCTTAAGCATAGAACAGGAATTTCTTTGAGTCATGATTGATTTTAGAATTGATACAATGGAGATACTTGGAATCAATCTCCACCCTATTCAGTCCTAACAGGATTGAGTAAGGGCTGCAGCCTAGATCAAAATTTAATTATTCCAATCTCTACCCTACTCAGGTTAACAGGATTTAGAAAGGGCTGTAGCAAAGGAGCAAAGATTTAATCATTTGAAAATATGACCTTCAACAGACATGTGCAAAGACTCTGGGCGGTCCTGGGTTAAGCTAGAGCCTCCATTGGCACAGGGAAATTGATGGACAGTGATTGGTAGATGTGAGAACTGAGGGGAGGCAATTTGGATGGTTTCCTTAAAGATCAGGGGGGTCTGAAGACTCCGGGGTGGTTGAGGAGTTGGTCGGAGTGGTGGCAGTGTACTCTGAGAAGCTTGCTCTGAAGGAAGCTGAAGGTGGGGGCCTCTGAGACTGTTTCTCCATTTTGGTCACGTGAGTAATAGGGACTGATCTTTTTTCTTTGCCCCAGCTATCTAAGGGCTTGGGCCTTTTGGCCCAGCCTAAACAGAAGGGGTATTTAAGCCCTATTCCCTTCTCTCCCTTTTTCTCTCTCTCTATCTCAAATTCCTTTCTTCCTCCTATTGAAATTAAACTCCATAAAAGGTTGACAGCTGACTTGAGTTTTCATTTAGGAATTACATAGCTGAATTCCTTGGCGACCTTAAATTAATATATATCAGTCTTTTAAAGTGATTCCCTTGTAACAGGATCGCACAGCTAGGAAGTGTCTGAAGCCAGATTTGAACCTGGGACTGGCTATCTCTAGGCCTGGCTCTCAATCCACTGAGCAACCCACCAGCTGCCCCCAAAATAATATTTTTAAAGCCATAAAATACACAAAGTTATAAGGAAAGCCAATTTTAATAAAACAAAGTTGTCAAAATATTTTTTATTTATTACCAATTACATACTATAACAAATTTCCTCCTCCCGCTGCTGCTCTCGCTCCTGTACCCGACCCCCATGTGTCCTTGAACCATGTGCCAGTCACCTCCCTCCCTCCTTGCACTTTCCCTCCCCATGTCCACGGCTGCCGTGTTCCCCCACGTGGCTTCTCCCCTGCTTCTATCCCCTACAGGGAAGGTGACAGCTGCCACCGCCCGCCTGCGAGGCCTCGTTGAAGGGGGCTGTTGAGTTGGGAAGAGCTCAGGGACCACCCAAGCGGGAATAGGGCTCCACTCTGGGGGTTCAAAATTGAAGCCAGAAGGCTGAACCGTGGGTTTCACCCCATTTTTGTCGTGCTTCTCCGTTTCGCTTGTGTTTCCCATAATATGCGACTCTGATACTCCAGGCTTCGTCTCCACGTTTCCTTGGGGCTCCAAAACATTTACTGGCTGACTCAGACTTCTCTTTCCCCTTGTTTCTGGCTAGATTTTGAACTCAGCCAAAATTCTAAAAGTCTTCTCTTTTTTTCCCCTTGCTTTGGTTCCAGAAAGAGTTCCTCCTGGCAGGGCTTGGGGTGTTGGGGGTGGGGAGATGAACACTGCTGCCAGCAGTTACCCTATGGCCTCCCTATATATGTCTGTGACTTGCACTCAGATGTCACCGAAGCCATGCTGTAAGAGAAGTTGAGCCCTCCTAGACACGTGCTGTCCATTCGGGTATGCAAGGAGATGATTACCAGGCACTCCCTGGGATATGCCTATGTCAATTTTCAGCAAAGAGCTGATGCTGAACCTGCCTTGGATACTATGAACTTTGATGTCATTAAAGGCAAACCAATCCATATCATGTGGTCTCAATGGGATCCCTCATTGAGGAAATCAGGAGTTAGGAATGTTTTCATTAAAAAACCGAATAATGTTTTCGTTAAAAACCTGGATAAGGCCATAGACAACAAGGTACTTTATGACACCTTTTCAGCATTTGGGAACATCTTGTCCTGCAAGGTGGTGTGTGATGAAAATGGTTCTAAAAGCTACGCATTTGTGCACTTTGAGACCCAGTATACTGCAGATAGGGCCATTGAGAAGGCATGCTTCTCAATGACCGAAAAGTGTTTGTTGGTAGACTCAAGTCAAGGAAAGAACGAGAAGTGGAGATTGGAGCCAAAGCTAAGGAATTCACCAATGTGTACATCAAAAACTTTGGTGATGATATAGATGAAGAAAGACTGAAGGAGATTTTCAGCAAATATGGTAAAACTGAGTGTCAAAGTGATGACGCTAGTGGAAAATCCAAAATCTTTGGCCTTGTGAGTTTTGAGAAGCATGAAGATGCCAATAAGGCAGATGAAGAAATGAATGGAAAAGACATCAATGGAAAGATGGTATGTTTAGGCCAGGCACAGAAAAAAGTTGAAAGTCAGGCTGAATTAAAATGGAAATTTGAGCAGTAAAGAACTTGGATGACACCATTGATGATAAAAAATTAAGGAAGGAATATTCTCCTTTTGGATCAAATACCACGACCAAGGTAATGCTCGAGGATGGGAGAAGTAGAGATTTTGGATTTGTCTGCTTCTCTTCACCTGATGAGGTAACCAAAGCAGTAACAGAAATGAATGAGCCCATTGTGGGCTCAAAGCCCTTATTTGTTCCACTTGCACAGAGGAAAGAAGAAAGGAAAGCTCACCTAACCAATCAGTATATGCAGCAGGTCGCAGGAATGAACTCAACATCATCAATCAGTTTCAGACAACTCCTGGGGGCATCTTCATACCAGCAGTACTCCAGGCTCAGAATAGAATTCCTTAACATGCTCTCAAAAAAATACCCCAGATGACAACGAATCCCAGATGGCAAAAATGTGGAAGATCTCAAGAATTTCAAAGAGAACCAAACACCACTCCTCAATCTCAGAAACGCCCTGCTCTTCCACACCTAACCCCAGGCATTCTCTCAATGCGCCTAGCAAAATATTGGTTTTGCTTTCTTTTCTGGCCTATTTCCTCCCTCACTGTTCTAATTCCTCTTAGAAAGTTGAAGATCATGTCTATCTCTAGTTAGAAGTGCATTGAGGATTACAAATTGATTATGTGAAATGACCAGTGGGGAGACTGGTCTCCCAATGATCATCAAGGGGGATTGTAATTCTGAAATTTCTCAGACTTGTGAATGTGAAAAATGTCCACATTGAGGAATCAATCCTCCATGGGAACCAATGCCCTACGGGGAAACACTCCCCATTTCGATGTGAGAACTCGCCAGTATCAGAAATGGGAGGACCTCTACTCCACGCGTACTTCAGAGGGCTTGTTTTAGGGGAGAAAAATCCTCGCTATGGGTGGACCTCTACTCCACGCGTACATCAGACGGCTTGCTTTAGGGGAGAAAAATCCTCGCTATGGGAGGACCTCTACTCGACACGTACTTAAGACTATTATAGGGGAGAAAACTCCTTGCTAAGCAATGAAAGAGCCTTTATGTTTTGAGTGTAAATGTACACATTTATGCCAAAAACGGAATGTCGCTAATTTGGCTTTCTCGCGTTAAGCCTAGCAAAACATTGGTTTGGCTTTCTATTCTTGCCTATTTCCTCCCTCACTGTTCTAATTCCTCTTAGAAAGTTGAAGATCGTGTCTATCTCTAGTTAGAAGTGCATTGAGGATTACAAATTGATTCTGTGAAATGATCAGTGGGGGACTGGTCTCCCAATGATCATCAAGGGGGATGGTAAATCTGAAATTTCTCAGACTTGTGAATGTGAAAAATGTCCACATTGAGGAATCAATCCTCCATGGGAACCAATGTCCTACTGGGAAACACTCCCCATTTCGATTTGAGAACTCGCCAGGATCAGAAATGGGAGGACCTCTACTCCACTCGTACTTCAGAGGGCTTGTTTTAGGGGAGAAAAATCCTCGCTATGGGAGGACCTCTACTCCACGTGTACTTAAGACTATTATAGGGGAGAAAACTCCTTCCTAAGCAATGAAAGTGTCTTCATGTTTTGAGTGTAAATGTACACATTTATGCCAAAAAGGGACTGTCGTTAATTTGGCTTTCTCGCGATGCGCCTAGCGAAACATTGGTTTGGCCTTCTTTTCTTGCCTATTTCCTCCCTCACTGTTCTAATTCCTCTTAGAAAGTTGAAGATCGTGTCTATCTCTAGTTAGAAGTGCATTGAGGATTACAAATTGATTCTGTGAAAAGAACAGTGGGGGACTGGTCTCCCAATGATCATCAAGGGGGATGGTAAATCTGAAATTTCTAAGACTTGTGAATGTGAAAAATGTCCACATTGAGGAATCAATCCTCCATGGGAACCAATGTCCTACTGGGAAACACACCCCATTTTGATTTGAGAACTCGCCAGGATCAGAAATGGGAGGACATCTACTCCACTCGTACTTCAGAGGGCTTGTTTTAGGGGAGAAAAATCCTCGCTATGGGAGGACCTCTACTCCACGTGTACTTAAGACTATTATAGGGGAGAAAACTCCTTCCTAAGCAATGAAAGAGTCTTCATGTTTTGAGTGTAAATGTACACATTTATGCCAAAAAGGGACTGTCGCTAATTTGGCTTTCTCGCGATGCGCCTAGCGAAACATTGGTTTGGCTTTCTTTTCTTGCCTATTTCCTCCCTCACTGTTCTAATTCCTCTTAGAAAGCTGAAGATCGTGTCTATTTCTAGTTAGAAGTGCATTGAGGATTACAATTTGATTATATGAAATGATCAGTGGGGAGACTGGTCTCCCAATGATCATCAAGGGGGATGGTAAATCTGAAATTTCTAAGACTTGTGAATGTGAAAAATGTCCACATTGAGGAATCAATCCTTCATGGGAACCAATGTCCTACTGGGAAACATTCCCCATTTCGATGTGAGAACTTGCCAGGATCAGAAATGGGAGGACCTCTACTCCACGCGTACTTAAGACTATTATAGGGGAGAATACTCCTTGCTAAGCAATGAAAGAGCATTCATGTTTTGAGTGTAAATGTACACATTCATGCCAAAAAAGGACTGTCGCTAATTTGGCTTTCTAGCGTTGAGCCTAGCAAAACATTGGTTTGGCTTTCTTTTCTGGCCTATTTCCTCCCTCACTGTTCTAATTCCTCTTAGAAAGTTGAAGATCGTATCTATCTCTAGTTAGAAGTGCATTGAGGATTAAAAATTGATTCTGTGAAATGACCAGTGGGGAGACTGGACTCCCAATGATCATCAAGGGGGATGGTAAATCTGAAATTTCTCAGACTTGTGAATGTGAAAAATGTCCACATTGAGGAATCATTCCTCCATGGGAACCAATTCCTTACTGGGAAACACTCCCCATTTCGTTGTGAGAACTCGCCAGTATCAGAAATGGGAGGACTTCTACTCCACGCGTACTTCAGATGGCTTGCTTTAGGGGAGAAAAATCCTCGCTAAGGGAGGACCTCTACTCCACGCGTACTTAAGACTATTATAGGGGAGAAAACTCCTTGCTAAGCAATGAAAGAGTCTTCATATTTTGAGTGTAAATGTACACATTTATGCCAAAAAGGGACTGTCGCTAATTTGGCTTTCTCGCGATGCGCCCAGCAAAACATTGGTTTGGCTTTCTTTTCTTGCCTATTTCCTCCCTCACTGATCTAATTCCTCTTAGAAAGTTGAAGATCGTGTCTATTTCTAATTAGAAGTGCATTGAGGATTACAAATTGATTATGTGAAATGATCAGTAGGGAGACTGGTCTCCCAATTATCATCAAGGGGGATTGTAAATCTGAAATTTCTCAGATTTGTGAATGTTAAAAATTTCCAGATTGAGGAATCAATCCTCCATGGGAACCAATGCCCTAGTGGGAAACACTCCCCATTTCGATGTGAGAACTCGCCAGGATCAGAAATGGGAGGACCACTACTCCACGTGTACTTCAGACGGCTTGCTTGAGGGGAGAAAAATCCTCGATATGAGAGAGCCTCTACTCCACGCGTACTTAAGACTATTATAGGGGAGAAAACTCCTTGCTAAGCAATGAAAGAGTCTTCATGTTTTGAGTGTAAATGTACACATTTATGCCAAAAAGGGACTGTCGCTAATTTGGCTTTCTCGCGATGCGCCTAGCAAAACATTGGTTTGCCTTTCTTTTCTTGCCTATTTCCTCCCTCACTGTTCTAATTCCTCTTAGAAAGTTGAAGATCGTGTCTATCTCTAGTTAGAAGTGCATTGAGGATTACAAATTGATTATGTGAAATGATCAGTGGGGAGACTGGTCTCCCAATGATCATCAAGGGTGATTGTAAATCTGAAATTTCTCAGACTTGTGAATGTGAAAAATGTCCACATTGAGGAATCAATCCTCCATGGGAACCAATGCCTTACTGGGAAACACTCCCCATTTCGATGTCAGAACTCGACAGGTTCAGAAATGGTAGGACTTCTACTCCACGCGAACTTCAGTTGGCTTGCTATAGGGGAGAAAAATCCTCGCTAAGGGAGGACCTCTACTCCACGCGTACATAAGACTATTATAGGGGAGAAAACTCCTTGCTAAGCAATGAAAGCGTCTTCACGTTTTGAGTGTAAATGAATACATTTTTGCTAAAAACGGACTGTCTCTAATTTGGCTTTTTCGCGATGCACCTAGCAAAACATTGGTTTGGCCTTCTTTTCTTGCCTATTTCCTCCCTCACTGTTCTAATTCCTCTTCGAAAGTTGAAGAGCGTGTCTCTCTCGAGTTAGAAGTGCATTGAGGATTACAAATTGATTCTGTGAAATGATCAGTGGGGATACTGGTCTCCCAATGCTCATCAAGTGGGATTGTAAATCTGAAATTTCTCAGACTTGTGAATGTGAAAAATGTCCACATTGAGGAATCAATCCTCCATGGGAACCAATGCCCTACTGGGAAATACTCCCCATTTCGATGTGAGAACTCGCCAGTATCAGAAATGGGAGGACTTCTACTCCACGCGTACTTCAGACGGTTTGCTTTAGGGGAGAAAAATCCTCGGTATGAGAGGACCTCTACTCCACGCGTACTTCAGACGGCTCGCTTTTGGGGAGAAAAATCCTCGCTATGGGAGGACCTCTACTCCACGCGTACTTAAGACTATTATAGGGGAGAAAACTCCTTGCTAAGCAATGAAAGAGCATTCATGTTTTGAGTGTAAATGTACACATTCATGCCAAAAAAGGACTGTCGCTAATTTGGCTTTCTCGCGTTGAGCCTAGCAAAACATTGGTTTGGCTTTCTTTTCTGGCCTATTTCCTCCCTCACTGTTCTAATTCCTCTTAGAAAGTTGAAGATCGTATCTATCTCTAGTTAGAAGTGCATTGAGGATTAAAAATTGATTCTGTGAAATGACCAGTGGGGAGACTGGACTCCCAATGATCATCAAGGGGGATGGTAAATCTGAAATTTCTCAGACTTGTGTATGTGAAAAATGTCCACATTGAGGAATCATTCCTCCATGGGAACCAATTCCTTACTGGGAAACACTCCCCATTTCGTTGTGAGAACTCGCCAGTATCAGAAATGGGAGGACTTCTACTCCACGCGTACTTCAGATGGCTTGCTTTAGGGGAGAAAAATCCTCGCTAAGGGAGGACCTCTACTCCACGCGTACTTAAGACTATTATAGGGGAGAAAACTCCTTGCTAAGCAATGTAAGAGTCTTCATGTTTTGAGTGTAAATGTACACATTTATGCCAAAAAGGGACTGTCTCTAATTTGACTTTTTCGCGATGCGCCTAGCAAAACATTGGTTTGGCTTTCTTTTCTTGCCTATTTCCTCCCTCACTGTTCTAATTCCTCATAGAAAGTTGAAGATCGTGTCTATCTCTAGTTAGAAGTGCATTAGGATTACAAATTGATTATATGAAATGATCAGTGGGGAGACTGGTCTCCCAATGCTCATCAAGTGGGATTGTAAATCTGAAATTTCTCAGACTTGTGAATGTGAAAAATGTCCACATTGAGGAATCAATCCTCCATGGGAACCAATGCCCTACGGGGAAACACTCCCCATTTCGATGTGAGAACTCTCCAGTATCAGAAATGGGAGGACCTCTACTCCACGCGTACTTCAGAGGGCTTGTTTTAGGGGAGAAAAATCCTCGCTATGGGAGGACCTCTACTCCACGCGTACATCAGACGGCTTGCTTTAGGGGAGAAAAATCCTCGCTATGGAAGGACCTCTACTCGACACGTACTTAAGACTATTATAGGGGAGAAAACTCCTTGCTAAGCAATGAAAGAGCCTTTATGTTTTGAGTGTAAATGTACACATTTATGCCAAAAACGGAATGTCGCTAATTTGGCTTTCTCGCGTTGAGCCTAGCAAAACATTGGTTTGGCTTTCTTTTCTTGCCTATTTCCTCCCTCACTGTTCTAATTCCTCTTAGAACGTTCAAGATCGAGTCTATCTCTAGTTAGAAGTGCATTGAGGATTACAAATTGATTCTGTGAAATGACCAGTGGGGAGACTGGTCTCCCAATGATCATCAAGGGGGATGGTAAATCTGAAATTTCTCAGACTTGTGAATGTGAAAAATGTCCACATTGAGGAATCAATCCTCCATGGGAACCAATGCCCTACTGGGAAACACTCCCCATTTCGATGTGAGAACTCGCCAGTATCAGAAATGGGAGGACTTCTACTCCACGCGTACTTCAGACGCTTTGCTTTAGGGGTGAAAAATCCTCGGTATGAGAGGACCTCTACTCCACGCGTACTTCAGACGGCTTGCTTTTGGGGAGAAAAATCCTCGCTATGGGAGGACCTCTACTCCACGCGTACTTAAGACTATTATAGGGGAGAAAACTCCTTGCTAAGCAATGAAAGAGCATTCATGTTTTGAGTGTAAATGTACACATTCATGCCAAAAAAGGACTGTCGCTAATTTGGCTTTCTCGCGTTGAGCCTAGCAAAACATTGGTTTGGCTTTCTTTTCTGGCCTATTTCCTCCCTCACTGTTCTAATTCCTCTTAGAAAGTTGAAGATCGTATCTATCTCTAGTTAGAAGTGCATTGAGGATTAAAAATTGATTCTGTGAAATGACCAGTGGGGAGACTGGACTCCCAATGATCATCAAGGGGGATGGTAAATCTGAAATTTCTCAGACTTGTGTATGTGAAAAATGTCCACATTGAGGAATCATTCCTCCATGGCAACCAATTCCTTACTGGGAAACACTCCCCATTTCGTTGTGAGAACTCGCCAGTATCAGAAATGGGAGGACTTCTACTCCACGCGTACTTCAGATGGCTTGCTTTAGGGGAGAAAAATCCTCGCTAAGGGAGGACCTCTACTCCACGCGTACTTAAGACTATTATAGGGGAGAAAACTCCTTGCTAAGCAATGTAAGAGTCTTCATGTTTTGAGTGTAAATGTACACATTTATACCAAAAAGGGACTGTCTCTAATTTGACTTTTTCGCGATGCGCCTAGCAAAACATTGGTTTGGCTTTCTTTTCTTGCCTATTTCCTCCCTCACTGTTCTAATTCCTCATAGAAAGTTGAAGATCGTGTCTATCTCTAGTTAGAAGTGCATTAAGGATTACAAATTGATTATATGAAATGATCAGTGGGGAGACTGGTCTCCCAATGATGATCAAGGGGGATTGTAAATCTGAAATTTCTCAGACTTGTGAATGTGAAAAATGTCCACATTGAGGAATCAATCCTCCATGGGAACCAATGCCCTACTGGGAAACACTCCCCATTTCGATGTGAGAACTCACCAGGATCAGAAATGGGAGGACCACTACTCCACGTGTACTTCAGACGGCTTGCTTGAGGGGAGAAAAATCCTCGATATGAGAGAGCCTCTACTCCACGCGTACTTAAGACTATTTTAGAGGAGAAAACTCCTTGCTAAGCAATGAAAGAGTCTTCATGTTTTGAATGTAAATGTACAAATTTATGCCAAAAAGGGACTGTCGCTAATTTGGCTTTCTCTCGATGCACCTAGCAAAACATTGGTTTGCCTTTCTGTTCTTGCCTATTTCCTCCCTCACTGTTCTAATTCCTCTTAGAAAGCTGAAGATCGCGTCTATTTCTAGTTTGAAGTGCATTGAGGATTACAATTTGATTATATGAAATGATCAGTGGGGAGACTGGTCTCCCAATAATCATCAAGGGGGATGGTAAATCTGAAATTTCTAAGACTTGTGAATGTGAAAAATGTCCACATTGAGGAATCAATCCTTCATGGGAACCAATGTCCTACTGGGAAACATTCCCCATTTCGATGTGAGAACTTGCCAGGATCAGAAATGGGAGAACCTCTACTCCACGCGTACTTAAGACTATTATAGGGGAGAAAACTCCTTGCTAAGCAATGAAAGAGTCTTCATATTTTGAGTGTAAATGTACACATTTATGCCAAAAAGGGACAGTCGCTAATTTGGCTTTCTCGCGATGCGCCCAGCAAAACATTGGTTTGGCTTTCTTTTCTTGCCTATTTCCTCCCTCACTGATCTAATTCCTCTTAGAAAGTTGAAGATCGTGTCTATCTCTAATTAGAAGTGCATTGAGGATTACAAATTGATTATGTGAAATGATCAGTAGGGAGACTGGTCTCCCAATTATCATCAAGGGGGATTGTAAATCTGAAATTTCTCAGATTTGTGAATGTTAAAAATTTCCAGATTGATGGACGAAGATGGCGGCTTAGAGAAAGCTAAAGCTCAGATCTCCGGAAAACCCTTCCCGACCAATCTCAAACGATAAGCTCCTAAGGCGCCGAAATTCAAAACGATCAACAGCACAGACCCTGGGAACCCTCCTCCTGGACCTGGACCCGGTTCAAAAGGTACGGCTCCCCTTAAAAGCCAGAACCCGAGATCACCTGGACCTCAGGGGTAGGAGCGCAGAGTCCAAGGCTCCCGGAAGCCGCAGCCCGGCCGGGCTCAGAGAGCAGGGTCTGAGGAACAACAACCCTCAGGGTCTTCTACCCAAGTCCCAGTCCGGGTGAAAGTTACTGCCTGGGGCCTCCGCTGCAAAGAGCTGGTCAAAACAACAGCAACCCTCAGGGCGGGCAAGACAGCCTCACGGGCTGGATCCTGCTATCCAAGTCTCAGTAAAAGTCTGTGCTCTCGGAGCTTGGGGAAGCGGCAGCCCATCCCCCCGCAGGCCTGCGAAACAGCCTCATGGCCAGCGATTCTGAAGGCAACTTCCGGAAAGCGAGCCGGGGGGAGAGTGTGGCCTCGTGGTCAGACCCTTCCATTCCAGTTCCAGTGAGGCATATTCAGTTTAACCCAGGGAAAGCCCATAGAACTATCTGCCCAGGACTGCCTCTGAACACCAGAAAGAGACAAGAAAAACTAATCCTCCACATTCAGAGATGACAAACTCCACAGAACCACAGAAGCCCCAAAATACCAAGAAAAATAAGAAGAAAGGGGCGACTTTGGACACATTCTATGGAGCCAAAATACAAAATACAGAGCAGACAGAAGATAATATAAAAGAAAATGCTCCAAAACCTTCCAAAGGAAATGGAAACTCTCCACAAACCTATGAAGAATTTGAATCAGAAATGACCAAAAAGATGGAAGCCTTCTGGGAGGAAAAGTTGGAAATAATGCAAAAGAAATTCACGCATCTACAAAACCAGTTTGACCAAACTGTAAAAGAAAACCAGGCTTTAAAGGCCAGAATCAGGCAGCTGGAAGACAACGATCGTGTAAAAGAGCAAGAATCAATAAAGCAAAGCCAAAATACCAAGAAATTAGAAGAGAACATAAAATATCTCACCGACAAGGTGATAGATCTGGAAAATAGGGGGAGAAGGGATAATTTAAGAATAATTGGACTCCCAGATAAGCCAGAAATAAACACCAAACTGGACATGGTGATACAAGATATAATCAAAGAAAATTGCCCAGAGATTCTAGAACAAGGGGGCAATACAGCCACTGACAGAGCTCACAGAACACCTTCTACACTAAACCCCCAAAAGACAACTCCCAGGAATGTAATTGCCAAATTCCAAAGCTATCAAACAAAAGAAAAAATCCTACAGGAAGCCAGAAAAAGACAATTTAGATATAAAGGAATGCCAATCAGGGTCACCCAAGACCTTGCAAGTTCTACTCTGAATGATCGTAAGGCATGGAACATGATCTTCAGAAAGGCAAGAGAGCTGGGTCTCCAACCAAGAATCAGCTACCCAGCAAAACTGACTATATACTTCCAAGGGAAAGTATGGGCATTCAACAAAATAGAAGACTTCCAACTTTTTGCAAAGAAAAGACCAGAGCTCTGTGGAAAGTTTGATACCGAAAATCAAAGAGCAAGGAATACCTGAAAAGGTAAATATTAAGGAAAGGGGAAAATGTTATCTTCTTCTTTTACTCAAACTCTCTTCTATAAGGACTACATTTATATCAACCTATGTATACTAACATGTGGGGAAAATGTAATGTATAAATAGGGGGTAAAGAAAGACCAAATAGAATAATCATTCTCACACAAAGATTCACATGGGAAGGGGAGGGGAAGAAAACTCCTATAAGAAGGAGAGGAAGAGAGGGGGGGGGGTTACTTAAACCTCAATCTCAGGGAAATCAGCTCTGAGAGGGAAAAACCTCCAGATCCATTGGGATCTTGAATTCTATCTTACCCAACAAGGGTAAGGAGAAGGGAAAACCAAGGGGGGGAGGGGGAGAGGGAGAACAAAAAGGGAGGGTAAGAGAGGGGGGAGGGGGAGGGAACAAAAAGGGAGGGACTAAAAAGGGAAACATCAAGGGAGGGGACAAGGGGGACTGTTTCAAAGTAAATCACTGGACTAAAAGGTAGAGCCGAAGAAGAAAAGGTTAGAATTAGGGAAGGCAATCAAAATGCCAGGGAGTCCACAAATGACAATCATAACTTTGAACGTGAATGGGATGAACTCACCCATAAAACGTAGACGAATAGCAGAATGGATTAGAATCCAAAACCCTACCATATGTTGTCTTCAAGAAACACACATGAGGCGGGTTGACACCCACAAGGTCAGAATTAAAGGATGGAGTAAGACCTTCTGGGCCTCAACTGATAGAAAGAAGGCAGGAGTGGTAATCATGATATCTGATAAAGCCAATGCAAAAATAGACCTGATCAAAAGGGATAGGGAAGGTAATTATATTCTGTTAAAAGGGACTATAGACAATGAGGAAATATCATTAATCAATATGTATGCACCAAATAATATAGCACCCAAATTTCTAATGGAGAAACTAGGAGAATTGAAGGAAGAAATAGACAATAAAACCATACTAGTGGGAGACTTAAACCAACCATTATCAAATTTAGATAAATCAAATCAAAAAATAAATAAGAAAGAGGTAAAAGAAGTGAATGAAATCTTAGAAAAATTAGAATTAATAGACATATGGAGAAAAATAAATAGGGATAAAAAGGAATACACCTTCTTCTCAGCACCACATGGCACATTCACAAAAATTGACCATACATTAGGTCACAGAAACATAGCACACAAATGCAGAAAAGCAGAAATAATGAATGCAGCCTTCTCAGATCACAAGGCAATAAAAATAATGATTAGTAATGGTACATGGAAAACCAAATCTAAAACCAATTGGAAATTAAACAATATGATACTCCAAAACCGTTTAGTTAAAGAAGAAATCATAGAAACAATTAATAATTTCATCGAGGAAAATGACAATGGCGAAACATCCTTCCAAACCTTTTGGGATGCAGCCAAAGCGGTAATCAGAGGTAAATTCATATCCCTGAATGCTTATATTAACAAACAAGGGAGAGCAGAGATCAATCAATTGGAAATGCAAATGAAAAAACTGGAAAGCGATCAAATTAAAAACCCCCAGCAGAAAACCAAATTAGAAATCCTAAAAATTAAGGGAGAAATTAATAAAATCGAAAGTGATAGAACTATTGATTTAATAAATGAGACAAGAAGCTGGTACTTTGAAAAAACAAACAAAATAGACAAGGTACTGGTCAATCTAGTTAAAAAAAGGAAGGAAGAAAAGCAAATTCACAGCATTAAAGATGAAAAGGGGGACAGCACCTCCAATGAGGAGGAAATTAAGGCAATCATTAGAAATTACTTTGCCCAATTATATGGCAATAAATACACCAATTTAGGAGAAATGGATGAATATATACAAAAATACAAACTGCCTAGACTAACAGAAGAGGAAATAGAATTCCTAAATAATCCCATATCAGAAATTGAAATCCAACAAGCCATCAAAAAACTTCCTAAGAAAAAGTCCCCAGGGCCTGATGGATTCACCTGTGAATTCTATCAAACATTCAGAGAACAGTTAATCCCAATACTATACAAACTATTTGACATAATAAGCAAAGAGGGAGTTCTACCAAACTCCTTTTACGACACAAACATGGTACTGATTCCAAAACCAGGCAGGTCAAAAACAGAGAAAGAAAACTATAGGCCAATCTCCCTAATGAATATAGATGCAAAAATCTTAAATAGGATACTAGCAAAAAGACTCCAGCAAGTGATCAGAAGGATCATTCACCATGATCAAGTAGGATTCATACCAGGGATGCAGGGCTGGTTCAACATTAGGAAAACCATCCACATAATTGACCACATCAACAAGCAAACTAGCAAGAATCACATGATTATTTCAATAGATGCAGAAAAAGCCTTTGATAAAATACAACACCCATTCCTATTAAAAACACTAGAAAGCATAGGAATAGAAGGGTCATTCCTAAAAATAATAAACAGTATATATCTAAAACCAACAGCTAATATCATCTGCAATGGGGATAAACTAGATGCATTCCCAATAAGATCAGGAGTGAAACAAGGATGCCCATTATCACCTCTACTATTTGACATTGTACTAGAAACACTAGCAGTAGCAATTAGAGAAGATAAAGGAATTGAAGGCATCAAAATAGGCAAGGAGGAGACCAAGTTATCACTCTTTGCGGATGACATGATGGTCTACTTAAAGAATCCTAGAGATTCAACCAAAAAGCTAATTGAAATAATCAACAACTTTAGCAAAGTTGCAGGATACAAAATAAACCCACATAAATCATCAGCTTTTCTATATATCTCCAACACAGCTCAGCAGCAAGAACTAGAAAGAGAAATCCCATTCAAAATCACCTTAGACAAAATAAAATACCTAGGAATCTACCTCCCAAGACAAACACAGGAACTATATGAACACAACTACAAAACACTCGCCACACAACTAAAACTAGACTTGAACAAATGGAAAAACATTAATTGCTCATGGATAGGACGAGCCAATATAATAAAAATGACCATCCTACCCAAACTTATTTATCTATTTAGTGCCATACCCATTGAACTACCAAAATACTTCTT
The DNA here is from genome assembly GCF_027887165.1 of Monodelphis domestica. Lineage (NCBI taxonomy): Eukaryota > Metazoa > Chordata > Mammalia > Didelphimorphia > Didelphidae > Monodelphis > Monodelphis domestica. The sequence goes on from NC_077228.1 coordinate 245,787,331, forward strand.
CACTGATTTAGAAAAAACCATAACAAAGTTCATTTGGAAGAACAAAAGATCAAGGATATCCAGGGAAATAATGAAAAAAAACACATATGATGGGGGCCTTGCAGTCCCTGACCTAAAACTATATTACAAAGCAGCAGTCATCAAAACAATTTGGTACTGGCTAAGAAATAGAAAGGAAGATCAGTGGAATAGACTGGGGGAAAGCGACCTCAGCAAGACAGTATACGATAAACCCAAAGATCCCAGCTTTTGGGACAAAAATCCACTATTTCATAAAAACTGCTGGGAAAATTGGAAGACAGTGTGGGAGAGACTAGGAATAGATCAACACCTCACACCCTACACCAAGATAAATTCAAAATGGGTGAGTGACTTAAACATAAAGAAGGAAACCATAAGTAAATTGGGTAAACACAGAATAGTATACATGTCAGACCTTTGGGAGGGGAAAGGCTTTAAAACCAAGCAAGATATAGAAAGAATCACAAAATGTAAAATAAATAATTTTGACTACATCAAACTAAAAAGCTTTTGTACAAACAAAACCAATATAACTAAAATCAGAAGGGAAACAACAAATTGGGAAAAAATCTTCATAGAAACCTCTGACAAAGGTTTAATTACTCATATTTATAAAGAGCTAAATCAATTGTACACAAAATCAAGCCATTCTCCAATTGATAAATGGGCAAGGGAAATGGATAGGCAGTTCTCAGATAAAGAAATCAAAACTATTAACAAGCACATGAAGAAGTGTTCTACATCTCTTATAATCAGAGAGATGCAAATCAAAACAACTCTGAGGTATCACCTCACACCTAGCAGATTGGCTAACATAACAGCAAAGGAAAGTAAGGAATGCTGGAGGGGATGTGGCAAAGTAGGGACATTAATTCATTGCTGGTGGAGCTGTGAACTGATCCAACCATTCTGGAGGGCAATTTGGAACTATGCCCAAAGGGCGACAAAAGAATATCTACCCTTTGACCCAGCCATAGCACTGCTGGGTCTGTACCCCAAAGAGATAATGGACACAAAGACTTGTACAAAAATATTCATAGCTGCGCTCTTTGTGGTGGCCCAAAACTGGAAAATGAGGGGATGCCCATCAATTGGGGAATGGCTGAACAAACTGTGGTATATGTTGGTGATGGAGTACTATTGTGCTAAAAGGAATAATAAAGTGGAGAAGTTCCATGGAGACTGGAACAACCTCCAGGAAGTGATGCAGAGCGAGAGGAGCAGAACCAGGAGAACATTGTACACAGAGACAAACACACTGTGGTATCATCGAACGTAATGGACTTCTCCATTAGTGGTGGTGTAATGTCCCTGAACAACTTGCAGGGATCCAGGAGAAAAAAAAAACACCATTCATAAGCAAAGGATAAACTATGGGAGTGGAAACACCGAGAAAAAGCAACTGCCTGAATACAAAGATTGAGGGGACATGACAGAGGATAGACTCTAAATGAACACTCTAATGCAAATACTATCAACAAAGCAATGGGTTCAAATCAAGAAAACATCTAATGCCCAGTGGACTTACGCGTCGGCTATGGGGGGTTGGGGGGGGGAGGAAAAGAAAATGATCTATGTCTTTAACGAATAATGCTTGGAAATGACCAAATAAAATATATTTAAAAAAAAAAATTTCCAGATTGAGGAATCAATCCTCCATGGGAACCAATGCCCTACTGGGAAACACTCCCCATTTCGATGTGAGAACTCGCCAGGATCAGAAATGGGAGGACCACTACTCCACGTGTACTTCAGACGGCTTGCTTGAGGGGAGAAAAATCCTCGATATGAGAGAGCCTCTACTCCACGCGTACTTAAGACTATTATAGGGGAGAAAACTCCTTGCTAAGCAATGAAAGAGTCTTCATGTTTTGAGTGTAAATGTACACATTTATGCCAAAAAGGGACTGTCGCTAATTTGGCTTTCTCGCGATGCGCCTAGCAAAACATTGGTTTGCCTTTCTTTTCTTGCCTATTTCCTCCCTCACTGTTCTAATTCCTCTTAGAAAGTTGAAGATCGTGTCTATCTCTAGTTAGAAGTGCATTGAGGATTACAAATTGATTATGTGAAATGATCAGTGGGGAGACTGGTCTCCCAATGATCATCAAGGGTGATTGTAAATCTGAAATTTCTCAGACTTGTGAATGTGAAAAATGTCCACATTGAGGAATCAATCCTCCATGGGAACCAATGCCTTACTGGGAAACACTCCCCATTTCGATGTCAGAACTCGACAGGTTCAGAAATGGTAGGACTTCTACTCCACGCGAACTTCAGTTGGCTTGCTATAGGGGAGAAAAATCCTCGCTAAGGGAGGACCTCTACTCCACGCGTACATAAGACTATTATAGGGGAGAAAACTCCTTGCTAAGCAATGAAAGCGTCTTCACGTTTTGAGTGTAAATGAATACACTTTTGCTAAAAACGGACTGTCTCTAATTTGGCTTTTTCGCGATGCACCTAGCAAAACATTGGTTTGGCCATCTTTTCTTGCCTATTTCCTCCCTCACTGTTCTAATTCCTCTTAGAAAGTTGAAGATCGTGTCTATCTCTAGTTAGAAGTGCATTGAGGATTACAAATTGATTCTGTGAAATGATCAGTGGCGATACTGGTCTCCCAATGCTCATCAAGTGGGATTGTAAATCTGAAATTTCTCAGACTTGTGAATGTGAAAAATGTCCACATTGAGGAATCAATCCTCCATGGGAACCAATGCCCTACGGGGAAACACCCCATTTCGATGTGAGAACTCTCCAGTATCAGAAATGTGAGGACCTCTACTCGACGCGTACTTCAGAGGGCTTGTTTTAGGGGAGAAAAATCCTCGCTATGGGAAGACCTCTACTCCACGCGTACATCAGACGGCTTGCTTTAGGGGAGAAAAATCCTCGCTATGGAAGGACCTCTACTCGACACGTACTTAAGACTATTATAGGGGAGAAAACTCCTTGCTAAGCAATGAAAGAGCCTTTATGTTTTGAGTGTAAATGTACACATTTATGCCAAAAAGGGACTGTCGCTAATTTGGCTTTCTCGCGTTGAGCCTAGCAAAACATTGGTTTGGCTTTCTTTTCTTGCCTATTTCCTCCCTCACTGTTCTAATTCCTCTTAGAACGTTGAAGATCGAGTCTATCTCTAGTTAGAAGTGCATTGAGGATTACAAATTGATTCTGTGAAATGACCAGTGGGGAGACTGGTCTCCCAATGATCATCAAGGGGGATGGTAAATCTGAAATTTCTCAGACTTGTGAATGTGAAAAATGTCCACATTGAGGAATCAATCCTCCATGGGAACCAATGCCCTACTGGGAAATACTCCCCATTTCGATGTGAGAACTCGCCAGTATCAGAAATGGGAGGACTTCTACTCCACGCGTAATTCAGACGGTTTGCTTTAGGGGAGAAAAATCCTCGGTATGAGAGGACCTCTACTCCACGCGTACTTCAGACGGCTTGCTTTTGGGGAGAAAAATCCTCGCTATGGGAGGACCTCTACTCCACGCGTACTTAAGACTATTATAGGGGAGAAAACTCCTTGCTAAGCAATGAAAGAGCATTCATGTTTTGAGTGTAAATGTACACATTCATGCCAAAAAAGGACTGTCGCTGATTTGGCTTTCTCGCGTTGAGCCTAGCAAAACATTGGTTTGGCTTTCTTTTCTGGCCTATTTCCTCCCTCACTGTTCTAATTCCTCTTAGAAAGTTGAAGATCGTATCTATCTCTAGTTAGAAGTGCATTGAGGATTAAAAATTGATTCTGTGAAATGACCAGTGGGGAGACTGGACTCCCAATGATCATCAAGGGGGATGGTAAATCTGAAATTTCTCAGACTTGTGTATGTGAAAAATGTCCACATTGAGGAATCATTCCTCCATGGGAACCAATTCCTTACTGGGAAACACTCCCCATTTCGTTGTGAGAACTCGCCAGTATCAGAAATGGGAGGACTTCTACTCCACGCGTACTTCAGATGGCTTGCTTTAGGGGAGAAAAATCCTCGCTAAGGGAGGACCTCTACTCCACGCGTACTTAAGACTATTATAGGGGAGAAAACTCCTTGCTAAGCAATGTAAGAGTCTTCATGTTTTGAGTGTAAATGTACACATTTATGCCAAAAAGGGACTGTCTCTAATTTGACTTTTTCGCGATGCGCCTAGCAAAACATTGGTTTGGCTTTCTTTTCTTGCCTATTTCCTCCCTCACTGTTCTAATTCCTCATAGAAAGTTGAAGATCGTGTCTATCTCTAGTTAGAAGTGCATTGAGGATTACAAATTGATTATATGAAATGATCAGTGGGGAGACTGGTCTCCCAATGATCATCAAGGGGGATTGTAAATCTGAAATTTCTCAGACTTGTGAATGTGAAAAATATCCACATTGAGGAATCAATCCTCCATGGGAACCAATGCCCTACTGGGAAACACTCCCCATTTCGATGTGAGAACTCGCCAGGATCAGAAATGGGAGGACCACTACTCCACGTGTACTTCAGATGGCTTGCTTGAGGGGAGAAAAATCCTCGATATGAGAGAGCCTCTACTCCACGCGTACTTAAGACTATTTTAGAGGAGAAAACTCCTTGCTAAGCAATGAAAGAGTCTTCATGTTTTGAATGTAAATGTACACATTTATGCCAAAAAGGGACTGTCGCTAATTTGGCTTTCTCTCGATGCACCTAGCAAAACATTGGTTTGCCTTTCTGTTCTTGCCTATTTCCTCCCTCACTGTTCTAATTCCTCTTAGAAAGCTGAAGATCGTGTCTATTTCTAGTTTGAAGTGCATTGAGGATTACAATTTGATTATATGAAATGATCAGTGGGGAGACTGTTCTCCCAATGATCATCAAGGGTGATTGTAAATCTGAAATTTCTAAGGCTTGTGAATTTGAAAAATGTCCACATTGAGGAATCAATCCTTCATGGGAACCAATGTCCTACTGGGAAACATTCCCCATTTCGATGTGAGAACTCGCCAGGATCAGAAATGGGAGGACCTCTACTCCACGCGTACTTAAGACTATTATAGGGGAGAAAACTCCTTGCTAAGCAATGAAAGAGTCTTCATATTTTGAGTGTAAATGTACACATTTATGCCAAAAAGGGACTGTCGCTAATTTGGCTTTCTCGCGATGCGCCCAGCAAAACATTGGTTTGGCTTTCTTTTCTTGCCTATTTCCTCCCTCACGGTTCTCATTCCTCTTCGAAAGTTGAAGAGCGTGTCTCTCTCGAGTTAGAAGGGCATTGAGGATTACAAATTGATCATGTGAAATGACCAGTGGGGAGACTGGTTTCCCAATGATCATCACGGGGGATTGTAAATCTGAAATTTCTCAGACTTGGGAACGTGAAAAATGTCCACATTGAGGAATCAATCCTCCATGGTAACCAATACCCTACTGGGAAACACTCCCCATTTCGATGTGAGAACTCGCCAGGATCAGAAATGGGAGGACTTCTACTCCACGCGTACTTCAGACGGCTGGCTTTAGGGGAGAAAAACCCTCGCTATGGGAGGACCGCTACGCCATGCGTTCTTATGACTATTATAGGGGAGAAAACTCCTTGCTAAGCAATGAAAGTGTCTTCCGGTTTGGCGTGTAAATGTACACATTTAGGCCAAAAAGGGACTGTCGCTAATTTGGCTTTCTCGAGATCCGCCCAGCAAAACATTGGTTTGGCTTTCTTTTCTGGCCTATTTCCTCCCTCACGGTTCTCATTCCTCTTCGAATGTTGAAGAGCGTGTCTATCTCTAGTTGAAGTACATTGAGGATTACAAATTAATCATGTGAAATGACCAGTGGGGAGACTGGTCTCGCAATGATCCTCAAAGGGGATTGTAAATCTGAAATTTCTCAGACTTGTGAATGTGAAAAATGTCGACATTGAGGAATCAATCCTCCATGGGAACCAATGTCCTACTGGGAAACACTCCCCATTTCGATGTGAGAACTCGCCAGGATCAGAAATGGGAGGACTTCTACTCCACGCGTACTTAAGACTATTATAGGGGAGAAAACTCCTTGCTAAGCAATGAAAGCATCTTCCGGTTTTGAGTGTAAATGTACACATTAAGCCAAAAAGGGACTGTCGCTAATTTGGGTTTCTCGCAATGCGCCCAGCAAAACATTGGTTTGGCTTTCTTTTCTGGCCTATTTCCTCCCTCACGGTTCTCATTCCTCTTCGAAAGTTGAAGAGCGTGTCTCTCTTGAGTTACAAGTGCATTGAGGATTACAAATTGATCATGTGAAATGACCAGTGGGGAGACTGGTCTCCCAATGATCCTCAAGGGTGATTGTAAATCTGAAATTTCTCAGATTTGTGAATGTAAAAATGTCCACATTGAGGAATCAATCCTCCATGGGAACCAATGCCGTACTGGGAAACACTCCCCAATTCGATGTGAGAACGCGCCAGGATCAGAAATGGGAGGACCTCTACTCCACGCGTACTTCAGACGGCTGGCTTTAGGGGAGAAAAATCCTCGTAATGGGAGGACCGCTACGCCACGTGTTCTTACGACTATTATAGGGGAGAAAACTCCTTGCTAAGCAATAAAAGCGTCTTCCGGTTTTGAGTGTAAATGTACACATTTATGCCAAAAAGGGACTGTCGCTAATTTGGCTTTCTCGCGATGCGCCCAGCAAAACATTGGTTTGGCTTTCTTTTCTGGCCTATTTCCTCCCTCACAGTTCTCATTCCTCTTCGAAAGTGGAAGAGCGTGTCTCTCTCGAGTTAGAAGGGCATTGAGGATTACAAATTGATCATGTGAAATGACCAGTGGAGAGACTGGTCTCCCAATGATCCTCAAGGGGGATTATAAATCTGCAATTTCTCAGACTTGTGAATGTGAAAAATGTCCACATTGAGGAATCAATCCTCCCTGGGAAACAATGCCCTACTGGAAAACACTCCCCAATTTGATGTGAGAACGCGCCAGGATCAGAAATGGGAGGACTTCTACTCCACGCGTACTACAGACGGCTGGCTTTAGGGGAGAAAAATCCTCGTAATGGGAGGACCTCTACGCCACGCGTCCTTACGACTATTATAGGGGAGAAAACTCCTTGCTAAGCAATAAAAGCGTCTTCCGGTTTGGAGTGTAAATGTACACATTTAGGCCAAAAAGGGACTGTCGCTAATTTGGCTTTCTCGCGATGCGCCAAAAAAACATTGGTTTGGCTTTCTTTTCTGGCCGATTTCCTCCCTCACGGTTCTCATTCCTCTTCGAAAGTTGAAGAGTCTATCTCTCTCGAGTTAGAAGTGCATTGAGGATTACAAATTGATCATGTGAAATGACCAGTGGGGAGACTGGTCTCCCAATGATCCTCAAGGGGGATTGTAAATCTGAAATTTCTCAGACTTGTGGATGTGAAAAATGACCACATTGAGGAATCAATCCTCCCTGGGAACCAATGCCCTACTGGGAAACACTCCCCATTTTATGTGAGAACGCGCCAGGATCAGAAATGGGAGGACCTCTACTCCACGCGTACTTCAGACGGCTGGCTTTAGGGGAGAAAAATCCTCGTAATGTGAGGACCGCTACGCCACGTGTTCTCACGACTATTATAGGGGAGAAAACTCCTTGCTAAGCAATGAAAGCGTCTTCCGGGTTTGAGTGTAAATGTACACATTTAGGCAAAAAAGGGACTGTCGCTAATTTGGCTTTCTTGCGATGCGCCCAGCAAAACATTGGTTTGGCTTTCTTTTCCGGCCTATTTCCTCCCTCACGGTCCTCATTCCTCTTCGAAAGTGGAAGAGCGTGTCTCTCTCGAGTTAGAAGTGCATTGAGGATTACAAATTGATCATGTGAAATGACCAGTGGGGAGACTGGTCTCCCAATGATCCTCAAGGGGAATTGTAAATCTGAAATTTCTCAGACTTGTGAATGTGAAAAATGTCCACATTGAGGAATCAATCCTCCCTGGGAACCAATGCCCTACTGGGAAACACTCCCCATTTCGATGTGAGAACTCGCCAGGATCAGAAATGGGAGGACCTCTACTCCACGCGTACTTCAGACGGCTGGCTTTAGGGGAGAAAAATCCTCGCTATGGGAGGACCGCGAAGCCACGCGTCCTTACGACTATTAGAGGGGAGAAAACTTCTTGCTAAGCAATGAAAGCGTCTTCCAGTTTGGAGTGTAAATGTACACATTTTGGCCAAAAAGGGACTGTCGCTAATTAGGCTTTTTCGCGATGCGACCAGCAAAACATTGGTTTGGCTTTCTTTTCTGGCCTATTTCCTCCCTCACGGTTCTCATTCCTCTTCGAAAGTTGAAGAGCGTGTCTCTCTCGAGTTAGAAGGGCATTGAGGATTACAAATTGATCATGTGAAATGACCAGTGGGGAGACTGGTCTCCCAATGATCCTCAAGGGGGATTGTAAATCTGAAATTTCTCAGACTTGTGAATGTGAAAAATGTCCACATTGAGGAATCAATCCTCCCTGGGAACCAATGCCCTACTGGGAAACATTCCCCATTTCGATGTGAGAACTCGCCAGGATCAGAAATGGGAGGACCTCTACTCCACTCGTACTTAAGACTATTATAGGGGAGAAAACTCCTCGCTAAGCATTGAAAGAGTCTTCATATTTTGAATGTAAATGTACACATTTATGCCAAAAAGGGACTGTCGCTAATTTGGCTTTCTCGCAATGCGCCTAGCAAAACATTGGTTTGGCTTTCTTTTCTTGCCTATTTCCTCCCTCACTGTTCTAATTCCTCTTAGAAAGTTGAAGATCGTGTCTATCCCTAGTTAGAAGTGCATTGAGGATTACAAATTGATCATGTGAACTGACCAGTGGGGAGACTGGTCTCCCAATGATCTTCAAGGGGGATAGTAAATCTGAAATTTCTGAGACTTGTGAATGTGAAAAATGTCCACATTGAGGAATCAGTCCTCCCTGGGAACCAATGCCCTACTGGGAAACACTCTCAATTTCGATGTGAGAGCTCGCAGGATCAGAAATGGGAGGACCTCTACTCCACGCGTACTTAAGACTATTATAGGGGAGAAATCTCCTTGCTAATCATTGAAAGAGTCTTCATATTTTGAATGTAAATATACACATTTATGCAAAAAAGGGACTGTCGCTAATTTGGCTTTCTCGCGATGCGCCCAGCAAAACATTGGTTTGGCATTCTTTTCTGGCCTATTTCCTCCCTCACGGTTCTCATTCCTCTTCGAAAGTTGAAGAGCGTGTCTCTCTCGAGTTAGAAGTGCATTGAGGATTACAAATTGATCATGTGAACTGACCAGTGGGGAGACTGTTCTCCCAATGATCCTCAAGGGGGATTGTAAATCTGAAATTTCTCAGACTTGTGAATGTGAAAAATGTCCACATTGAGGAATCAATCCTCCATGGGAACCAATGCCCTACTGGGAAACACTCTCCATTTCGATGTGAGAGCTCACAGGATCAGAAATGGGAGGACCTCTACACCACGCGTACTTCAGACGGCTGGCTTTGGGAGAAAAATCCTCGCTATGGGAGGACCGCTACGCCACGCGTCCTTACGACTATTATAGGGGAGAAAACTCCTTGCTAAGCAATGAAAGCTTCCTCCGGTTTGGAGTGTAAATGTACACATTTAGGCCAAAAAGGGACTGTCGCTAATTTGGTTTTCTCACAATGCACCCAGCAAAACATTGGTTTGGCTTTCTTTTCTGGCCTATTTCCTCCCTCACGGTTCTCATTCCTCTTCGAAAGTGGAAGAGCGTGTCTCTCTCGAGTTAGAAGGGCATTGAGGATTACAAATTGATCATGTGAAATGACCAGTGGGGAGACTGGTCTCCCAATGATCCTCAAGGGGGATTCTAAATCTGTAATTACTCAGACTTGTGAATGTGAAAAATGTCCACATTGAGGAATCAATCCTCCCTGGGAACCAATGCTCTACTGGGAAATATTCCCCATTTCGATGTGAGAACTCGCCAGGATCAGAAATGGGAGGACCTCTACTCCACTCGTACTTAAGACTATTATAGGGGAGAAAACTCCTCGCTAAGCATTGAAAGTGTCTTCATATTTTGAATGTAAATGTACACATTTATGCCAAAAAGGGACTGTCGCTAATTTGGCTTTCTCGTGATGCGCCCAGCAAAACATTGGCTTGGCTTTCTTTTCTGGCCGATTTCCTCCCTCACGGTTCTCATTCCTCTTCGAAAGTGGAAGAGCGTGTCTCTCTCGAGTTAGAAGGGCATTGAGGATTACAAATTGATCATGTGAAATGACCAGTGGGGAGACTGGTCTCCCAATGATCCTCAAGGGGGATTGTAAATCTGAAATTGCTCAGACTTGTGAATGTGAAAAATGTCCACATCGAGGAATCAATCCTCCCTGGGAACCAATGCCCTACTGGGAAACACTCCCCATTTCGATGTGAGAACGCGCCAGGATCAGAAATGGGAGGACCTCTACTCCACGCGTACTTCAGAAGGCTGGCTTTCGGGGAGAAAAATCCTCGCTACGGGAGGACCGCTACGCCACGCGTCCTTACGACGATCATAGGGGAGAAAACTCCTTGCTAAGCAATGAAAGCGTCTTCCGGTGTGGAGTGTAAATGTACACATTTAGGCCAAAAAGGGATTGTCGCGAATTTGGCTTTCTCACGATGCCCCCAGCAAAACATTGGTTTGGCTTTCTTTTCTGGCCGATTTCCTCCCTCACGGTTCTCATTCCTCTTCGAAAGTTGAAGAGCGTGTCTCTCTCGAGTTAGAAGGGCATTGAGGATTACAAATTGATCATGTGAAATGACCAGTGGGGAGACTGGACTCCCAATGATCCTCAAGGGGGATTGTAAATCTGAAATTTCTCAGACTTGTGAATGTGAAAAATGTCCACATCGAGGAATCAATCCTCCCTGGGAACCAATGCCCTACTGGGAAACACTCCCCATTTCGATGTGAGAACGCGCCAGGATCAGAAATGGGAGGACCTCTACTCCATGCGTACTTCAGATGGCTGGCTTTCGGGGAGAAAAATCCTCGCTACGGGAGGACCGCTACGCCACGCGTCCTTACGACGATCATAGGGGAGAAAACTCCTTGCTAAGCAATGAAAGCGTCTTCCGGTGTGGAGTGTAAATGTACACATTTAGGCCAAAAAGGGACTGTCGCGAATTTGGCTTTCTCGCGATGCGCCCAGCAAAACATTGGTTTGGCTTTCTTTTCTGGCCGATTTCCTCCCTCACGGTTCTCATTCCTCTTTGAGAGTTGAAGAGCGTGTCTCTCTCGAGTTAGAAGGGCATTGAGGATTACAAATTGATCATGTGAAATGACCAGTGGGGAGACTGGTCTCCCAATGATCCTCAAGGGGGATTGTAAATCTGAAATTGCTCAGACTAGTGAATGTGAAAAATGTCCACATCGAGGAATCAATCCTCCCTGGGAACCAATGCCCTACTGGGAAACACTCCCCATTTCGATGTGAGAACGCGCCAGGATCAGAAATGGGAGGACCTCTACTCCACGCGTACTTCAGACGGCTGGCTTTCGGGGAGAAAAATCCTCGCTACGGGAGGACCGCTACGCCACGCGTCCTTACGACTATTAGAGGGGAGAAAACTCCTTGCTAAGCAATGAAAGCGTCTTCCGGTTTTGAGTGTAAATGTACACATTTAGGCCAAAAAGGGACTGTCGCGAATTTGGTATTTCTCGCGATGCGCCCAGCAAAACATTGGTTTGGCATTCTTTTCTGGCCTATTTCCTCCCTCACGGTTCTCATTCCTCTTCGAAAGTTGAAGAGCATGTCTCTCTCGAGTTAGAAGTGCATTGAGGATTACAAATTGATCATGTGAACTGACCAGTGGGGAGACTAGTCTCCCAATGATCCTGAAAGGGGGATTGTAAATCTGAAATTTCTCAGACTTGTGAATGTGAAAAATGTCCACATTGAGGAATCAATCCTCCCTGTGAACCAATGCCCTACTGGGAAACACTCTCCATTTCGATGTGAGAGCTCGCAGGATCAGAAATGGGAGGACTTCTACACCACGCGTACTTCAGACGGCTGGCTTTAGGGGAGAAAAATCCTCGCTAAGGGAGGACCTCTACTCCACGCGTACATAAGACTATTATAGGGGAGAAAACTCCTTGCTAAGCAATGAAAGCGTCTTCACGTTTTGAGTGTAAATGAATACATTTTTGCTAAAAACGGACTGTCTATAATTTGGCTTTTTCGCGATGCACCTAGCAAAACATTGGTTTGGCCTTCTTTTCTTGCCTATTTCCTCCCTCACTGTTCTAATTCCTCTTAGAAAGTTGAAGATCGTGTCTATCTCTAGTTAGAAGTGCATTGAGGATTACAAATTGATTCTGTGAAATGATCAGTGGCGATACTGGTCTCCCAATGCTCATCAAGTGGGATTGTAAATCTGAAATTTCTCAGACTTGTGAATGTGAAAAATGTCCACATTGAGGAATCAATCCTCCATGGGAACCAATGCCCTACGGGGAAACACTCCCCATTTCGATGTGAGAACTCTCCAGTATCAGAAATGGGAGGACCTCTACTCCACACGTACTTCAGAGGGCTTGTTTTAGGGGAGAAAAATCCTCGCTATGGGAGGACCTCTACTCCACGCGTACATCAGACGGCTTGCTTTAGGGGAGAAAAATCCTCGCTATGGAAGGACCTCTACTCGACACGTACTTAAGACAATTATAGGGGAGAAAACTCCTTGCTAAGCAATGAAAGAGCCTTTATGTTTTGAGTGTAAATGTACACATTTATGCCAAAAACGGAATGTCGCTAATTTGGCTTTCTCGCGTTGAGCCTAGCAAAACATTGGTTTGGCTTTCTTTTCTTGCCTATTTCCTCCCTCACTGTTCTAATTCCTCTTAGAACGTTGAAGATCGAGTCTATCTCTAGTTAGAAGTGCATTGAGGATTACAAATTGATTCTCTGAAATGACCAGTGGGGAGACTGGCCTCCCAATGATCATCAAGGGGGATGGTAAATCTGAAATTTCTCAGACTTGTGAATGTGAAAAATGTCCACATTGAGGAATCAATCCTCCATGGGAACCAATGCCCTACTGGGAAACACTCCCCATTTCGATGTGAGAACTCGCCAGTATCAGAAATGGGAGGACTTCTACTCCACGCGTACTTCAGACGGTTTGCTTTAGGGGAGAAAAATCCTCGGTATGAGAGGACCTCTACTCCACGAGTACTTCAGACGGCTTGCTTTTGGGGAGAAAAATTCTCGCTATGGGAGGACCTCTACTCCACGCGTACTTAAGACTATTATAGGGGAGAAAACTCCTTGCTAAGCAATGAAAGAGCATTCATGTTTTGAGTGTAAATGTACACATTCATGCCAAAAAAGGACTGTCGCTAATTTGGCTTTCTCGCGTTGAGCCTAGCAAAACATTGGTTTGGCTTTCTTTTCTGGCCTATTTCCTCCCTCACTGTTCTAATTCCTCTTAGAAAGTTGAAGATCATATCTATCTCTAGTTAGAAGTGCATTGAGGATTAAAAATTGATTCTGTGAAATGACCAGTGGGGAGACTGGACTCCCAATGATCATCAAGGGGGATGGTAAATCTGAAATTTCTCAGACTTGTGTATGTGAAAAATGTCCACATTGAGGAATCATTCCTCCATGGGAACCAATTCCTTACTGGGAAACACTCCCCATTTCGTTGTGAGAACTCGCCAGTATCAGAAATGGGAGGACTTCTACTCCACGCGTACTTCAGATGGCTTGCTTTAGGGGAGAAAAATCCTCGCTAAGGGAGGACCTCTACTCCACGCGTACTTAAGACTATTATAGGGGAGAAAACTCCTTGCTAAGCAATGTAAGAGTCTTCATGTTTTGAGTGTAAATGTACACATTTATGCCAAAAAGGGACTGTCTCTAATTTGACTTTTTCGCGATGCGCCTAGCAAAACATTGGTTTGGCTTTCTTTTCTTGCCTATTTCCTCCCTCACTGTTCTAATTCCTCATAGAAAGTTGAAGATCGTGTCTATCTCTAGTTAGAAGTGCATTGAGGATTACAAATTGATTATATGAAATGATCAGTGGGGAGACTGGTCTCCCAATGATCATCAAGGGGGATTGTAAATCTGAAATTTCTCAGACTTGTGAATGTGAAAAATGTCCACATTGAGGAATCAATCCTCCATGGGAACCAATGCCCTACTGGGAAACACTCCCCATTTCGATGTGAGAACTCGCCAGGATCAGAAATGGGAGGACCACTACTCCACGTGTAGTTCAGACGGCTTGCTAGAGGGGAGAAAAATCCTCGATATGAGAGAGCCTCTACTCCACGCGTACTTAAGACTATTTTAGAGGAGAAAACTCCTTGCTAAGCAATGAAAGAGTCTTCATGTTTTGAATGTAAATGTACACATTTATGCCAAAAAGGGACTGTCGCTAATTTGGCTTTCTCTCGATGCACCTAGCAAAACATTGGTTTGCCTTTCTGTTCTTGCCTATTTCCTCCCTCACTGTTCTAATTCCTCTTAGAAAGCTGAAGATCGTGTCTATTTCTAGTTTGAAGTGCATTGAGGATTACAATTTGATTATATGAAATGATCAGTGGGGACACTGGTCTCCCAATGATCATCAAGGGTGATTGTAAATCTGAAATTTCTAAGGCTTGTGAATTTGAAAAATGTCCACATTGAGGAATCAATCCTTCTTGGGAACCAATGTCCTACTGGGAAACATTCCCCATTTCGATGTGAGAACTCGCCAGGATCAGAAATGGGAGGACCTCTACTCCACGCGTACTTAAGACTATTATAGGGGAGAAAACTCCTTTCTAAGCAATGAAAGAGTCTTCATATTTTGAGTGTAAATGTACACATTTATGCCAAAAAGGGACTGTCGCTAATTTGGCTTTCTCGCGATGCGCCCAGCAAAACATTGGTTTGGCTTTCTTTTCTTGCCTATTTCCTCCCTCACGGTTCTCATTCCTCTTCGAAAGTTGAAGAGCGTGTCTCTCTCGAGTTAGAAGGGCATTGAGGATTACAAATTGATCATGTGAAATGACCAGTGGGGAGACTGGTTTCCCAATGATCATCACGGGGGATTGTAAATCTGAAATTTCTCAGACTTGTGAACGTGAAAAATGTCCACATTGAGGAATCAATCCTCCATGGTAACCAATACCCTACTGGGAAACACTCCCCATTTCGATGTGAGAACTCGCCAGGATCAGAAATGGGAGGACTTCTACTCCACGCGTACTTCAGACGGCTGGCTTTAGGGGAGAAAAACCCTCGCTATGGGAGGACCGCTACGCCATGCGTTCTTATGACTATTATAGGGGAGAAAACTCCTTGCTAAGCAATGAAAGCGTCTTCCGGTTTGGCGTGTAAATGTACACATTTAGGCCAAAAAGGGACTGTCGCTAATTTGGCTTTCTCGAGATCCGCCCAGCAAAACATTGGTTTGGCTTTCTTTTCTGGCCTATTTCCTCCCTCACGGTTCTCATTCCTCTTCGAATGTTGAAGAGCGTGTCTATCTCTAGTTGAAGTACATTGAGGATTACAAATTAATCATGTGAAATGACCAGTGGGGAGACTGGTCTCCCAATGATCCTCAAAGGGGATTGTAAATCTGAAATTTCTCAGACTTGTGAATGTGAAAAATGTCGACATTGAGGAATCAATCCTCCATGGGAACCAATGTCCTACTGGGAAACACTCCCCATTTCGATGTGAGAACTTGCCAGGATCAGAAATGGGAGGACTTCTACTCCACGCATACTTAAGACTATTATAGGGGAGAAAACTCCTTGCTAAGCAATGAAAGCATCTTCCGGTTTTGAGTGTAAATGTACACATTTAGGCCAAAAAGGGACTGTCGCTAATTTGGGTTTCTCGCAATGCGCCCAGCAAAACATTGGTTTGGCTTTCTTTTCTGGCCGCTTTGCTCCCTCATGGTTCTCATTCCTCTTCGAAAGTTGAAGAGCGTGTCTCTCTCGAGTTAGAAGTGCATTGAGGATTACAAATTGATCATGTGAAATGACCAGTGGGGAGACTGGTCTCCCAATGATCCTCAAGGGTGATTGTAAATCTGAAATTTCTCAGACTTGTGAATGTAAAAATGTCCACATTGAGGAATCAATCCTCCATGGGAACCAATGCCCTACTGGGAAACACTCCCCAATTCGATGTGAAAACGCGCCAGGATCAGAAATGGGAGGACCTCTACTCCACGCGTACTTCAGACAGCTGGCTTTAGGGGAGAAAAATCCTCGTAATGGGAGGACCGCTACGCCACGTGTTCTTACGACTATTATAGGGGAGAAAACTCCTTGCTAAGCAATAAAAGCGTCTTCCGGTTTTGAGTGTAAATGTACACATTTATGCCAAAAAGGGACTGTCGCTAATTTGGCTTTCTCGCGATGCATCCAGCAAAACATTGGTTTGGCTTTCTTTTCTGGCCTATTTCCTCCCTCACAGTTCTCATTCCTCTTCGAAAGTGGAAGAGCGTGTCTCTCTCGAGTTAGAAGTGCATTGAGGATTACAAATTGATCATGTAAAATGACCAGTGGGGAGACTGGTCTCCCAATGATCCTCAAAAGGGATTATAAATCTGCAATTTCTCAGACTTGTGAATGTGAAAAATGTCCACATTGAGGAATCAATCCTCCCTGGGAAACAATGCCCTACTGGAACACACTCCCCAATTTGATGTGAGAACGCGCCAGGATCAGAAATGGGAGGACCTCTACTCCACGCGTACTTCAGACGGCTGGCTTTAGGGGAGAAAAATCCTCGTAATGGGAGGACCTCTACGCCACGCGTCCTTACGACTATTATAGGGGAGAAAACTCCTTGCTAAGCAATAAAAGCGTCTTCCGGTTTGGAGTGTAAATGTACACATTTAGGCCAAAAAGGGACTGTCGCTAATTTGGCTTTCTCGCGATGCGCCAAAAAAACATTGGTTTGGTTTTCTTTTCTGGCCGATTTCCTCCCTCATGGTTCTCATTCCTCTTCGAAAGTTGAAGAGCCTATCTCTCTCGAGTTAGAAGTGCATTGAGGATTACCAATTGATCATGTGAAATGACCACTGGGGAGACTGGTCTCCCAATGATCCTCAAGGGGGATTGTAAATCTGAAATTTCTCAGACTTGTGGATGTGAAAAATGTCCACATTGAGGAATCAATCCTCCCTGGGAACCAATGCCCTACTGGGAAACACTCCCCATTTTATGTGAGAACGCGCCAGGATCAGAAATGGGAGGACCTCTACTCCACGCGTACTTCAGACGGCTGGCTTTAGGGGAGAAAAATCCTCGTAATGGGAGGACCGCTACGCCACGTGTTCTTACGACTATTATAGGGGAGAAAATTCCTTGCTAAGCAATGAAAGCGTCTTCCGGTTTGGAGTGTAAATGTACACATTTAGGCCAAAAAGGGACTGTCGCTAATTTGGCTTTCTTGCGATGCGCCCAGCAAAACATTGGTTTGGCTTTCTTTTCCGGCCTATTTCCTCCCTCACGGTCCTCATTCCTCTTCGAAAGTGGAAGAGCGTGTCTCTCTCGAGTTAGAAGGGCATTGAGGATTACAAATTGATCATGTGAAATGACCAGTGGGGAGACTGGTCTCCCAATGATCCTCAAGGGGAATTGTAAATCTGAAATTTCTCAGACTTGTGAATGTGAAAAATGTCCACATTGAGGAATCAATCCTCCCTGGGAACCAATGCCCTACTGGGAAACACTCCCCATTTCGATGTGAGAACTCGCCAGGATCAGAAATGGGAGGACCTCTACTCCACGCGTACTTCAGACGGCTGGCTTTAGGGGAGAAAAATCCTCGCTATGGGAGGACCGCGACGCCACGCGTCCTTACGACTATTAGAGGGGAGAAAACTTCTTGCTAAGCAATGAAAGCGTCTTCCAGTTTGGAGTGTAAATGTACACATTTAGGCCAAAAAGGGACTGTCGCTAATTTGGCTTTCTCGCGATGCGCCCAGTAAAACATTGGTTTGGCTTTCTTTTCTGGCCTATTTCCTCCCTCACGGTTCTCATTCCTTTTCGAAAGTTGAAGAGCGTGTCTCTCTCGAGTTAGAAGTGCATTGAGGATTACAAATTGATCATGTGAAATGACCAGTGGGGAGACTGGTCTCCCAATGATCCTCAAGGGGGATTGTAAATCTGAAATTTCTCAGACTTGTGAATGTGAAAAATGTCCACATTGAGGAATCAATCCTCCCTGGGAACCAATGCCCTACTGGGAAACATTCCCCATTTCGATGTGAGAACTCGCCAGGATCAGAAATGGGAGGACCTCTACTCCACTCGTACTTAAGACTATTATAGGGGAGAAAACTCCTCGCTAAGCATTGAAAGAGTCTTCATATTTTGAATGTAAATGTACACATTTATGCCAAAAAGGGACTGTCGCTAATTTGGCTTTCTCGCAATGCGCCTAGCAAAACATTGGTTTGGCTTTCTTTTCTTGCCTATTTCCTCCCTCACTGTTCTAATTCCTCTTAGAAAGTTGAAGATCGTGTCTATCCCTAGTTAGAAGTGCATTGAGGATTACAAATTGATCATGTGAACTGACCAGTGGGGAGACAGGTCTCCCAATGATCCTCAAGGGGGATAGTAAATCTGAAATTTCTGAGACTTGTGAATGTGAAAAATGTCCACATTGAGGAATCAATCCTCCCTGGGAACCAATGCCCTACTGGGAAACACTCTCAATTTCGATGTGAGAGCTCGCAGGATCAGAAATGGGAGGACCTCTACTCCACGCGTACTTAAGACTATTATAGGGGAGAAATCTCCTTGCTAAGCATTGAAAGAGTCTTCATATTTTGAATGTAAATATACACATTTATGCAAAAAAGGGAGTGTCGCTAATTTGGCTTTCTCGCAATGCGCCCAGCAAAACATTGGTTTGGCTTTCTTTTCTGGCCGATTTCCTCCCTCACGGTTCTCATTCCTCTTCGAAAGTGGAAGAGCGTGTCTCTCTCGAGGTAGAAGGGCATTGAGGATTACAAATTGATCATGTGAAATGACCAGTGGGGAGACTGGTCTCCCAATGATCCTCAAGGGGGATGGTAAATCTGAAATTTCTCAGACTTGTGAATGTGAAAAATGTCCACATCGAGGAATCAATCCTCCCTGGGAACCAATGCCCTACTGGGAAACACTCCCCATTTCGATGTGAGAACGCGCCAGGATCAGAAATGGGAGGACCTCTACTCCACGCGTACTTCAGACGGCTGGCTTTCGGGGAGAAAAATCCTCGCTACGGGAGGACCGCTACGCCACGCGACCTTACGACGATCATAGGGGAGAAAACTCCTTGCTAAGCAATGAAAGCGTCTTCCGGTGTGGAGTGTAAATGTACACATTTAGGCCAAAAAGGGACTGTCGCGAATTTGGCTTTCTCGCGATGCGCCCAGCAAAACATTGGTTTGGCTTTCTTTTCTGGCCGATTTCCTCCCTCACGGTTCTCATTCCTCTTTGAGAGTTGAACAGCGTGTCTCTCTCGAGTTAGAAGGGCATTGAGGATTACAAATTGATCATGTGAAATGACCAGTGGGGAGACTGGTCTCCCAATGATCCTCAAGGGGGATTGTAAATCTGAAATTGCTCAGACTAGTGAATGTGAAAAATGTCCACATCGAGGAATCAATCCTCCCTGGGAACCAATGCCCTACTGGGAAACACTCCCCATTTCGATGTGAGAACGCGCCAGGATCAGAAATGGGAGGACCTCTACTCCACGCGTACTTCAGACGGCTGGCTTTCGGGGAGAAAAATCCTCGCTACGGGAGGACCGCTACGCCACGCGTCCTTACGACTATTAGAGGGGAGAAAACTCCTTGCTAAGCAATGAAAGCGTCATCCGGTTTTGAGTGTAAATGTACACATTTAGGCCAAAAAGGGACTGTCGCGAATTTGGCTTTCTCTCGATGCGCCCAGCAAAACATTGGTTTGGCATTCTTTTCTGGCCTATTTCCTCCCTCACGGTTCTCATTCCTCTTCGAAAGTTGAAGAGCGTGTCTCTCTCGAGTTAGAAGTGCATTGAGGATTACAAATTGATCATGTGAACTGACCAGTGGGGAGACTAGTCTCCCAATGATCCTCAAGGGGGATTGTAAATCTGAAATTTTTCAGACTTGTGAATGTGAAAAATGTCCACATTGAGGAATCAATCCTCCCTGTGAACCAATGCCCTACTGGGAAACACTCTCCATTTCGATGTGAGAGCTCGCAGGATCAGAAATGGGAGGACTTCTACACCACGCGTACTTCAGACGGCTGGCTTTAGGGGAGAAAAATCCTCGCTATGGGAGGACCGCTACGCCACGCGTCCTTACGACTATTAGAGGGGAGAAAACTCCTTGCTAAGCAATGAAAGCGTCTTCCAGTTTGGAGTGTAAATGTACACATTTAGGCCAAAAAGGGACTGTCGCTAATTTGGCTTTCTCGCGATGCGCCTAGCAAAACATTGGTTTGGCTTTCTTTTCTGGCCGATTTCCTCCCTCACGGTTCTCATTCCTCTTCGAAAGTGAAGAGCGTGTCTCTCTCGAGTTAAAAGGGCATTGAGGATTACAAATTGATCATGTGAAATGACCAGTGGGGAGACTGGTCTCCCAATGATCCTCAAGGGGGATTGTAAATCTGAAATTTCTCAGACTTGTGAATGTGAAAAATGTCCACATTGAGGAATCAATCCTCCCTGGGAACCAATGCCCTACTGGGAAACATTCCCCATTTCGATGTGAAAACTCGCCAGGATCAGAAATGGGAGGACCTTTACTCCACGCGTACTTAAGACTATTATAGGGGAGAAAACTCCTTGCTAAGCATTGAAAGAGTCTTCATATTTTGAATGTAAATGTACACATTTATGCCAAAAAGGGACTGTCGCTAATTTGGCTTTCTCGCAATGCGCCTAGCAAAACATTGGTTTGGCTTTCTTTTCTTGCCTATTTCCTCCCTTACTGTTCTAATTCCTCTTAGAAAGTTGAAGATCGTGTCTATCCCTAGTTAGAAGTGCATTGAGGATTACAAATTGATCATGTGAAATGACCAGTGGGGAGACTGGACTCCCAATGATCCTCAAGGGGGATTGTAAATCTGAAATTTCTCAGACTTGTGAATGTGAAAAATGTCCACATTGAGGAATCAATCCTCCCTGGGAACCAATGCCCTACTGGGAAACACTCTCCATTTCGATGTGAGAGCTCGTAGGATCATAAATGGGAGGACCTCTACACCACGCGTACTTCAGATGGCTGGCTTTGGGAGAAAAATCCTCGCTACGGGAGACCGCTACGCCACGCGTCCTTACGATTATTATAGGGGAGAAAACTCCTTGCTAAGCAATGAAAGCGTCTTCCGGTTTGGAGTGTAAATGTACACATTTAGGCCAAAAAGGGACTGTCGCGAATTTGGTTTTCTCGCGATGCGCCCAGCAAAATATTGGTTTGGCTTTCTTTTCTGGCCGATTTCCTCCCTCACGGTTCTCATTCCTCTTCGAAAGTGGAAGAGCGTGTCTCTCTCGAGTTAGAAGGGCATTGAGGATTACAAATTGATCATGTGAAATGACCAGTGGGGAGACTGGTCTCCCAATGATCCTCAAGGGGTATTGTAAATCTGAAATTTCTCAGACTTGTGAATGTGAAAAATGTCCACATCGAGGAATCAATCCTCCCTGGGAACCAATGCCCTACTGGGAAACACTCCCCATTTCGATGTGAGAACGCACCAGGATCAGAAATGGGAGGACCTCTACTCCACGCGTACTTCAGACGGCTGGCTTTCGGGGAGAAAAATCCTCGCTACGGGAGGACCGCTACGCCACGCGACCTTACGACGATCATAGGGGAGAAAACTCCTTGCTAAGCAATGAAAGCGTCTTCCGGTGCGGAGTGTAAATGTACACATTTAGGCCAAAAAGGGACTGTCGCGAATTTGGCTTTCTCGCGATGCGCCCAGCAAAACATTGGTTTGGCTTTCTATCAGAAATGGGAGGACTTCTACTCCACGTACTTCAGACGATTTGCTTTAGGGGAGAAAAATCCTCGGTATGAGAGGACCTCTACTCCACGCGTACTTCAGACGGCTCGCTTTTGGGGAGAAAAATCCTCGCTATGGGAGGACCTCTACTCCACGCGTACTTAAGACTATTATAGGGGAAAAAACTCCTTGCTAAGCAATGAAAGAGCATTCATGTTTTGAGTGTAAATGTACACATTCATGCCAAAAAAGGACTGTCGCTAATTTGGCTTTCTCGCGTTGAGCCT
The DNA here is from genome assembly GCF_027887165.1 of Monodelphis domestica. NCBI lineage: Eukaryota > Metazoa > Chordata > Mammalia > Didelphimorphia > Didelphidae > Monodelphis > Monodelphis domestica. The sequence continues at coordinate 245,809,594 of NC_077228.1, forward strand.
AGCAAAACATTGGTTTGGCTTTCTTTTCTGGCCTATTTCCTCCCTCACTGTTCTAATTCCTCTTAGAAAGTTGAAGATCGTATCTATCTCTAGTTAGAAGTGCATTGAGGATTAAAAATTGATTCTGTGAAATGACCAGTGGGGAGACTGGACTCCCAATGATCATCAAGGGGGATGGTAAATCTGAAATTTCTCAGACTTGTGTATGTGAAAAATGTCCACATTGAGGAATCATTCCTCCATGGGAACCAATTCCTTACTGGGAAACACTCCCCATTTCGTTGTGAGAACTCGCCAGTATCAGAAATGGGAGGACTTCTACTCCACGCGTACTTCAGATGGCTTGCTTTAGGGGAGAAAAATCCTCGCTAAGGGAGGACCTCTACTCCACGCGTACTTAAGACTATTATAGGGGAGAAAACTCCTTGCTAAGCAATGTAAGAGTCTTCATGTTTTGAGTGTAAATATACACATTTATGCCAAAAAGGGACTGTCTCTAATTTGACTTTTTCGCGATGCGCCTAGCAAAACATTGGTTTGGCTTTCTTTTCTTGCCTATTTCCTCCTTCACTGTTCTAATTCCTCATAGAAAGTTAAAGATCGTGTCTATCTCTAGTTAGAAGTGCATTAAGGATTACAAATTGATTATATGAAATGATCAGTGGGGAGACTGGTCTCCCAATGATCATCAAGGGGGATTGTAAATCTGAAATTTCTCAGACTTGTGAATGTGAAAAATGTCCACATTGAGGAATCAATCCTCCATGGGAACCAATGCCCTACTGGGAAACACTCCCCATTTCGATGTGAGAACTCGCCAGGATCAGAAATGGGAGGACCACTACTCCACGTGTACTTCAGACGGCTTGCTTGAGGGGAGAAAAATCCTCGATATGAGAGAGCCTCTACTCCACGCGTACTTAAGACTATTTTAGAGGAGAAAACTCCTTGCTAAGCAATGAAAGAGTCTTCATGTTTTGAATGTAAATGTACACATTTATGCCAAAAAGGGACTGTCGCTAATTTGGCTTTCTCTCGATGCACCTAGCAAAACATTGGTTTGCCTTTCTGTTCTTGCCTATTTCCTCCCTCACTGTTCTAATTCCTCTTAGAAAGCTGAAGATCGTGTCTATTTCTAGTTTGAAGTGCATTGAGGATTACAATTTGATTATATGAAATGATCAGTGGGGAGACTGGTCTCCCAATGATCATGAAGGGGGATGGTAAATCTGAAATTTCTAAGACTTGTGAATGTTAAAAATTTCCAGATTGAGGAATCAATCCTCCATGGGAACCAATGCCCTACTGGGAAACACTCCCCATTTCGATGTGAGAACTCGCCAGGATCAGAAATGGGAGGACCACTACTCCACGTGTACATCAGACGGCTTGCTTGAGGGGAGAAAAATCCTCGATATGAGAGAGCCTCTACTCCACGCGTACTTAAGACTATTATAGGGGAGAAAACTCCTTGCTAAGCAATGAAAGAGTCTTCATGTTTTGAGTGTAAATGTACACATTTATGCCAAAAAGGGACTGTCGCTAATTTGGCTTTCTCGCGATGCGCCTAGCAAAACATTGGTTTGCCTTTCTTTTCTTGCCTATTTCCTCCCTCACTGTTCTAATTCCTCTTAGAAAGTTGAAGATCTTGTCTATCTCTAGTTAGAAGTGCATTGAGGATTACAAATTGATTATGTGAAATGATCAGTGGGGAGACTGGTCTCCCAATGATCATCAAGGGTGATTGTAAATCTGAAATTTCTCAGACTTGTGAATGTGAAAAATGTCCACATTGAGGAATCAATCCTCCCTGTGAACCAATGCCCTACTGGGAAATACTCCCCATTTCGATGTGAGAACTCGCCAGTATCAGAAATGGGAGGACTTCTACTCCACGCGTACTTCAGACGGTTTGCTTTAGGGGAGAAAAATCCTCGGTATGAGAGGACCTCTACTCCACGCGTACTTCAGACGGCTCGCTTTTGGGGAGAAAAATCCTCGCTATGGGAGGACCTCTACTCCACGCGTACTTAAGACTATTATAGGGGAGAAAACTCCTTGCTAAGCAATGAAAGAGCATTCATGTTTTGAGTGTAAATGTACACATTCATGCCAAAAAAGGACTGTCGCTAATTTGGCTTTCTCGCGTTGAGCCTAGCAAAACATTGGTTTGGCTTTCTTTTCTGGCCTATTTCCTCCCTCACTGTTCTAATTCCTCTTAGAAAGTTGAAGATCGTATCTATCTCTAGTTAGAAGTGCATTGAGGATTAAAAATTGATTCTGTGAAATGACCAGTGGGGAGACTGGACTCCCAATGATCCTCAAGGGTGATTGTAAATCTGAAATTTCTCAGACTTGTGAATGTAAAAATGTCCACATTGAGGAATCAATCCTCCATGGGAACCAATGCCCTACTGGGAAACACTCCCCAATTCGATGTGAGAACGCTCCAGGATCAGAAATGGGAGGACCTCTACTCCACGCGTACTTCAGACGGCTGGCTTTAGGGGAGAAAAATCCTCGTAATGGGAGGACCGCTACACCACGTGTTCTTACGACTATTATAAGGGAGAAAACTCCTTGCTAAGCAATAAAAGCGTCTTCCGGTTTTGAGTGTAAATGTACACATTTATCCCAAAAAGGGACTGTCGCTAATTTGGCTTTCTCGCGATGCGCCCAGCAAAACATTGGTTTGGCTTTCTTTTCTGGCCTATTTCCTCCCTCACAGTTCTCATTCCTCTTCGAAAGTGGAAGAGCGTGTCTCTCTCGAGTTAGAAGTGCATTGAGGATTACAAATTGATCATGTGAAATGACCAGTGGGGAGACTGGTCTCCCAATGATCCTCAAGAGGGATTATAAATCTGCAATTTCTCAGACTTGTGAATGTGAAAAATGTCCACATTGAGGAATCAATCCTCCCTGGGAAACAATGCCCTACTGGAAAACACTCCCCAATTTGATGTGAGAACGCGCCAGGATCAGAAATGGGAGGACCTCTACTCCACGCGTACTTCAGACGGCTGGCTTTAGGGGAGAAAAATCCTCGTAATGGGAGGACCTCTACGCCACGCGTCCTTACGACGATTATAGGGGAGAAAACTCCTTGCTAAGCAATAAAAGCGTCTTCCGGTTTGGAGTGTAAATGTACACATTTAGGCCAAAAAGGGACTGTCGCTAATTTGGCTTTCTCGCGATGCGCCAAAAAAACATTGGTTTGGCTTTCTTTTCTGGCCGATTTCCTCCCTCACGGTTCTCATTCCTCTTCGAAAGTTGAAGAGCCTATCTCTCTCGAGTTAGAAGTGCATTGAGGATTACAAATTGATCATGTGAAATGACCAGTGGGGAGACTGGTCTCCCAATGATCCTCAAGGGGGATTGTAAATCTGAAATTTCTCAGACTTGTGGATGTGAAAAATGTCCACATTGAGGAATCAATCCTCCCTGGGAACCAATGCCCTACTGGGAAACACTCCCCATTTTATGTGAGAACGCGCCAGGATCAGAAATGGGAGGACCTCTACTCCACGCGTACTTCAGACGGCTGGCTTTAGGGGAGAAAAATCCTCGTAATGGGAGGACCGCTACGCCACGTGTTCTTACGACTATTATAGGGGAGAAAACTCCTTGCTAAGCAATGAAAGCGTCTTCCGGTTTGGAGTGTAAATGTACACATTTAGGCCAAAAAGGGACTGTCGCTAATTTGGCTTTCTTGCGATGCGCCCAGCAAAACATTGGTTTGGCTTTCTTTTCCGGCCTATTTCCTCCCTCACGGTCCTCATTCCTCTTCGAAAGTGGAAGAGCGTGTCTCTCTCGAGTTAGAAGTGCATTGAGGATTACAAATTGATCATGTGAAATGACCAGTGGGGAGACTGGTCTCCCAATGATCCTCAAGGGGAATTGTAAATCTGAAATTTCTCAGACTTGTGAATGTGAAAAATGTCCACATTGAGGAATCAATCCTCCCTGGGAACCAATGCCCTACTGGGAAACACTCCCCATTTCGATGTGAGAACTCGCCAGGATCAGAAATGGGAGGACCTCTACTCCACGCGTACTTCAGACGGCTGGCTTTAGGGGAGAAAAATCCTCGCTATGGGAGGACCGCGACGCCACGCGTCCTTACGACTATTAGAGGGGAGAAAACTTCTTGCTAAGCAATGAAAGCGTCTTCCAGTTTGGAGTGTAAATGTACACATTTAGGCCAAAAAGGGACTGTCGCTAATTTGGCTTTCTCGCGATGCGCCCAGTAAAACATTGGTTTGGCTTTCTTTTCTGGCCTATTTCCTCCCTCACGGTTCTCATTCCTTTTCGAAAGTTGAAGAGCGTGTCTCTCTCGAGTTAGAAGTGCATTGAGGATTACAAATTGATCATGTGAAATGACCAGTGGGGAGACTGGTCTCCCAATGATCCTCAAGGGGGATTGTAAATCTGAAATTTCTCAGACTTGTGAATGTGAAAAATGTCCACATTGAGGAATCAATCCTCCCTGGGAACCAATGCCCTACTGGGAAACATTCCCCATTTCGATGTGAGAACTCGCCAGGATCAGAAATGGGAGGACCTCTACTCCACTCGTACTTAAGACTATTATAGGGGAGAAAACTCCTCGCTAAGCATTGAAAGAGTCTTCATATTTTGAATGTAAATGTACACATTTATGCCAAAAAGGGACTGTCGCTAATTTGGCTTTCTCGCAATGCGCCTAGCAAAACATTGGTTTGGCTTTCTTTTCTTGCCTATTTCCTCCCTCACTGTTCTAATTCCTCTTAGAAAGTTGAAGATCGTGTCTATCCCTAGTTAGAAGTGCATTGAGGATTACAAATTGATCATGTGAACTGACCAGTGGGGAGACAGGTCTCCCAATGATCCTCAAGGGGGATAGTAAATCTGAAATTTCTGAGACTTGTGAATGTGAAAAATGTCCACATTGAGGAATCAATCCTCCCTGGGAACCAATGCCCTACTGGGAAACACTCTCAATTTCGATGTGAGAGCTCGCAGGATCAGAAATGGGAGGACCTCTACTCCACGCGTACTTAAGACTATTATAGGGGAGAAATCTCCTTGCTAAGCATTGAAAGAGTCTTCATATTTTGAATGTAAATATACACATTTATGCAAAAAAGGGAGTGTCGCTAATTTGGCTTTCTCGCAATGCGCCCAGCAAAACATTGGTTTGGCTTTCTTTTCTGGCCGATTTCCTCCCTCACGGTTCTCATTCCTCTTCGAAAGTGGAAGAGCGTGTCTCTCTCGAGGTAGAAGGGCATTGAGGATTACAAATTGATCATGTGAAATGACCAGTGGGGAGACTGGTCTCCCAATGATCCTCAAGGGGGATGGTAAATCTGAAATTTCTCAGACTTGTGAATGTGAAAAATGTCCACATCGAGGAATCAATCCTCCCTGGGAACCAATGCCCTACTGGGAAACACTCCCCATTTCGATGTGAGAACGCGCCAGGATCAGAAATGGGAGGACCTCTACTCCACGCGTACTTCAGACGGCTGGCTTTCGGGGAGAAAAATCCTCGCTACGGGAGGACCGCTACGCCACGCGACCTTACGACGATCATAGGGGAGAAAACTCCTTGCTAAGCAATGAAAGCGTCTTCCGGTGTGGAGTGTAAATGTACACATTTAGGCCAAAAAGGGACTGTCGCGAATTTGGCTTTCTCGCGATGCGCCCAGCAAAACATTGGTTTGGCTTTCTTTTCTGGCCGATTTCCTCCCTCACGGTTCTCATTCCTCTTTGAGAGTTGAACAGCGTGTCTCTCTCGAGTTAGAAGGGCATTGAGGATTACAAATTGATCATGTGAAATGACCAGTGGGGAGACTGGTCTCCCAATGATCCTCAAGGGGGATTGTAAATCTGAAATTGCTCAGACTAGTGAATGTGAAAAATGTCCACATCGAGGAATCAATCCTCCCTGGGAACCAATGCCCTACTGGGAAACACTCCCCATTTCGATGTGAGAACGCGCCAGGATCAGAAATGGGAGGACCTCTACTCCACGCGTACTTCAGACGGCTGGCTTTCGGGGAGAAAAATCCTCGCTACGGGAGGACCGCTACGCCACGCGTCCTTACGACTATTAGAGGGGAGAAAACTCCTTGCTAAGCAATGAAAGCGTCATCCGGTTTTGAGTGTAAATGTACACATTTAGGCCAAAAAGGGACTGTCGCGAATTTGGCTTTCTCTCGATGCGCCCAGCAAAACATTGGTTTGGCATTCTTTTCTGGCCTATTTCCTCCCTCACGGTTCTCATTCCTCTTCGAAAGTTGAAGAGCGTGTCTCTCTCGAGTTAGAAGTGCATTGAGGATTACAAATTGATCATGTGAACTGACCAGTGGGGAGACTAGTCTCCCAATGATCCTCAAGGGGGATTGTAAATCTGAAATTTTTCAGACTTGTGAATGTGAAAAATGTCCACATTGAGGAATCAATCCTCCCTGTGAACCAATGCCCTACTGGGAAACACTCTCCATTTCGATGTGAGAGCTCGCAGGATCAGAAATGGGAGGACTTCTACACCACGCGTACTTCAGACGGCTGGCTTTAGGGGAGAAAAATCCTCGCTATGGGAGGACCGCTACGCCACGCGTCCTTACGACTATTAGAGGGGAGAAAACTCCTTGCTAAGCAATGAAAGCGTCTTCCAGTTTGGAGTGTAAATGTACACATTTAGGCCAAAAAGGGACTGTCGCTAATTTGGCTTTCTCGCGATGCGCCTAGCAAAACATTGGTTTGGCTTTCTTTTCTGGCCGATTTCCTCCCTCACGGTTCTCATTCCTCTTCGAAAGTGAAGAGCGTGTCTCTCTCGAGTTAAAAGGGCATTGAGGATTACAAATTGATCATGTGAAATGACCAGTGGGGAGACTGGTCTCCCAATGATCCTCAAGGGGGATTGTAAATCTGAAATTTCTCAGACTTGTGAATGTGAAAAATGTCCACATTGAGGAATCAATCCTCCCTGGGAACCAATGCCCTACTGGGAAACATTCCCCATTTCGATGTGAAAACTCGCCAGGATCAGAAATGGGAGGACCTTTACTCCACGCGTACTTAAGACTATTATAGGGGAGAAAACTCCTTGCTAAGCATTGAAAGAGTCTTCATATTTTGAATGTAAATGTACACATTTATGCCAAAAAGGGACTGTCGCTAATTTGGCTTTCTCGCAATGCGCCTAGCAAAACATTGGTTTGGCTTTCTTTTCTTGCCTATTTCCTCCCTTACTGTTCTAATTCCTCTTAGAAAGTTGAAGATCGTGTCTATCCCTAGTTAGAAGTGCATTGAGGATTACAAATTGATCATGTGAAATGACCAGTGGGGAGACTGGACTCCCAATGATCCTCAAGGGGGATTGTAAATCTGAAATTTCTCAGACTTGTGAATGTGAAAAATGTCCACATTGAGGAATCAATCCTCCCTGGGAACCAATGCCCTACTGGGAAACACTCTCCATTTCGATGTGAGAGCTCGTAGGATCATAAATGGGAGGACCTCTACACCACGCGTACTTCAGATGGCTGGCTTTGGGAGAAAAATCCTCGCTACGGGAGACCGCTACGCCACGCGTCCTTACGATTATTATAGGGGAGAAAACTCCTTGCTAAGCAATGAAAGCGTCTTCCGGTTTGGAGTGTAAATGTACACATTTAGGCCAAAAAGGGACTGTCGCGAATTTGGTTTTCTCGCGATGCGCCCAGCAAAATATTGGTTTGGCTTTCTTTTCTGGCCGATTTCCTCCCTCACGGTTCTCATTCCTCTTCGAAAGTGGAAGAGCGTGTCTCTCTCGAGTTAGAAGGGCATTGAGGATTACAAATTGATCATGTGAAATGACCAGTGGGGAGACTGTTCTCCCAATGATCCTCAAGGGGTATTGTAAATCTGAAATTTCTCAGACTTGTGAATGTGAAAAATGTCCACATCGAGGAATCAATCCTCCCTGGGAACCAATGCCCTACTGGGAAACACTCCCCATTTCGATGTGAGAACGCACCAGGATCAGAAATGGGAGGACCTCTACTCCACGCGTACTTCAGACGGCTGGCTTTCGGGGAGAAAAATCCTCGCTACGGGAGGACCGCTACGCCACGCGACCTTACGACGATCATAGGGGAGAAAACTCCTTGCTAAGCAATGAAAGCGTCTTCCGGTGCGGAGTGTAAATGTACACATTTAGGCCAAAAAGGGACTGTCGCGAATTTGGCTTTCTCGCGATGCGCCCAGCAAAACATTGGTTTGGCTTTCTATCAGAAATGGGAGGACTTCTACTCCACGTACTTCAGACGGTTTGCTTTAGGGGAGAAAAATCCTCGGTATGAGAGGACCTCTACTCCACGCGTACTTCAGACGGCTCGCTTTTGGGGAGAAAAATCCTCGCTATGGGAGGACCTCTACTCCACGCGTACTTAAGACTATTATAGGGGAAAAAACTCCTTGCTAAGCAATGAAAGAGCATTCATGTTTTGAGTGTAAATGTACACATTCATGCCAAAAAAGGACTGTCGCTAATTTGGCTTTCTCGCGTTGAGCCTAGCAAAACATTGGTTTGGCTTTCTTTTCTGGCCTATTTCCTCCCTCACTGTTCTAATTCCTCTTAGAAAGTTGAAGATCGTATCTATCTCTAGTTAGAAGTGCATTGAGGATTAAAAATTGATTCTGTGAAATGACCAGTGGGGAGACTGGACTCCCAATGATCATCAAGGGGGATGGTAAATCTGAAATTTCTCAGACTTGTGTATGTGAAAAATGTCCACATTGAGGAATCATTCCTCCATGGGAACCAATTCCTTACTGGGAAACACTCCCCATTTCGTTGTGAGAACTCGCCAGTATCAGAAATGGGAGGACTTCTACTCCACGCGTACTTCAGATGGCTTGCTTTAGGGGAGAAAAATCCTCGCTAAGGGAGGACCTCTACTCCACGCGTACTTAAGACTATTATAGGGGAGAAAACTCCTTGCTAAGCAATGTAAGAGTCTTCATGTTTTGAGTGTAAATATACACATTTATGCCAAAAAGGGACTGTCTCTAATTTGACTTTTTCGCGATGCGCCTAGCAAAACATTGGTTTGGCTTTCTTTTCTTGCCTATTTCCTCCTTCACTGTTCTAATTCCTCATAGAAAGTTAAAGATCGTGTCTATCTCTAGTTAGAAGTGCATTAAGGATTACAAATTGATTATATGAAATGATCAGTGGGGAGACTGGTCTCCCAATGATCATCAAGGGGGATTGTAAATCTGAAATTTCTCAGACTTGTGAATGTGAAAAATGTCCACATTGAGGAATCAATCCTCCATGGGAACCAATGCCCTACTGGGAAACACTCCCCATTTCGATGTGAGAACTCGCCAGGATCAGAAATGGGAGGACCACTACTCCACGTGTACTTCAGACGGCTTGCTTGAGGGGAGAAAAATCCTCGATATGA